>NC_085136.1:33480487-34080487 GCF_035046485.1 Aedes albopictus
TGAAGCAATTGATTGACGGCAAATAAATAAACTAAACTTTTCTGAAACACCGTGAAACTCCCCGGAAACGTATTGAAACACCTCAAAGCCATCATCTCCCCCCTTGAGGCTCACCTGAAAACCTGCGAAGTGTTTCAAAACTCTCGGGAACCCCCCCTGAAGCTTCCTAGTCACTGTCACTTAAATACCCCCTGACACGTCCTGAAACGGATTCAAACGCCTCTGAAATCCCGTGATGCTCATCTGATAGTCTACAAACCCCCTCTGAACGTCAAGATATAACGAAGCCACACCTCGAATTGTGTTCAAAACTTCATCGATTGGTTACCCGATAATGGTGACCAATCGAGCAACTTTACAGCGTAATTTATTATTTGGTTGTTCAGATATTTGCACTTCTTGAAGATTCGAGGTGTGGCTTCGCTGTATCTTCATCCGAAACCCGTGGGAATCTCCTGAACTCCGCTAAAATACCCTGAAAAACACCGAAACGCCTTGAAATGCCTCTGCAACACCCCCCTGAATGCGTGTGAAGTTCATCAGGACCCCCGGCAATTCCACTAAAACTCCTTGAAATTCACTCAAAATACCCTAAAACTCCTCTGGATCTTTCCGAAGTTCTCCCGAAAGTATCTGAGGCCCTTCTTGAAACCTACACAAACGCCTCAAAGCTCTTGTTTAACACCGTGATACGTGTTAAAACGCCTCCTGCAGCTTACCTGAAAGCCTGGGAAGTTCCCTAAACTACCCCCTGGGGCCTCCTGAATCGTCCTGAAAGGTTATCAGGCCATACCTGTTCTCTTTCTTCCTTCTTCTCCTTCAAGCCTTCATATTGTTGGAATAATTTGTGATATTTACATGGGACTGACGCCATCAGATGACGTCCCTACATACCTGTATCTCAGGGACTCTTTGAATGCCTTAGATATCTTCAATAGTTCAGCTTCTTGTGAGCATTGTTCCAATTATTTACCGAGGTGTATCCAATAACTCCTTCCCATGATAACCGTGGAGATGCAGAGGTATACTTGATTGCTAGTCAAACGGTGTAGAGAGATTATAGTGATTAGGATTTACTAGTGCAATTTAACTGTCGCTTAATCATGCGATGGGCCCATAACCTGTTGGAATGATTGAATAAAACAGGTAATGCAACAGTGATTTTGTTTGTTTACTTTTCCACGATTAAGAACGGATTGACACTAATTTCATTTGTTTTCTCTTTAGTTGCCTACACTGAAAGACGGCTTGCAGTTGAAATTACTACTCTGAGGGTCAATTTAGGTACACAACGCCATTAAATTTGTGCAGACTGAGTTTCGTTTCAATTCAACAGAGTTATGTTTGCAATTTTACCATGGACCCACCCGATTAAAAAACTTTCTATTGGCAGCCGGATTCGAACCAAGAATCTTGAGATTACCTGACCCGCACGTTAGCATTCGGCTATCGAACCGGTTGACGTGAGAAGAAACGTAACGCACACAAGATGATCACATTTTGCCATGGTAAATTTGAAAACATTTTTATGTTGGTCATTACCGCAAGCCGTCTTTCAGTGTACTCCCGGTTTACTGCGATATGGTGCTTTAAAAAATACAACCTTATCATTCACAGTGCTACTAACTCTTGCATCGTCGTTATTGGTAACATCTAAAGGCCCTCGAAAGTGTACATTGAGGAATGGCTCACCAATTCCGTACTTGCTCTATTGGTTCTCTGTGCAGTTTCAATTGATCTTCTCAATCAAACAATAGCAACGGTTAGCTTCTGTTCCGAAAATAATCTGGGCGTCCACCAAATCAGCCAGTGGGAGAATGCTCCAATTCCAATCAAATTCGACAATTTACACCAATCGCCGCCTACTCAGTTGCTGTTGATTCTACCAGAAGCACCGCTACTGCTGACAGCGCACTGCCGCCGCCAATGATTGATAGTGAAAACAAGCATAGTCCATCCATGCTCAGGTGCCTGCTTTGATTGGAATGTACCCTACAACAATATCTCACTGATGGACAAACAAACAGTAGCAACCAGGCATCGAGGCAGGCAGGTAAATGAAGCTCGTCGACCGGTCGACGCACACAGCACAGCAGAATCAATAGAATGGAAACCCAGATAACGACTTCCGCATATGTAGGTAAGTGGGTAGCCTTGCCTAGGTAGGCTAGCTTCCCTAGATATATGCTTGCCTAGTGCCATCCGGGTTGGCAATTTTTAGTACCATTGTTTAACATCGTCCTGCTACAAGTCCCGGCCCTCCACCGTGCCCACCGATTTCGTCCCGACCCGGGTGAACCACGCAGCGGGTGACACAGGGAATATAGTTAACAAACGTATGCAGTGCACCATCATCATCAGGGAAGAGGAAAACGCTTTCATGTTCAGTACACCTACACCCGCACATCAGCAGAAACGATTCACAATCGCATCGTATTGCTGTTCTCGTACAGCCGAAAGGCGATCATTTCACTTCGAAAATCCATTCTTGAGGGAAAGCTTGAAAATGAGATCTCGTCGACCGGGCTGCGAGCAGCCTCAGAGAAGATCGGGTAACCAACCCCGGCGAGAACTATGGTCATAGGGTAACAGGAAAGCTCGTTTGCTTCTGCAAACCTGAGCGTATTTTCTCCATGTTAGAGGCGGCTGATCGACGTCCGAGTGCCAAAGAAGTTTAACTGTGCATGTGTGACCCTCCGGAAAGTAGGGAGTTGATGGCCAGTCCTGCTAATGCAGAACCAAGACCAACGGCAACGAACCCAGCGAACAAAGAGGACTTGCGATTAGAAACTCGGTACGTAGAACTGCCGCCGATCTCTCAACTTCAGTGGGAGCACCCGCGTACTCGCCGAACTTCTGAAGGACTGCGGGTACGGCATCGTAGCGCTTACAGCTGCGGCACATGACACATGATATACTTAAGCTCAACATGACAAACATGAATCCTGAAGCTTACAAGAAACTGAGCTTAAGCGGCAAGGAATAAGGAGCGACTGTTAACCCGTTCGCGACAGGAAGAGTGACGAGGGAGTGAGGATGGGAACTGGTGTACTCAGCAACGATCAAGTAGGCTGAGGATGCGTAGATGACTGACGCAGACCTCACGCGGGTGCTGAATGTTGTGGCCCACTCCAAAAATGTTGGTATGTAGTTGCCAAGCAGCTCAACGATCTGATCGGTTACACAAGTGGGCGGAGCAACATCAGCAAGAACCTCAAGCAAGGTCCCCTCAAGCTCCGTAAGTCGGCTGCCCTGGCTAAGAAAGATTACGACCTTCAGGTCGAAGAGCAGAGCGCGGTCGATGTACGCATGAAAGGGTGGTCCACTCAAATGGACAGCTTCTTCTTTAGTGGAAGCGCGACAATAGCGCCGGAGCCGCAGGGGAAAGGGCAAACCACGTAATGGCTCGAGCTGCATGGTCGAAACCTGACGAAGAGGCGCGGCTCCCGGCAGGAAAGAAGTGCTGGGCAGGAGTAAGAGAGTCGTCGTAGAAGAAAGGGATGACCAGCACAAGCAACCAGTCTTCAAAGCTGGTTGCAAAACGCGCAAGGAGCAGGGAAACCAAGCTCCAAGAGGCCAACGCCAAGAAAAGTAGGGTCCAATCGAGCAAAGGAAGAAGAACCAGTGGGAGAGGGCTGAACCAATCAGCAAGCGCAAAACGAGCGACGTGCAAGGCTTAAAAACCGAGGCGGATACATACGCCGAGGTGTTGAGCAACATGCAAGGCTGGTTCGACGCAGCAGGACCAGAGAGATAATGTTACAAAGGGCGCCTTCTATAAGGCACTAGCCAAACAGGTACTGGTCGAGAAGGCGCATAGAGCCCTTACGGCGGTGGCAACGGTGGAGTCTCCAGTGTAAAAACCTGAACTAGACCACCGAAGCGGAGGAGCTCCCAGCCGTCCACATGCAGCAGTGAGAGGCAGATGCACGAAGTGGATCGATCCGCCTTCGGCCAACAACAGTCCAGCAGCGATATTAGCCCTTGGGCTTGATGAACCCTTCACGACTTCTGCGAGTCAGCTGTGTAGTTGCCGACTGAAAATCGAACTGCTACGGATGGCCTGTGCCGGTGGTAGGAGTCCACCAAACGGGGTAAGCCCAATTCAAGGTATCAGGCGACCCGTGCCGAGGAATGAGTGCTCGAGGGGGTGAATAAAGATGCTCGATCATTAACGGAGCCTGTGGGGTACCTGGCGTGGCGGACCTCCTTTTCCGTGCAGGTCGTGGGTATAAACATGAAATCAAATCTAAAAAAATCAAACACATCAAACATGTGGTAGTGGTAGCGCATGAAGTGGAGTGGCTAGGTCTCCGTTAAGGAGAAGTGAGGAGACAGGAGCAGGAATCTATGCACGCAGCTTCAGCGTGGGAGCTCCGATTGCATTGCCCGACTAGCCTGCCAGTGGAGGGATTGGATGGAGTGTGGTGGATGAGGGCAAAAGAGAGGACTGTCCGCGATCGAGGTGGCGGAGCAACAGCTAGGCAAGATCATCGAATTTGCGTCCACGATGTCTAACATAAGTAAGGACCTGAAAACGGCCCTGTTGTGACTTCATAAGTCGATGGACGATGCCAAGCCAGATCACGAGAGACTCGTGAAAACTGCAGCAGTGGCAGAACCGGTGAAAGCAAAGGTTACGAAGTCTACTCAGACGGAGGCCTGCGTTTTCGCGTGGTGGAAGTGTGGCGGATACGATTGCAGATGATACAGCCATCAGATGAGGAGCTGTCTGGCGGTGCCCACAAGACTAGGCGTCCCGGAAAGCTGCGAAGGGTGGGCCTGAAAAGGCTATCCCATCCCGGATGGAAGGGAACGGGGGGTTGCAACCATTGTTAGGCCCTCAGCAACCGCAGAGTAGGGCGAACCAAGGGGAGGACCCTCCTTGGACGAAAGTTGAGCGGAAGAGAAAGAAGAAAAGTGACGCCAAACCAAGAAGACGTAGGAGGGTAGGTACCAAGCGCGAGAAGGACGACGCGATCGTCATCAAGACGGAACAGTCCAAGTACTCGAACGTCTTGAAGGCGATGCGAAGTGACGGAAAGTTCGTGGATTAGGGAGCCGACGTGCGCAGTATCAGACGTACTCGTACGGGTGAAATGATCGCAGAGCTCAAGCGCGACAAGGAGCACAAGGGCGTCGCCTATAAAAGTTTGGCGGAAGAGGTCCTTGGCGAGGTTGTCCAGGTGAGGGCTTTTAGAGTGGTGCGATCAACCCCTTCGCAAGAAGCGGGTTGATGAGGTCTCCGACAAGGAGCAGCGAGGGGTTAGGCGATGGGAGCTGCGTACGCAGCTCGAGCGTAGGAGTTTCTGTCCACTTCCCGGCAAGCCAGCCGGTGGAGATAATGAACGGAGCGTGGCTGCTGAGGGCCGTCAGCCAAGAAAATAAAGGACGGTCCGCAATAATGATGGCTGGGCAGCAGCTTGGAAAAATCATCGACTTTGCGTCCACCAAGTCGATCATAAGCAAGGATCTGAAAACGGCCTTGCTTCGACTTAGGGTGTCGATCGATAATGCCAAGCAAGAGCACGCGGTACTCGCGTTGCTGACTGCTGCAGCGGCGGAGCCGGCAAAGAAGAAAGTGCCAAAGTTTATGCAAACGGAGGCTTCGCAGAAAGTCCGAAAAAACTGGAAGCGACTGCTCGCGACAAACGGGACAAGCACTCGCAGAAGCGGGCGAGGCAGCCGTCAGGCGAGGAGCTGTCTGGCGGTGCACGCAAAGCCAGGCGCATAATTACCCCGAAGGTCGGTAACAATGACGGAGGGTCGGACTCCAGCCAGGGTTCCCGGAAAGCTGGGAATAGCGGGCCTGAAAAGGCTGGCCCGTCCCGGAACGATGGGGACAAGGGGTTGCGACCGTTGGTGGGCCCTCAGCAGCCACAGAGTAGGGTGAACCACGGGGAGGACCCTCCTTGGACGAAGGTAGTGCGGGAGAAGAAGAAGAAAAGGAATCCGCCGGTAGAAGTACAGGACGCCAAGCCAAGGTGTAGGAGGGTACGTGCCAAGCGTGTGAAAGGAGACGCGCTTGTCATCAAGACGGAACAGTCCAAGTACTCGAACGTCTTGAAGGCGATGCGAAGCGACGCCAAGCTTGAGGGTCTTGGAGCCGACGTACGCAGTATTGGACGTACTCGTACGGGCGAGATGATCCTGGAGCTGAAGCGCGAGAAGGAACACAAGGACGCCGCCCACAAGAGGCTGGCAGATGAGGACCTTGGTGAGGGTGTTGAGGTGAGGGCTCTTACACATGATGCGACTCTGAAGGTCAAAGACATTGACGAGATCACCGAAGTGGAAGAGCTGAAAGAGGTTGAAAAGTCCTAAAAAAATGACCACGTGGTTTATGGACAGCCCCTAAGGCCCAAAGCTGTACGAGTCCGCCCATCTGCATGATCTGTACCGGGGAATCCGCGAACAACAGACATCGGACGGGTGGTCCAAGGTGCCCGGCCCTCAAGGAAGCCGCAGTGAACAACAAATCTCAGTGCAGGTAACGCAGCTGATCCTAAACCACTGTGACGCGGCTCAGCAACTGCTTTGTCAAGCGGTTTCTGAGTGGGAGACGGATATCGCCATCATAGCGGACCCATACCGAGTACCCGCCGGCAATGGTAATTGGGTCGCGGATGAGTCCGGAAAAGATTACGGCGATATGGACGACGGGAGTTGGTGTCTACTGCATATGAGGGCTACGTGGTCGCCAAGGTAAACGGGGTCTTCTTCTGTAGCTGCTATGTACTTCCGCAGAGGTCGATCGCACAGTTCACGCAGATGCTGGACTGTATGACAACCGTGCTGTCAGGGCGAAGGCCGATGGTAACAACGGGTGATAACAATGCCTGGGCCATGGAATGGAGAAGCCGTTTTACGAACCAGCGGGGTCAGATCCTGCTAGAGAACCTATTAGATATCGACTTGGCTATTGTCGGTACCAAGAGTACCTTTAGTCGGAACGTAGCGGGCTCGATTAGAGACGTTACTTTTTGTAGTCCTGGTCTAACAAGTAGTTCGAACTGGAGAGTAGACCATAGCTATAGCCACAGCGATCATCACAGCGGTTCGCTACAGTATCGACTACAACAACAGCAGCTAGCGGGTAGATGAAGAAGTGACTAGGTCAAGGCCAAGACATGCAACCATGCCTAGGCAATTCCACCCTAGAAATGGGAGACCACCGGCTTACTGGTGGACTCAAGCGATTGCGAACGTGCGCCGTACCTGCCTATGGGCTAGGCAGCGGATGCAGCTAACACGGACTGAGGAAGAGCAAAACGAATTGCGGGTAGCGTTCGCCGTTGCCAAAGCCGCAATGGAGACCGAGTTAAGGGCAAGCAAAATGGCCTGCGTTGAGGGTCTCTGTCAGAGTGCCAATGAAAATCCGTGGGGTGATGCCTACAGGATCGTGATGGCCAAGACAAGAGGTGTAATGGCTCCTACAGAGCTGTCTCCAGAGATGTTGGAGGGGACCATCGAGGGGTTTTTTCTGCGTCATGATTCCAGCCCTTGATCTCCTTTCGTAGGACTGCTGGGGCTGGCGATGATGGGAGGGTCACCGTTGAGGAAGTTGCGGGAATTGCTAAATCCATCAGCGTAGGCAAGGCCCCAGGTCTGGACGGAGTTGTGAACCTGGCCTTGAAGGTAGGTAAGCAGGTTGCAGAGGCTTCCGAGGTGTCTGCTATGCAGAAATGCCTGAACGAAGGAGTTTTCTCAGATCGGCAGAGCCTGGTATTATTGCCAAAGGCTGCTCGAGAAGATCATCCTCAACAGACTGTTGAGGCAAAGCGAGGGTGTAAATGGTGTCTTGAGCAACCAGTTCAGCTTCCGAAAGGAGAGGTCGACCGTAGACGTTATATTTTAGGTTATAGAAATCGGCGAGATAGCGCTCCAGCGTAACAGGAGGGGAAATCACTTACTGTGCAATGGTGGCTCTGAATAGAGGAACGCGTTCAATAGCGCCAGTCGGGCGGCTATTGCCGATGCCCACCTGCGTCTGGGGATATCCGGGCACCTATACAAGAGTCTCGGAAGTTACTTCCTGAATCGAGTACTAGTTTACGACACAGAGATGGGTCGCATGTGCTTTCACAGGTTAGAGTTCCCAGGGGGGGGGGCAGCAATCGACGGCTTCGCTGACGGCAGTACGCTCTAAGAGGTCTACGGCGAATCGATCGAAGAAGTGGAATTGGAAATTGTCTCGGAACTACAGAGAAGAGGTGGCGCGTGGAATCGAGGAGTGGCTGCTACTTCAGACGCTAAACAAAAGGTGATTCAGGGGTTCGGAGCGGGTGATGTAGGTCATACCGGTATCCTGCGGTCGAATACGCTGGTAACGTTGCTGTCGTGGCTACGGTTCACTGGAATGGATCCGAGCCCGCGGATGGAAAGGAATCCCCTGTAAGGGCCGGGGCAGGTGGAGGCCACATGTCGGCTAACGCCGACGAACAGTTCAACAGCTGGGGATCGTATGTTACTAGTAAGGCACCTCCACCGTTAGGTGGATTGATCCGTTTTTTTCCTGTTTTCTCTCTCCCAGATGGGACTCTATCCTCCTGGTCCGTCCTTCACTCTATCCTGGCTGGTTGGGGCTGGGTTTTGCGAACGATGATGCAAGCAATGATGACTACCTGATGCAGCAGCCTACTATGATGCAACAATTGCACATGGTTGGCAACTTGTTTTCCTGCTGTCGTCGCTGGGCTGTGCTGCCTGGGCTGCTACGTTGCTACGACTATAGGAGAAGGTGGGACGTGCGAGACGAATCGGTTTTCAATGACAACTCAACTCCATCCATGGGGACAATAAAAAGCGGCATCGCCCCGGAGGACGAAAATAGGTTTACAAATGCAAAATGCCGCCCGCCTGAAGGACGAAGAGCATCATCGGGAAAAGTAGCACGTGGTCAGCGAAGGGGGTACGGCGGGGTGCTCAGAGTGGAAAACGATTTATCATTTCGTGATCAATGGGGAGCAGTGATTGCTTGGATGGAAACTATGGTGTTCGGGCGAAGAGGCGACATGAGCCAACTGGGGACGACGACGAAAAGCGACAACAATACAACAAATAGTTGACTTTCACTAAAAATAGCTCCCAATAACGGGTTGGTAGCTAGCTCCAATGTCACATCGCTTCGTTGTTACTTGAAGGGAATGTTTTCTCGGGAAAACTTGTTTACCATGCGTAACATTTTCCTCAGAGGCTCCTGAGCCCTGGGGAAGTAGAGTATCAAGTTTCTGACAGGTACTCCATTTCGGAGCACAGAGAACAGACATCCAAGTGCAACAGACAAAGTTCTAAAGTTGCTGTCACTACTGACCGTCACATCTGGTGTAATGTCAACTAATTTTTTTACACAAATTCGGAAACGAAATTTGTTCCACCTTAGAAGTCTGTTCTCTCTGCAACCCAGTGAGACGATAATTTTTCATCATTTCCCTCCTTATCGAAATATGTTCTGCGCCACGCCGTCGCCATTAAGATAGCAAAGAGAGTCCAGGTACCTTTTTCGCTCTAATAGCTGTAATTAAATCTTTTCATGGTCCTCTTGGATGGTGGCACCCAAAACATGTTGTCCATCGGTGTACCTAGCCCGGAGGCAGTAGGCGTTGGTAAAGCGCCGCTTCCTCACCGTCGTCATCGTGGCCGAGCTACCGTGACGTGATCTTAGCTAACTAGATCTGTTCGCCTGCTGTGTCGTCGTCGGTCGGTCGGTCAAAGGAGCCTGTTGCTCCATTTATATTGTCGGGCCGCCACCAAACCGGACTTCGCACAATCAAGTCGTGACGCGACCCAACTCGCGACGTTTTTTAATCATGTCAAAAGTAGTGCGCATCCTTCCCGTTGTTGTCAGCAACACAGCGCACTAGATGCGAAACAGTTGCGACACTTGTGGACCAAGAAAATGGCAATTTTTGATTGAATGTCTGTCTTGATTCCAACCGGATAGACAATACAACACCGCTGGCTGCTGCTGGTGGAGCAACGGTATGGCACACCGACAGCAGTACATACTTTTTGCGCTTCTATAAATTAATTTATCTTTGCACCAGTAACAGCGTGCGACCGAGGTTGCTTCTTATGTCTTCATCATGACTGTCCTTTAAAAGTGTAGCTCCTATCTTAACTGTTTTTGGTTTGAAATTAGGTAGATATAAACTTCACGAACATTTATATTCTTGTATAGAGCTTTTTCAGCAGGAAATTCGAATTGTATACACTTTTGGTCGAGTAATCTTACCAACTAGTATAATTACAGAGAACAGACATCCAAAGCCAATCTGAATTTTGTATAAGAGACTATTTAATCAGCAACACAAGTGGCAACAACGTTTCGCTGCAATCGGCGAGTTCTTCAAACTGATGTAATTCACCGCTTGAAATGTTACAGTTCACCACCAACTGTGACAATTTGATGTTTGGCGGCGCTAGTGTTTTCAACGTGTATTAGTTTGCATCCCTATTCAAGTAAGGATTAAACTCAACTAACAATCACTCATTTTACAAGCACCTTTACGACGAATTGATTCAGCATTATGCTGAATAACATTTGGATAATTTTCAGGCATAACCTTTGTTCGGGTTTTGTTCACATAAATTTGGAGAAACTATAAAGCATAGTGTTGCATACCAATTGAAGTGTTTGTTGTTAAATCGTTTTACAACTATATAGTAAAGCTGTTATTCAGCTTGAGCAAAAATGATTAAAAATAAAAAGAATGCAAAATTTTTCAATTTCCACAGGGGTTTATGATTGGAACTTAATGTTGTGAACAAATATTGTGAAATAATAACTATACATAAACTTACCTAAATCCAGATTCGAACTCGAGACCCGTCGATTGCCAGCCGCATGCCTTCTTATCTGCGCCATCCTAGAGATGATGAATTGCAGCGCTAAAATCATAACACAAACTTCCCGTGGTTTAATAATGATCAGACATCGTCTCCTTTTCAGCAGTGGTGAATTAGCCAGGCATTATGGTTAAGGACTGAACAACAGATTAATTCAGCTGTTGTTCAGTAAAAAACACGTGTTTTTCATCATGTGCTTTAAGTTGAAGTATGATGAAACGAAAGCGCTTATTTGACTTGTGAAAAACAGATAACAAGAAGCATATAAAAGTCTTGTTAAACTATGTTGTAAAGGAATTACTGCGCGTCGAATAAAAATCTTATTAAACGCTCGAAAAGTGTTTCAAATTATCATTGTTAATACCAATACGAAAAGTTGAACATTGGCTACCTTTTCAATCGAAATGGCATTTGTACAGTAATGTGTACAGCATAATTTTAGTTCAGCTATAATTACTATTATAAAGCAACGGTTCAGCATGCATGCTTGTTTGCGGCTGGCGATTGTTGGTTGGGAAATCCTTACACAACTTACTGAATGAGATTTATTCTAGCCAAGTTGACATTCAAGACATCCAAGGCCAGTTCCAACGCTGTGTAAGGAATTCAACGGTCATTTGAAATGACAACACGAGTGGCAACATGATGATTGCACTGCTATCGCGAAATTTCTGCGGTGCTTTCAGTGGTGAATATAAAACTTATCCAGATATGCATATTTACCACTGACTCACAGAGAACAGACATCCGGGCTAGTACAAATTTCACTCACTTTTGTTTAAGGATTTGAATCATCACTTGAGTAAGGTTGCAACCCAATTCACGATGACAACAATAACGCCACCAAACACCATATTGCCAAAGTCAGTGGTGAATTGAAAACAAGGAATATAGTCGAACCAAAATAAGAAGGCACGCGGTACTCTTGAAAAGCGATTCTGTATTCAAAATATCAACAACAATCAAAGTAGATTATAATGCAGGTACAACGGTATGATAATCAATGAGGTTTACTTCTCTGCTATTGCAGATGCACTGCCAGGTATTGATCGATGCATAAAGGAAAAAAAGAAACAGTTTTTATATTCGAGCGGTGTGCCGTCGTTGAGATCCTCGTCGCTGATAGGTCGATGGATGTAAACGGCACACCGCTTGGATGTTGTTAATGCCAGAAGCTCAATTCGTAGATAATGGTCTGGCTTAGGTACACTGGGATGGTCCGTTTCTTCATCTTTAAATCACTAGAACACTTAGTCCATTTGTCTGTGATTACTGGTGGTATTTCATTGTTTATTACGGTATCTAGTACACTAAGTGTACTTGTACTTGTACACTTGAACTATCTGGCACAGAGAACAGACATCCAGGCTAGATCAAATTTCATGCGGAAAGTTGTGTAAGGATTTGAATCTTTACTTGAGTAAGGTTGCAAACCAATACACGGTGACAACACTAACGCCACCAAACACCATATTGCCACAGTCAGTGGTGAATTGAAACATTTCAAGTGGTGAATTAAATTAGTATGGGAAATTAACCGATTGCAGCGCCACGCTATTGCCACTTGTGTTGTCGATTTCAAATGGCCGTTAAATTCCTTACACAGTTTCGAAACTGGACTTGGACGTCTGTTCTCTGTGTATCTGGTATCAACAGAACATATTTCGGATAATATTCACTGGTGTAATGTCTTCTTGTATTACTATACTTTTTATATCTTCCGATACTGGTACTGGTAATGATTGTCACTTGGACTTTTACAGTGTCGGACAAAACAATAAGACCACCAGCCATTTTTCATACAAAATGGCTAAGTTTGAAGATGTGATGCTCGTTTTCTAGTGAACTGATTTGGCTGAAATTTTGACAGTCGCCCTGGAGTTACGTGAATTTTGATTTGTATTCAATTGAGTGAGTTTTGCTCACTACATCAAAAGTTACAGATATACGAAACGACAAAATAATAGGACCACTTTCAGATTGCCATTATCAAAGGATATATGAGAGTATCTGATACTTTATGATCGATAAACAAGTACTAAAATTATGGATGCCATTCAAACTTGGGGACATTTTTATTTAATTGACCACAAATATCCATCACAAAAATTTGGTGTCAGAGTTTTGTCGCACCGTATATCTGTAACTTTGGAAATAGTGAACAGAGCTCAATCAATTAATCACAAATCAAAATTCCCGTAAATCGAAGTCGGTTGCCAAAATTTCAGCCAAATCGGTTTACTAGAAACCGAGTACCATATCGTCAAACTTGGGCATTTTGTATGAAATAGGACCGGTGGTCTTATTGTTTTGTCCGACACTGTATATGCTTTTATACAATGCGGGGGGAGGTAATTACATAGAAATGTATGCCAATCTTTAGTAGAACACAATTTGTCTCTATCATTGGTACATGTAATAGTGAGCAAATGGAGGGAAACTTACTTCATATATGTATAAAGTAACCACTTATTCAAAGCAAACTCATAGCGGTAATGGTTACAAAAGAAATACAATTGGTTGGGGTGTTCAAAACTAAACAAAGGGTCTTAGTCGAGGAATTCAACGCTTTTACAGCCTTAACAGATGTCAAACCTTCTTTTTCTTTTCGCTTGGTGCATTAATCAATGGAGGGAAGACCTGTTGTTCTCCTGACACTCCTCCTCAACAGTCAGCCCTCGGAGGTCCTAGTCCAAGTGACTCCGGAAAATTGATAGTGATTCACCGCTTCAGTCAGCACGTCGGCTCTCATTTCGTCGGTTTGACAATATAGCAGTTTAACGCTTCCTCGTTCGCACAAGTCCTTGACGAAGCACCGCTTAGTCTCCATATGCTTCGACCTTCTGTTCACCTTCTCCGATTGCGCGAAAGCAAGGCAGCCTTGGTTGTCCTCATGGACGACTGTCGCACTCGCTTGCGTTTCGCCCAAGTAATCCAGCAAGCGCCTCATCCACAATACTTCTTGGTAAATTTCTCCCAAAGCGATAAACTCCGCCTCCATGGCAGAAAGACTTACACAATCCTGACAACGACTTATCCACGATACGATACCTCCAGTAAAGAACGTTGCAGCTCCAGTCAATGTCTGCGTTTGTGGATCTCCTACCCAATTAGCGTCCGAGTACGCAACTAGTTCGTTGGTCTCGACGCCCCCCAGCTTCAGCTTCCAATCAACGGTGCTTTTCACTTTCTTTGCGGCCGTCCAGTCATTCTCCGTCGGCGCGGCGAACTTTCTCCTCAGGATCAACGCACTTGCAGCTATGTCGGGTCTTGCACATACTGCCACGTACATCAGCGCACCGACGGTACTCTGGTACTTGGTACTGTCCTCCATCGCTTCACTCTCCATAGTATTCTTAAGGAAACCTTGGTCCATGGGTGTCCTCGCCACCTTCGCATTCTCCCGTCCAGCTTTCACAGCAAGTTTCTACATATAGCTCTTGACACTCAGGCTGTAGACTCCGTTGGATTGTCGCTGTAGCTCCAGACCAAAGGAAATTCTTCGCCTCGCCCAGCCAACTTATCTCGAAATGCTTCACAAGCAACGAGCAGATCGTCGACGTAAACGATGAGGTAGATCCTGATACTGTTCCTGACCACGGTGAACAAACACGGATCCGCCGAACTAGCGACACATTCCAGACTCTTCAGCACTCCGAACAGCTTCTGATCCCAGCACGAATGTTTTAATCCGCCTCTCCCTCATCAAGCTCAAGGAACTTGGCATCGCGACTGATTGTCACCTTCTCGGTCTCCAGATTCACGAAACGATAGGCATTGTGCTGCTCGGAATAGCCGATGAACGATAGTTTACGCGCCTTGCTGTCGAATTTCTTACGCAAAGTGTCCGGAACGTGGACCCAAGCCTTGCAGCCTAACACTTTCACGTAATTCAGGTTGGGTTTCAGCCCAAACCACTTCTCAAACGGGGTACAATCAACCGATCGCGATGGAAATCGATTTTGCAGGTGAGCAGCAGCCGTCATGGCCTCATCCCAATACTTTTTGTCGAGCTTGGCGACGATGAGCATGGCAGTCGCCATCTCCTGAAGGTAGCGGTTTCTTCTCTTGGCAACACCGTTCTGTTGCGGAGTGTAGGCAGTCGTGTACTGCGCCATTATATCCTCCCGCACAAAGAAACTCTTCAAACGATCGTCACCGTCTGACCTCACCACCTTCGGCTTCCTTCCGAACAGGGTTTCGACATACCTGACGTACTCCATCAGTCTATCTGGGGCGTCGGACATCTTTTCCAGCAGGTACCCCACGGTATACCTACTGTGGTCGTCGTTCAGAAAACGGTTTCCAGTCGGTGTCGGTGTTCGCATCGGACCGCACAAATCTGTGTGCACCTGATCCAACTCTTCCTTGGTCTTCTTCGTGGCTGTGTCTTTGGTATCGGCGTCCTCGAGAGCTTCCCTTCGATGCACGGCTCACACGTCATACGAATCCAACAGTTCTTGAGCACCGTTCCTTCGCCGAGTTGCTCTTTATATATCTTTTCCACAACCGCAGGTTCCCGATGTCTGATCCTTCTGTGCCACAGGTACTGGCACCATTCGTTATGTCGCTTGCATTGCACCTCCATTGCAGACTCCAAAATCCTCAGGACGTACAAGATTCTACTGAGATCACCCTTGGTAACAACTTTTCCAGCAGCATCAATGATCTCGCAGCCATCCCGCTTGAATCCAATAGAAAATCCCCTCTCTGTCAGCTGTGCCACCGACAACAGACTGCTATTCAGCGTCGGTACGAAAAAGACGTCTTTCAGGGAGATTTCCTTTATATCGCCGCAGCCGCTCACACCGTTCAGTTTACAGTACCCGGATCCAAGTGACTGCACCGTGGTCCCATTCGCCAAAACCGCGTTGGGAGTATCATCATTCGCGCACATCGATCCCAGGTGCTCGACGTGATAGTCAAGTGTTCTAACCATCACACCAGGTCCGCTCCCTTGTTTGTCATGCGCCGACTAGCATCGCTATCGATCACCCAGCGGCTATCCGGCTGTTCCTCGCCAGCAAGGAAGAGAGCTGCATTCATGTGCTCCGCAGTAGCCCGTTTCGCCTTCGGGTGGCCCTTCTCCGTCTCTTCACCGCTCTGCTTCTGTTTATCCTGGAGTAGACGACAGTTTCTTCGCAAGTGAAACAGATTTTCTCTGCAACACAACCGGCACTGGTCTTCCCATGGCTCTTCATCGCCTTCGCATCGGAGGATGCATTTCCGCGCTCCTTGCGCCGCTCGTATTCTTCGAGCAGTTTGGATTTAACCAGCTCCACCGTCAAGTCGTCAGGATCATGGCTATCTTTCCAACTGCTGACCGGCGCGGCGTTCTCGAGCCGATCGAACAAGTCCTCCACCCTCTACCTCGAACAAGTGTTTTTCCAGGTCTCCTCCGTCGCGCAGGTTTAAATTGCAGAGCCGCTTCAGTAGCGAGACTCTCGATATGACGGTTACCTTTTCATGGTATTTTTGCAGCTGCTCCCAGAACTCACGCGCCGATGCTGCCGTCTTGACGAGGCTGTACTGCTTATCCTCGATGTACAGCCTTGTGTACAGCCCCATCGTAGCCTTCGCATTCCTATCGTCCTTGGACTATTGCGGCGTCTCCGGCTCCAGCTTTACGGTGTCAACAACGCCCCAGAGTTTCTCTCTGGTCAGAAGCATTCCCAACAAATATTTTTTCTGTAAAAAAATGGAACAAACCATTCTTAAGCAAACTTAAGCATAAGAAACTATTTTTCAGCAAGTTCAGTTACTTAGGTTTCCATCCCAAACTTCCAGGTTTGCCAATTCTGGTTGTTTAGTTTGGCAAACTTGCTGATGGAATCCATGCTGCTGATGAACGACACCGCCACCACACACTCACGATAACGACGACTTTTCTCACGGAAAATCACGGTTCCTTCACAATTTCCACTGGGCCCATAACCTGTGGGCTTGGCGGAACCCGGTACACAGTGGATTACGCGTCCACAGGAAGGAAATCGACGGAAAAACAAGGAATTCAGTCGGACCAAATTGAGAACGCACGTGGTATTCTTGAAAAGCGATTCTGGTATTCAAAATATCAACAACAATCAAATGAGATTATAATTCAGGTACAACGGTATGAGAATCAATGAGGTTTACTTCTCTGGTACAGCAGATGCACTGCTAGATATGGGAGGGATAACCTGTTGTTCTCTTAACATAATTAACCGATTGCAGCGCCATGTTATTGCCACTTGTGTTGTCAATGAAATATTCCTTAAAAAAAATCAGATTGGACTTGGATGTCTGTTCTCTGTGTTGCTATCACATTGAAATATTTGGTTTGATAATTTTTAGCGTGTATGTAATGTTTTTGAATTTTCACTCCGATCCAAAACCACGTGGGAAGGTTCTTTTCGTTCGTTTCTCTGCGGAGAACAAGAATTTCCACGAAACACTCTAATAAATATGTTTTCACACAGTGATCAGTGTCGTCGAAAACTTGTTTTTTTTTCTCTGGAGAGGTATTTTTTCATTTACTAATAGTCAATTGAAACAAAATGATAAAAGAGTGCCATAAACACACATGTGATATTCACATTGAACGAAGAAAAGATTGAAACTGTTTGCCTATCGTACAGGCACCGCTTCCCCAACCACTTGTAGAGGAAGAACAATGCTACCTGGAAGGCGATCAAACGCGTCGTTCGCATGCTGTTTGATACGACGGATAACTACGTAGAGGTAGATGCTCGAAAACGACTCCCTCAAAGTGCAAATTTTCGGTAATACCAATCCGTGTGGTCAATTATGAATTTCAAATAACTGGTTGGGGAAGCGGTGCCTGTACGATAGGCAAACAGTTTCAAACAATAAACAAATCGCTTTCGCTCTTCGTACATTTGTACAAAAGAGATGATTATATTTGCGGTTTAGGGGAAGATGATATAGATCGGTGAAATTAGAATTGAACCTTATGACAACTAAGTTGCCGGGTCATTAATTGGCTCGGTAGCTTAGTTGGTAAAGCACCTGTCTAGCGAATAAGGGTCGTGAGTTCAAATCTCACCTGAGCTGTGGATTTTTTCCCAATTTAACCAATAATTTACCCATCTGTACACATGTACGTTGAGTTATTTGAAATTCATAATTGACCACACGGATTGGTATTACCGAAAATTTGCACTTTGAGTGAATGTAAAGTAGTTGAAATTCGCGTAAAACGCGATTGGAATGCTATGAGAGTGTAGGAAGAGGAAAATTTCTCGTGATTTGTGATTCTCTCCCGCGCGCGCCGCGCGAGTCACATTTTCCAGCTGAGAGAGAACAAACGAAACTGGGAGCATGCTGCGATTCAAATTTATTGCAGGTTGATTCGAGTAGTAGAAGTAGAAGCTGTTTGCCTCCTACTGGTGGGGCGATTAGAGCTGCAAAAGTAAACACTCAACAGAGCTCCTCTCGACTGGTGAGTTCAATGCTGGGACAAATTTGAATCAGGGTTATCAGGAGTTCACGCTTAAAAAAATGTACATAAAAATGTATACGCTGAAGATTCTCCACTGGAAATGGTATGTTTTGGTGGAGGATTTCGCTTTCTCAGTCTAGGTAATCCAAACAATAAAATTGGCATTGCCCCTACGTTTCGGCCTAATCTATTTGGCCTTTTTCAAGGGTAAGCTAAAAGAACCAAAATCGCAGAAAATCATAAAATATCGACGCAGTTTATATGATTATGGTAACCACGTTAATCGAGTACCCGATGGAACAAAAGGGTCACCGATTCGTTGACCTTAAGACGGATTAGGTGACCATTAGCCGCGCTGCCCGCTTCATCGAGATGGGGAACTGAACGTTATCGGTGGAAGTGACGATCCCAGCAACAAGCAAGAAGCCGGAGGAACAGATCGTGGTGCTGCCGCTGAAGAAGGTTAAAAAAAGACACGGACACGTTTAGTGCTTCCAGTAAACTATTTGCTCTTTGAAGGAAGCACGACACTAGACAACGGACTAGCATACAACGCCCTGTGGTACAGCCGAAAACTTTTCCTGACAGCCTGCGGTGGGAGTCGAAACCACGCTCCTCAGCACGATGCGACTAAATGCTTGGTGACACTAGCCGCACAACCGCGAAGCCACACAAGATCGTAGATCGAAGCGCTCTAATCGAGGAACACGGCCAAAGCATCTCGACGATTACGACGATGGACTACGATACAGCGTGCGCAGTGGAAGAACCTGCCCCCGTTACTAGTTAAGCGTCATTTCGAACGTTTTTGACAGTGGCGGCGAAGCACGATATGATTGTTCAGCATCTGGATATTAAGACGACATGGAACTCTGGAGGAAGAGGTTAACATGCGCCAACCACCGGGGTTCATGACGATCGGAAAGGAACAGATGGTGTGCAGACTCTAGCGTAGCATTTACGGATTGCGCCAGTCTGCTCCTGCTGGAACAGGAAACCGGATGAAGTGTTCGTGAAGTATGGATTCACGGCCGGTACAGCTGATCCTTGCCTCTACATTTGGGACAATGGCAACACAAAAGTTCTTCTCCTGGTGTATGTTTACGATATTCTATTTGCATCAACCGACAGAACCGAAATCAAAATGATTGAGAAGCGTCTCAGTGCAGAGTTTGAACTGCTCAATCTCGGGGAAGTGCGTCACTTTCCGGGGATTGAAATTCGGCGTCACGGCGGCGTGTTCATAATCAGCTTGGGTAAATACATCGACAAACTGCTGAGCAAAGCCTTCAAAGTCGCTCATGAATCTCGAATAGTTCCAACAGGCCGAATCTGGGAAACTATTTGACGATCCGACGAATTACCACAGTCTTGTCGGTGCGTTGCTCTACCTAGCCGTCGTAGCGAGACCGGATGTTCCAGCTCTGCTGCAATTTTTGGGAAGGAGGTTTAGCGCACCAAGTGAAGCAGATTGGACGGCTGCGGACCGTGTGCTGCGATTCCTGAAGAAGACTAAAAGCTGCTACCTACAGTTCGGAGGAATCGCTGATCAGCCACGGGTTGGATTCTCCAATGCCGTTCTACTTCCGAAATGGTAGTTCAGTTCGGAACCAGTTTAGTTCCGTAACCCTTTCGTCCATTGAGGCCGAATACGTCGCGCTTAGCGAAACGTGCCAAGAAGCGCTGTGGCTGTGACAGTTGCGATAGAGGCTTCAGTGAACCCCAGATCCATGGAGGACACACAGTGCTGTTTAGCATTCGGAGAGGACGAATAGGCGCTCCAAGCACTAGATAGCGTTTCGTGCAGGAGCTGTGCGTCGAGAAGAAGATTGTTCTGCAGTACTGCTCAACCAATTGTATGGGTGCTGACATCATGACGGAACCCCTGGGTCAGCTGAATCACCGTGAATTCTGCGAACTGCTAGGCTCAAGGAGGACTCCTGAAAAGATTACACGTCGAGGGGGATCGTAAAGTGGTGCATTGTGTATTTCTTCACTGCACGCTCATAAGTGCATAATTTCCAGAATCACACGACACGACGCGGAACAGGACATGACACTTTTTGTTCTTACAAATAACGAAAAAAGGATATAAATTTACCTTTTTTAACGACCGGTTTCGGGTTTGTTGTCACCCATCATCAGGACGATGTCTGTCACTGATACGGAGACTGATCAAAGATCGGCGCCGAACGGGATTAAGAAATCATCTGCCAGACAACTCAAGAGTAAGTGAATGAGCTGGCTATGAGACATCAACATTTTAAGGTTCAGGTGGACGGTATTTGGCTGACACCATGCCTACTAGATCACATGACTCGATATGTGAACATGAACCCACCATCACAAAAAGCTTACGGTGTACTACTTTGTCCAGGGCAAAATCCTGCAGGACGTGAAGGTCGGCACGGACTACAAGTCCAATGATGGGGAGTATCCAACTTCGAGACTTAAGAAGTAGCAGTCAGCCGTGACGCGATTTTTCTGGATGAAGAACGAATTTGTCGAAACGAAGCTAGCCCTACGATGGAAAAAGTACCTTTCGAGATGATTGAGAAGAATGAGGTTGCAGTAGAAGAGGAGCTCGTAGACAAAGAGGCAAAGAGGACGACCACCTGAACTCAGCGAACCAAATTCCGAGAAGTTAAGAAGTTTTGAATGAAGGACCTCCGATTGGCAAACAAAGTCCTTGGAACCCAAGTTAAGCGTCAGAAAGACAACGTTTGCTTGGACCAGGAGCATGTTCAGCAGTGGCTAGGCATGAAAGATTATGTTCCCGTAGCGACCCCGCGGACCCTAACCAAAGGTTGACGAAACAGATGAGCCCTACTGCTACTGCCGCTGAAGAACGAAGGCAGATGCAAAACGACTCGTTCCTGAATTGGTAGGAGGTCATCAGTTCATGTTAGTCAGTTCTATAGCGACCCGAGAAAAGCGCATTGGGTAGCCACAAAGCGAATTTTGCAGTATAGGCACCGGCATGATGATGAACATTTCGTCGGATTCAGTGATGCGGACTGGGGTAACGATATAGAGACGGATCGTTCCATCACTGGGCACATTTTTTTTGTGAAATCAGGCGTACCGATATCGTGGAGCTGTCCACGGCAGTCCACAGTGGCCTTGTCAACAATAATGGAAGCCGAATAAATGGTCGTATCGGCAACAATACAAAAAACAGTCTGGTGGTGAGGACTACGACATGAGCTATCCAGAGTATTCGTGAAGATCATCGTATGTTGCGACAAATAAAGCGCGATCCAGCGACGTACACCCTTGCAGGGTGATGGCACGATGCATCCCTTTAGGAGACCCTTCTGGGATTCCGCAGGCATTCCATCCAGGATCCCTCCAAAAAATTCTTCGTGGTTTGTTCACATATTTGTTCCAGGACTCCTCTAGGAGTTTATTGTGGGATTCCTTCGGGAGTTTATCTAGGATTCCTTTAGAATCTTTTTCTACGATTCCTGATTTCCTCTAAGATTCCTACAGTGTAATGTTGTTAGCCGTTCCATCAGTCCATGTCCAAACCCACTTGACCTGAAAACAACTTTTGATGTGAGTAATTTTTTTTGTATAACAAATGACTTGACTACTCAAACTTTGTATGTAAATTGTAGTTTGCCCTGAAGATGATTGAATAAACGCTCGAAACGTCGGCTTTAATTAAAACAGTTGTTTTATAAGCAACCCGAGGACCGAAAATACGCCAGCAATCGCTATCAAATCTCGGAATTAATTTCTAGAGCAATTTCGGAAGGAATTTAGGAACTCCTAGTCCTAAAGTAATCTCAGAAGTCATTTGTTATGAAATGCTCAGAAAAAAATTAATAGAAATACAGTGTATCAAACAATTGTCTGTACAGCAATTTTTTTGTCAAAATATTTTTTCATTCAGATGTTTATAACTTTATTATGCGTCAATCAAAAACGCTGAAATGTTGACCAATCATGAATCATATATTAAAGCTCCATTGGTAAAATTTTGAGCGAGATCGAATAAGTTTTATGAAAGTTATAGAACTTTTAGTAAAACTTATAAGATTTTTGAACACATTTTCAAAACATTATATCTCAATATGTACTCGATGATTTTTTTAAAATTTTTTTTGTGTTACATCTTATACCTAAAGCTTTCATATGCAGCTATGTTTCAGGTTTTATATTCACTACAAAAAATATAAAAAATGTGCTTATGTAGTTGACGATGTTTTAAAATTTACCATATATAATCTGCCAAACGTTTTCTACCAATAAAAGTGCATCAACTAAACGAAAAATCCATGTGACCTACTCTTCATATGTAGTTTAGTAGGTCCTGCATAAAAATATCACATTAAGAGAGTTCAAAAAACACTTGACACTTTTATTGATCAAAATATGGTAAATTTCCAAATGACACTCTGAACATATACAGATTTTTCATATTTTTTGTAAAAAAAAAGACACTACACCGCACACTGGGCCAGGAACAGAGATTAGCAAGACAAAACCTCTAGCACATTGGGGTTACGTCCTATCAAGTTGGTGTCTTCGGCAAATTTGTTGGGTTTTATCTGCGCCTCAAATTGCGCTTGGAATTTAGTTCGCAAAACCGCCGCATAGGTGGCACTGCGGTGTTAACTTTTTTATTTCACATCCTAGAACTTTGGCGTCTTCGGCAAAGTTGTAGAACAGGCAAAAATATGAAAAGTTGTCGAAGACACCAAAACTGTAGCTCTTAAAATAACAAAGTTACATTGAATTTTATAAACGAACAACCTTAATTTTCTGGTTTTATGTCATTCTCTTGTTTTTCGGCCTACATGTTGCCATGGCAACAGAAAACAACAATCACAGTAGTCGGACAAGATCGTACATTTGAAATTGTATTTCACTCTTGCAACAATCATGCGTTTTGAGGAATAATACATACATTTGTCTAGGTATTAGAAGTAGAAATTCCTGTTTTAGTGTATATGAGTGATATAGCGTCATCTGCACCTTCCTGATTTTGCCTGAATGAAACACATGTAGGTGAGTAAATTCACTTCTTGAACCTTTTTAAACATTCGGGACTGCTACAAGACGCTGCCACTCACTTTACGTCCACTGAAAATTCCAGATTGTCGTGCATCCAAATAAGTTTATTTTCAGTATTTGATATGTCTAAATAGGAGCCTGATTTGAGCCCAAACGAATTAAAAAAATAAAATGTATCGGATATAAGGTAGCTGAGATATTGTGGTTGGCGTAAAGTGGTTGACAGCGTCTTATATGAGTCCCAACTTTACCTTTGTTTTATCCGTTTTCACGTCAAATCTGAAACAATATCAACTGCAACAGAAAATCTGAAAGATTTGTCAGATAAAAGTTTCCGAATTATTAATTTTACAGTTTTTGTGCGATTTCAAAATAGCAGAATGGCTAAAGGTAGATTTTTTTTATTTCGCTAATAGAGTATTCGTACCCTTTTTAAGTATATGGTTCCCATTTTCATCTTACGAAGATCACGGGTTTGAAGCGTTGTTTGTTTTGTTTCTTATTTTTGTATTTTTGTTAGAAGTGAGCACACAAAAAAAAACAAAAAGAACGGAATCAAACGGTGCCGTAATCGCTTGTTTTCAAATAGGATGAATTTGGGAGCGTGTGATTACTTATGACACCAACACCCTAATTATTATATCAAGCGTAATGCGTTTCCTGAGAAATTTCATGAGCATCTTTTAAAACATTTCACCATCGGGGCAATTGATTTTAATTTTCATTTAAGATTCCACCAACTTCATTGACAGTTTTATGTTCAACAAAATCCCGCAATATTCCGCATGCTAATGCTGCTTACTTCAATCACACTTAATATTATAAATATATTAGTGAATTAAAATAATATACCTTCTGTGCGCTATCTTAACAACCCAACAAAGGCCGTGAATGGATAATTTGTTAACTTTTATCTGATACATTCTTCAGTTTTGCTGTTGATATTGTTTATGATTTGATGTTAAAATGCATGAAACAAAAGTATAAAAGATACTAGAAGTGAATTAACCTACGAAAAATGCGTTTGATTCGTGCAAAATGAGGAAAGTGCACATCGACAGCTAGCGATATAACATTCATATACATTAAACAGGAATTTCTACTAGTAATACAAATGTATATATTATTCCTAAAAACGCATGATTGTTGCAAGAGTGAAATACAATTTCAAATGTACGATCTTGTTCGACTACTGCGATTGTTGTTTTCTGTTGCCATGGCAACATGTAGCCCGAAAAACAAAAGAATGACATAAAACCGAAAATTTAAGTCGTTCGTTTATAAAACTCAATGTAACTTTCTTATTTTTAGAGCTACAGTTTTGGTGTCTTCGACAACTTTTCATATTTTTGCCTGTTCTACAACTTTGCCGAAGACGCCAAAGCTCTAGGATGTAAAATAAAAAAGTTAGCAACGCAGCGCTACCTATGCGACGGTTTTACGAACTAAGTTCCAAGCGCAATTTGAGGCGCAGATAAAACCCAACAACTTTGCCGAAGACACCAACTTGATAGGACGTAACCCCAATGTGCTAGAGGTTTTGTCTTGCTAATTTCTGTTCCTGGCCCAGTGTGCACCGTCTTCAGCCAGAGGCTGCACAGACTGAACATTACACATACACAAGACAACGGACAACACACATAACACCCAGTGGCCCAATGGAGAATTTTCCGTTTGACGAAAAGTTTTCCCCGACTGGAGCGGGAATCGAACCCGCACTCCGAGGCTTACGAAACGCCTAGACGACTGACGCCGCTAACCGCACGGCCACGGAGCACACAAAGCTTTTTGTAGTGAATATAAAACCTCAAACGAAGCTGCATATGGAAGCCTTAGGTATAAGCTGTAACACAAAAAAAAAATTGAAAAGGTTTCATCAAGTACATATTGGGATATAATGTTTTAAAAATGTGTTCAAAAATCTTTTGAGGTTTTCTAAAAGTTCTATAACTTTCATAAAACTTATTCGATCTCGCTCAAAATTTTACCAATGGAGCTTTAATGCATGGGTTACAATTGGTCAAAATTTCAGCGTTTTTGATTGACGTATAAAAAAGTTATAAACATTTAATGAAAAAAAATTATGACCAAAAAATTACTGTACGGACAATTGTTTGATACACTGTACACTAGAACTCCAATGACGCTGTAGTCACTTTTCTTATTCAATTATTTTAATAACTTTGATTGCAATAATTAACTATTTCCACTACTGAATAAATCTTTGGAAGAATACCGGGATTACTTCCTGGAGGAATTCTGGTTAGAGCTCTTAAGGACAGACTTGTTAGAATCCCAAAATGGCCGTCACAATGGCCGACTTTGGCACCTACTCACGATTTCGATGGCACAAATCTCTTCGTAAACAAAACCAACACACCTGAGCTTCTTATTTTAAGCTAATTACAAGTGAGCAAGAACAGGATAATAAAACGCACTGTTGTTTGAAGCTTGCTTCTTGAGAGTTGTGCGTTTGAAGTTCTGATGCACTGTTGGAGCGGGATTTCAAGACGTTTGTCCTTAAAGGTATTCCAGACGAAACCTCTTTAGGAATCTCGGGAGAATCCCTGACCACCCATGAAAAGCTGGTGAAATCGTATACATAGAGACCACGAATCGTCAGAGACTTGTAGTGCCTTCCTCCTCTCCTTCTCTTTCACTTTTGCTGAAATTTCGTAAACAACATGGCCAAGCAACGTCAAAATCCCATACAAAATCAAAGCGCAGTAACTTTGGAATCATAGCCATTGCTTGATTACCTTCAAATAAATTCATTCTCTTTTCTGACAAACAAAACCGAGTAGACGTTCTTACTCTTTGGCCTCAATGACTCCTAGATGGTATTGCAAGGGCAAAACCCACATGATCGATTTCAATTTTCATCCCACTTTTGCTCATCTCTATTTCGTAGCTACCCGAATAAAAAATACAGTAGAAAAACCGAACGTTGTATTGTAACAGTACTATTTAAAACCATATTTTTACAATAGACACCACGGTAAAAATAAAAATACAAAAACAATAAAATGTAATGTAGACTCCATACAGTAAATTGTAAATAAAATTTTTACAATACACTAAACGGGTTGTTAAGTATCGTAACAATATAAAAAAATATTTTTCTCCATATATATATTTTTGCAAAACCATACATTATATGGTAAATGAATTGTTCTAAATACTGATACGTGGGTTTTAATATACCGTACATTGTATGGCATACGTATGGTTTCAAACAATAAAATGTACCGTACATATATTGTTTTTAATTGTAATTTCACTACTGGTTATACATTTAATTAAATGATTTTGGAATGGTTCTCTTTTGTTATGTTGTATTGTTTTACATTACATAAACCATATAATGTTATATTATCTTGTCATTTTCCTCCTGTTAATGGCATCTGAGACTTACTATCATTATGAGAATGCACTTTGGGAATTCTCCAGAGCGTTTTGGATAACCCTTCATATATTGGATCGCCCACGTCCAAGTCTGAGTAGTCTCTGATTACATTAACAGTTGAAGCTTAGGCTCCCATGCCCCACCAGCCAGATAACCGGGTTTCACAAACTAAGCATTATTTATGGCAACACTTTGAGCGGCATGATGGAACTATGCCGAGCACGCTAAGTATTATTAGACCACTAATGTAGTTGCATGAAGTGGGTGACGAGGTACATAAGTATCATTACAGCGTGCTTAACAGTTATTGCAATATTGAGGCTCCAGTTTGACTAAAGTTTGAAATACACGGGGAAATACATAACAACTCATGAGAAAACTGACAAGTTCGATTCAAGTATAAGTTAGGTTAAAAAGCGAACCCACAGACGAACCTATATATATATATATATTTTTTTTTTATTAAAGACGCTTTAACCTCGCCGGTCATTCGCGTCAAACCTATATATTAGAATTTCTTTCAGTGTTCAGTCCAGTCCATATGTTAAAGACGGCTCTACATCAAAGATAAAGTTCGTCAATCATATTCCTCTCATCGCACTCTACATACCTAGCCCGCCATATGTCTTGGATCTGCAGTTCTTACGACATCTGGTTTACTACTTATTTAAACATTTTATTGACTTTAAAATGATGTTTTAACTTATCCACTTTTTTCTTTCCTTTCCTTTGCATCAAAAAAGTTACAAACATCAACAAAACAAAGCACGAAAAAAATCTAAAACTGAATAAATAATTTAAAACCCACGGAAAAATAATGTTTTGGAAAAGTGAATGGTTCAAACGTAAGAAAAACAGTATATTTAATATATTGTTACATAAAAATCGAATGTAAATGTTTAGTAGCTACGATGTGCGAAGCTTTTAGCGAACCATTTAATTACAATATACATTATTGTAGCTGGTACACTGTATGGTGCAGGAATGGTTTTCATCAAACACCCTATGGTTAGTTTTTATCCGGCTAGCAACACTCAAAGTGTTAAAGTTTCTTAGCGTGGATGGCGCGAAATTTGAACCAGAGAGAAGAGAAGAGAAGGCGCGAGCAAAAGAGCGAACCAAACGCGCGCGCGAAGCGAAACCAGCGTGGAGCAAGGTCGAATCTCCCGCACGTCAGCGACCACGACACCACAGCTTGACTGAACTGCTCGAATCGATTCCATCCGGTGGTGCGGTGAGGATGCACGCCTTCACTCGGAATCGCACGAACGGCGCGGAACGAACGAACGAACGGAAGCCTGCCTAGCTAGAGCAGCAGCAGCAGCATGTAGCCCATCGAACTGGCCAGTTGCCGTTTGTCGCTCGTGCCGTCTGGTTGTAAAGTTGTAAATCCGGTCGCCGAGACGCGGAACAAGAGAGGACTGTTATCAGTGTGCATCAGGGTGTAGAGTCTGCAGAGTCCTTCTCCCAGCTGGGGGATGATGCTTCTTCAATCATCATCATCATCATCAGCACCGTCATTACCGTCAGAGTTTGTGGTGTGCTAAAGACACTACTGTAGCAGTGCGCGGGGCCGTCCTGGGGAAGGAAAGCGTGTTGTACACTTGCTTCCGGTTTCGCCGTGTCCGCCCAGCGATTTCTTTGAAGCGTATAGCGAGCGCGGAGTTCTTCAGTGTGCGAAGTGGTTCCCCGACGGAACTGGTGGATTTTCGAGTGAATTCGATGGGAGCGGTTGGGGAAGGTCGTCGCAGTGTGCCTTGAGATATTGCTTCGCAAGGAAATCCAGGCTCCAGACAGAATTCAGGCCTGCGGCCTGCTGCGATGCGCCCATCAATCAGAGCCTACTGCAGATAATGCTGATGTACAGAGGTGTAATGTAATCTCACTTTGTCTACGTGCTCTGCTCAGTCAGTGGGCTGACGACTAGTTAATGACAAAGTGCACATGAAACCAAAGTGCTAAAATAAGCGTGAAATGGATTTTCGACGAGAAACCGGTGAGGAAACCTGATAGTGTGTCTCGTCTCTGTCTATAAGTCGGTTGTTACTGCCGTTTGCTAGTGAGCTGGGTTGGCTGCTGTTGTTACTCTCTAGTTGGCAGCTTCGCAGTGATTGTGATGATGCTGGTTTACAGCTTGTGGAAGAAGTTTAGCGCCTGAAACGGAAGGAAGCCAGGCGGAAAAGAAGAGGAAACCAGAAGCTCAGAAGCCTTTCAAAAGCTGCATCTCAGTAGTGCTCCTCTGGTGGGATAGTGAATCGTCTTCGAAGCAGGTTCCGACGCTGCTGAGTTCGACTTCTATACGTGTGTGCCTGTCTGCACTGAGAAAAGAAATAAAAGTATTTAGACGAAAGCTGATAAGATTCCTGGGGTGAATTGCGGAAGAAAAGTGTTGTGGCTATAAAGTTTACCCGGTGGTTGTTATCCGAGGAAGAAAAGTGCATCCCGCTCGATTTAGAAGAAGTTCTTCGTTTGTTTGTTTAACCAAAGGGGAAAACTCGTTTCAGCCAATCAATGGCGTTGCGGCGACGTCCGAAAATAATTGTTATGAATATCGCAGCAGGCGTGGGTTGATGTAAATCGTCAAGTTTGAAATTGGAGACTGTTGTTGTTGTTGTTGAAGTTGAAAGCAGATCAACGAGCGAGGACCGGGAGGCCGTCGTAGTAGTCGTCATCGACCATGAAAGGTATTGTCTATTCTACTTCAACTCTATAACCATTAGATCGCGAACCATTGTTCGTCGCCGCGCAGCGTTGATCTCTCTGTAGAGTGTCGTCGGCGACGACGACAGGGACGGCGATCGCGATCATATTTAAATGCATTTGTTCTGTATCTCGGGTTTCTACTCGGTATAATTACAAGGTGCGGAGATTATTGGGCGCCAATCTTTTTAGGAAATGGGAGTTCACCTTTCGAACGGAAAATGGGATCAAATTTGAAGTAGGGTTGGGCTTGGAGACAATCAATGTGACGAGTATGATGTCACTCAACCCTCGTCGTCGAATGAGTGAGATTATCTCGGATGGGACAAATTTGGACTAATCGTCAGTGTGTGACGGATGGAAAATAGAGAAGACGGAACAACGAAGTTGATTATATAGTATTTTGCTCGAATTTATTGTTTCTAATTGGTGGCCGTTCGGGACCGCAAAGGGCGCCACATGGAACTATGAATCGTTTCTAAGCTTCCACGGTGGACTGTAATTATTGGTTTGGTATTATAGCATTTTAAAGGCATAAATGTCTACTATGAAATGATTTGAGAAATCTGAGATTGATTGATCGAATGGAAATCAACTTATCAACATCAACTATTGCAACTTAAATTGATGGATTATCATAATGGAAAATATCTGTATTATTATGCTGCCTATGATCGCATAACTGTCCCATATGAGCAGGAAACCCAGCAAATATGGGACTGATATGCGATCATGGGCAGTATGTATATTACATGTATGCAATTTGTTAGTTGTTAGTAATTTGTTAATATTCTAATATGAAATCCTACTTAAACTAAGCATGCAAAAGTTTAGAAATTGTACTACCCTAACGTTACTGTTATATACATAACCACAAGTACACTAAATAACATGAACTCCATATACTATTGTAACCATTACACGAACAATACATACAAAACACACGAAGTGAGACGAAAACGGTCAGAATGTACATGGACTGGACAGTAGTTAGTAGCCAACCGATAGCCAACTAATAAAGACGGCAAAGCATACGCGCGCGTAGTTTTGGATGAAGAATAAAAGGTCGTTGTTTAATTGGACGGAATAAAGTGGTTTTGATTAGAAGACACAAGTGCAAGTTATTATTGGAAGAAAAGGACTATAGAAAAGGATCAAGGATTAGTGAAAGTGATTAAGAAGGGCTTGAAAGGACTGTGTGGAAAAGGATTGGATTTTGGTGAGAAAGAAAAGTGATTTCTTCAAGTGGAACACAGCGTAGGATTTTGGAACAAGACCACAGGTAATACTCGACCCACGAACCGCATCCCACAACACAATTAAAAATCATATACAATTTTCTCAAATAACTTGACAATAGCACATAGAGCTGCTATGCCACGATAAGTAGTTGCTAACGTCTCATTTGTTTCATTTTTGAAGAACGGGCAAGATGTTGTGTTTGAGTACTAGTATTGGACCCCTTACTAGCTGCTCAGAGCTTTTTTATGAATTAACTTTTCTTTTACATTTAAAGCAAAGTTATCGAAAATTACATGAAAATGGTGTTTTCTACATGTTTTGCGTATGAGTTTGCATATTTTGTAACAAGTATAATGATATTCTATGCCCAGGAAGTCGAGAAAATATCTCAATAGGAATCGAACCAGTCGTTTCAGGATTGGGGACGCTTATCAACTAGGCAAATTGTAAACAATGGTCTGTAGTTTTATGTTTCTGATAAGGTTGAAGAAATGGCCATTGTCATAATCCTCTCTTCTTCGTGGCGTATCGTCCCAGCTCGGACAAAGCTTATGTTTCGAAATGTTAATTTTGTGGTATTTCAACCACAGTCGTGATGAATGAACGTTTTGTATCTGATGATGGCTGAATGAAGTAGGTCAAAATGCCAAAACGATTTGGAAAGTCTTTTTTCACCGAAAAAAATTAACAATTTCGAAACATAAATCTCAACGGTGACTAAAACCCCACAAATTGGACAAAGCTTGCTTCTCAACTCTATGTTCTTTAAGCACTTCCACAGTTATCAACTGTGAGCTTCTTCTGACAATGGCCATTTTGCATGTGTATATCGTGTGGCGTGGCAGGCACGTAGATACTCTGTGCCCAAGCATATCAAGGAAATTTCCTTTATCAAACAATCGGGAATTGAACCTGTGGTACTTATCCAGTGAACGTCTCGACTAATAATAGTAATTCCAATAGCTCGGCCTACTTATTGATGTGCTAAACTATCACATTTCCTTTTCTTTAAGAACACCATTATAAGTTTGGCGTTAATAAGAAACGTGAAGCCTCAAATTTTTGATGTATATGCGTTTTAGCAAGGGAAAGACTTTGAATTCGAAACCGACTATCGTCCGTTAGCCGTAATCTTTAAGCCGATGTCACTTCCTCTCAGTCACATCGAGAGATGGGTGCGTAGACTACAACGCTACAACCGTTCGAATTTAGAAATGAGCATATGCCCGAAAAGCAAAACGTAGCAGATCTATCTCGTCTCGAGATTCACCTTACTCAACGGAAAACTCCGTTCCTGAGGCAGTCTACCTTTGAGGCAAACTTTGTAATTTTGTCGCCTAACTCAACGGACAGAAGCCGTTCCTGCGGCAGTTCACCTCTAGGGCTGAACTTGGTAATGATGTCGCCTAACTGAACGGGTTGAATCCGTTCCTGAGGCAGTCCACTTTTGAGTTGAACTTTAATATATTTCGCCTGGCTCAACGGATTGAATCCGCTCCTGAGGCAGTTTACCTTTTAGGTGGACTTGAAAATTGTTTCGCCTAACTCAACGGATGGAATCCATTCCTGAGGCAGTCCCTTGCAAAGGAACTTGAACTTGTAAATGTTGTCGCCTAACTCAATGAATTTAAACCATTCCTGAGTCAGTCCACCTTTGAGGTGAACTTCATTGTTTTTTCGCCTAACACAACGGATTTAATTCGTTCCTGAGGCAGTCCCTTATAAAGGAACTTGTTATTTTGTTTTCGATTCAGGGAACTGAAGTTCGTTGCCTAGGCAACAACTTATTTGACTTGATTTTTTTTCTCGCAGGATGTCCCACATTTCGTCAAGCAACCGCAACCGCAATATTTCCGCAACGGGATCTACAGTCAATGAAATATACGTTCACTCTGAATCATACGGGCGTATCTGCAATGATCGATTTTCTCTTTGGTTAATAACTTGGCTGGCCAAACATTTCCGGTTGTTTTTGTTGTTTTAGATGCTATTCCTAGTCGTCCTTTTCAGAAAAAAAATCGTGAGATCAACTGAATATTGGTCGTATTGCCCGAAATTCTCCGAAGAGAAAATCGATGAAGAGAAATCGATCATTGTAGATACGCATGTATGATACTAAATGCGAGAACTATTACAAGCAGCGAGTGCACTTTACTGGAAGTTGGGTATTGTGTCGGGAATTGGCGCTGGACTAGGTGCAGTAAACTCGTTCAAAAATAACATTCCGGCAGAAAATCTTCACAACAATCACTGTTAACGTTAACTACAAGTTTATTTATTTATTATAAAGTATCTAATTCTGGACGTAAACGGTCGTTTCGTTGTGAATTTGGGTAATGCACAATTTGGTTTATCTGTAGTGCCGAGAATGGGGTCAAAAAACCCAACCAGCTTCCATCGTTGCTATTGCGTAACGTCGGTGATGATCGGTCATTACGGGCAGCCAATTAATCGTCCCATAATAAATTAAAAATTTTCCATAAATAACTCGAAAATTGCCAATAAATAAATAGGAGTGGAAGCAATAATAAACTATAAAAGTTCCATAAACAATTCAAATAGCGCATAAATAAATCAAAACTTTCCATAAATAATTGATTTTCGAGCAATAAAAAATGTCAGAATTTCCACAAATAAATCAACAATTGCAATAAAAAACTATATTTTTTCCAACAAAAAATTTCGAGCATACTACATCATAGAACTATGATAGAAAAACTGAAACTATTGTGCATTTTAACAGACAATCGCTTGCTGTCCGGACTCGCTAACGCTCGTCGGACTTTAAAAAAGGATAGCATCTCTGTTCGCATTATACCGGGCAAATTCTTGATCTGTGGATTGCCTAAAACCGAATCGACGCAGTTACGGCGCATCGGCTTTCGGAAACTTCGGCGGCCTTCTGCCGCCTCTGTTCCTCAATCCTCTATGCGGCTTCGCCACATGGCTCGGCCGCTACTTTTACTTTGCTCTTTATTTCGTATTTATTGCTAAATTTTCAATTGCTTTTTTGATGTTTTTCAATTGGGAATCTTAAATTATTTATGGAAAAATCAATTTATTTATGGAAAATTTGAACTTTTTTGTTGGAAAAAATATAGTTTTTTTATTGCAATTGTTGATTTATTTGTGGAAATTCCGACATTTTTTATTGCTCGCAATTCAATTATTTATGGGAAGTTTTGATTTATTTATGCACTTTTTGATTTGTTTATGAAAATTTTATAGTTTACTAGCTGTACCCGGCAAACTTTGTCTTGCCTACTGCGTTTTTTGACGTTTCAAGTTTCTAGTCAAGACCAAGTCCCCGGTCAAAATGTCTGGAAGATCGATTTTCAAAAACTCTCTATTTTTCCTTTTTTTTGCCTCATAAACCTTCCTTGGGTGAAAACTAACAGAACAAAACCAAGACGACAAAAATCAGTCCTTCCGTTCGCAAGTTATGCGCGGTCCCACGTATGCCACTGCATTTTTATAGATTACTAGCTGACCCGGCAAACTTTGTATTGCCCCATTTTAATTGTGGATCTTTCACTACGACACTTTAAATTGGTTTAGTTCTGATGGTTTTTAATATCTTCTGTTCCGGAAGAATCTTTAGTGGAATCCCTGAAGATGTTCCAGGTAAATTTCTCGAAGAATCGCTGGTAAATTACTGGTGAATCCTGGTGAAATTACTGAAGGAATCCCTTGAACCAATTTCTGGAGAAATAGCTGGAGGAATCCCTGAAGGAACCCCTGGATTCTTGGAATAATGTGAGTATAAACTCCGGAAGGATGATTTCCTGGAGTATATTGCATTAATTTCTGCAAGAATTCCTGAGGTAATTTCCGCAGGAGTTCCTGGGGTAATTCCTGGTGGAATTCTTAAATGTATTCCTGGAAGAGTCCCAGAATCAAATCCTAAAGAAATGCCTAGAGGAATCCCTATGAAAATCCCTGGGGGAACTCCCGAAGGAATGCCTAGAGGTATTCCTAAAAGAATTCCTGGAGGGATTCAGGAGCGATCCCTAGAGGATTCCTACAGAAGCTCTTGAAGGAATGCCTAGACACATGCCTGTGCGAATTCCTGGAGGAATTTATAGAGAAATTCCTTGAGAAATTTTCAGAAGAACTCCTGTAGGAATTTCTCGAGGATTTTCTTGAAGAATCGCCGGAAAACATTTAGGTAGAATTCCTGGAGGAATCCTTTAAAGAGTTTCTGGGGAAATTCCTCGAGGAATCCCCTATTGAATTTCTACAGAAATTTCATGAGGCATTATTTGAAAATAGGTGGAGGAATCACTGCAGAAATTCCATTAGGAATTTCCAGAGGAATTTCTGGAGGAATTCCTGGAAAAAATCTTGGAGGAATATCTGGATGAATTATTGGAGGAATCATCGAAGGAATTCCTGGAAGAATCTCTGGAAGAATCTTTAGAGGAATTCCTAAAGGAATTTCTGGTAAATATTTGGACCAGTTCCTGAAGGAATTCCTGGAGGAAATTCTGGTGGGATTCCTGGAGGGATCCCTCGAACCAATTTCTGGAGATATCTCTGGAGGAATCCTTGGAGGAATACCTGGAGGAGAAATTTCTTGAAAAAATCCTCAAGGAAAGCCTGAAAGAATTCCCGGAGGAATCCCTGGAAGAACTTTTGGAGGAATTACTGAAGAAATTCTTGAAACAATTTCAAAAAGGAATTGCTGAGTATTTTTTGGATCAATTCCTGGATCAATTCTTGGGGTAATTCCTGAAGGTATTATTAACGGCAATTCTGGAGGAAATGCCTGGATGAAATTTAGAATTCCTGAAGTAAATTCTGCAGGAATGCCTGAGTTAATATCTGCAGGAATTTCTGGGGTAATTCCTGGTGGAATTATCAAAGGTATACCTGGAGGTGTCCCAGAATTAAATCCTGAAGAAATGCCTGGATGAATCCCTGGAGGAATCCCTATAGAAATCCCTGGATGAATACCTGGTGGTATTTCTTAAAGAATTCCTGTAGGAATTCCTAAAAGAATTCGTGGCGGAATTCCAAGAGCAATCCCTAGAGGAACTCCTGAAGGAATGCCTGGAGGAGCTCCTGAAGGCATTCCAGTAGACATACCTGAGAGAATTTCTGGAGAAATCTCTAGAGGAATTCCTTGAGCTATCTTCTAAGAAACTTCTGGAGGAATCTCTAGAGTAATCCTTAGAGAAATTTCTGGTGGATTTTATTGAAGAATCACTGGAGGAATTCTTGAATAAATGCCTGAAAGAATTCCTGGAGAAGTTCCTGGATTAATCCCTGGTGGAATCTCTAGAGGAATTGCTCGAGGTATATCTAGAGGAATACCTGGTGGAATTTCTAGAGGAATCTCTAGCGGACTTTATAGTGGAATTCCTGGACGAATCCCTGTAGGGTTTTTTAGAAGAATCCCTGAGGGAATTCTCAGAGCAATCCTGAAACAACTCCTGAAGGAATTTCTGGAAGAATCCCAAGAAGAGTGCTTGGAGTTATTTTTAAAATAATCCCAAAAGCTGTTCCAGAAAAAATCACAGAAGGAATTTCCGGGTGAATTTCTGAAGAAACCCCATGAGGAATTCCTTAGGAAATCACAGGAGAGTTTTCTTAGTGAATTCCTGGAAGATTCTGTAGGAATCACTGGATAAAAAAATCTGAAGAATTCCTGCAATAATGGTTTTTTTTTTGAACGAAATGTTTAATTATTTTTCTGGATAATTTTTGAATAATCGCTAGAAAAACGTTCTGAAAGAATTTCTGCTACATTGCTGTAGAAATACTGGGAATTTCAGATGGATTAATTGGAGCGAGAGACGAACCAGCCAAGGGCTGAAAGTCTCTTTAATAAAGACAAATTAATCAATCAAATTAATTGGAGCAATCTCTAGTGAAATTCTGGAAGACATCTCTGAAGGAATACCTGCAGAAATACTATAAATGATCTCTGGTTAAGCGCTCGAAGGAAACCGCAAAAACAACACTGGAACAATCACTGAAGGAACCTCTAAAGATGTCTAAATCCCCACTTAAGGACAATTCCCCAAAAAATGTGTGGTGGTATCCCTAGATCACCTAATGTTCTGCCTGGCCAATATCAGCAGAGGAATCGGCCTATACAGCAATTGCGACGCCTGTTCGGTACTATTAGGATGCCGCCGGGGATCCGTGACCGAGAGCCCGTAGAAACCCGTGCAATCGCTGCCTGAGCAAGCGGTTTCGGACCCAAGACCTCTGTCCCGTCGTCCAGCGATCAAGAGTGTCACCAGCTACCACCAATCAAACCCGACACCGCCTCCCCCCACCACCCATTCACCGATCCAGGGAGCGACCAATTGTTATCGACACGTGCAGTCGCCCGGCAGGCCATCTACCTGTACACCGCCAGAAACGCATGAATAAACCGAAGGAAGTTATGAATTTCCTATTTTTTACGATTCCCACATCCGAAAGCTCCAGCATCCAGAAAACGCCCTGGGACCTGGGCGTCAAAAAAAGCCTTGCGAGCCCACCCCGTAAGCTGCCTTTGGTTGGCTAGACCAGCAGCTTGTGACAATGCAGGAATGATGATCATTCTGCCTGATGGCATTTTGGTTCAATGGCCATGATGCCTAGTGTCCATTCGCGATGTTGTTCATTCGGCTACATGACGTTCGGCCTAATGGTCTTTTCCCTTTTCGTAGATGAAAGGGAACTCACAATATTACTGACATTTTCAACCTTCAAAAACCTCCATATGCCAAATTTAGTTCCCTTTGTTTTTTTACTGATTTATAACCGTTCGTTGAGTTACCTACAGTTTTTTTGTTTTTTGTTTTGTATTTTATGTTGAGTATCGGACCCCCTTTACGTTTCTTGTGTAAAAACAGTAAGAAAATATCACAGAAGTGAAGGGGTCAAGTACCGCTGTAACTGTTTTGTCGCTACGTATTATGTAACAGGGCTGTAGAAATGATCGGTAAATGACGGAAATGGGAGAAAATTTGAATTTTAGTGGCGCCTTGAATAAGCAGCTATTGCTAACGCTAAAATTTGACTGTTTGAACAAAAATAAGCTCAAACTTACTGTAAAACTGATGATTTTGTAAATATTTTAAGAAATAATCAAATTGCAGGTTTACATGAGCTGTATTACACAGTGTTTTCGCTCTGAAAACATTTTTCAGGCTGTTCATCGCAGTCTTAAGAAGAAACGGTCAGTGGCATGAATATTTCCACTTAAATTTTCGAGAAACAAAAATGGTTTTGTACCTACAAAAATATATATATATATATCAATATCATTATCAGCTTTGATAAATATCGTTTCTTAAAATGATATTTTTTTTATTATACCAACATACCAACCAACATCACCACATAATGTTTGAGGAATTTCTAAAAAAAAAAACTCTTTTAAAAAAATCAGCATATCTCGCGAATAAGGAATTACCGTCATATTTTCATCAATGATCGCTAAATCTATACATTGTTTTACAAATCTACAATGGCCGCTTCCAAGAGTGCTCTTCGGCCTGTCACCATCCGCCCCTTGGGCGGTGATGCGCCTGAGTATGGGAATACACCGCCCGAGTGCGATGGGTGGCTGACTGCACTGAACTGCAAATAGGTGTAGGCGGAAAAGGTTGCCCGAGAGAATGAGCGTACCTTAGCGGGGGATAAAGGTTCGGGCAAGTAGTCTTCCCCGGCCATCTCCCGGCTGGTCCTCATCTCCACCGCGGCCACCTCGTTCAACGAAGCCAAAGCCACGTGACCGAAGCCCCGCCAACTCCCGGCCGTCGTGTCCGGATATGCACCAGGTGGGCCTGACCTCCACCTCCCGGCCACCCCGGGTACCCATCCTCAGGCCCAAGCCATCATTATCTCGGCCGCCCGTTTCGCACCCGACAGTCAAAAACCGACCATTTTGAACCAAATCACGGGAAATTCACGTGTCCAGATTTCCACCAGATAGGCCTGACCCTCGGGCCGAAGCCATCGTCTACTCGGGCCAAAGTGTTGGCCGCGCCCCACTGCAGTAGCCGCCACTCCGTCGTTGCGCCACCGCTCCACCCTTCAGCATCGTCAGTCACGCGTTCGGCTCGATGTGCATACGGGTCTGCAATAAACTGTTTTACCGTGAGTATTGCCATTAGTAAGGTTCCTGCATTCTGTTCGCCCTAAGATCCGGTTCCAGAAGAGGCCGTGAGAGCACACCCCAGAAGCTGCCGCTGGCTTAGATCATCAGCCTGGGGAATTGGGCCGTTTTGCCTCTGAAACCGAGCCGAGAGGTTCCGGTGCCAAAAGTTAATGTCTATGATCCTACGCGTGGGCAAACATTGTTTTGAAAATTCAAATTTGACGATTGTTGAGCTCACTGGAGCACCGCACTCTAGATTGGTTTTGTTTGCGACCATGTTGAACTTCTCTCTCAGCTCATTTCCGGTTCATTTCTTTGGGAGTTCCCCTTTCCGGCGACCGGAGGAGTCTCACACTATGCTAAGAACCTCCCCCGGCCCCAAAAGTACCCACATACAAAGTTTCACGCCGATTGGTTCAGTAGTTTCCGAATGCATAGCGGTCAGACAGACAGACAGACAGACAGACAGACAGACAGACAGACAGACAGACGGAAATTCATTTTTATATATATAGATGCTCCCATCCCTACTTTTTTTTCTTAACGTGGACTTTCACTTAACCGATGAGCGAACAACGCTGTTTGTTGGTTTATAGGGTATTGGTTCCCTTCTTAAGCATGTGGCTCCCATTTTCATCCTACGAAAAACAAAGAATATAAGCGCTGTTTGTTTTGTTTCTCATTTTTGTATTTTTTGTTGTTAGAAGTGAGCACCCATGAAAACAAAAAGAACGGAATCAATCGGTGCCGTAATCGCTTGTTTTCGAATAGGATGAATATGGGAGCATGAGATTAATGATGGAACACATACCCTATTTAGCTACTAGTTGTCAAATACGCTACATGGCTGTTTCGATCATACGTATAATGGACCCTCAAAAATTATATATAATTGAAGCCTGACTTCACCAAACACCGTATGTAACATGTGAGGGGGTTAGAAGTTAGGCTTAAATTCTTCATATTTTCTAGCTTTCAATGCATCATACATTTAATTTACGGTTTAGGCGAGGTATCCCCGAAATAAAAAAAAAACATAAATGAGCAGTAATTAGGGAAGCCAACTACGAATTTCGCGCCAACTCGACCAACGGTTGGCAGCACCCTCTCAGAATCGAATGAAACTTGGTGGACACAAACAATACATGTTTCTAAGCAAATTTGCATACTTTGTTTTTCGAAATTTTTCAAGAGTAACTTTTGAAGAGGGCCTATTTTTTTTTCATTGATTTTTTTAAATCGATGTAACTCAAAAATGACAAGAGCTACAAAAAAGTGTTGTACTGCAGAGTATCGTGAAATTCCATGAAATTTTTTAGTACAATATCAAAAAAATATAAAACTACTTTTTACACTGAAAAAAAAAGGTTTTAAAAATAAAATCGATATTGAAAAAACCCTATGTTTTTAAATCGATGATTTTTTTTCCTGGAGAAAGGTATTTTAATTACCTACATTTTCTCCGAACAATGTTGCTGTGACATATTTAAAGAAAAAAGTTTTTCTAACAAAAACTTTTTTTTGTGTCTACATTGAGTGAATATTTTTCAGTGTGTTTCGTTCCAACATAGCCATATATAGCCTCAGAAGCCTCTCGTCAACCAATGAAACTTTAAGGATGTATCAACTTTGAAAAATCTAACATTTATCTGGACTAGCATTTGAAAAGGGCGTATATTTTCTCTAACTTTTATATTAATGTAACTCAAAATTATAATATATATGTGATATATTGTGGACTGTTGTAGAATTGTCGGAAGTGATAAACAGTTAATCAATATAAAGATTATATTTATATTGCAAAAAAGCAGGTTTTTTTTAATACGAATTTTGGATGATCGAACTGAATTTTGTTGACGCTCAATGGTAAGCGCATAATTTCATTGTGGGGATTTCGGATAAACGCATATTAAAAAAAACTTTTTTTTTGATATTTATTTGTATTTTTTTTTCTTTAATTTTATGTGGCATTTCACTTTGTTCTTATTTCTAGTTGAATATTCATATATTTTTTATTAATTTAATCGAACAATTTGAAAACCTTTGGTTCGTCAGTGGAGTTGGAATATGTTTTGGCCATGATTTTATTATGAGCGATTGGTACAAAAGAATGAAATTTTTGTGTGCCAGATATAGTTTTTGCTTTTTTGAATAGTTCATCAAACTCTTCTGCTGTCGTTGTGTATTCCCAAGAAACGTATCTAGCTGAATATCAGTTTCTTAAACTAAAGTGTGCTTAAGAGTGGTTTGTTACTTTCCTATAAAGCTAAAATGTTTGTTGGGTTGTTCATTCGATATGTAACAGAAATTTGATTTTGTGATATTTTTGTCTGTTTGTGAAACTCCTCATTCGTAAAGCTCAGCATCAGCATGATGGGAAAAGTCGTATGAAACATGTTAGGTTAATTTATTGTATAAAAACATGAGGAATTTTATAAAATTATAAATAACAAATTGAGTCAGTACTCCACCTGAGTGAAAATCTCAGTGCTTTTAACTATCAAAAATAATTATCTGCGTAAAAATATATTTTTTACGGTACATCAACATGTGACTATATGCTGTGCATAGTAAGTTCTCTTTATTTGAGTTGTTTTTGATTTTTTATAAACAAATTTAGAAAACAACGATAGCGAGTGTAATTGAAAGATCACTATTGTTTATCAAACAAATCTAGTACTTTTTTACAAATAATTTCATGGCAAAAAAACTATAATGCATTGACTCCAATTTTTATTTGATGACTACTTTGTGTGCAAAATGTGGTATTTTCCTAGTATTTTGAGGGATATAAAATATGAGTGTAATAAAAACATCACTAAGGTTGTTCAAATGAATCCACTAACAAACTCCGAGAGTAATCTCAGGAGAAACCTAAAAACAAACTCTCGCAAGAACCTTTATAAAATATCCCGGATGTAACTTCTGTAGAAATCCGGGGAGAAACTCCAGAAAAAATCATTGAAATTGCTTAAAACTTCGGGAGAAATCCCAGAAGCAATTCCTTCAGAAAACTCGTGAAAAACTCCTTTAAAATCCGGGAGGAGCCTCAGTTGAAATCCCAGCAATAGTTTCTGTAAAAACCTTAGAAATCCCGGAAAAATCTCATGGAGAAGTACCAAGAGGAATACCGGAAGAAATCGCGGAAAACCTTCAAGAGAAATTCCGAGAGAAACTCTAAGAGAAATTCTACGACAACATCTGATGTATATTCCCGGAGAAAAGAGAATAATTTCCACGAAAATTTGTTTGGGCAAAATGCAAGAGGAAAAATCCAACGAGAGACTCTGAGAGCAAATATGGGAAAACCTCTGGAAGAAAATCTATAGGATTCTTATAAAAACCTTCAGGAGACAATATTTGGATTTCAGAAATCCTGGAATATTCTCCAGGAATTTTTCCGGAAAGAACTGTTTGAATCTAGGGTAAAAACGTCGATAGGAATACGAAAGAATCTCTGAGAGGAATTTGAAAAGGAATCCCAAGAAACAGGAATGAAAGAAGTCTGAAAATCTCTCTTATAAAGACACCAGTTAAGTTCGTAACTCTTTTTCATTTTCACCGGATTTCCGTATATTTTTTGGTGATTTCTACTGCATGTTCAGGAGACGCAAATACTCTAATAAGAACAAATAAAAAAATCCCTGGTGAATTTTCGGTTTGCCTTGTATTTTTTTTTTCAGGTAGTAGATAACCTGAAACTGGTACAAAAAAGTCAGTAATAGAAATCTGCATGTGTTTGTATTGAATTTTGTGTTATTGGTTATTTTGTGTGAAAAATACGGCACATTCGTACCACAATATTCCTAAATAATGGACGCAGTGGTTAAAAGGCTCTACTGATGAGGATGGCACATTCGTGATTTTTTAGTAAAACAAAACATTCCAACGGAAAATTTTAAGACTAACAACTACATGTCATTGCTTTAAATTTTGTTTTATTGACTATTTTGGAAGAAAATTATGGTATTTTAAAAACTTGTTTGGTAAAATGAATTAAGAGTGTCATGAAGGCGGTATTGTTCAACGTTCATCATTTCACAAAAAATTCATGCCAAAAAACCAGAATTCATTGCCGTATATTTTTATTTGGTGACTACTTTGTGTGAAAAAATGTGGTATTTTCCTAGTATTCCGAGTGAAATAAAATATGAGTGTAATAAAAAATTCACTAGGATTGTTCAAATAAACCCACTAAACTACTACGATAAATTCAAAGTTGAATAACTACATATCATTACCTTAAATTTTGGCTTATTCGCTTTTTTGTGGTATTTTCGTACATTTTTTTTTGTAAAGCAAAATATTACTGTAATGTAAACATCAACATTTTATCAAAAACAGGTCCAGTACATTGTAATGGAAAATTTAAGGCCATACAACTACATGTTATGGCTTTGAATTTTGTTTTATTGACTGTTTTGTATGAAAATTATAATATTTTTGTTGCTTTTCGAGTAAAATAAATTAAGTGTGTCATGAAAACATCACTATTACTCATCAAGAACGTCCAGTACGCTTTCACGAATAATTTAAAGGTAAAATACTACTTTGCATTGTAAGCCATCATTTTTGTTAACCACTTTGCGTGAAAAATGTGATACTTTCGTTGATTTTTAGTGAATCAAAATTTGAGTGTAGTGAACACATCACTATTATTTTTCAAGTATGTCCCCCAAACTGCTACGAACATTTCAAGGCTTAAAAACTACATGTTATCGTTTTAAATTTAGTTTTGTTGACTATTTTGTGTAAAAAGTATGGAATTTTCGTAGTTTTCCTGGTAAAACAAAATAAGAGTGTAATTAGAACATTTTTATTGTTCCTCAAAAATGTCGAGTACAATCCTACGAACAATTTAAGACCAAAAAAACTATATGTTATCGCTTTGAATTTTGATTTATTGCTTATTTTATGTGAAAAATAGGGTATTTTAGCAGTTTTTTGAGTAAGGTAAAATATCAGTGTACTGAAAAATCACTAATTTTGCATAAACATGTTCACTCCAGCTGTATTTTGTTTTATTGATCAATGTGCGCAAAAAAGCGCTCTTAAAAAAACTAGGAAATGCCTTTTGCTTAATAACTTTGGGTAGACGCATCTATTTTATGTTTTTTTTAAATGGACGATGATCTTGAAACCTGTCCGGTTCCATCGCAAAAAAAAAGTTTTGAAATCGGCTGAAAAACGGCCGAGAAATGCCTTGTCAAAGTTGGACTTCCGACTTTTATTGGACCCTTGGTAGTTTAGGAGTTAATAAGCTTTTAAATGCGTTATTACCTGTTATTACCGGAGATTTATTAGAATAAGTGGTGGAGCAATGTTATTTGTGTTAGGTGTGGAGGAAGTCACCTTACGCTAGTGTTAGTAGGATGTCTAACGTTAACAAGCTTTGAGGGGGGAGTGTGACGTCATATTATCGCAGCATATGATTGAATCAATTTGTTCACATCTGAAAGCATTTAAGATAATCGATAAATGACAGATGTATACAATTTGTACAAGTAAGTTACACCAGTAACAAGCGGTTCATCGGCACTAAATCTTTAATTTTATAGTTAAAGATGACGGTTAATTCGTATAACTTTTTCATTTGTAAATCAAATTGGACGTAAAAAAATCAGAGCACTTACCAATTTCTATTGAAATACACATACTAGATGCTAGCTTATCTTCTCCACGTGTTCGGCATAGTTTGAGTACTGACCAAGGGCTATCATGTGTGGCCAATCACTATTTGAAATTATGACCGCAGATAACAACACTGATCGATCGACATAATACCGTTCATTAACTGGGGGCGTTGCTAGTTAACAAGTAAAGGTTTAGCTTCTCTATCTCGGGATCGAAAGCAGATAGAAATGTGTCGTCTTCAACAAAGTTGTTCAGCAGGACAAGAACATTCTGGTGAATCACCAATTAGTTGGTGATTTCACCGCTAGGTGGCGCTATTTAAAAATTAGACTTCTCTATCTTGGAAACCAAAGCAGATAGAAATGTGTCGTCTTCGGCAAAGTTGTTCAGAAGGACAAGAATATTAGTTGGTGATTTCACCACTAGGTGGCGCTAGCTATAAAGTTTTAGACTTCTTGTAACTCAATGTTTATTGTGTGGAAGTAAGAGTCAAGTTAAAGCTATGTACTCAAAATCCCTTGTCCTTAAAGAATAATTATATCACCATAAGTTATAAATATCAGGGTATTTTATACTCGTAAAAACTTGAAGCTAGAATTTATACTATGTTTTATTACAATTTTGATATGATTATATTATAAGGTGTTTTTTCCTTGATTAGACCAGTGCCATTTTTGTTTTAATATGATAACTTATAGGGAAATATTATCACACCATAACATAATATGATACAAACTTGATATAATTTTCTAGTCGGGTAGAATTCTCATAATTACCAACATATTTGATATAGTTGAATTTCCTGCTGTTCCTTGGAAATTGACTGCAAAATCCCTTCCCACTAAACCCCCACATTAACCGTCGTTTGTGTTCTTCTGCCCCCACAAGAGTATCACCACACCAAACATCATAGCAATGTGCTTCCCCGAATCAATCTGTACGGGTATTTGCCTCCGTTCGCCCCCACCACTAACTACTGTACTGACTACTGGTGGTTGTCATTCTCAACACACCAACACAAAGGTTTCATAATTCTCACTTCCGGGAACAATATGGGCTTCAATCACACCAGGGCTGAAGGTGGTTTTGGTGGTGGGGGTGGATTGAGACTTCCTTGGAAACACACAACAAAACTAGATACAATTGTTGTACGGTCGTCGTCGTCCGTCATAGAAAAACAGATGCTATCAAGCAGATGTGTGGCAATGCCCGTGGTACGTACTTATCGCCCTTCCTTTGCTGGTGGTTTCATAGACAAATGAACTTTCGTTTGGGATGAAAGTATGTATGTTTGTATGTAAGTTTTTGTAGCATTTTTGGCTGTTTGACCGACAAGAAGACGAAGAATCAAACAGAATACCTAGAAGACTTGGAAGAACTAGAAGAACAAGAAGACCTAGCGTACCTAGAAAACCTAGAAAACCTAGAAGAACTAGAAGACCTAGAAGACCTAGAAGACCTAGAAGATGTAGAAGACCTGGAAGACCTCGAAGACCTAGAAGATCTAGAAGACCTGACCTCGAAGACCTAGTAGAACTAGAAGACCTAGAGACCTAGAAAACCTAGAAGACCTAGAAGACTTAGAAGACCTAGAAGACCTTGAAGACCTAGAAGACCTAGAAGACCTAAAAGACCTAAGAGACCTAGAAGACCTACAAGACTTAGAAGACCTAGAAGACCTAGAAGACCTAGAAGACCTAGAAGACCTAGAAGACCTAGAAGGCCTAGAAGACCTAGAAGACCTAGAAGACCTAGAAGACCCAGAAGACCTAGATGACCTAGATGACCTAGAAGACCTAGAAGATCTAGAAGACGCAGAAGACCTAGAAGACCTAGAAGAACTAGAAGACCTAGAAGACCAAGAAGACCTAGAAGACCTAAAAGACCTAGAAGACCTATAAGATCTATAAGACCTAGAAGATTTAGAAGACCTAGAAGACCTAGAAGACTTAGAAGATGTAAAAGACCTAGAAGACCTAGAAAACCTGGAATACTTAGAAGATCAAGATGAACTAGAAGACCAAGAAGACCTTGAAAACCAAGAAGACTAGGATTACCAAAAAACCTAGAAGACCTAGAAGAACTAGAAGACCCAGAAGACCTTAGAAGACCTAGAAGCTTAGAAGACGTAGAAGACTTAGAAGACCGAGATGACCTAGCAACCTACAAGATCTAGAAGATCTAGAAGACTCAGAAGACCTAGAAGAGACTAAATTCTGAACCTACTCCGAGGGAACTTACTCACATTAGATTCAATTCTTCTAGCCTAATGGGTTTAGTCTATTTGCCTGTTCCTACATGCTTCAGGGATCCACTGGATTCGTCGTGTGGGCTGATTGGAAGATTTACCCGCCAACGCGCAATGTTGGCATTTCCACGAATGCGTATACGTTTTTCCAACTACCTACCTACCTACATCTGGGAACAACGTCACATGGCAGTGATAAAGCAGAAAATTGAACAAACGTAACGAACCGTTGAATCCTCCATCACTTATGTACATTCAAATGTGATCAATGAGGTACAATATGTTTTCCGGCGTAGTCAAATATTTGACTTTTAAATCACATGCTCCGTTGAACTGGAGATGTTCACATTTTGAGGCGAAAACAAACACACAACGGAGTTGCAGGACTTCAAGCGTGCACGGACACTAATTCGTGGAAAAAGTTGATCATTTTAAATACACTTTTCCTTCCACGGATGTCGAGAGCCGCGCGTTTATCTCACAACGCCGACCAAAGCAAGCCATGCAATTCGATGGGCGAATGGCATGGGATATTTGCGTTGCTGTCGATGCGATCGTAAAGGCTCCCCCAGACCGACGCGACTCTTTTCCAGCGACACGACTTTTTGTCGCTATGTTTTTGTCGCGAAATCGCTGCGCACTGATTTGAAGGGGACCTTCCACACTGCGACGACGTCGTCGCAGGCGACAAGCGACAGTGCAGCGATTTTTGTACTTGTCGCCGGTGTGTCGCGGCGCTGGTCGCTGCATGCACAGTTTTCGTCGCTGTCGCGGGGCGACTAAGTTTTGTTTGTGACTAGTTTTCGCGTTGGTGTAGATGGTTGATGCGACGCATTTATCGCTGTAGTCGTTGAGAAACATCGCGGCGATAAAAAATCGTGTCGCCGGAAAAGTCGCCTTGGTTTGGGGGAGCCTTAAATCGGTAGCAGCGACAGATTGCAGCCGTCGTCGTTCGTCGCCTAGCCAGGCATCGCAGAAGGCGGCGTCGTCCTCGTCATCGCTGCGTCATGCGGTATCTATAGTGGCAACGACGACGACGACGCCAACCACGCGCGAGGAGGCCATGACTCGCTCTCATCTGTCTGATCTGCTAAAAATGCTTGTGCTGTACGACGGCCCTCGCCGTCGCCATCGAGTGCGTCGGTGGAACGGAACCGGGAAGAAAGCTAGCGGAAAGGGGAACACTGGTCTCGGTCAAAAAAGGAAAATGTTGCGGTTTTCCGTCAGAATTGCCGCATTTGCTTACCGCGTAGCGCTGCTTCAACGAACGAGCGAACGAACGATCTGCGGTGGACAGGTTGGTGGTACCGTAAAATGGAGTAACTTTGAAAGGTTTTCAGCAGGTTTACGCAGAGAAATAAATTGTAAACACAATTAAATTATTGTTCAAATCAACAGATTTTTCTATGTTGAAACTACCAAATATCTGTCTGTTTGTTCTAACAAACTGTCAAAAATTTCGACAAATGAAAATACTTGCAGTACAGTAGACGTTCGCTTGGTGCAAACGGTTTAACTGCAATGCTTTTAAACTGCGGGTCCGCTAAGTGCAACAATTTTGCAGTTATCGCACCACTATTTGTCAAAAACAAAACGTCAACAGAGTTGCGATGTTTTTCAGATGCACTACAGCTGCATTGCGATGTTTTTGAGTGCATTCTGGCTGCGTCCAACAGCAATTGACAACTGTTTGACGGCTGTCAGTCGTTGCAGTTAGCGAATTTCATTCGGTAACTGAAACGTAAACATGTTGCACTTATCGAACGTCTACTGTATCAAACAATGTAACAGTTCAGTTTAAACTAGAAACCAGTTTGTCGCTATAGTACACTGAAAATCGGTTGATTTAAACTAGAATTTAATTGTGTTTACAATTTTTTTCTGCGTGTGTGTGAGTGCTTCCGGGCCATATTTGTGGTCCCTATTTTGTAGAAACAAATCAAGTTTCTAACGTTATGTGGAATGATGGTAATTGGTTGTTTTTATCGATAAACTCTAAGTTAGAACAAAGAAATAGAGCTTTAGAATAAGTTAATTCTCAATTAGAAAATCAACCATGCGTTTTGTTGATTCAAACAAGCGTCACTTTTCTGCGTGTGTTTTCGGAGGTTCGATCCATCCTACAGTTTTGTACAGAAATCATTCATCGACTTATTTTGGATGAATTACACAACATATTGCTAGAATTTTTCGTTTACGGTAGAACGACAAGCTACCGCAGCTGCCAGACTACTGATTTTCTCTTAGACATCATTGATTTGTCCAAGCGACGCCTCGGATACGACGCCGATGATTATTGTTCGTTGTTGGTTTTCAGTTTCAGTGTAATAATGAAATTTTCATCTTCATTCTTTGATTTGACCATATTCTTCAATGATAGAATGATTTTCATGGCTGCGGTAGGACTTTTTGAGGGTAGGAAATTTTCCAAAAATTCGCAATAAACGTCGTCAAAACCTCGCAAGGTGATCGCAATCATCGCAAAGTAACTGCCACAAAAACCACAATTCACACCTACATTTACACTAGAAATGGAGAGAACTTGAAATAGACTGAAAGAGTGTAAAATGAAGGCGGGCCCAATACCAATCAATCTGACGAACTTAGTCAACAAGTGCAAGTAGTTTCCATGTCACTAAGTTATAGCTTTTTTCTCGGCTCCTATATTTATAACCACTAACTATATAATATCTTTAGAAGACGTCTGTCAACTTTTTGACAGCTGTTATATAATAGTTACACGGCTAACCCAAATAATTCTAATAAATGCATATTGAGGTTATGATAGCTCCCGCGGCTCCCGTGACGCAGTCTCGCTTCCACACTGCTATATTGTTTCTTTAATTTTCTCTTACTCTTTTACTTTCATTAGCTCTAACTCACGCTCGGTTTTCATACGCTTACTTCCTCTGTCGAACTAATTCAGAGATTCTTCATAAACTACGCAACGCTGTTGAAGAAGGGATTGGGTCTACAGAAATGTTACACTTCACATTTTTCAAATTTCCCGTTCAAAAGATTTTCTTAATGCTCGGCAGGAATCCTTGAAAGAATCACAGAAGAAATCCTGGGAAGAATCTTTCAAGGATTACAGGTAGGAATCCCGGCTCTATACCTGAAAGAATTCCCATTGGAATCTCTGAATATATCTTGACAGCATTTTTTGAAAGAATACTGTAGAGAATACCTTATGGAATCCTTACAGAAATCATGGAAGGAATCTTGGCTGGAAGCTGAGCAGGATTCTCTGAAAATCCATAGAGAAAATACTGGAAGAAATTATTGAAGAAAAAACCTGAAAAAACTTGGGAGGAAATTTCGAAAGAATCCCATCGGAAATATCGGCAGGAATTCCTAAAAAAAAAATCGGGATTGCATGAAGAAATCTTGTCAGAAATCTATATTTTTTCATATTTCTTTTCGAAGGAACCGCTTAAGGGATCACAGCAGGAATAGCGGAAGGAATCTCTGAAGGAATGTCGAATAGAATGCCTAGAGGAATCCTTGCAGGATTTTCTTATGCAATCTTTGCAGAAATCCCTGTAGAGATATCAGGACCAGGCATGGCTGAAAAAATCCCGGAAAGAATTCCGGAAGGTATCTCGAGAAAATCTCTTCAAATTTATTCGCCCTGATCACTACTCTAACCCTCTACCTTCAGTAGGTCGGCTCCAGAGGCACGTTTTCCTCCATTTGGGAAATTTATACCCTCTACCTTATTGTCTTCTCTGCTCTCTATCCCAACCCTTTTCTCTAACCTCTACCCTATCCTCTGTTCTACCTTCTACCAAACTCTTTGCCCTTACCCTTCACACCTACTCTCTACCCTACTCTTCATCCTACTTCTTCCCTACCCTCTACCCTTTTACTCATCTGCCCGATAGATAGATACCCGCATTACATGGTTTCATAGTTCAAACAACCATTCCGTGGCCGCCATCTTGGATTATGACCCAACATCTTAGGTTTCAAAATGGCGTCGAATATCGATTTTTGACTTCTACTCACCGAGCCCGATCGATAGCTACCGACATTGCATGGTATCATAGCTTAAAACCTTTCAGTGGCCGCCATATTGGATTTCAAAATGGGGTCGGATATTTATGTTTTGGGTTCTACTCATCAAGCCCGATCGATAGATACCCATATTGCAAAGTATACGAAGCAGTGTTGCTGCTAAATATTGACTGTATAGCATACATTCTGGAGTTTTGTCCGCCATCTTGGAACTCAAGCCGCCATCTTCAATTCCAACACAACCTAAGGTATGGGTATGCCAAATTTGGTAGAAGTTGGTTGAAGCGTTCCAGAACTATATCGGATCATACATACCTTAAGGACAAACGTCTTGAAATCCCGCTTCAAAAGTGCATCAGAATTTCAGAAGCACAAATCTCAAGGAGCAAGCTTCAAACAACAGTGCATTTTATTATTCTGTTCTTGCTCACTTGTAATGAGCTTAAAATGAGAAGCTCAGGTGCGCTGATTCTGTTTACGAAGAGATTTGTGCCCTCAAAATCGTGAGTAGGTGCCAAAGCCGGCCATTGTGGCGGCCATTTTGGGATTCTAACAAGTCTGTCCTTAATACATAAAAACATCAAAACATACAAATATACAAACATACAAATATAGAAACACACTAACATATATAGAGATGAACTCCGAGAGAAACCCTAGAAGGAACCCCTGAACAAAACACTGAAGGAACTCTTGAAATAATAAAAAAAAACTGCTGGAAGAATCCCTGAAGAAACTCATGGAGGTCTACTTGGAAAAAACATCTGAAACCACAAAAGAAGCTCCATGAGCAATCACTAAAGGAAGAATCTGTTGGAAGAACCCATGAATAACCTTCTGGAGGTGCTTCTGGAGGAACTCCTTAAAGAATCGCTGAATGCACTGCAGTAGAAATCCTGAAGGAACTTCTGGAGGACTCCCTGAAGAATGCCCTTGAAGGAACCCCTAGAGGTATTCCTCGAAGCATTTCAGGAGCAATACTATCAATTGTGAAGATGTCAGAATTTTGCACCGCAAAAAATATTATCCATTAAAGTAGTGCAATTCAAATTATGACATTATGCTAATTAAGGCGAAACTGGAAGCATTTTCTCATTTTTTCGGTTTTTGATTTTTTATTAAATAACGAAGCAATATTTTCAAAATCGGTTTTCGTGCACATGTAGAGGATGGATCAAGGTATGTTCTGATTTTTTTTGAGATGGAAAATGTTTTCCATTTTTGCAGAAACCATTTTTTTGTGAAATTTTATTCAAAAATGGTTTCTGCAAAAACGAAAAATGTTTTCCACTACAAAAAAAAAATTCAGAAGATACCTTGATCCATACTCTACATGTGCACGAAAACCGATTTTGAAAATATTGCTTCGTTATTCAATAAAAAATCAAAAACCAAAAAGTGAGGAAATGCTTCCTGTTTCGCCTTAATGGACAATTTTTAACTTTTATGGTGCAATTTGGTAATACTTATGGTGCATTTCTATTTTCTGTGGTGCAATTCTAGTTTTTTTTGAATGGAATACCAAAAGTCTATATTTGAAACTAAAACTATTGATTGTCTGATAGATACGTATGTTAGCATTCATGGATGTATTTTTTTAAATTTTTATCTCGTGTATTTTTTTTACATAGAAAAAAGAAAATGTTGAACAAGGTTTTTCAAAATCAGTGCAAATTGTGCAAAACGTTTTCAAGGTACCTCTAAGGAATGTTCTGCTACTCACAAATCAAGAGCCAAATGTAATCTTTTGGGAGCCGGAATTTGATGTTAATATATTAGGGAAGGACATGTGTGAAAATAAAGTTTGTTCTTGCATTCATTCCCAAATGGCTGGGCTGCAAAGTTGTGCTTATAATTTTTGGAACAGTCTATATTTCCTTGACTGAACCCAACCTGATAACTCATTTGATGATGTTACAAACTCAAAGCCATTTTTGTTTTCAGCCTTTTGTGATTTCAGTCTTTTGTTGCGATGCTATAGTTTCAGCCTTTCGTATTCAGCCTTATGTGAATTCAGCCCTATGTAAGCTTCCCATTTTTTGTCTCTTTTTTGTCGGAACGATATAAAATACGTTAATAATATACCACACATTTATCAACTTGGACACCACAGGCTTCTAAAATGGATGAATGAGTAAGTTCAACGTCTATCGGATTCGTAATCTAAATATATAAAACCCAAATTAATCCACCTAGTGGTGATAGTGCCTTTCTCGTCGAACATGTTCTCACAATCTTTCCGGCAACGTAAGTCAAAGTGTTTTTGAATCCGAATATTTTTATAGAAAAGCATGCAGTTTATCAGACATCTTTGAATTGACTTAAAACTTATTGATTGCACATAGTCCGACATTATGTTCAACGTATAAGCAGGGCTGAAAAATATCAGACTTCTCAGTTGACTGCTAGAGCACTTTGTTGAGCACCTTCACTAACACTGGAGGCTGATCAATATCAAGACGATACTAACAAGCTAAGCTATAACTCTTTACACAATCACAGATCACAATTTTTTTTTTCTGAACATTTGGGCTGTATCTTATTGACCGTTGAAAGCAAGAGCGATAGGTAGTGAGTATAGTGCGACGTCTGTTTGTATGTGGATTTAATTTGTAAGATTTTGTTCTCTTACACATATTTATCGCTTGCATTGTTTTTATTTACTTTCGTAGTTCCGGCGAAGCACCAAACGCTGGTTGTGCAACCCTACCGGAAGTCTGTAATGTGGTGTGAACAGGTTCCGGAGCACACCGGGTCTCCCAAATATAGTCTGAGACTATTTCATTGCTAACGTTCATTAGGTTACCCAAAAAAAAACACGATTTGATTTATCTCATGCATGGGTGGGTATAGATCACTTTTACATTTGACCACTTCCAGTGGGACACTCGGAACTGTTTTCAGGACACTACCGGTTGTCTAAAATATGGTCTGAGGCTATGTTCTTACGAATCGATTATCGTGTATTCAAAAAAGCTGCTATTTGATGTACTGTCAAACACTTATTTGTGCATTTCGCCAGTTCCGGCAAGACCCTCGAAAGTGGTTCCGGTACACTACCGGTAGTCTTAAAGTGGCCTTAGACTTTTCTTGCTACCGTTCTACGCGTCATCTAAAAAGCCGATATTTAATGCGCGGTGTGCATGCGTTTGGTTCCGTTCTACATTTGACCACTTCCGGCGGAGCACCTGGAACCGGTTTCGGCACAGTATTGGTTTTCCAAAGTATGGTCTATGATTGTTTCTCTTGTTAACCTTCATCAGGTTACCAAAACAGCTATTTATGGCGTTGGTTCTCCTTTACATTTGACCACTTCCGATGGGGCACCCTTAACCGGTGAGGAATACTACCGGTTGTTCCAAATATGGCCGGAAACTTTTTTTTGCCAAATCAAGATACCTAAAAATCTGCGATTTGATTTGTCGCATGGGTTTGGTTCACTTTTTTGTTTGGCCATTCCCGGCGGGACACCCGGAACCGGTTCCGGATCACTACCGGTTCAGATACATATGGTCTGAGAATATTTTCCTGCTGACTGTTCATCAGGATATCAAAAAAGCCACTATTTGATATGTCGCATGTATGGGTTTGGTTAACTTTGAAACTTGGCCACCTCTGGCGGGACATCTGGAACCGGTTTCGGAACACTACTGGTTCCGATATGTTCTGAGAATGCTTTCCTGCATACTGTTCATCAGGTTATCGAAAAAGCCGCGGTTTGATGTCACATGCATGGTTTTAGTTCAATTTTATATTTGGCCACTTCCGGCGGGACACCCGGAGCCGGTTCCGGAACACAACCGGTTCAAATATTGTCTGAGAATGTTTTCCTGCTTACCTTTCATCAGGATGTCAAAAAAGCCACTATTTGATATGTCGCATGCATGGGTTTGGTTAACTTTTATCCTTGGCCACCACCAGCGGGACATCTGGAACCGGTTCCGGAATACTACCGGTTCCGATATGGTCTGAGAATGTATTCCTTCTTACTGTTCATCAGGGTATCGAAAAAGCCGCGGTTTGATATGCCGCATGCATGGGTTTAGTGCACTTTTATGTTTGGCCACTTCCGGCGGGACACCCGGAACCGGCTCCGGGACACTACCGGTTCACATATGGTCTGAGACCATTTTTCTGCTTACCGTTCATCAAGTTATCGAAAATGCCGTAGTTTGATGTGTCGCATGGATGGGTTTGTAGCGTTTTCATTTCTAGCCCCTTCCTGGGGTACCGGTCCGGAACACCTAACTCCGGAACGGCTGGACCGATCCGAACCATTTTCAATAGGAAACAATGGGACCACATTCCGCGTCGAATGAACCATCGGTCATTAAAATCGGTTGAGGTTTAGTTCAAAAAAGTGATGTGACCTTTTTTGTACACAGACATACATACACACATACACACACACATACACACATACACATACATACACACATACAGACATTTGCTCAATTCATCGAACTGAGTTGATTGGTATATGTGATTCGACACTCCGAGCTTTCTATCAAAAAGTCGTTTTTGGAGTGAACATATAGCCTTTCCAGTACACTTAGTGTACGAGAAAGGCAAAAATGCAGTGGCATACGTGGGACCGCGCACAACTTGCGAATGAATCGTCCGATTTTGGTCGTCTAAGTTTTGATCTGTTAGTTTTCACCCAAGGAAGGTTTATGAGGCAAAAAAACATGGAAAAATTGAGAGTTTTTGAAAATCGATCTTCCATACATTTTGACCGGGGACTTGGTCTTGGCTAGAAACTTGAAACGTCAAAAAAAAAACACAGTAGGCAAGACAGAGTTTGCCGGGTACAGCTAGTTTTGTATATAATGCAACTCTATAGAATATCGGCCAAAATATTTCAATTCTAGATTGAGTTTAAATAAGGGCGAAAGTAACATGATCGATTTCTCTTCATCGACTCTCTCTAAACTAAAGTGACAAGATGCAAGTTTGATTGATTTTTTTATGCTTGGGTGCAAGACTGCATCGTAAGCTAGCGTTTAATGGTCAAAAACCATACTTGCATCTTGCCACTTTAATTTGAAGCAGAGAGGTCGATGAAGAGAAATCGATCATGTTATTTTCGCTCTTATTTAAACTCAACCTAGAATTAATATTTTTACCACCAGATCATAATAAATACGCCATCACATGGCAAGGAAGAAATCTTTCTCTGTGGTTATGATATACGATGTTTTGTATGCAGAAAATCCACGCACACATAAGCTTGCAACCTCCTTAAGCGAAAACAACTGTTAACAAACATTTTATCGACGGGAAAAAAAGTGATCGATTTGATTAATTAAACAGCTTTTGCTGCATTCTGCAGCAGTGAAATCAAACTTTGAAGTGCCACAGAGCTTTTGTGAGGTGTGAATTGAAGATTGGTTCAACAAATGAAAATTGAACGATGATGAAAAACAATTCCTTTGGTGTGGTTGCCTTCGGCAAACGTAAATCGAGACAAATTTTCAACTTGTAAGTGGAGTGAAATTGAAACGAGATATTATGCATAATTATTGGTTATTGATAGTCTACATCACTTTGCTTCCATTTGACAAGGGTATGTTGGAATACATGTATTTATCGACTATTTTCCGTGTGATATGACGGGAATTGACGCATATAACGAAGTAGATTTCTACCCTATGTGGTATTCATTTAATCGAAATGTTAGAAAATTTGCTGGTATATAACCATATAGGCTCAATTTTTTGTTTCTCCAGAAGACACTCTGCCAACAACAAGAATTTTCCAGGAATTTCAACAAAGGATGCTTCAGAAATTCATTCAGGGATTTCTGCAGGATTTTTTCAAGTTATTCTCTCAGGTATTCCACCAGAAGTTTCCTCCAGGGATTTCTTAAAAGTTTCATTCAGGAAAAAAAAATAGGAATTCTTCCAGGAGTTCCGTCAGCAATTCCTTCAGAAGTTTTTCTAGAAATTCCGTCGCGAATCCTACCAGAAGCTTCTTCAAAGATTTCTCCAGGAGTTTATTGAGAGATTTCACAACGAGTTCCTTCAAAAATTCCTCAGGGATCGCTCCAGAAATTCCTTTGTGATTCCTGTTGGAGTTCATTCAGCATTTTCTCTAGTAAAACCTTTACCGATTCTTCCAGAAGTTCCATTCGCAATTCCTCAAGAAGTTTCCTCCTGAAGTTCATTCAAGGATGTTTCTACGAGTTTCTTCAGATATTGCTTCTGCAGTTCCTGCAAAGATTTCTCCAGGAATTCGTTCAGGTATTTCTCCAGAAGTTCAGAAATTCCAGACAGGCAGGCATCAAATTTTTCACTAACGTGATCAAAATCCACGGATTTATCCACCTTCGCGATAAGGATTTTTCACTGCATGGGATGAACAATAAAAGTATTCCACTCCAGCACTCACGATTATTCTATTTCTTTCCACTCACAACTCGGATAAACAACAAAGCATCAAATTTTTTCACTCCATCTGCGAGTCACATAACGTCTCCGCCGATGCACGAGACCAATTGTTTGCCGTTTAGTGGTACCGTGTTTACATAAAATGTACTTGTTTCCATGGCCATCTAGATAATGCGTCACCGCACCGCACCGCTCACATGTCAACCGGTTGACAACGTTGATCGCTGCAGACTGAGCAACCATTTTCTTCTGCGAGAGCAAACGATTTGTGAGAAAGCGCTGAGAGAATGTACTTTGATAACACAGAGGAACCGAAGTGAGAACCTTTTCAATCGACTATGGGTGCAAGGGCTGTATTCGGATAATATCGTGGTGTGATCGACCGTTACTCGCGTGAGTAAGGGATTAATTTGGTGTCTGCCTAATGGTGTTTCTTCAGCGATTTCTCTCGGAGTTCCTTCAAGGGTTCTCCCTAAAGTTCATTCCGTGAGTTCTTTAAAAATATCTTTAGAGGATCCTTTAGTGTTTTCTCCAGGAGTGTTTTTGTTAGGGCTTCTTCTGGAGTTCATTCAAGGATTCCTCCAGGCGTTTCTTCAGTGAGTCCTTCAGGAGTTCATCCGGATATGCCTCCAGGAGTTCCATCAGGAGTCCCTCTAGGACTTCCTTCAGTTCATTCAGGGATTCTTCTAGGAGTTTCGTCGAGAAATAATTCAGGAATTCCTCCATAGTTTCTACAGAACTTTATAGAGGAGACATACTTTCAGAGATGCCTTGAGTAATTTCTTCAAGGATTTCCTCTGAAGATGCTGTAAAGATTCCTTCAAATATTCCTTTAGGGTTCACAGGGATTCATCCTGGAGTTTCTTCAGGAATTTTTCCTACAGTTCCTTCAAGGTTGTCTCCCGGAGTTTTTTTAGGGTTTCGACCAGGAGCTATTTCAGAAATTCATCTAGATAGAGGTTTTTTCAGGGATTTCTTCAAGTGATTCCTCCTGGTATTCCTTCCTGGTGCATTATCCAGGGATTCCTCTAGGAGTTCCTCATAGGCGGTTCCTCCTGGAGTTCATTCTAGAACTCTTTCAAATATTTCTCCAAGTATTACTTCAAAGACTGCTCAATGAATTTCTTCAGATATTCCTCCAGGAATTGATTTGGGGTTCCTTCTGGAGTTCATTCAAAAAGGAGGAGTTCCCTCAGGGATGTTTCCTGTACGGTTCCGCCTACCACAGCATGTACTTTGTATTGGTCGCATTCACCCCAAGTCCGTCCTTTGATGCTCCGCGTTCCAGGCGAGTGTACAGCCCTGCCACTGTTCTAAATGTTCTGGTGATAGTGTCCATATCGTCCGCAAAACATTGAGTGTTTTACGCAGTTTTGCGTACCGCCCGCGGATTTGCCGTACGGTCCGTTGTAGACAGGTCATCGACCAAGCCGGCTTGACAACTTCCCACAACTTCCGGTAGCTGTTTGGTTTCTCAGATCCTGACTATCAACCGGTGTAGAGCAGTGGCCAAATTCTGTGATGATTTCAGCTGCGATACCATCAGTTTATTTGTTGGTTTTGAGCTAGTGTATGGCATCCTCATTTTCCCTCAGCGTTGGAGTTGGAGCATTAGACTAATGTGTGAAAAGGGCGGAACAACCATTTCACGCCTCAGCTTCTTTCGTATCTTCTAGGCGCATTTCGATTTATTCATGCAAACTTTTCCCGTTATCAGATAGAGGGGAGTCAGCTCAACCAGTTACTGGACAGAGATTACATGAATAATGGAAAATACGCTCAAAAGGACCTGGAGAAGCAGGAATTCGCAATAATTGTTACGCCCTTTTCAAATGTTAGCCTAGCATTTTCGTCTTCTGCTACTCTGGCGATGTCATTTCCTTCGTTGGCGTGCTCTCTCGTTTCTGCGTTCGTCACGCCGTTCAGGTACTCATCTTCAAAAAACGTTTTAGAGAAAAATAAAGATTTTTAAAGCAATGGTTACCCGGGGTCTTTTATAGGATAGGATGTGACAACAGAAATTCGCCTGCCTTGTTATTTTTTCGTTTGATTTCGTCGACGATGGAAATCCAGTGCTGCCACTTTTCTTTATTCCAAATTTTTCAAACGATTCAAATTGACCGATTGAAATTTGGACGCATACTTCGCACCGTAAATCATTAATTGCAATTTGAATAGCATAACTTGCAAGTAAAATTTATTTCAATCGAAAGGTTCTTTCATTTGTAGTGAAATATACCAAAAATTCAATTGATTTTGCACCAAATCAATGGTATTTATCAATGTTCAGACATATTAGCTACTTTAGGTTCATTTACATTTAAATGCTGACATTTCAAGATCGATAAAACTTGAATAGAAAAATACAATGATTTTGAATACAGTAGACGTTCGCTCGGTGCAAACGCTTTAACTGCAATGCTTTATAACTGCAAGTCCGCTAAGTGCAACAATTTTGCAGTTATCGCACCGCTATCTGTCAGACACAAAACGTCAGCAGGGTTGCGATGTTTTTCGGATGCACTACAGTTGCATTGAGATGTTTTTGAGTGCATTCTGGCTGCGTCCAACAGCAATTGACAACCGTTTGACGTCTGTCAGTCGTTGCAGTTAGCGAACAACATTCGGTAACTGAAACGTAAACATGTTGCACTTATCGAACGTCTACTGTATTGGTATCACATGCTAAACCTATAAACTAGCAACACGGCCAAACCAATAATAAAGCGATCTGATCGCAGCCAGGGGTGTACTGGCGCCATCTACTGTTGGTTCTAATTTGTAAACATCTTTTGTTTAATGGTTTTATAAACATCAACAGTAGCACAAACATCAGTGTTTTTCTATCGATTTTGATGCTTATGATCACTATTTTCGGTAACTATCGAAATTATTTGAGTCATAGTGTTAAATTATCCCCTCATTTGAGAAAAATAATCGCCCAGTTTTCAATTTTTAGCCGATTTTCGCACCTCAAACAAAACAACAACAAAAACAAACGAGAGTAGAGGCTAATATTTCGTAATGGTAAAAACAGAACACTGATTTTTTCGGAATGAAATTTTTCAATCTAAAATGCTGAACATAACATATTTTATGTTTAAATCACATACTAACTTGCTTTTAGCATGATAAAACGGTGTCAAATTCAGTTTTGCAATCAAAAATTGAACTTTTCTTGTTTGGTAGTTACGTCTTTTTACTGGTTCTAAAACATGATAGAGGGTAGGCGAAATTTGTTCCCAGTTGACAGTCAACTTACACCCCTGATCGCAGCAAACAGATATCAATTTCGACCAATCAGCGACTGGTCTCCGTTTGACAGCAAAATGGTCTCAAATCGGCTGACTACGTGACGCATCCTATCCTAGCCCGGGATAAGGATGTTTTTGATCTCAATTCCAGGCTAAAAAGCCAGAAACATCCCAAAAATACCTCAAGAACAGTGGTAATCAAACAAGCGTCATAGATTTTGCACGCAGTTGACAATGTTTCCGACACTATCAAAATCACCCCATTTCACGGTCGGTATACTTTTAAGTATGTACCGCTTGCTGCGATGCGTTCAGAACGCTTTGACTGCTGCGCTGGCGAGAGGGGTGGTGGGAGTCCACGTCGCCGGCCGTCCATCGCCAGGGGAGCGACACAAGCTGTTTTTATTTTCTTTGACGCTTTTAAATGGGGACCCCCTAGGGAGACGTTGGCGCGGCAGCGCAGCAGCGCTCAGCCACTGCACTGAAATTGCTGGTTTCAACAAGGACCGTGCGAAGGGGAGAAGGGGCTAGTGAGTGTGATAAGGTAGCACCGCGAAAGGCGACAGCGACAGAGGAATTGACACACAAATTTGGCTTATCAGTACGGATCTGGTTTGACGTGGATTTGTTTATTGTGAGTAATGGGACGGGGTGTACGTACGTAGGTACGTATTCTCCGACTTGGCTGGCGGTGTTTGGGCGGAATCTGCTTCGGCTGGGTTGATAGATTAAAGTGGATTGAATTAATGATTGCTTGACTCGATTGATTGGGCTGTAATAGACGATGAACGATTGAAACGAGCAAACTTAAGTTGTTTATTATTATGATCGCGTTAATAACGGTAATACCGAGGGCAAAATGGGATTGTTATGAACCATTTGGCACCTTATTTCATCTTTCTGGTTGCCTTTCCTTCTCATTACATTTAAAATATTGGTTGATTTCGTTCAAGGATATTTTGACTGTTTAATAAAATCATGGCATGCTTCGATACTCGATAAGAGTGTCATCGTTGCTTTTTGGAAGGCTTTTTTGACATGCACACATGCATGCACAGTTTTTTCAGTTTACTTTAGCGCCGAACCTGTTCTCATTATCAGTTAGGATTGATTACAGATAATAACCACATGGGGTACGGTTGTGGTAGTAATGCAGTAGCTGTTTACATGTTTATGATGTGTCAATCATTTAACTTGATTGTAATCGCTATGTTTGGTAAATAAATGTGGGCGAGAGGTTAAACACTGCTAGGCATTCGGTACAGCTCTTTTTGGCCATGTGTAAAAGATGTTACAGGTATGTTCCGATTTTGTCACTATCCGTTATTATCACTATCCGTTTTTGTCACTATCCGATTTCGTCAACATTTCATTCCGTTTTTGTCAACACTAAAGTTTTTGTCAAATTTGTTCCCTCGAACACGGGTTATTTATAGTTTAACATTAATTTTGAGGTAATGCATCCATGAGTGAATTTCAAGGAACCACCAATGATGACATAGAAGACGCATTCGCTACAATAGCTTTGAACACATTTCAAATTCAGCTGTAGATAAGGTTAATTCATGCTTTCTCTCACGCATATCTTTACTTTTTATTTGAACATGAGAAAAATTAAACCAATAGTCCGATAGAAAAATTACTCTAGCTCTACGTACCAACTGGAACTTGGCCAGCCTCTTCAAGTGTTCTTCGAGAACTTAAACAGTTCGGGGTTTTGCCCGTCATTGCCTGAATTTTTACACTACAATATTTTTACAACACTTTTTTAAGTGCAATAAATTGCACGCGGTTTTTAACACGATTTTCTTGAAATTACGCGATGTGCTGAATTCTTCTCTTCTGGCTGCTGTTTCTTTTCGACGGGGCTCAAATTTCAACCAGAGATCTCTCTTGTCATGCTTGATAGCCTGTCCAATTTTTCCCGTCCGAAATTGCTATATTCACTAGGTAAACTGGAGATTCCTATGCATTTTATCCGGGATTTCATCTTTCGATTGCTCTTAAAATGCAATCTTGGTTTCCTTCAGTAATTTCTACTAGCGATTCTACCTTGTATTCCTCCGGATTATTTTCAATGGATTTCTTCTGAGATATCGTTACGAAATAATTCAGAAGTTTCTTTAGGTGAACTAGGAGTTAAGTTTTCCAGAAATAAGTTACTCTAGGAAAGATGAGTCTAGGAACTTGCCAACGATCTGGGGATTTCTCCACCAACAACTGAAGGATTCCCAGAAGAATCTAAGGATTCCCAAAAAATCTTAAAGAAATCCCATCAATTCTGAACTTATACAGGATTCCTAGAAGGAATTTCTCAAGTTTCTCACTAGGAAATTCTGGAGGATTCCCACGAATAACTCCCCGGAGATTTCTACACAGAACATCAGGAGGACTCCCTGAAGAAATTTCTGTAGGATTTGAGGAAAGAATTCCTGGAAGATTACTAGACTAAACTACTGGGATATTCCCAGGAAACGCAGTAAGAAGTCGGGGCGAATTATTATTATATTATCTTTTTTAACGAGATTGTCAGCCCCAGTCTGGTTCATCTACTAATCAAGATAGAATCCCCGTGGAAGTATTCATAATAAAAGTTCCAATAGGTGTAGGTGTTTCTACTGCGCATAAATACCAAAACAAAGTCCTGTAGAAATCCTTACAAGAAATTTTTGGATGGAGGACATTCCAGGGAAAAATATCATAAAAAACTCTTTAAAGAATCCAAGGAAGAAAATGTTCAAGGCATCCCAGAAATAAATTTTGGAGGAATCCCAGAATGAACCCCTGGAGAAATATCAGAAAATTGTTCTGGAGGGATTTCAAAAAGTGATCTTGGAAGAATTCCCGCAAAAAATTCTGAAGAAACGGAGATACTGCTATATTTCAAAAGTAAAATCTTGGTGAATCTCCAAAGCAAATCGAGTTGGATCAATTTCAACAGGATGTCTAGATTAAATCCCAAAATGGTTTTCATAGCCCACCTTGTGCATTGGGGCCATTATAGACCCAAACTGTACACAACGTCAGTGAGCTGTTCCCATCATAATGCATAAGGAAGGTTAATAAATTCCACTTCCTGGTGGAATATTCGAAGGGATCCCCAAAGAAACTCCAGGAGAAATTAAAAAAAAAGATATCTAGGTTGATCCGAGAAGGGATTTCTGAAGAAATCATAAGGGGCAAAACTTCTTTTCTCTAAAAATTCTTATCGAGTTCCAAAAAAAAGCGGCATGGTACAAGGTAACCTAGAAGAATTCTGGAGGAATTTCTTGGGGAATCCAATATTCTGGAGAAGTTACAAGTGCTTGCTTAGAAAAATTCTTGGAGATTTTCTAAAAGTATCATAGATGAAACTTTTATAGGAATCTGTGAAGATGATACTCGTGGAAAAAATGCCTTCCGGAAGGAAATAAACATATCCGTTGTTGTTGGGATATCGAAATTATGTTCCTGGAGATAAATAATTCTTGGAAGTATGCAAGGAAGTATGTCACATTTTAAAACGTCGATCCGGGTACTGGAACTATAATATGTGTCATTTTTGCGTTCAACGAAAATAAATTTCCAAAAATGTGGTCGCAAATGTTATGAAAACCTCTTGTCGGCGTGACAGTCAGAAAACTGTTATTTGAGCTGGTTGCAGATATGCTAAAATTAATGTATTTAGCAATTAAATTTCATAGTTAACAGCATATTTTTACTTTTGGAATGTGTTTTACAGTAAAACTTCCAATTCATATTAAAATGTTGAAAAATATTTTGTTAAAGAAAATTATTCCGTTTTTGTCACTATTCCGTTTTTGTCAACTGAAAATCGCGGACCGTGTTGATAAAAACGGAACATACCTGTATTAAGTTCCACGCGAGATTCCACGGTACTGTTCTTATTGCCTATGTAATGCAATCAGGTAATCATCGAAGCAGGCTGTGCGCGCGAGCGGCTACGTTTTCAAACCGTCTGTCACATCCCAACAAACATATTTGCTGTACAAGAGTGGAACAGACTACTCTTAAGCAAATTTTAGCTTAAGCAACTGTTATTCAGCTATATCTGTTACTTGGGATGTCTGTCACGCGGTACTTGGAAATTGATTTGTTGCTCTAACATGGAACATATTTCAATAACAAAAGGCCAATTTGGTTCTATTGAATCATTTGTTGGGCGGGTTCACTAAAACCCATGGCATTGTCCCTGAAGTCTAAGATAGTTTAATTAATGTAGAATTCAGGTTTTTTTTTATAGCACAATGCAGAAAACTGTGAAGGAATTCAGATATCCGTGAAAAATTCTATGGATGAACATTGGCAAGCCTGCATACAAAAATAAATCAAAATCCCCAAAAACAACACTGAAAAATCAGAAATCAAGCACGAATAATAATAACATTGAAATTGTAAGATAATCTACTAACATCAACTCGCAAGCCAAACTTCCGAACATGATAACCAAACCAACCCGCTCATTGATAGGTGCATGTGGTGTAAACAAGTAGGTTTCATGGCGGCCTAATCTACTGTAATGTACGCTTGTGTAATCACTCCTACTAACCGCAGTCAATGAACATGCCTCTGTCTAGCTGGCCAGCAATCGATATCATCCAGGTGGGTATCTACGTATAGGCGTATCGATAGCAGACATGCTATTTAGCTACAGGACAATGAATCGAAATTTGATTTTGATGTGAAGCGACAAGCAAAATCAATCTGTGTTTTTCTCTCTGCAGCAGACCGAATATACAATACTGCACAAATCCATGCGGATGTCGGAGTGTTGGTGGGATATGGCTGGCAGAGAGTTCACACATTGGTGCGTGGATGCCAGGCGTAAGGTGATAGACTTGTGTGACAATACACACTCAGTTAAGCTTGGCTAATTTTCATTCTTTTGCCGAGATTTACGCAGCCGAGCGCTCGGTTATTGCTATATATGTAATTGAGATGTTACCAAATAGTCAAGTTTATTCATAAGCAGCACCTATGGGTACCGCTATCATCAAACATTAAACGTCAAGTGTTTTGCCGAGAGTTCAGCAAATGTTTTAAGTGTGTACTATGAAGCTAATGCGACACTTTCGCTTGATTGCATAACTCGTAGGCGTTATCTGATAGATCAACACTGTGCTGTGAAAGTTGGAAGGAAAGGAAACGGCTTTTAAACCGTTTCTGGTTCTAGCGATGACTATGAACATATTACATGTATTCCTGAGATGTATATGTAGAGAGGAGGGAGAAAGTATAAAAAAAGATACAAAGTAGAAGGAAAGGGGAGACCCAGGGATGGAAGCCAGGACCTTCTGCATACGAAACAGAAGCGTTAGCCACCAGACTACCAAGCCCGTCGAACTCGGAGGATGTGCGAACAGTGGAGAAACTTGATATACCTCCGCAATCGTTGCGGTATCTAGAGCTAGCGCACAAGTACGAGTATCTACGAGGCCTTCCGGTGGCAAGCTACGATAGCACGGTGTCGCGTTTTCTAATTGGCGTAGACAACGCCAAATTACTGGCAACGCTCGAGAAAAGGGAAGGGATAAAGTTTGAATCAGTTGCCACAAAAAAAAAAAACACTTGAAGTCATCCCTTTGGCTTCTACACATTTGGTGCCCGATCAGTTGACGAAGATCTTCACGAAACGGTCAAAATTGAAGGAATCTCATTCAACTCTATGTAGATGAATGGTCCACACTTGATTGCGTCGCTCACAACAGTGCTTTTTCGTTTCCGGCAACGACAAATCGTGGTGACACCAGCGAGATGTTTCACCAGATCCAAATTCTTCTACAGTCCAGTCCAGAGATCAAGGCCTAACAGTCTTGACTTTGAGGAAGAAGCTGTGCAATTGACGCTCGATGTGAAAACCTCGGAATGGTTGGAAAGGTCGGAATGGGCTGTCAAATGCCGAGCTAGTTGTTCGAAGGGTCGGGGTTCCAGGCCAGCAGATTACGAAGAGCTTCAAAGTCGACAAATGAGGTGTCTTTCACTCTCGCTGTGAATTTCTTCCAGAGGGACTCCTGGCGGAATACTTAGATAACATTCTGGATGATTTCTTAGACAATTACCTGGAGGATTTTCTGTAGCAAACCCTGGATGAATACCTGGAGCAATATCTGGAGCTCGATCTGGAGGCACCGCTGGAGGAATCATTAGAGGTATTCCAGGAGAAATTTCTGAATGAATCCCTGACGCCCCTGATCCCTGGAATCCTGAATGAATCCCAAGATGAACCTCTGGATGGAACCGTGGGACAAAACACCTGGAGGAACACCTGGATGAACCCCTGAAGGAACCGTTGGTGGAATCTCAGAGGAATTTCTGAAGTAATCTCGCAGAAATTTGTGGACGAGTTTCAGAGAAGTTCCTAGATGATCGTCTGGAGTAACCTCCGTCCTGAAGAATCTTTCTTCTTGTTGTTATTCTTGGCGTACCGCCCTCACTGGGACGAAGCTTGCTTCTCCACTGAGTGTTCTATGAACCCTATCACAGTTAATAATTGAGGAAACACAAATGATCGTTTTGCATGTGTATATCGTGATTCCCTGAAGGATCCCTTAGAAGATTCCCTGGAGGGGTTTCCTGAAAAAAAAAATCCTGGTATGCTTCCTAGAGAAAAGTTTGGAGGAACTCCTAGAGGAATCTTTACAGACATTTTAGGAAGAATCCATGGAGGAATCCCTGAAGGAAGGCCTGGAAAAAAGTCTGGAGAAATTGCTGGAGAAATCCCTAAAGGAATTCCTGGTGGAGTCCATGGGGGAACCCATGAAGAAATTCATGAAGGACCACTTAAAGGAATTCCTGAAGGAAACCCTGGAGGAATTCCTGGAAAAGTCCCTGCCGGTTCTCCTAGAGGTATTCCTGCAGAACATCTCGGGGAAATCTCTGCATGATTTTCTGGAGAATTTTCTGGATGAATTCCTGCAGGATTTCCTGGAGGAATCCCTGATTAGTTTTCTGGAGGATTTTCTGGATGAACTTCTTAAGGAATTCCTCTAGAAATCCCTAGGACGAATGGAATTCCTGGAGGAACCACTGGGGTATATTCTTATAGGTAAGGGAGAGGCAGGAGGTATAACGTTTTGTTACGCTTCATATAATATTTAACCCTCTAATACCCTAGATTTTGATTTTGATCTAAATATCATTTTTCGTCATCTAAAATCGATTTAAACATGTTTTGGAAGATGATTCTTTTTAATTTCGTGAATTTCAGTTTTTGATTTTTCTAATTTTTATTTTTGAACATCCCCACACTTTTTTATTTTTCCTGGAAGCCAGTTTGGGTAACGGATTTTTTGAGATGAAAACATTTTGAGATTTTATGATTATTGTTGAAATATTATTATTTCAAATTTTTTTCACAGAAAATTTTATTTTCCGTGTAATTTTAAGGAAAATAATTTTAGAGTGTATTCGATTCCATTAAACTATTAAACAAGGATAGAATGATTTTGGGAAAAAAAAATAAAACATGTTAATTGTAGCGATTCAATACAAAATAAACAATGACTTCTAAAAGGTGACTAAAACATCAATTTTTCAATGATTTTTAAAAATGTAAATACGCTTTAAAATACACCAAAAACCATTTTGAGACATACAGAACAGTCCTAAATATCAGCCAAAAATATAAAAAAAATGATTTTCCACGAAACAAAAATTACAAAAATGCTCAAACTATACCCCGTCTAAAGGCGGGATTGGGTATTAGAGGGTTAAAAATTTCCCACACAGAAATTGTTGTGTGTTGGAGGGAGGGATTCTAAAATTGTCGAATTTTTCGTTATATTATATTGGAGAGCACCCAAGAAGCATTTCCTTGAGCAATCCCTGGAGGAAATCCTGGTAAAACCTGTGAAGAAATTCCTGGAGAAATACCTGGAGGAATTACTGGAGGAATTCTAGGAAGATGGCGAACATGACACAAGTGAAATTCTGAAATACGTTGAATTAATACCTTATTTCAGCAATTGCGTTAATTTGCGTAGCTGAAAAAGAGGGACGATGTGATACCTAGAAAATAACTTCGGTAACCTGTTTGAGTTTCATCAATAGATTTCTCTTATTAGTACCAAGAGTAAGCAATATGGCGACCGTGACACAGGCGAATTTCTGACGAACGATGAATTATAATAGATAGGACATTAACATCGATTGGATCGATAAGATCTTTCAAGAAATCATTTCACTGCCTATCCGAAGAAATTCTCAGCATTTCTTTAGGAATTTTTCTGACAAACTTTATACCTATGTGTTGGCACAGCCCCGGACCACCTTTCGACAGCGCAACCGCAACATGCGTTCCACACCAGACGAGACCACCCCGGTGATGGATCAACCATGAGTAAAGCAGCTGTCATTGAGTATAAGGCAATCTAGCGTTCATCACCCTTCTCTCTCAAGCAGTCACAGAGGATAGCAATTTTTTGTTTGATATTTTCATAGGGAAACGTTTCCGTATGAAAACAAACCTATCCTCCTCGGGAGCGAAGCAGAGAAAGGTGATCAAACGTCAGATAGCCTTATGTTGGGCGAGAGAGTGAGAAAAAGGTAAATAAAAACGTAAACACCAGAAGGAAGAAAAATTACAAAATGGTGATAGCATTTGTAGCAAAGTGTTGTAATTGAAATTGAGCTCCTAGAATTTTGTAATTAGCTGGGTGATAAGCGAACGTAGAAATCGTAGTGTTTTTCTTGCGAAATGAAATAGTGTCTTCGTGGTTGGAAACACATTTTCAGGTAAGGGCAATGTAGATAAACAAAAGATTTTAAAATAAGAGTGTTCCGTTCAAACAGTTGGAAATACACGAAAGCCCATTTGACCAGAGTGTGAGCCGCCATACCTGTAGGAAAAGCAGGATAATTATAGAAAACTATTAAATGTGAGTAGATAGTAGAAATAGCGTAAAAGAACAATAATTAATGTACAAATTTGTCTATTTTCTGCATAATATTGAATCAAAAAATTAGTTTCAAGCTGTTGCAAAAGTTACTTGCCTGCTTTGAGAATTCGCTTTTCTCATTAGGGTGATCCAAAAAGGAACGCTATGGAAAAATTCTCAGAAGTTACACAAAAAAAAAATCAAAATATGTTTTGAGAACTGAACCGGAACAATTTCCAACATTGTGGGTTGTCGCAACAAATGCAGGTTGCAACATTGTCGTTATTGTTGCGTCATGGTTGAATTTTGATTCAGTGAATAAGCGTTTGCACGGCTAGATTCGAAAGGTTCCTGAAGTGTATTGTTCGGTGCAAAAAGAGAACAATCACATATGTGGAACAATGTGTGTAGGTGCGGCTGGATTCGGACCATTCCTCCTTGCGTGAGCTGTACGACGCTAATAGTAAACAGTGTTGTGACCGCGGCTAGATTCGGAAGATTCTTTTGCTGTGAGTGAATACCTGCATAGGGTATCGCGCCACTTGGGCGGTGGCTTCTATATTCGTCTGTTTTCCACTATAACTCAGTCAATTTTGAACCAATTGACTTGAAATGTTGTACACGGGTAGATACTATACCTATCTCACCGCATTCCAAAAATTGTGTCAATTGGTTCAAATTTGACTGAGTTATAGTGGAAAACAGACGAATATAGAAGCCACCGCCCAAGTAGCGCGATTCCCTATGTTCGTATATAATTTAAATTATTTGTCTTCTTGATATTTTACATTCGCATGATTCTTAGATAAACTAATTATCTATAACATATTTTATATTTTGTATAATATACTAGCTGTCCCGGCAAACGTTGTGTTGCCATTTTTGGTTGTGGTGGTTTGACAACTGTTGGGTTCATTGCAGCACGGCACTCTAGATCGGTTTTGTTGCGATCGTGTTGATTTTATTCCCAATTCCTGCAAATTTCGGTAGTTTCACATTTTCTCTTCATTTAAGTTGATTTTCGTAACTTTTTATGCATATAAACACAGCCATCACGAATACGAATCGAACCGTGCAAGAGTCATGCTCATTGGTATACCCGTTCGTGAGTTTTGTTGCCTCAAAGGAACTTCAAACTCATTTTTATATATATAGATACAGAGGATAGACAAAATGATCGGAACAGACAAAATTTTCACTTTTCCAAAAATGTTCAACTAGCTGCAACTTTTCGAAAAGTGCATCAAATATTCTCAAATTTTCGCTGTAAGTTCATAAGTCATAAATGGTCAAAATTTCATTGCATTCGGTTCATTGAATCCGGAGATATAACAGCTCAAAGTTGGCTATCGGATGATTATACCATCTTCAAGAATCTTTATAACTTCATGGAGAATAACCCGATCTTTTCCAAATTTGGACCACTGATACACAACTAGTTAATAAACTTACAGTGAAAATTTTAAAATATATGATGCACTTTTTGAAAAGTTACAGCTAGTTGAACATTTTTTGAAAAGTGAAAATTTTGCATGTCCCGATCGTTTTGTCTATCCCCTGTATGACGGCAAGGATTTTGACATTTGGCCTTCGACTGAATAAGATATATTTACGTCGACCACATTTGTCGATCGGTAGACCATAAATCACTGCACAATAGTTAGGGTAGGGCGGGGCAAGATGAGCACCCTAAGGATCACGTTGAGCTTATTGAAAGTTTACACAATTTTTCAAAGTACCTCTCAATAGTTCTTTTCTATACCATGTTTTCTATCACCCATAAACATGGGAGGGTTCAAAATTCACAATAAGGATGATTTATTTGACTAAACAAAAAAGATGTTTTATGGTCAGTTCGAACATGCTACGGGGCAAAACGACCACCCCTACGGGGCAAGAAGAGCACTTCATTAAAATCCCAATATTTTCACAATAAATTGGCCATACAGTGATAGATATAGTGAACCTTGTTTATAGCTATAGCATCACGTTCTAAAATTATCAATTTTTTCGATTATTGAAAAAAAAATGCGGTTTTAAAATACTTTATACAAAATGACCCGAAAAACAATAAACGATTATTAAGTTGCTTATTTTTAGGAATTTACGCAACCAAATAGTTGCAGAGGATACGGAAACCTATGTTCGGCACTATTGAGCGGATTCCAATAATTTCAAAATATTTTCTATATTCCCCTCAGGGGTGCTCATCTTGCCCCACTATAGGTAAATAACTAAAATTGAATAAATTTTAATGTTTCTTTTTGGAAAATATTTTCTAATATAAATTAAAATGCTTTGCAGTAAGCTAGTAATTATGGTAAAAATTTGATTCTGACATAAAAAACCTTATTTTATTCTGATGATTTCTTATAAAAAAATGCTAAAAATCCATGCTATTGACTAATTTGACGATATTTTTTAATTTGTTCATTATGAAGTACCTTATATCAGGTTTACAAACAGGATAAACATTATTCTAACGGATTATGAACTTGTTTGGGCAAAATTCATCATAAAAGTAGTAAAACAGAGGGGTGCTCATCTTGCCCCGAGTGGCCATCTTGCCCCGTCCTACCCTATTACCTAATGCGTGGCACCTACAGATCAAACGCTACTGTTCACACTCTTGCCATACCTTCCGCACCTTAATCCACCATCAACGACCACTAATAATGATAAATTGAGCTATAATAGATCTAACAACCCTACACGGACTCTATCGAACCGTCATCGGACCGCATTCGAAACCAACCCAACCCAAGCCAAGCCAAGTTTACTTTCGGACTTTTTCCTAAGGCCACACCCGCAGGGTTGGGGTGGAAAACCCAAAATCAAACTAAACTACTCCTGCAGCTCTGCTCCCCCATGTTCCCCACAAAAGAGGAAACTTAACAAACAAACATCATTAATCATAGGACGACGCGCTCGGAAACTTTCTGACACGGTGTCATCGTTATAGAACATTAGTCTCTCCCTCCATAGCTCTCTTAGATCTAGATGAACGCATTTATTAACTCGCATTGGGTGGTGACGGACGGGGAAACGCACCTTGGGCAGGACGTCCGACGCCCATGCCCGAACAGAGCTGTCAAATTGGTCCCACACACCACCTACTCAGTGCCAGTGGTAGGTGCGTGAAAGTTTTTCGGAACTTTGCACCGCCTGCTACATGCTAATCACTCCGACCTTCTTCGGCCGTCCTCGGAGTAGCTCTCAACCCTTAACCTACTACGATGGCTCCTGAACTCCTCCTTAACTTGGACTGACAAACTGACGTTATTCCGGTGAAGATGCGTACCCTTTTAATCACATTTTCAAACAGCCATTTAAATCTTCCCAACTAATTGAATAATCTGTCTCCCCGTCGTTGTTGTTGTTGTTGTTACACATGTGATGAGGGACTCCGCTCAAAAGCGACGTATCCACCTATTTTAGTTAACGTTGAACTTTTCGTCATTGAAATCATCGTCATCATCAAACATTTGAAAGCAGTTTTTTCGTTCAACACAAAAATGTTTGCTATGAAAATATATTCACTGTACTCCACATGAGGAACATAATGCAGTGAATATATTTTCATGATCCTTGTTTTGATTTGCAGCGAGAAAACTGCTTTTTATTTTCCGAAAAATGATGACGGATGCTTGAGCCTTAAATGGTCCAAATACGGCTAATGGCGGCGGCGGCAGTCAGTGGTGGTGGTTGTTATTGTTTTTGTGTTTCCCGCTGTCGGGCTCGTTTGTGAAACTCAATTAAGCTTCATATACGTACATGAGAGAGTAGAACCGTAGACCCGTTTCTCTTCCTTCAGAGTTGACTTGACACCCCCACCATGCGACGACAACAACGTTAACGATGGATGGGTGTGAACGGAAATCCTTTCCGCTTCTGTGCTTGCCGTACTTGCTGTCGCCTTCGACAATGTTGTTGGTTGACCGTTTCCTTGTGAATGTAGTCATTTTAAAGCTGTATTAAAGTTGCGAGAATGTATATTTTCTCGTGGTTTTCCTAAGGTTTTAGTATCAGTTTAGTTTCACTTTCAGTTCAGTTTCAGTTTCAGTTCAGTTTCAGTTCAGTTTCAGTTCAGTTTCAGTTCAGTTTCAGTTCAGTTTCAGTTTAGTTTCAGTTTAGTTTCAGTTCAGTTTCAGTTCAGTTTCAGTTGAGTTTCAGTTCAGTTTCAGTTCAGTTTCAGTTCAGTTTCAGTTCAGTTTCAGTTTAGTTTCAGTTCAGTTTCAGTTCAGTTTCAGTTTCAGTTGAGTTTCAGTTCAGTTTCAGTTCAGTTTCAGTTCAGTTTCAGTTCAGTTTCAGTTCAGTTTCAGTTCAGTTTCAGTTCAGTTTCAGTTCAGTTTCAGTTCAGTTTCAGTTCAGTTTCAGTTCAGTTTCAGTTCAGTTTCAGTTCAGTTTCAGTTCAGTTTCAGTTTCAGTTCAGTTTCAGTTTCAGTTCAGTTTCAGTTCAGTTTCAGTTCAGTTTCAGTTCAGTTTCAGTTCAGTTTCAGTTCAGTTTCAGTTCAGTTTCAGTTCAGTTTCAGTTCAGTTTCAGTTCAGTTTCAGTTCAGTTTCAGTTCAGTTTCAGTTTCAGTTCAGTTTCAGTTTCAGTTCAGTTTCAGTTCAGTTTCAGTTCAGTTTCAGTTCAGTTTCAGTTCAGTTTCAGTTCAGTTTCAGTTCAGTTTCAGTTCAGTTTCAGTTCAGTTTCAGTTCAGTTTCAGTTCAGTTTCAGTTCAGTTTCAGTTCAGTTTCGGTTCAGTTTCAGTTCAGTTTCAGTTCAGTTTCAGTTCTGTTTCAGTTCAGTTTCAGTTCAGTTTCAGTTCAGTTTCAGTTCAGTTTCAGTTCAGTTTCAGTTCAGTTTCAGTTCAGTTTCAGTTCAGTTTCAGTTCAGTTTCAGTTCAGTTTCAGTTCTGTTTCAGTTCTGTTTCAGTTCTGTTTTAGTTCTGTTTCAGTTCAGTTTCAGTTCAGTTTCAGTTCAGTTTCAGTTCAGTTTCAGTTCAGTTTCAGTTCAGTTTCAGTTCAGTTTCAGTTCAGTTTCAGTTCAGTTTCAGTTCAGTTTCAGTTCAGTTTCAGTTCAGTTTCAGTTCAGTTTCAGTTCAGTTTCAGTTCAGTTTCAGTTCAGTTTCAGTTCAGTTTCAGTTCTGTTTCAGTTCTGTTTCAGTTCTGTTTCAGTTCAGTTTCAGTTCAGTTTCAGTTCAGTTTCAGTTCAGTTTCAGTTCAGTTTCAGTTCAGTTTCAGTTCAGTTTCAGTTCAGTTTCAGTTCAGTTTCAGTTCAGTTTCAGTTCAGTTTCAGTTCAGTTTCAGTTCAGTTTCAGTTCAGTTTCAGTTCAGTTTCAGTTCAGTTTCAGTTCAGTTTCAGTTCAGTTTCAGTTCAGTTTCAGTTCAGTTTCAGTTCAGTTTCAGTTCAGTTTCAGTTCAGTTTCAGTTCAGTTTCAGTTCAGTTTCAGTTCAGTTTCAGTTCAGTTTCAGTTCAGTTTCAGTTCAGTTTCAGTTCAGTTTCAGTTCAGTTTCAGTTCAGTTTCAGTTCAGTTTCAGTTCAGTTTCAGTTCAGTTTCAGTTCAGTTTCAGTTCAGTTTCAGTTCAGTTTCAGTTCAGTTTCAGTTCAGTTTCAGTTCAGTTTCAGTTCAGTTTCAGTTCAGTTTCAGTTCAGTTTCAGTTCAGTTTCAGTTCAGTTTCAGTTCAGTTTCAGTTCAGTTTTAGTTCAGTTTCAGTTCAGTTTCAGTTCAGTTTCAGTTCAGTTTCATTTCAGTTCTGTTAATACAAAATTCATCAGAATTACGCTTGTGTCACGGTCGCCATATAACGTGCTCTTTGTTCGAATTGTTAAATTTTCTGAAGGAAACCGCGATTGATTTCTTAGTTTCTTAACCGCTTTCTTCTTTTCATTAAAGTCAATCTATTTGATTGCCTAAATAGTTACAATCTAGCATTGTTCACAATTTCATTTGTGTCACGGTCGCCATATTGCAAATATTATTAAGGTATCACTTAATCAAATATTGGTCGCAGTGGTTATGTCCCGAAAAGAGAGGAAAAAAAGATAACACTTTTCTCTATTCAGTTTGATTATCTCGTCCCTTTTTCCAACCTTATCTTTCCAAACTTTTCTAGCGTTCAGCAAAAGAGAAAAACTTCGAGTAAAAATTATACATCTTGAATAACCTCCTGAACCGATTTGAGCTAATTCCAAACACATTATCCACAAAACTCCCAGCAAACTTCCAGATTCAACCATCTTACCCAAAACCGTTACGCATCACCTCCTCCAGGACCGTACTTTCATCTTTTCCGCATAAAACGAGCAATCCACTCCCGGCCGGAAACTAATCAATTAATGCGATCGACATGCATGGCCATGAATATTCCAAAACTTACCCACTTCGTGTTACGGTCCCAAAATGACCAAAGTTCTGTCCGTCCTTCTGACGCGTGCAGGCAAACTCTTCTCCATCAAACCGATGATGATGATGGTGATGGTTACCAAACTTATCATCATCGGCATCATCCCTCTTCACACAGAGCTCTAGGTACAGGGGTAAATTGATTGCCTTCGGTTTTGAAATAAGCTCCTATAGGGCAAACTTTGCGCCTCTGACGATGCCTTGAGCTGGAGTTTCACGGACCGACTGTCCGTGCCACCGGCCTCTACCCTTGACGGTGTTTACATTACGTCTCTTTCTCCCGCAAAGTTTATAGGTCTCCTGGGAAAGCCGTAAAATTCGTCTCCATCGTTTGCGTTGGACGAGCACGCTGCCAACACTATCGCATAGAGTCTGACACGGTTAATATAGTTGTGGGAATAGATCATTCCGTCATCAGATTTAACCGTCAAATTTTATTTGACATTTTTTTATATTTTTTTTTAAATCAGTTTAATTCTCAATAATTCAAATTCTCATTATTTTCAGTGGTCATTGTCGCTCTAGGATTCAAGCGTGACATTTTTCATCAATAATACAAAAATATGCGCCAGTTTTTTTAATCATTTAGTGTCAGTGACGAACAAAACTAATGCTCATTTGAATTATTGAAGATTAAGTTGATTAAAAATAAAAAAAAAAATAAAAATAAAAACTGAAAAGGTAAAAAAATACAATATTTTCAATGCAATATTTGCTAAAGGATTAAATAACAATAGATTTTTTTTTCCACGAACAGCTCTCGTTCGAAAAAAGAGGGCAAACATTATTTTTAAAATTGGCTGATGAGAAAGTTTCGTTCTTAAATCTGTATTTCAATCTGATTTGAAACCCAAATTTGTATTGTTTTTCATACACAAAAATAAGTGGAAAATGATTATTTTAAAATTTTAACAATTATGCAAAATCAAAATAACCTAAATCAGCTTGCCAGATAGCGCAAAGTGTTTATATAGATTCATTCAAACAACATAGTACTCACCGCATACTGAGATTGCTTTTGCAAAATCGAAACAAACGATACACGAAAACCAATGAAAACATGTAAAAATGAGTAAATACTTATTCTTGAATAATGTTTTGTAGTTCGAACGGTATCTTGACGGGGTTTAGGAAATATTTAGGATGCTCAAATACGATCAACATACTCGTATAGTACCAGAACGAGTTCGATCGAACTCCACTAAAACCCATTTTTTTTTAAATTCTTAACCACTTAACCTATTTTACAGCTCTTTTGTCCACTAGGGCACTACGTGAGCGATTCCAATTGGCGGCTGCACTTACACTTTGTACAGCGCCTAAATGTATTCTATTATATTCTTATTCTACTATATCGAACTGGTTTGCCTTTGTGCTGCTTTCACTTTTCTACCCTGTCCTTGGTAGAATGAGGAGCACGATGATGAAATGATGTATGGCTGTTGTTCCTTTTCCAGTCCGATTGGGGGTCGTCCATTACAGGTTGCCGTTCGCCGATATCCAATTATCCGGGTCCGTTTGAGCTATGAGAGCTCAGAAGAGGGTCAAGGGCTAGCTGCTCTCGGGGGGAAGAGTAACTGACGAAGTGCCGGGGCTGGGATCGAACCCCCTGACCATCCGCTTATGAAGCGAACGTGCAGCCACTGCGCCACAGGCCCCGGCAAAAAAAATCATTTATGCAATTCAGTATCGTAATTTATATTTTATTTAACTGATTTCGGTTTCATAATGGTCTTTTTTCCGAACTGGTTCATTATGCAACTGAAATGAGTTGCATAATGAAAAATAGTTGCATAATGAAAAAACCATTGCATAAAATTTTGTATGCCACTCGTTGCAAAACCCGATTTTTTCAGCACTCTTAGTACTGATCCAACTCGGCAAGCCTCGTTGGATAAATGTACGACTCGTGCTGAAAAAATCAACTTTTTGCAACTCGTCACATAAATAACTATTATACCCACTTTATTTGTGCCAAATGCAATTTACGCAGCATATCTCAAATAACGCCCCCTCACTTTACAACCCTGGGCGTAATTTAGATTCTAGATATTCGTTGGCAATTTTGTGCATCTCCCACCCTACTGGAAGCCTTTAGTAGATTTCTAGATTACAGGTTTCATGGAGCACTACAAAATCTGTAGTGACGGGCCACATTATTTTTCAAGAACCTGAAATGAGAACGTAAAAATGATGTTTAGGATTGACCATTGCATACAGCAGTATCGCCCTGAGACTCCCTGAAACGCTCCTGAAACGTCCGTGAAGCTCTCCAGGGATTCATCGGAAATTCCTCCAGGAATGTCCTTGGGGATTCCTCCAGGAATGTCCTCGGGGATTCCTCCAGGAATGTCCTCGGGAATTCCTCCAGGAATGTCCTCGGGAATTCCTCCAGGAATGTCCTCGGGAATTCCTCCAGGAATGTCCTCGGGAATTCCTCCAGGAATGTCCTCGGGAATTCCTCCAGGAATGTCCTCGGGAATTCCTCCAGGAATGTCCTCGGGAATTCCTCCAGGAATTCCTCGGGAATTCCTCCAGGAATTCCTCGGGAATTCCTCCAGGAATTCCTCGGGAATTCCTCCAGGAATTCCTCGGGAATTCCTCCAGGAATTCCTCGGGAATTCCTCCAGGAATGTCCTCGGGAATTCCTCCAGGAATGTCCTCGGGAATTCCTCCAGGAATGTCCTCGGGAATTCCTCCAGGAATGTCCTCGGGAATTCCTCCAGGAATGTCCTCGGGAATTCCTCCAGGAATGTCCTCGGGAATTCCTCCAGGAATGTCCTCGGGAATTCCTCCAGGAATGTCCTCGGGAATTCCTCCAGGAATGTCCTCGGGAATTCCTCCAGGAATGTCCTCGGAAATTCCTCCAGGAATGTCCTCGGGAATTCCTCCAGGAATGTCCTCGGGAATTCCTCCAGGAATGTCCTCGGGAATTCCTCCAGGAATGTCCTCGGGAATTCCTCCAGGAATGTCCTCGGGAATTCCTCCAGGAATGTCCTCGGGAATTCCTCCAGGAATGTCCTCGGGAATTCCTCCAGGAATGTCCTCGGGAATTCCTCCAGGAATGTCCTCGGGAATTCCTCCAGGAATGTCCTCGGGAATTCCTCCAGGAATGTCCTCGGGAATTCCTCCAGGAATGTCCTCGGGAATTCCTCCAGGAATGTCCTCGGGAATTCCTCCAGGAATGTCCTCGGGAATTCCTCCAGGAATGTCCTCGGGAATTCCTCCAGGAATGTCCTCGGGAATTCCTCCAGGAATGTCCTCGGGAATTCCTCCAGGAATGTCCTCGGGAATTCCTCCAGGAATGTCCTCGGGAATTCCTCCAGGAATGTCCTCGGGAATTCCTCCAGGAATGTCCTCGGGAATTCCTCCAGGAATGTCCTCGGGAATTCCTCCAGGAATGTCCTCGGGAATTCCTCCAGGAATGTCCTCGGGAATTCCTCCAGGAATGTCCTCGGGAATTCCTCCAGGAATGTCCTCGGGAATTCCTCCAGGAATGTCCTCGGGAATTCCTCCAGGAATGTCCTCGGGAATTCCTCCAGGAATGTCCTCGGGAATTCCTTCCGGAATTACTCCGTGAATGACTTCCCGGATTGCTCCGGGAATTCCTTCAGAGATATCGTCAGAAATGCATTCAGGAATTACTTCAGAAGTTCTTTCAGGGATTCATCAGTGAGTTCCTTGAAGGAGTTCTATCATGGATTCCTTCAAGGGTCCCTCCAGAAATTCCATCAGAGATTCCTCAAGGAATTTCTTCAGGGATTTAAGAATTTTAACGAAACACTTGAGGAAATAATTACCAACATTCTAGAGCTTTTGTACAATCGTATACGATAATATGAGGAACAAAAAATGATGTTGCCATATATTTGCTTCTCTGTATTTTGTTTACGATATGAAGTACTATTACCAACCACCGGTGGGGAGATGAGGTGGTATTTTAGCAACGATGATGTGAACGCACGATGCGAAAACGGGTGGGTAGCAGAAATGAAACCGATTAGCACACCTCTACTACTCACCGACTTACTACGCACTGGTGGGGATAGTCTAAGTATCATCATCATCATATATATAATAGCCCTGTTTGTCTGTCCGGTGACTAGCCAACCAGATGCAGCACGCGGAGAAATTTTCATAAAAAAATAAAATATTTGACTTTTCAATTCTTTTTGAGTATCAGATGCAGAGAACAACACCAGTGACAACCATAGACAACCAGACACAGAATTTGATGAAAAAATCACAGACAACAGACGTTGGAAATTTTGATTTTTTTTTTAAATTTGACGCTTCAATTATTTTTTACTATTTATCAGATGCAGAAAACAAAACCAGTGACAACCATAGACAACCAGACACAGCATTTGATAGAAAAAATCACAGACAACAGACGTTGAAATTTTTGATTTTTTTTTAATTTGACACTTTAATGCTTTTTTACTGTCAGATGCAGAAAACAAAACCAGTGACAACCATAGACAACCAGACACAGTATTTGATGAAAAAATCACAGACAACAGACGTTGAAATTTATGATTTTTTTTTAATTTGACACTTAAATGCTTTTTTATTGTCAGATGCAGAAAACAAAACCAGTGACAACCATAGACAACCAGACACAGAATTTGATGAAAAAATCACAGACAACAGACGTTGGAAATTTTGATTTTTTTTAATTTGACGCTTCAATTATTTTTTACTATTTATCAGATGCAGAAAACAAAAACAAGGACAACCATAGACAACCAGACACAGCATTTGATAGAAAAAATTACAGACAACAGACGTTGAAATTTTTGATTTTTTTTTTAATTTGACACTTTAATGCTTTTTTACTGTCAGATGCAGAAAACAAAACCAGTACAACCATAGACAACCAGACACAGCATTTGATGGAAAAAATCACAGACAACAGACGTTGAATATTTAATGTTTTTTTAAATATTTGACACTTGAATGCTTTTTTACTGTCAGATGCAGAAAACAAAACCAGTGACAACCATAGACAACCAGACACAGCATTTTATTAAAAAAAAAAACATACAGACAACAGACGCTAAAAATTATGATTTTTTTTAATTCAGAAAAGAATCTGTCACTCTTAGACAACCGAATGCAGCAGTTGCTGGAAATAACACAGATTGCCCTGTTTGTCTGTCCGGTGACTTCAACGAAGTATTCTGATGTAAATGTAAGCTGCATTGAATTCACCAAAAAAAAAACTCTATTCAAAACGTAGAAGAATATAATGCTTTTCTTATTTAAAATCTACAACCGTGAATAACACATAAACCGTTTATATTGAAAAAAAAAAACTTGCCACGGGCGCTACTGCGTCCACAGATAAACTAGTCACTAATAATAGTACTTGTTGAAATGTATATTGATATAAAAAATTGTGAAATAATTTGCCAATAACAAATATGAAAAAAAAAAACTAAAAAAGTGCGTTTAAACGAATTTTTCCCCAAAAGTTAGATATTATTCCCTGATAAAAATAAAACGAGTAGGAAAGAATTCTTCGTTACTCTTGCAGTTAGTTTATTGCGTGAGTTTAACGAATTTGTACCACTGTATCCATTCTTCAGAGTTTCACTTCTGTCACGGTCGCCATATCGCTAGATTTTTGTAATCATGGGTTTCATGGCGTTTCCAGGCATTTTCGTGGATTTCAGGAGGTTGAGGGAGCTTCAGATGGTTTCAGGGGACTCCTGTAGAGTTTAAGGAAAGTCAACGGGATTCTCAGGGAGTTTCAAGGCTTTTCGAGAGATTTCAGAGGTATGGGGTTTCAGGGGACTTCAACAGGTTCAGGGAAGTCTACGGAGTTCTCATCAGCGAGGTTTTTGGAGATGTTTCATAGGGGTTACAAGGCATTTTAGTGGATTTCAGGGGCTTTCAAGGAGCTTCAGTACAGGTTAACCCTTTGAGGCCTTATATGACCCCAACTGAAAACAGCCATTTTTTAGTTGAGGTCATATATGGCCCTTATGGCCCTCAAGGGTTGAAATCATCCCCTCGATAAAAGTGATCTCTGTCTTCGGTAAACTTAATGCAATAGCAGTCATTGCGTTTTCGACATCACTAATATCCTAGAACATCACGAACACCAAGAAGTTTGGAAAAACAAAAGAATTGATAAACCACTAGTGTTAATAACTGATGTTGGACATGGTTTACATTCATAGTATTATGTACTTCCTAACGACTGTGGAACAGTATTTCATATCTTAGAATATGTTAGAATATGTTAGAAAATGTTAGAATGAAACTGTTCTGAAATTCAGCTCTTCAAACCTACAGAAGAAATTTTGATTGTTTTAGCAACAATCTGTAACATTGCATAATCTGCTGTAATCCGTAAATCTTTAGAAAACTCGTAAGCCGCTCATTGATATTTTAAAGATAATTCAGATCATCCAAACTAACCTGGAGTTTAGAACCTCAGATCTATACTCGTAACAGTAACTATATCCGCTAGGCAGAGTATATAGCGTTGCTTAATTAACTATTGCTTAACATCTACATCTGTTGCAGTAGTTATATTTGCTGTAAACTCTAGCGCCAACTTATCCAACATCTACCTATGCCCTCTTTGAAATTGAACGAAGCATTCCGAAATTCATTTGTGATGTTCTAGATCAACCAAACTACTCCGAGGAGCAGAACTTCAGATCTACCCTTTTTACAGTAGTCATTTCCGCTATATTGAGTTACGTTGCACATTGGCGTATCTAGGATTTTTTCCTAGGGGGTGCCTAGGGGGTGCCAGTTTCGGTGGCTTCCAGATTGTTTTTTGCCTTTCTCGTACACTAAGTGTACCGGAAAGGCTATATGTTCACTCCAAAAATGACTTTTTGATAGAAGGCCCGGAGGGTCAAGTCACATATACCAATCAACTCAGCTCGACGAATTGAGGTGATGTCTGTGTGTGTGTATGTGTGTGTGTGTGTATGTGTGTGTGTGTGTGTGTGTGTGGACAAAAAAACTCACATCACTTTTTGGCAGTGAACCTCAACCGATTTTAATGACCGACGGTTCATTCGACGGGGAATCTGGTCCCATTGTTTCCAATTGAAAATGGTTCGGATCGGTCTAGCCGTTCCGGAGATATGGCCATTTAGGTGTTCCGGAACGGTACCCCAGTAAGCGGCCAGATATGAAAATGCAACAAACCCATGCATGCGACACATCAAACCACGGCATTTTCGATAACCTGATGAGCGGTAAGCAGGAAAATTGTCTCTGACCATTTCCGAACCGGTAATGTTCCGGAACCGGTTCCGGACATCCCGCCGGAAGTGGCCAAATATAAAAGTGAAAAATACACATGCATGCGACACATCAAACCGCGGCATTTTCGATAACCTGATGAGCGGTAAGCAGGAAAATTGGCTCTGATCGTATCTGAACCGGTAATGTTCCGGAACCGGTTCCGGACATTCCGCCGGAAGTGGCCAGATAAAAAAGTGAAACAAACCCATGCATGCGACACATCAAACACGGCATTTTCAATAATATGATGAGCGGTAAGCAGGAAAATAGTCTCAGACCATATCTGAACCGGTAATGTTCCGGAACCGGTTCTGGGTGTCCCGCCGGAAGTGGCCAAATATAAAAGTGGAACAAACCCATGCATGCGACACATCAAAACACGGAGTTTTCGGTAATCTGATGACCGGTAAGCAGGAAAATTGTCTCAGACCATACCTCACCCCGTATGTTCCGGAACCGGTTCCGGACATCCCGCCGGAAGTGGCCAAATATAAAAGTGAAACAAACCCATGCATGCGACACATCAAACCACGGCATTCTCGATAATCTGATGAGCGGTAAGCAGCAAAACAGTTTCAGACCATATCTGAACCGGTAGTGTTCCGGAACCGGTTCTGGGTGTCCCGTCGGAAGTGGCCAAATATAAAAATGAACCAAACTCATGCATGCGACACATCAAACCACGACATTTTCGATAACCTGATGAACGTTTAGTAGGTTAGGGGCTGTCCATAAACCACGTGGTCATTTTTTTGGGACATCTCAACCCCCCCCCCCCCCCTCCGTGGTCATTAGTCCATACAAATTTTTTTATTCGTCCATACAAAATGGGCATTGGCCGAACCCCCACCCCCCCCCCCCTCATGACCGCGTGGTTTATGGACAGCCCCTTAATAGTCTCAGACCATATCTGAACCGCTAGAGTCCCGCCGGAAGTGGCCAAATATACAAGCGAATCAAACGCATGCATGCGACACATTTTCGCCATTTTCAATAATCTGATGAGCGGTAAGCAGGAAAATAATCTCAGACCATATCTGAACCGATAGTGTTCCGGAACTGGTTCTGGGTGCCCCGCCGGAAGAGGCCAAATATAAAAGAGAACCGTGCATACGACACATCGAACCACGGAATTTTAGAAAATCTGATGAGCGGTAAGCAGGAAAATAGTTTCAGACCATATCTGAACCGGTAGGGTTCCGGAACCGGTTCTGAGTATCCCGCCGGAAGAGGCCAAATATAAAAGTGATTCAAACTCATGCATGCGACACATCAAACCACGACATTTTCGATAACCTGATGAACAATTAGCAGGAAAATCGTCTCAGACCATATCTGAACCGGTAATGTTCCGGAACCGGATCCAAGTATCCTGCCGAAATGGTCAAATCTTAAAGTGAACCAAACCCATACATGGGTCACATCAAAGAGCGGCTTTTTCGATTACCTAATGAACGGCCAGCAAATATTTCGGAATCGGTTTTGAGTGGCCGGAAGTGGCCATATGTAAAAGTGATCCAAATAGAGGCATGTGACACATCAAATCGTAGCTTTTGCGATAACCTGATGAACGGTTAGCAAGAAAGTAGCCTTAGATCACATTAGAAACAACTGGTAGTGTTCCAAAACCGGTTCCGAGTGTCCCGCCGGAATTGTCATACCATGCATGCGACACATCATTTTGCAGCGTTTTTGGTAACCCGATGAACAGGTAACAAGAAAATAGTGTCAGACCATATTTGGTACAACCGGTAGTTACCCAGAACCGGATCCGGGTAGTAAAATGTAAATTTTAACCTAACTCATGGATGTGGTACCGTCAGTGGGGGTGTCATTGGCCCTAAATTGCATAGTCCTTCCTTTTATAAGTCGTTACAACAATATTTTAGCTCTAAATTAACATTAAATTTCGTATACTCGTTCATTTAGGTATAACTCAAAACTAGTGTAGATATAAATGCTCTAAAATGTATTTTGACGATGTTGTAGCCTAATTAAAATTGGCCCAATTTAACCCCTTCTAGGGGGTGACATTGATCTAATAAACATTAAAAATCAAACAAAATTGTTCAATTTCACAAAATATTGATGGCTAATCAAAAAAATTGAATATTTTGATACTTACGCACAACTGATTAGTGTTAAATCCGTTTAAAATAGCTTCACAGACAAATAAACGTAAAAATTGAACAACATTGATTGTCATCCATCAACGATGCTGCGCCGCTATTTTTCAGCTATGACTCAAATTGAACGTACACTGTGGTGCATAATTGATCGGACAAACGCCGATTTTCATACAAAATGGCCAAGTTTGAGATGCTGTAACTATGGTTTGCTTTGATGGATTGAGCTCAATTTTTGACACGGAACTACAAATATGCTGAATTTTGTGTATACAAAGTATAAAATGTTTTCGTTCACAGGTCTGGGCGTGGCAAGGCGTTGAAAAAATTGCACAAGTGATCGGACAGCGGCACGCGTGTAAATCAAAGGGGTACCGCTGTCCGATCACTTTTGCAATTTTTTCAACGCCAGGCCACGCCCAGACCTGTGAACGAAAACATTTTATACTTTTTATACACAAAACTCAGCATATTTGTAGTTCCGTGTCTAAAATTGAGCTCAATCCATCAAAGCAAACCATAGTTACAGCATCTCAAACTTGGCCATTTTGTATGAAAATCGGCGTTTGTCCGATCAATTATGCACCACAGTGTACATGACATTATTGTTTACGAAATATGAGTGTCGAATAAAAAAACGTATTAGATATTGAACATCGAAAATCCCTCACAGTAAATTTCTGGCTACGTCACAGTATCCAAAAAAAAAAGTCAGTTTCGTTCATTTAATTCATATTTTTTTTCCTAAAACATTTCATTGGGCCACAGATGTTTTGGTGGGGGCCGCCACCTCAAAAAGGTTGGGAACCACTGTCTTATATTGTCTGAATATCGGATGTCATGCTATAGCATTTTATAAAATGTATCCATATTGAGTAGATTAAGAAGTTTTCATTTTGTATTTATGTCAATGTCATCTACATGTCGCTTAAGTTTTGTCGAAAGGATATTTTAAAGCACGAGAAAGGCACCATCACCGCTAGGTGGATTAATTCGGGTTTTTTTTGTTAAATACCGATCCACCCTCAATTTCTCAGTCGCGGAAAAAATGAGCCCACAAATTTAAACGCACTATATTTTAGAGAATAGTTTTTTTTTTTGGAAAATTCGATACGTTGTACTTATTTAACACTTTACTTGCCACTTTACTTTTAACACTTTCACTTTGAACATAACAATCATCGCGCTTTGAACATAACAAATTTGCGTGTAACTTGTACTCATCGTGACATACTCTTTGTTTTATTACATGATAACAACTCTTATTAAAATAGTTTTCAAGAACAATTGTAAAAGTTATGAAAAGGGGAACTTACGTATTTTCGGCAGTTTTGTTCTATTCGTCATGGGGGGTTTTTTGAAACCTGTTGATCTCAAAGTTGGCCTCAAATCCTTCGCAACCAAGCTGAGTAATGTGCCCACATTTCAGGCAATTTGGCCCACAAAAACACCCCTTGACGCAGAGAACAAACCTGCCGATAATACCCTTCGTTACCCCACTTAAAATTGCAAAATCAGGATACATATTTGCATTTTTGGTTTTACCACAAAATTAATGGCGACAGTGTTTTTGTTTTATTAGTTGAACACTACCACGTGTACATGAGAATACTTTTACAGGGAAATTATATTTCGGATAATCGAGCCTGGTTTGTACGTGTAATACAAGAAATTTATGTTTTCGGCAAAACATTCATTCGGTAATTCATCAGGGAATATTCCCGGTAATTCATTTGGGAATTGTTTAGTAATTTATTTCAATTAATACCTTTTTTGGAAATCTCCCAGTAATTCCTTTGGATTTGACAAATTTCTTTAGTAATATCTTTGGATCTTTCTTTAAGAATTTATTTCGGTAGTATGTTGGGAATTTGATATTAAATACCTTTCACACATCCTTTGAAAATTTCGTCGGCGGCAATTCCATTAGGAGATTATTTAGCTTTTTATTTCATTGGCAAATCCTTTGAAATGTTTTCTCGGGCGTTCCTTCGCCAATTTTTTAGTAGTCTTTCAAGCGTTGTTTTGTTAATGTCAACAATTCTATTGAAATTTGCTTTTTGAAATTCTCTAAATTTCTTTTCAAAAAATTCCTTTGAGAATTCCATTAGTGAAGCCTTTGGTAATCCATTCGGCAATTACTTTTCCTGGAATTTTTCTGGAAATTTTTCGGCAAGTCATTCTACTTTTTTTGGATTTTCGTCGTTTTTTTAGACTTTCATTATCTATGTTATTCTGTATTCCTTATCTGATTCATTGGAAATTTTTCCATAAATCGCTTCTATAATTTTATTGAAAATTCTTCCGACAAATTCTTCTAGATTTCTTCAGTAATTATGTAAGGAATTCCTACAGTAGATGATTTCGGAATACCTTCGGCAATTTCGAAATTACTTGCATTGAAAACTTATTTGGGAATTTCATCAGCAATTCCTTTGGAAATTTTGGAAGCTTCGATTATTACTTTGGGAACTTCTTCGGTAATTCCTTTGGAAATTGATTTGGGAAATTAATTAGAAATTTTCTTCGGGAATTTATTTGAAAAAAAAAATGTTTTTTGTTCTACGAAAATTACTTTTGGAGTTCTTTCTAAATTTTCTTCAGAAATTCCTTCGATGTCTTCGGAAAATTTTTTGAGAATTTCTCTGAAATTTTTTTTTTGAATGTTTGTGGAAATTTTTATATACTATATGTCGGCAATTTATTTTGAGATTGGATTTGGTCAATTTCTTTAAAAAAGGCTGGGTATTCTTATATGAATTCTTTTGGCAAATACTTAGAAAGTTTCAAGGTAATTTTGATGTTTTTTCCAACAATTTCTTTGGGAATTTGTCAGGAAGTTTTTCGTGAGTTTGTAACGGTTTTTCTCCGGTGGACCAAACAAATCAAACAAGACACAATCACTGAGTGAACCACGAACGAAATCTCGCCATAAAACTTAGCTTAAGCGCCAATCCCCAGTGCGAGGATTGCCAAGTCTCAGATCAAGGTTTGCCCGATAACTCGTCGGCCTCGTCGTGAGTCCACACCGTTCTCTCGAAATATGTTCGCAGTTCACTTTAAATCACAAGCTAAAATCATCGAAAATACTACAAAATCAACCAAAATCACATCTAAAGAAAAAGCAAACTATATTTAGAAATCAAAAATTCTCGTCACATTTACTTCTGCTCTACGATTGGCCAATCAACAATACTACATTGCTTTTTTTTTCGTGTACACTCTTCAATTCTTCGCATGCATCTACTCACGACCTCGAAGGGCGCCGGCAGGACGAAGTACTGCTCGATACTCCCGCAACCGACCGCTTTGTGCTGCAGATGATTAACACTCATCACTAAGCTTCTAGGGTTTACACTCTTTTATCACTTACTTATCGGTTGGTTTGGTGCTCTGCAAACTATCTGGCTCTCCAAGACCTGAGCAGTCCGACAGGACGACTACGTAGACCACCGACACCCCACTTGATGGGAAAAAAGATTTCATATAACTCTTGCCAGGTTTGATTGCAGTTAAAACCACAGATCTCCAACCTGATCTGTTTGACCGTTGTTGGCGAGGGGTGGGTGGAGGATGGTGAGTGGACGATAGCGCCGACTGCACGATCCGGGTCTGCTCGGAGATGTTCACTCGTCGACAGTAGAACCACGAGTGTCGACAGCTTTCCGTCTGCGAAGCCATCGAAGCGATGAAGCTGGATGGTAGGCTAGCAATTGGCTACCTACAACGAACGCCGTCCAGTGGTATGGAAACGACGGCTTGTCGATCCTACACAGCCAAATGGATCTCTTGGCTGGAGCTGCTGGCTTGGTCGATGTTAGCCGATCGACAAATACTTTCTGTCCCGTTTACGATTTGGGCTCTGTTTATATAGTTTCGCAAGTACCGAAGTCCGGTACTGCCTATCATACACTAGACGAGAACTCTTGATTCAGAGGTATGAATAGTTTAATGTGTGCGCTAAGCGCACTGTGTCGGAATCAAAGATAAACTGAAAACAAAATCATTACAAGTTTCATAGGATTTTCTTTGAGCAAGCTTAGTTGAGAATTTGTGAATTTCCAATCCAGCAATTTTCGGTAGCAATAAATATAAATACAATTAAATCATAAAGAATTACAGGAATAATCATGGTAAAATTGCCTGAGAAATTTGCAAAATAACTGAAGAAGAAATTGCTTAAATAATTTCAGAGGAATAGCCATTGCAATTATAAGAAAATATCCAAAGAATTTGCTGACTAAATTCCATTGAAAATATCTATGAAATTAAAAAAACAACTATGCCGAAGCAATCCTCAAAGAATTGGCCACACTACGGTCTAGCGAAAACGGAGTCGTGAATTCGAATCCCACCAGAACACTTTTTTTTTTTTGAAAGATCATCTCCCAATTTGTCAATCAGCAAGTTTTTTCCGTACAACCCTATAGGATTTCACTAGAGATTTCACTAGTAATACCTTCTAAGATTTCTCTGGAAATTTCTACTATTCCCGAAATTTGTTAAGGGATGCCTCTATAGATTTGTATCAGGATTTCTTCAGCTGAAATTCCTTGAAGAAGGCCAAGATGAATTCCTGGATTTCTAGAGTAATCCATGAAAAAAAAAAACTCTAGTGGTATTCCTGGATGAGTCTTTGAAAAAATGCCTGGAAAAATCAAAGGCATTTTTGAAAGTATCCTAGGGAAACTGCCTAGAAGAATACTAGCAAGAATGCCATGAGAAATCCCTAGAGGGATTCCTGAAGGTATCACAGTAAGAATTTCTGGAGGAGACCTAAGATACATTCCTGAAACATTAGAAGCAGCAAGAATCGCTTATGTAATCCCAGGACGAGTTCCTGGATGAAAGTCAAGCGGGATCCTTGGAAAAATCCAATATAAAGTATTTGGAGAAATCCCAGGAAAAAAATAGTATTTCCGAGAGAAAGCATTGAAGGTACTTCTACAAGGCTCCTGGAAAGATTGCCTTGAATAATCCTAGCAAGTTTTTTGGGAAATCCCTGGTGAAAATCTTAGAGGAATCCCTAGAAAAAAATCCGAGAGATATAACAGTAAGAATATCTGGAGGAGTGTGAGGAGGAATTGCTGGAAGAACCACAGCAGGAATAACTTGAGAAATCCAGCTGAAATTTCTGGAGGAAGGTCAAGAGGAGTTCATCGAGGAATCCCATGAGAAATTTATGAGAGAGTCTGTTCACGCCAATGTGAACTATATTCAGTATCCAATTTTGGCCAACGAACTTTACCATCAACACCCACTGTCCGTTACATCATATGAACGACTATGGATCCAGCTATCGTTCTTTTCATCCGATCAAGAGCAGACCAGCGAATACTACCTGGGTTGTTTCTACGCTGATTCGTTTGAAGCTCGTCCCAATCGGACGGACTGCATGTGTAGGGGAACAGAGCCCAAAATGCCAAGATGGGGTAAAATGGCCCAACTCATAAAATCATTCCTGAATGGGACGTGATCATTGATATAGGTGAACGGTGTCAAGATATGTTTGCATTGAACATTCTTCTAGATGCTAGGCCGCTACACCCACGGAAAATCTTTTGATTTCCCAATGAAAATTGGCAACTTCCGGTTTTCCGTGCTTGCAATTAAGGTTTTCTGGTGATTTTATTACCAGCCAAGTGTTTCCAACGAGATTGAGGCACGCATGGAGACGCATGGTTGTTGATGTCTACGCTTTCCATGTTAGGGGTCATTCAAATATTACAATCATCGTTTTGCGGGGAGGTGGGTAACACTCCATGTATTGAGTAAACGGAAAAACGTGACAAAAAGGTGAAAGTGAGTCGAAAATGCCAGAAAACTGATGGACGTAATTTTTGAATGTTTTCATGAAGTGGCATCTTACCCCATGGCAGATGGCCTTTTTGCACCACTTCCGTTTCACGAACCAGTTTTTAAAATCGCTAAAAATCAATGAAAATGCAATAATTTAGTGAATATTTTTGCTGAAGCATCGAGCAAATATTGTCTAGTTGCTGTTACCACTTTGAAAGCCTAACAAATGAGGCTATATATCATTGAAAACGATGAAAGTTTGAAAAATGGCATATTGCCCCACTTTCCCCTACAGACATAGCCTCCCGTCCAGTAATATTATATATCACTGTCCGGAGCGTTTCCACGCTGTTTCATAACAACATCTGTATTGCGGCGCTCATAATAAATCCACATTGGGCGGCGGCGATATGCCCGCGAGGAGATTCCCGCGATACAGACGCAATGTCAAAATCGAACAGATACTGTCACCCACCCAGCAGCATTGCAGCAGCCTTCAGGCCGTTCATATCAAAACAAAAGTTAACACAATGGCAACTCAGGTGGCCAGAATTCGTAATAATATTTATCGCGACATTGATTTACTTATATGCATACGCATCACCTCGTCGGCTTTGTGTTTAATAATCGGGATGTTATTTAGTGATGCTGCAGGGGAATACGGCTTCATATTTTCCATTTCCACATTGCGTCTGTATCGCGTGCATCTCCTCGCGGCCATATCGCCGCAGCCTCATGTGGATTTGATATAAGCGCCGCATGTAGAATTTTTGACCATCAGGTCGCTCATAGTGGTGCGGTCATATTTTTGCAACTTGATGAAAAAGAAGAAGACTAACGCGTTTCGCGGATTTATCTTGCAAGGCACAATATTGTTCGATTAGCAGCTTGCGAGCTAAATGCTTCCCCAGTTCGTGTGTACGAGATCGACCGCTGATTATAGAACAATAACCTGCCTGCCGTATACCTACCCCCCCCCCCCCTTCGTTTGGACTCCAAACATGATGTACTGTGCGGTAGCTGTAGCAGACAGTCAGTACTGTTGTTGATCGCCATATCGTACGGTCCTATCACAAGCCTTCTCGCGTCGCGCGGGCGCGCTCGCCCGTTCCAACATATTCCACAGATCGGGAACGAGTAAATCCCGAATTGTAAATAGTGTAAATAACATTGACAACAACCGGAAATAAATCGTTTACTCTTTTTGGACTTAATAAAGTGTATTTCTGAAGTGCATGATAGTTAAATTAGTCTACGATGAAAGAAACAGATTTGCCCTACAAAGTGAAGATTTTCTAATGCCAATTCTGTTCAACCAATAAGTTACCATCCTGGCCAAGAGCTCGACCAGTCTACTCCCGGCGTCAACAGAGTCCTTGGATAAACTATATCGGATAAAAAATCCCAGAGAAACCACCGGAGAGCTTCTGAAGAAATCATAGGAAAAATCTCAGAAGGTATTCTTAGATGGATTCTGCGGTGTATCATTGTAGAAATCTTAGGAGGAATTGCTGGAGGAAACTATACAAGAATTTATAGGGAAACCCCATCAGGAATGCCTGGGGGAATCCAAAGCAAAAATTCATGGAATACCTAGAGAAGTCCCTGCAAGGACCGGTAAAGGTATTCTGGAAGAATCTATGGGGAAGGCCCTGAAGGAATCCCAGGAGGATTTTCTGAAGAAATCCCAGGACGATTTCCCGGAAGAATTACAGGCATAATGCTAGGATAAATTCGTGTAAGAATCACTAGAAGAATTTCTAGACGTATCATAGTAAGAATTTCTGAAGGAATTGCTGGACGAACCGCAGGAGGAGTTGTTTGAGGTATTCTTGGTGGAAGGCCAAATGGATTTTCCACAGGAATTCCATCAGGAATTTCTGGAGGAATCTTTGGATAAAATCTCTGGAGGAATTCCTAGATGAGTCCTTGGAGAAATCCCTGGTGGAACAACAAAAGAGATTTCTGCGAGAATCCCAGGAAGATTGCCTGGAAAAATCGCTGCAAATAGACAGGAGTAAGCTCTAAAAGAAACCGTACCACAATTCCTGAAGTACCACAGTAAGAATTTCTGGACGAAGAATAGCTGAAAAACCGCTGGAACTGCTTGAGGAATTCCAGCAGGAATATCTGAAGGAATTCCCAGAATTCCGGGAGGTTTCATAGAAGTAATTTCTGGAGGAATCCTAGAATCAGCAATGCCGGCGGTATTCTAAAAGAAGTTCCTCTAATATACGCCTAGAGGAATACATACAGTACTCCTTTAAAGAATGGAATCGCAGGGGGAATTTCTGGAGGAATCTCAGTAAGATATTCCGAAAGTGTTGCAACATGTAAGTATGCCAGGAGTGCTAATTTTTCTGAATATAATTCTGAAGGGATCCTAATGGGAATTGCTTGAAGATTTCCAGCTGGAATTCATGAGGGAAGGCCAATAGAAGTTCTTGGAGAAATCCCCTGTGGCGTTTCTGGAAGCACCTTTGGAGGAAGTCCTGGTTAAATCCTTGGATAAATCTCTGGAATAATCACCGAAGGGATTTTTAGACAAATTCCAGGTAGATTTTCCGGAAGAATTGCCGGAAGATCTTCCTTAGTAGAATTCCTGAAGGTACCGCAGTGAGAGTTTTTGGAAGAGTTCTAAGAGATTCGCAGCAAAAGTTGCTTGAGGAATCCTAGCCACAATTCCCGGAAGAAGGCCAATAAAAGCTGGAGAAATTTCATGAAAATTTTCTGGGATAATCTCTGAATTAAATCTGAATAAAATAAAAAGAATCGCCTGAGGAAATTCTGAAAGAATCCCAGGTAGATTGTCTAGAATAATCCCACCAGGAATTCCTCAAGGAATCCCAAGAGAAAATTTTAGAGGAATTCCTAGAATAATTCCGAGAAGTATCATAGTAAGAACTTCCAACGAAATCCTAGGAGAAATTGCTGAATCAATCTCTGCAGAAATTTCTAGTATGTACAATCCCATCAGGACGAACTGTCTGGAAAATCCTAAGGGCAATTTATTGAAGAAATATCGGGAAGAATCCATAAAGGAAGCCTAGAGAAATCACTGTATGATTGGATAGAGGTATTTCTGGAGGAATCCATGGAGAAGTCTGTTGATTGTTCTTACCGATATTCAAAACGCCAAAACGTACAACAGGTATATAAGTATTACGGGTGTGCTTATATTTTATTCGAATATGCCATTAATATATATATTGGAATTATGTATTGTTTGGAGTTTTATATTTTAGGTAACAATCAAGGAAAAATTCTAGGGGGTGCCAAATTTGTTCTAGGGGGTGCCAGGCACCCCTGGAACCCCCCCTAGCTACGCCAATGACGTTGCATAATCAACTAAAACTATTGGTTCAATTTGATGACTGATATAAATTGTAATATACTTTTAAGGTATCCAGCGTCGACCAAACTATCCTGGAGTTTAGTACTTCACATCTACCGACGTTACAGTGGTGATTTTTGATATTAACTGTAATACCACATGTCCAAGTATCATTGTCATTCCCTGTTGTGCATTTGGACGAGTCGGACGTGTGCTCCGTATTTCACCACGCGATAGACCTCGTAGAAGTAGAGTTTTTTTCCCCGCAATTGCGGAAGGTTTTTTATATCGTGCGTTCTCCTGCTTGTGCGAAGTGTAGTGTCGCAAGGTGGTATCCAGCGCAACGCGGAAGCGAGGTGCTTGCATCATCGTACATCAAGGTCAAGAAATAATCGCATCCAAAAGTCATCATTATCGCCATCATCAGCCCCTCCGTCAACAAAGAGGACGGCGGCGACGGGTGCGAAGGCAGACGCGACGGACAGCTTTACCATCTGCCTGCCTGTGATAAATATCTACCTGCTCCGGTCAGATAAGTATCACTCTTTCGATACACTCTTTTGTCCGCCCAATTTGTTTTGATGGCTTTTGTCTATTGTATCCCCAGTCCACATTCGACCACGTGCTTTTTTTTGACATCCATAACAGTGGTTCCCAAACTACTGTATACGGGTAAGGGTGTACAAACTGTAAATAACAGAACAATTTTTTTTTGTTTTTTTTATTAGCTATTTTTTCTTTTTTTTTTTTCAATACCGTTTTTTTGCACCATACAGGGTGCGCTAAAATAAACATAAGAATTTAATTCGTATATTATTAGTACAAGTTTTTTTTGCTTTATTTTTTTTCTATATATTATTAACATTGTTTGGTTTACAAACCAAACAGTTGTCGTCCTAAGGAAGAAAGTGCACTGTAAATACTTTAAGGTTTTTCTCTTCCTCCTTTGCACTTTTGAGTTATTTTCCATAAGTTTGTTTCCACATGGACGATTCGATTGGAGGCGAAACGCCTCCCAATGATATCATTGCTCGTACGCGGTTTTATCAGCCATCTTCGCCTGGACCTTGGGTTGTCTATTTCCGGCGCAAATGCAAACCATTGAATATGCTTTCGATTTCTCGAGAGCTGACGCGTAAGTATCCTGGGACCGTTATTCACCAAGTGAAAGCATCCAAGCTGCGTGTTACCGCTCCTAGCTACAAAGCAGCAAATTAAATTGCTCAACACGAAGCGTTTACTGTTGAATACGCGGTCTATGTGCCAGCACGAGAAGTGGAGGTGGAGGGGAAGATCCTCGACGAAATGCTGACATGTGAGGACATCAAGACCGGCTTTGGTCGATTCAAAAATAGGTCAATTCCTGATGTGGCTATCCTAGACTGTAAACGCTTATCTAAGGTTTCCATGGAAGGAAATAAAAAGGTGTACTCGCCTTCAGCGTTTTTTTCGAGTGACTTTTCCAGGTTCCGTCCTCCCGGAATTTGTTGTAATTGATGGTGGTTTTTACCCAGTGCATCTTTTTAGGCCGAAGGTTTTTAATTGTACCAAATGCAAGCAGTTTGGTCACAGTGATAGCTTTTGCGACAACAAGCCCCGTTGTGGCAAATGCAACCAAGCTCATTTGGAGGACTCTTGCACACAGGAAGCGGAAAAATGTAGCTACTGTGGCGGAGATCCACACGACTTGCAAGTTTGCCCGGCTTACAAAAGACGCAATCGAAATGAGAGTCGCTCTATCATAAGGCGCTCCAAACAGACATATGCGGAGATGGTGAAATCTTTTAACCCTCTAATACCCAACCCCGCCTTTAGACGGGGTATAGTTTGAGCATTTTTGTAATTTTTGTTTCGTGGAAAATCAAAATTTTTACATTTTTGGCTGACATTTAGGACTGTTCTGTATATCTCAAAATGGTTTTTGGTGTATTTTAAAGCGTATTTACATTTTTAAAAAATCATTGAAAAATTGATGTTTTAGTCACCTTTTAGAAGTCCTTGTTTATTGTGTATTGAGACGCTACAATTAACATATTTTAATTTTTTCCCAAATCATTCTATCCTTGCTTAATAGTTTAAGGGAATCGAATACACTCTAAAATTATTTCCCTTAAAATTACACGGAAAATAAAATTTTCTATGAAAAAAATTTGAAATAATTATATTTCAACAATAATCACAAAATCTCAAAATGTTTTCATCTCAAAAAATCCGTTCCCCAAATAGGCTTCCAGGAAAAATATAAAAGTGTGGGGATGTTCAAAAATAAAAATTAGAAAAATCAAAAACTGAAATTCACGAAATCGAGAATTAAAAAGAATCATCTTCCAAAACATGTTCAAATCGATTTTAGATGACGAAAAATGATATTTAGATCAAAATCAAAAATTTGGGTATTAGAGGGTTAAAACACTAGATTCCGTGTCTGAATCAGCTGTCCCAGTTGAAAATCCCTATCAGGAGTTGTCTTCCGATGATCAGGACGATGGCGAAACTGATGAGGGTGGATCTCTTCCGGAGGTACACGCACCTGGAAAAAGGAAGTCATCATCTTCCCCGGGAATGCGCCGAACGGTCTTTTTAAAGTCTTCCCTCATTATTGATATGTTTAACCTACAGTAGAAGAATATCTTCGGAATCTGACACAATCATGGCCCCTCCTTGCTGCGATCATATCTTTCGATGGATAATTCATCAAGTGAGGTACAAGATATGATCACTGTGCTACAGTGGAACTGTCATAGTTTAAAACCTAAATTAGACCTGTTTAAGTTTTTGATTCACAACTCTGATTGTGATATATTTGCCCTTTGTGAAACATGGCTTTCTTCTGAAGATGAACTCAACTTCCACGATTTTAACATTATACGCCAGAATAGAGATGACCATTATGGGGGAGTTCTTTTGGGGATCAAAAAAACTTACTCATTTTATAGAATTCCAATCGCGACTCATCCTGGCGTAGAAATCGTCGCTTGCCAAATAAACGTAAAGGGTAAAGAACTTTGCGTAGCTTCCGTTTACATTCCTTCAAGAATTTCAATAAACCGCCGTCATCTTTGGAATGCGGTTTCTGCACTATCACATCCAGTTTTAATTCTGGGTGATATGAACGCACATGGTACAGGGTGGGGCGAACCATATGACGATAATAGAGCGGCCATTTTCTATGATTTGTGCGACGATTTCAATTTGAACATTTTAAATACAGGTGAAGTGACACGTATTGCATCTGACGGCAAAGAAAGTCGTCTCGACCTATCACTGGGGTCAAGTTCACTATCATTCGATTGCTTGTGGAAGGTAATCGAGGATCCTCATGGTAGTGATCACTTACCCATTATAACCACCATAAAGCATAATAGTGAAAGGTCAGACCATCCAATTCAGGTTCCTTTTGACCTCACAAGGAATATCGATTGGCAAAAGTATGCAGAAGCGGTATCTTTTGGCATCGAATCATTCAATCCCCTCCCACCTTTGGATGAGTATCGATTCCTGTCTGAACTGATATATAAGAGTGCATTAGAATCACAAAAACGACGTGTTCCAAGTGCAACCTTCGAAAGAAGACCAGCCACACTAGGCTGGGATGATGATTGCACCCAGTTGTATCTTAAAAAATCTGATGCTTTCAAAACTTTTCGTAGGCACGGTACCTCAGATCTTTATCAAGAGTACGCAAAGCTCGAAAGACAGCTGAGAAACCTGCTGAAAGCGAAGAAGCGTAGTTATTGGCGACATTGAGGGTCTCTCAAGAGAAACTTCAATGACAACGCTTTGGAGAGTGGCTCGCAACATGCGAAACCGCTCTTCTTCTAATGAGAGTGACGAATACTCCAACCGTTGGATATTCAGCTTCGCGAAAAAGGTCTGCCCAGACTCAGTCCCAGCACAACCGATTTCTTGGGAAACATCCCCAAGAGACGGTTCTCTCGACAGACCCTTCACTATGCTGGAACTTTCTATGGCTCTTCTTTCATCAAACAATTCCGCTCCGGGACGCGATATGATCAAGTTCAATCTTCTAAAGAATCTCCCAGATATCGCGAAAAGACGATTACTGGACCTGTTCAACTCATTCATGGAGAACAACATCGTTCCGCATGAATGGAGACAGGTCAAAGTAATAGCTATTCAAAAGCCTGGTAAACCAGCGTCTGATCATAATTCATACCGCCCAATTGCTATGTTATCATGTTTAAGGAAATTGTTGGAAAAAATGATCCTATCACGACTCGATCATTGGGTCGAATCGAATAACTTGCTTTCAAATACACAGTTCGGGTTTCGCAAGGGCAAAGGAACAAACGATTGTCTAGCGTTGCTTTCAACAGATATTCAACTGGCCTTTGCGGAAAAGGAGCAACTGGCTTCAGTTTTCTTGGATATTAAGGGCGCCTTTGATTCAGTTTCCATAGGAATATTGTCAGAAAAACTGCACAATAGTGGACTTCCAGGAATTTTAAATAATTTCTTGTATACTTTGTTGTCAGAAAAACATATGAGTTTCAATCTCGGACAACTGACAACTTCCAGAATCAGTTACATGGGCCTACCCCAAGGCTCATGTTTAAGTCCCTTGCTTTATAATTTTTACGTGAAAGACATTGATAGTTGCTTGGAAGGACAATGCACGCTAAGACAACTTGCAGATGATGCTGTGGTTTCTCTAAAAGGCCCACATGCAGAAATGTTGCAAAGACCATTGCAAAATTCTCTAAATAATCTGTCAATCTGGGCAAGAGATTTAGGGATCGAGTTTGCTCCGCAAAAAACTCAATTGGTTGTGTTTTCTAGAAAGCGGAACCCAGCCCAACTGAAACTCAATCTTTTGGGAATAGAAATCGACCAGTCTTTGACTTCGAAATACCTTGGGGTCTGGTTTGATTCAAAAGGCACTTAGGGTACCCAAATCAAGTATTTGGTGCAAAAATGTCAACAAAGGATCAATTTTCTACGCACAATTACCGGAACATGGTGGGGTGCTCACCCGGAAGACCTCATAAAACTTTACAAAACGACTATTCTCTCTGTTATTGAGTATGGCTCTTTCTGCTTCCACTCAGCAGCAAACTGCCACCTAATAAAGTTGGAACGAATTCAATACCGTTGTTTGCGTATTGCTCTCGGCTGTATGCACTCAACGCATAATGCGAGCCTTGAGGTCCTGGCAGGGGTGAAACCTCTCCAGAACCGATTCTGGGAGCTCTCGCTAAGGTTACTTATCAAGTGTGGAGTGAGCAACACACTTGTCATTGAAAACTTCGAAGAAATGCTCAGTCTGAACACTCAATCAAAATTCATGAGAATCTATCTGTTCTACATGTCATCTGACATAAGCCTACCAAGTTATAATCCTCCCCGTGTACACTTCACTAATGACAGTACCTCTGTTAAATACGATCTGTCCATGAAACAAGCTAATCATGGAATACCAGATCAACTTCGATGTATATCTATTCCTCGCATTTTTAACGAAAAGTACCAAAATGTCAATTCCTGTAAGAGCATAAATGGATCCACTGGCTTCGGTGTTTTCAATGAAAATTTCACCGCCTTCCGCAAACTTCAGGAACCTTGTTCGGTTTATGTTGCTGAGCTGGCAGCAATCAACTTCGCTTTGGGGATGATTTCCAACATGCCCGTAGACCATTTCTTCATCTTCTCGGATAGCCTTAGTTCGATTGAGGCACTCCGGTCGATGAAACCTGTAAAACATCCATCTTACTTTCTTACAAAAATAAGGGAGCAGATGGGTGCACTGGTCGAAAGATCCTACAAGATTACCTTTGTATGGGTCCCCTCACATTGCTCAATTTATGGCAATGAGAAGGCGGACTCTCTCGCAAAGGTGGGCGCACAGGAAGGTGAGATCTATGATAGAAGAATTTCACATGATGATTTTTTAAATTTTGTTCGCCAGAGTTCTCTTCAAAGTTGGCAAAATGATTGGCGAGATGGCCAGCTGGGACGGTGGTTACTAGAGTGGGACACCGAAACACAATTTACTCCTGTACACTTTTTGAGTTTCTTTTTGGTCCCATATCAACTGTGCAAATTTTCAGCTCGATCGGAGCCTCGTAGCCGTGCGGTTAGGGTCACCAAGCTTATAATCGCATCATGCTATGGGGTGAGGGTTCGATTCCCGCTTCGGGCGTTGAAACTTTTCGTGAGAACAGTTTCTTCCCCGTTTCCACTGGTGCATGCTCCGTTGTCCGTTGTCTAATGTTAAGTTTAAAATAGTCTGTACAGCCGAAAGCTGAAGACGTTGTCCGTGTCTTTTATATTTTAGCGCCAGCCATTTTAAGTTTTCATACGATTTACTATGGGGAAAATCACTTTTTCAAAGAAAAATCGCCAAAGGTTTCCCCTTAACCTCTAAAAATTAATCGATGAATGATTTCTGTTGAAAATTTTACGAGGAACCAACCCTCCGAAGACCGCAAAGCGATCTAAGGCATGTGGAAAAAGTTATTGACTGAAAACCGAATGGCATGCCATCGCTGTTTAACATGTAAGGAATAACAATAAATAATAAAATCTCGTCATTTTAACGATCGGGTGAGACTTAATAACTTTTTCCACAAACGTCGCATCGGTTTGCGGTCTTCGAAGGTCTGATTCCTATTGAAATTTTCTACATAAATCATTCATCGACTTATTTTTTGGGATCTAGGGGTGACTCCTAGCGATTTTTCTTTGCAGATGTAAAATTTCCCCATAGTAAATCGTATGAAAAACTAAGAATGGCGGGCGCTAAAATATAGTTTTCCCGATCGATCTGAAATTTTGCACAGTTGATATGGGACCAAAGAGGAACTCAAAAAGTATACAGGAGTTAGAGTTTTTCAATTTTTTGTATTTTCCCATATACACCGTGTACCAGGCTAGTGGTTACATTCCATTATTCCTAATGTTTCTTTGCGAGTGTGGTGGTATGGTCTGGATGTAAGTCGCAATTTCATTCGCGTGATGTCAAGACTTATGTCCAACCATTACTCGCTAGACGCGCATTTACACAGGATTAACCTCGCGTTGAGCAATGTTTGTACTAAGTGCGGTTCCGGTTATGATGACATCGACCACGTAGTTTGGCAATGCCCGGATAATGACGCCTCCCGAGCACTACTTTTGGATACCCTTGAGGCCCGAGGTAGACAACCCTTTGTTCTTGTGAGAGATGTGTTGGGGACCCGCGATGTCACATATATGGGATGTATTTTCGACTTTCTTCGCTCTGCTGGTATAAAAGTTTAATTCGCTTGTGTTTTCTTCTCCAGTTTTTTTTTCTCTGTTTTGTCCTCTTTGTGTTACCAAGCTGCTCCTGGCCATCCGGAAGACCAAGTCCCACAACAAGTTGGTACCAACACCACAAGGCACCGAATACGCTAGTAAGATGCGATTCACCCCCGGATGAGCAGCAGTGAAACCTTTGGCCCAATCCTTACCCTGTCCATCCCTCAAAATGTGACCTTCTAACCTCGAGCTGCCACGAGTACCCTGGCTTCCACCCATTACTGACAGATATCATTAAAAAGTTATTACTCTGTATAATGTATACTATTAAGTACAAAGAAAGATCCTCGGCTCCGTAAAGCGTTATACGCGATTGAGCCCCAAATAAACGAACTAGACAAAAAAAAAAGTATCTGTGCTTACACGGTTCACTACCAACGTAAATACGAACCTAGAACCTTGGTAAATTTGAAAAATATACACGAGATGAACCAACAGCGGTGCTATACTAGCTCATCGATGTGCAGCAAATTAAATTGTTATTAAAAAAAGAAGAATAGCTGTCCACGAGTCTTTGAGCAGTCGAAACAGTCATCAACTAAACTCAATCTTAGAATTATGCGAAAAAATTCCAAAATTCTTTTGAAATACTTCAGACCAACTAATCTATTCCCAAGAGCAGAGCTTCAGGTCTGCTTTTGTAGCAGTAGTCTAAGAAAACCGGACCTAGGTCATAGATTATAGTTGGATAATAATTCATTGCGAAATAAACTATTGCAGTTCATGAACAGTTGTTGATATCGAGGTCTAAATTCCAGGACAGTGTCGACGACCCGGAGCGCCCCGGAAGTATTTAAAGTATAAATCAGCTTTAGAGTCGTCGTTCGAGTTGTCTGAACCATTCCAAAATTCTTTTGTGATATTCTAGATCCACTAAACGGTTGGAAAAATACAGAGGTGAGACGTTTGAATTCGTTTCATGAAATTTCTAGGCGTTTCAAAAGATTTTCATGTGGCATCAGTAGAGTTTAAGGGAAGTCCTCTTGGATCTACGGGGGGTTCGGTTCAGTGTTCAGAGGGTTTCAGGAGCTACAAGGAGAGTTAGTAAAGTTTAATAGAAGACTAGAAGGAGACCTCAAAAGGGGTTTCTGAAAGGTTTCAAGATGTTTGAAGGCGTATCCAGAGGTTTCAATGTACTTCAGTAAAGTTGAAGGAAATCTACGGAGGTCACCTGGGTCCTTTGTGAGGGGCTTCAAGGCGTTTCGAGTGGTTTCCAGGATATAAGTGGGCTTTTGTTGACTTGAGGTGAAGCCCACGGGATCCTTAGGGCGGTTTTGTGGGAGTTTAGATGCGTTCCAGATGCGTTTAGATGCGTTTAAGAGGTTTCAGGGGGTTCAGTAGAGTTCAGTGGAAGTCTACGGATGTCTCAGGGAGGTTTTTTTTTTAGGTTTTCAATGTGTTTCTGGAGGTTTCAGATTGTTTCAGAGGGCTTCTGTACTGCTTAAGAGAAGTCTACGGGTGTCTCAGATGGTTTTCTAAGGGATTTCGATGCGTATTGATGAATTACATGGAGTTTCTGGGATTTCAGTAGTGTTTGAGGTAAGTCTACTGGGATCTCATGGGTGTTTTCTGTGAAGTTTCAATGGGTTTTGACAGCATTCTAGAGAATTCCAAGCAAGATTATGGGGTCTCAGGAAGGGTTTTGAAGAATTCCAAGACATTTGAAAAGGTTTCAGAGGTTTTAAGGGGCTTCAGTGCTGCTTAAGGGAAATATACCTAGGGTTTGCTGATGAATTTGAAGGCGGTTTTAGGGAGTTTCAAGGACTTCCTAGAGATCGAAGAAAGTCTACGGTGGTCGCAAATGGTTTTCTGCAAAGTTTCGAGGTGCTTGAACGCTATTTAGTGGGTTTCAGCAGAGTTTATGAGAAGTCTACGAAGATCTCAAGGGGGTTTCTGGAGGGTATCAAGACGTTTTAAGGCGTTTCGAGAGGTTTCAGAGATTTCAGGGAGTTTCAGTAACTTCCCATGCAATACATATGCTATATAAGAGTCAAGACAGCGCAAGTTTTGGTTGTATAGAAGTTTATTTGACGTATATCTCACACACTGCCAGAATTTCGTCAAACTGCTATACAACCAAAACTTGCGTTGCCGTAACTTTTATATAACATGTGTGTTGCTTGGGGTTTGAGGTCTACGGAGCTCTTATGGGTGTTTTCAAGAGGCCACAGGGGGCCTCAGGGAACTTTAGTAGACTTTAAAGGAATCATAGGTGTAGAGGTGGCTGAGTTCAATTGAAGTCTACGGGAGTCTCAGAGAGGATTTTTAAGTTGCTTCAAGGCGTTTTAAGAAATTTCAGAGAGTTTTCCTTCACCTTCACTTTCTGGTAAACTCTCCTTAAACTTTCCACAATCGTACTGAATACAATAAAAATCCATTTGAGTAATGTTACCTTAGCGGAGGTACCTAACTCGTAGAACCCCAAGTGGAAATGTCCGCATAATCTTTGACCAACGAATTTCGCATAATTGTTAACTTCGATTCGCATAACTCTTAGTTTTCAAAATATGAGATCAACATTTTCTTGGACTTCTGGACGGAGTAAGGCCGGTGGGTCACTACGCCAGGTCAGATAAAAAAAAGTTAAGTACCATTTGCACCCTCAAGCCTGTCTCATAAACTAAGCAGTTCATTGGAAGTTTGCACATTAAGTTGTTAAATGATTGTTTGGAGTTACTATCGGTTCGAAGTTTTGAATTTCCAATGAGTTCTTGTAACAATCAACACTTCTGAAGCTTACGTTATCATGTGTTACTTTCAAATGTTTTAAAACACTAGATTTAGTTTACTAATTGACCTCAGACCACAGACAAACATACTACTCAAATCGAAATCATCGCACGATTTAACGGTCATTTTGAAAATAACGTGTGGTTCGTACTGTGCTCGCAAGTGTCATGGTGGCGCTGCTGTGCCACCGTCACCTCTCAATTTCGGAGAGAAATGAACGCGACACCGATCAATGTTTACATAAAATGACTCAATCATGAACCTTCATTCATGTTTTATGAATGGATGACACCTCGGGGGTGTCGTCACCTGCAAAATTGTTACATCGAGCCGAGGGAAACAACACCTGCAAATGAATGCTTCGGACCGAGCATTATAGAGGGTGCTAGTGAGATGCCAAACGATGTTTTTGAAGCAATTTTCTTCTAAGTAATGTGTCTGTTTGTCTGTGCTCAGACGTCATTACAGCCTTCCTCAGAACACTGGGATGACGGGATGACCTAGTTAAGGTGGTCCTTGTGTCCAAAAAACTGAAAACGAACTGTAAATACATGTTTTTTGCTTACGCGGGACTCCTATTAGCCACGTTAAATTCATACTGAATCATTCAGAAGTCACTTCCACTTACAATAATCCCCGCATGTGTGCATTACCATTATCAAATGATTAATGATACTGCAAACACTCTTCCTGATTTAAAGATAATCTTCGAATCTGGCCCGTACACACTTAATTCAGATTGCCGGGATATCAGCATTTTTTCATTCTTTTGCCGAGATTTGCACAGCCGAGTAATCAGCAAACAACAATTTTGCTGAGATCTCAGCAATTTTGACAGTTCATTGCTGAGCTTCAGCAATCGTCTTGCTGAGAGTCAGCTAACAAATGTCACTTTTTGCTGGGATATCAGCTGATAGTTTTACTGAGCAGACGGCTGTGCGCGTTTTTGCCGAGCCCGCAAATCTGTTTTGAGTGTGTATATAGTTATATTTGTTGTATGCAATCAATGATCAGAACAATCTCACCGAAAACTATCCAAGCCACCGCTGCCATCACCATGGTAACGTCTTTATGCTGCAGTCAGGCTTATTCCTCAAATGGGCCTTTTCATTTGACGTCTTAACGACGCGTAGTGCGTCATCAGCATCATCGAAATCTCGCTCGAAATTTCAAAGTGATAAAACTCAGTTACCGAAGCGCAAATGTGGATGAAAATGTATCATCCCATATGCTCACTCGTGGGGAGTGTGATGATACTTTTTCTACTGCGTGACTGCAGAATTGCCCGTTTTTTATCACTTCAAAAACGCGAGGCAAACAATCATTGAAAATTAAAAAGTCAATGATTCCTATGAAAATTCTGTGATGCACCAAGTCACCTTAAATCAGCTGATTGTTCGGGCGTTTGACAGTTCTGCTATGAAGATGACACGTTCGTGTTAGCAGCTGTTGTTCAAGCTTTTGTTACCGGCGGGTAACATCTTGCCTATTTCTTAATGCCCTGAGCGCGAGAAAGTAGGGATACTGTTTGTGAAGTTTAGTTTTGTGAAACGGTGCATTTGAATTTTACGATGGATGGTCTACACAAAGCCCAGGTGGGAGAGTCACCTCCAATGGTACCCACAAAGCAAGGTAGCGCAAATTAGGAGGAAGTGCGAAACGCGCGTTTCTGTGGGTGGCTGAGCTCCCAACGAGCGGTCGAGTAGGAGATTGAGAGCGCGGTGGCAGGCAGTCAAGTTGTGGGCGCTGATGAAAGCAGATAGTGGTGCATACCGTATTTGTTACACTAGATGTGATTTCCCGCGTGGCTTCAAAGTGGCCCTTAAGTTTTCCGACGTGCTAAAGTTTTTGTACCTTGGAGTACCCGGGTGGCCCAGAAACCTACCTAAATCTCCCGGTAATAAACCTGTCGGAGACGCACCGTGGCCAGAAGGACTCCATTCCGGACAGACGCACCGTCGACTTCGTCCATCGGAAGGGCAAACGTCCGGGTTCTGCCAAGTTTTGCTTCGTGGTGGAAGTGTCTCCGGGAATCCATACCCGGCTACTACGCACCGTCCTCCGTCATCTCGGAGTTTTCAATCGGGATCAAATCGGCCGTCACAGCCGAGAGCCGTCCCCGAGTCGCCGAGCCGGATATCGAAAGCCCCAGTGAGCCATTCCGCACCCTGTTCCTACGCTCCGCTCTCTGCCAGCTCCGTCAGCTGCCGGATTATTCGATCCAAGTCAAGCCAGCCGCCCCTATCGATCACCGTCCACGTGGCCCCCGACCAGATACCGAAGGGCAACCCGGCTACCTATCTCCGGCCTACACCATCCCTGTTCCTCCGACCAACGCCAAAGCGGTCGGCACAGCGGGCCACAAGACGCCCGCTAGCGCTCAACTTCCACGTGCCGCCGGTGGAGTACGCAGTCCGGTCGATCCCAGACCGCCAAGCATCGACCCTCTATCGACGTTCATCCGCCGGACCGACGGACGACGCACAACCGTGCACCATCGATGACCATCATCTTTCTGTAAGTTTCATTAAAAGCACATTTCATTTCACCGAAATTAAATTATTTAGGTCCCTCGCGCTCCGAAAACCTCCCCACGCCAGACGCCCTGAGACCTGGGACTAGAAGAGGTTTTGGAGACCCACCCCGTAGACGGCCGCGGCTTAGACCAGCTGTCTGGGGCTTAAGCCGGTACTCTTCCAGAACCGAGCAGTCCCAGGGCCCAAAATTAGAGTCTTATACTTTGTAAACAAATGCATGCACGGATCTGTCACATGAAAAGGCCTATTGGCCGCTGACAGGTTACTCCTCGTCCCACCACCTTCGCGCACGCAGTCATCATTAGAACACACGTCACTTTATCTTTCTCAAAATTATGGGCATGAGGCCACAATGTTTGATACTAGAACGCAACAAATTACTGATGGCGTATTAGCCGAAAACGTCAATCGTTGGTGTAATGAAGAATTCTTCATTACACCAAAGAACCTAACCTCAAAATGACTGACAATTCACAATCATTTTGACAGATGTAACACGAGCATGAAGAGGACGGCAACAAGATCGATAAAGTAGAATCTATCATCCGTCTTTTTCGTGCATGTGTGTGGTCTGTCAAAATGACCTGAGAAGTGTCAAACATTTTCATGGCTAGCTTTGTTGGTGTAATGAAGAATATAGGGAACTTATGTATGTATTTTCAGAAGTTTTTCGTCATGTGAGGGTTTTTTTGTAAACTGATGAACTCAGAGTTGGAATTAGGTATATGACTAAGTTAGGCAAATTGGCCGAACGAAACCCCCCATGACGAAGAGAACAAACCTACCGATAAAACCCGAAACAAAAATCAAGAGTCAGACCTAACGGGACCGCTCTATCGGAGAACCCTTTCGCATCGGATGGCACCTAAAGTTGGGCGCCCATGGTTCGTACCCTTTTCGCACCGTTCAAGGCACCGTTTCTCCTCTTTCTGGACTGGTGATATGGCGTTGACGGGTACCTACCCAGTACCTACCTAACTAGAAGACGACAAGCTCGATTTAATTGCCATCATGAAAAGCAATTGATTATCTCTTTTCGTCTTTTCGGGGCGGATGGATGATGGGTGTTGCTTCCTGTTCACGCGCCCGCTGCGCTGAAAACTGTATAGGGTGCCTGTACCAGTTATCGCACCACCTAAGAAAAACTATTTCTACAAAAATAAGAAGAAGACCGACGAATGTAAACAATAAGTCTAATGATTGATTAGTTTTCATACTTTACAGGAAAAATATAAAAACGGAGCCAAAACTACTTTTAGTATTTATTACGGCGTGTGCCAATGATAGGAACCCTGTACCAGTTATGGACACATTTGTTAATTTGGGTTCCACTTCGCACTATTTACATGCATTCCTTATGGGAGTTGCCATAACTGGTACACTATGGCGAAATAGGGTGCAAGGAGGCCGAAAAGTTAAGGAAAATGATTTATTTCTACCACAATTTGAGCAAATTGTGAAGTTTGAATGATTGCAATCATCTTTTGTGATCGTGATCTGTTGTTCACGATTTTTTTCTTGTTGATTTGTATCTTAAAAGGTTGAAAATCAACTATGGCGAATTTGAGGTACTATAGCCATAACTGGTACACTGAGCCTACCTACCTGAAAGAACACGGGCAAAAGTTTGCTGTTTTGTGAAGTAATTCCCGCTGAACAAAGAAGCCGGTAAACTTGGGCGGCGTGGGAGCGTCCGTACTGTTCTATCGATGGACGCTGATGGGGCTTTCCACGACTGGGAACGCGTGTTTTCCGCAATTTTCCTGGCGGGACAGACAAACGCACTTGACGTATCGATTAATGATTTTGACGTAGGACTACGTCTCTCTTTCCTACACCGAGTCTCATTTCACAATTCGGAAAATCGAGATCGTGACGTTTGCACGGTCCGAGTAATTTGGCACTTGAGTTGAGCCAGTTTTAATCAGAATCTAGATTTTCTCATTAAAAATGTCCTCGCTCTAGAGTCAAAATTCTCGCACTGAGTGAATTTGGTTCACCGGTAGATCAGTCAATTTAGAAGCGTATTCACTCAGTCCGAGAATTTTGACATTAGAGCAGGGCCATTCCCTATCAGAATCAGCTAATTCTAATTGGAAACGGCCTCGCTCTAGCGTCAAAATCGACCCGAGTGAATTCAATTCACCTGTGGATCACTCCCATGGAGTGACTTATCCACCGATGAGCAAAGTTCACTCAGGGTTATTCATCGATGAATCGAATTCACCCAGTCTGAGTATTTTAACACTAGTGCGGGACCATTTCTAATCTATTTCTAAGAATCGTCCAATTCTGATTGGAAATGATCCCGCACTAGTGTCAAAATGCTCAGACTGGGTGAATTCGGTTCACAGCGTGAACAACGAGATGAACAGTATTTTTTTCCTGCTTATGTCACGTCTGATTGTCGTCGCAAGTGACTGGTTAGCAAAAGTCGCCAGGTCCGAGGAGTGGAGCACCATCGCTCCACCACCGGACACGACGGCGGAAGGGACCGGACGACCGTTAATCTGTTAATAGGTACTTTTCGGGGGTGAAAGGTGCTTCCCGGGTTTTACGGTCGAACGCAGAGGAAGTGGATCGATGACGAGCAAAGCGAGCTTCTTGAATCAGCCAACCATTACGAACCAGGAGAAGGGTGCTTTTTCGAGGACCGGCTTTTTATGGGCGATCGTTTAGTGCGGATAAGCGATGGTTATATAGGTAGGTGCTTACAAATTACAAGGTTAATAGATTGGAAAATTGTCACGTGAGAAGGAGGAAGGTGTTCCTACCTTTAGGGTGATATTTAATGCACCTTGTTGGTGTGAATGGCGATTGTCTGTTGTCTGTTCATAAATTTTCGTCAACAATTGATTATTGCTTCCAGTGAAATCTTCCAACCTGGCGGAGTGAAGAAGACAAAGAAGACCTGTTTCGCAAACTTTAAACTGCTGCACACTTTAAAAAGGATGCGACAAAAACACATTAACGAAAACTTAAATTATGTTTCTTTAAGTTTAGCTGCAAACAAAAGTGCTGAAACTATAACTTATATAGTTTAAAAACATATTGCATATTGTGACAATTGTCAACAATTGTGATAACAAAAACCTAAAGTGGAACATTTTTCATTATTTTTGAATTTTATAGTATCCAACTGAGTGAATGATTTTTAGCGTGCACCGAACGCTTTTAACATTTACGGATCGACTGCGGCGGTCGAAGCCACCGCAACCCCATTGGTTTTTTTTTATAATTTTACGCAATATTGGAGGAATAGCTCGCATCCCTTATCAAATTTTAGACTTCGGTCTTTCGAGTTAGGTTGGAATTTTGTGCAACAATATCACGAATATGCTTCTTTAAGTCTTAGAGTGTGTGTTCGATCAACTCATTTCGCCTACTTTGCAACTCTTGTTTTTCACTTGATTCCATGTTTAATTTCTATGTTTAGATGATATATTTGATTCGAAATAGTCCATTTTTCGCTTGGGTTGTGACTGTTAGATATCATTGATTCAGTTCCTTTTACAGCTCTCCAGGTTATCCAAAATGTCCAGAAGTTTTGAACTTATTCTACTGAATACAAATAGTTCCGTTTACGTTTTAAACCACTTGAACTTTATTCATCACATCCAAAGATATATTTGAAAACATTAAATGAGGATCAAGACCTGGTGGTGTTCTAGGCAACATAAAACGCTCTTGAGTTCTGATTGTAAGGCCTTTACCTATAACATGATATTAAACTAATGTGTGCATGTCCGAATTGATTTTATTAGATCCATACATGTAAATCGGAATATGAGAGACTAACTTCACATCAATGGCAATTCCTTAGGTCATCCAAATCATTCTGAAGTTAAGGCCTTAACATCTACACTCATAACAATGCTTCGGGTACATTTTAAGCTTAGTATAGTGGGTTTTGGTAGTCATAGAAGATCAGTTGAATCTTGTGATACTTGTTTATACATCTTAGAGGCATCCTGGATCATCCAGTCTGTGCTGAAGTTGAGATATATGGTTTATAATTGAAATGGTATATCATAAGAAATGCGCAAACATCAGTTGGGACATTACGCCTAGAAGAAGAACCCTTCAATAAACCCCAGTTTGTGAGAGAGCAAATTGATGAACAAGTTAATGAGTTGGTAAATTAAGTTATCGAGTTGATGAGTTTGTGAGTCAGTAAGTGAGTGAGTAGAAAAATGTGTGAGTTTGCGATTGAATTGGCGAATGAGTGAGTTGAGAAGTGAATGAGGTAATTAATAAGTAAGTTGGTGAGTAATGAATTGTAACCAAGTAAGTGTAACAAAAATTGAAGATTGTGAATTAGTGGGTTGATGGTTAAGTTGATAAGCGAGTTAACTGATAAGTGTGATATGTATGTAAGTTGCAAGTTAGTGGTAAAAGTTGATGTGAAAAGACTTCATGAAAAAGTGAATTGGTTAGTGAGCAGGGCAATGAGTTAGTGAGTTGATGAGTGAGTTTTTTAACGAGTGTGTTAGTGAGTTGGTGAGTAAGCAGGTGAACTAGTGAAATAGACAACATGTGACTTGATGAGTGCGTGAGTGAATGCTTGTTAGTGATTGAAAAAGCGAGTAAGGGTGTTAGTACTAAGTGAGAGGATTCAACATTGAGTGACCTGGCAAGCAAGTGATGTCATATGTAAAACAAGTAAGCTTACAACATTTATAACGAAGCCATTTTGTACATGATGAGACGAAAAAATGTGTAGCACAACGTGGTGAAATATCTCAGCATACTGCTCAATTTCAATGTATACAACAGCCATGGCTCTCACGGGAAGTGTTTTTTACGTAGCAGACACTGAAGCGATACAGTATTAAAGTCCAATGTACTGAGAATAGTTGTCAGTTTGCATCTCATGCGTTCGAGCCAGGGAAATTATGTATCCATGCCAACCGACACAAAGTTATCGTTACCAGCAACTGAGGTGAGAGCGTTTGTACGAATGGGATCCACACTGTCAACCGATCGCAACAGAGAGTGTTTTTATGCTACACCATTCAATTGCTGTCTACGAAAAGAACACTTCCCGTGCTCGTCTGATCCGAGCTTCGAGCGCTTTGACCCAAGTTATGCAAGCAACCGATTGTATGATTGCATTGGTCGTCATGGGGATGTTCACTCTGTTAGAACATCTCCAATCCATATATTTTGTTCTTTTGGTCACACAACGGTTAACAGTTCACTTACTCACTAACTCACTAACCTTCTAGCTCATTAGTTGAATGATTCACTAGCCCGCTTACTATCACTGCACTCACCAATTCACTTACTTACATGCTCACTCATTTTCTCCCACTCAATTACTCACTCATTTACCAACTTACTAGGTTACTTACTCTATCACTCAGTAAATCCCTCATTTATCAACCCTCTATTGACTCATTGGAAAACTCGCTCATTAACTCCTATACGATAACTCACTGGTTAACTCTCTAATTTACTAATTATTGCACTAACTCTCACGAGAAAATCTCACATACTCATCAACCCACCTACTCACTTTTTCGCTACCTCACTCACTGACTCACTAACTCACTAATTCATGCACACTTACTCACCACTTCACTAATCCACTGGTTCTCCCACCCAAATTTACGGGGCTGCTCTCTGCCCCAAGATCTAACTTTCTTAGTTACTCACTAACTCACTCAATCTTGGGGCAGGTCAAACTCATCAATTCACTAACTCTCTTACTCATTCAACAACTCATTCACTCACCTGGTTTACTATTAATCGATTATTAAGAATAGACGAGTGCACCGCCCGCTGAAAGTTCACTCGGGCAGCGAATTTTGACAGCACAGCGGGGTCGACTCTCAACAACTTCTACCCAGCTGAAAATTTGTTTAATTTATTGCATCTAGTTTTCGCGATGAAGTTGCAAAAATATGGACTAGTGCATTAACTATATGCATATGCATCACTTTAAATGTAAATTCATGTAAGAAATCAAAGAAAAATATTATCAGCGCATTTTGGTGATGCATCTCTGAGTAGAAGTTGTTGAGAGTCGACCCCGCTGTGCTGTCAAAAATTTTCAGGCTCAGTAAATTTTTATGTTCATCGGTGCACTCGTCTATAAGTCCACGGCCCGCTCTAGTATCAAAATTCTCGAACGAAGTGAATTCTGTTCATCGGTGAATAATTCCATGATAGACGAGTGCACCGATGAACTGAATTCATCGCGGTCCGAGAATTTTGACACCACAGCGGGGTCGTTCCCAATCAGAATTGTTCAATTCTGATTGGAAATCTATCACTTCTGATTGGAAGCGACCCCGCTGTAGTGTCAAAATTCTCGGACCGCGATGAATTCAGTTCATCGGTGCACTCGTCTATCATAGGGGAGCGCCCTTGGATGAACCAAATGTCAAAACCACTTTTTCTTTTCATAGAGCCTGAAATAAAATTAAATGAAAAGTAAAAGTGGATTTGACGTTTGGTTCATCCTAGATGAATCATTTCCACTGACGTATACGCTATTTGAGTTGTATGAATGTGGATGAATTTAACTAAGAAAAAAAAGTAGATTCCTCATATAAAACATGCAAGAGTGACACTTATTTAATCTTCATTCATGCTAGGTTAACCAGTTGCTCTGGTCTGGCTATAGAGATGCTCAATTGTCAGAATACGTGGGATTCTTGTAATCATTTCTTCAGGTAAATGTTCATTTGCAAGAGCTTCTAAGCTAATATGGTTTATTACTATGTACTTTCTTCTCCACTAAGTAAAACACGTCATCTCGGCACCATTTGGCAGATGATCTCGTCATCATCATCATCAACATTCCAACCGTTTGATGCAACCTTGTCTGAACTGAAACTGAACTGAAACTGAACTGAAACTGAACTGAAACTGAACTGAAACTGAACTGAAACTGAACTGAAACTGAACTGAAACTGAACTGAAACTGAACTGAAACTGAACTGAAACTGAACTGAAACTGAACTGAAACTGAACTGAAACTGAACTGAAACTGAACTGAAACTGAACTGAAACTGAACTGAAACTGAACTGAAACTGAACTGAAACTGAACTGAAACTGAACTGAAACTGAACTGAAACTGAACTGAAACTGAACTGAAACTGAACTGAAACTGAACTGAAACTGAACTGAAACTGAACTGAAACTGAACTGAAACTGAACTGAAACTGAACTGAAACTGAACTGAAACTGAACTGAAACTGAACTGAAACTGAACTGAAACTGAACTGAAACTGAACTGAAACTGAACTGAAACTGAACTTAAACTGAACTGAAACTGAACTGAAACTGAACTGAAACTGAACTGAAACTGAACTGAAACTGAACTGAAACTGAACTGAAACTGAACTGAAACTGAACTGAAACTGAACTGAAACTGAACTGAAACTGAACTGAAACTGAACTGAAACTGAACTGAAACTGAACTGAAACTGAACTGAAACTGAACTGAAACTGAACTGAAACTGAACTGAAACTGAACTGAAACTGAACTGAAACTGAACTGAAACTGAACTGAAACTGAACTGAAACTGAACTGAAACTGAACTGAAACTGAACTGAAACTGAACTGAAACTGAACTGAAACTGAACTGAAACTGAACTGAAACTAAACTGAAACTGAACTGAAACTGAACTGAAACTGAACTGAAACTGAACTGAAACTGAACTGAAACTGAACTGAAACTGAACTGAAACTGAACTGAAACTGAACTGAAACTGAACTGAAACTGAACTGAAACTGAACTGAAACTGAACTGAAACTGAACTGAAACTGAACTGAAACTGAACTGAAACTGAACTGAAACTGAACTGAAACTGAACTGAAACTGAACTGAAACTGAACTGAAACTGAACTGAAACTGAACTGAAACTGAACTGAAACTGAACTGAAACTGAACTGAAACTGAACTGAAACTGAACTGAAACTGAACTGAAACTGAACTGAAACTGAACTGAAACTGAACTGAAACTGAACTGAAACTGAACTGAAACTGAACTGAAACTGAACTGAAACTGAACTGAAACTGAACTGAAACTGAACTGAAACTGAACTGAAACTGAACTGAAACTGAACTGAAACTGAACTGAAACTGAACTGAAACTGAACTGAAACTGAACTCAAACTAAAGTTTTTATATTCTAATTCGTTTCTGTGATGTTTGAACTATACGCTTAACTGTCAAACGATACAAAACAAAACAAACGTCAGGTCTTTAGTTTTCGTCCAGAAATCGAAATCGATTTTTGAATTGGTAATGGTGGCCTTGTCATCAAATTTGTACCAATTTATTCGTAATTTGGCGTACGTGTACCGCGTAAATTTTGACCTTTACCGTAAGACTGAATCACATTTCCATTTTTCCAACACGTTCCATTGTCCAATCGCCGATTATCGTGTGGCCACATGGCGACGCTTTCGTTCGGAATCCAATCCAATTTGACTGGGTGCTGCCGCCACTGCTGCCTTCAACCAATAGCACGCACACAATAAACAATTGCGTGATGAAGACGGACGTGCCCAAAATTATCTTCCACCTACATCTGTACGTACCTACCTTCATTGTACAAATTGATTGTTTATTCAATTTATTCCGGTAGTCCGCCACGTCATCTGCGCTGCCCCGGGTCTGCTTTGCATCGTCATCCGAATTGTTATTGTTTACATCGTCATTGCTCGCGCGTGTGGCACGTTCCATGGCGGTCTATTTTCGGTTTGGCAACTTTTCCCACTCCGATAATGAATGGACCTTCTTATCGGTGTCGATCGGTTAGTCGTCGATTCTCACCTTAATCCAACTGCTGCCATAATTAGGACGGCATGACTTTGATTTGATTTCGATTAATGAACTTTGGCGTCGGCGATGTTATGACGTTTGAGCAGCAGTGGTGCCAGTTTTTCAAGTGGCAATGGCTTTCACATTCAGGTGCTCGTTCTGTTTGGGATCTAACGATTGCTGTCATTTGACAGGTATGGTCTGATCGACTTTCTGTCAAATGACAGATTCCTGTCAGAATCCGGCATTATGACTCATGAGATTTTCGATGTAATCGGTTAAGTTCAAACTTTGACAATAAAATAAACGATAAACCATTGATAAATCACCAGTACTAGGCCATGCTTACAAATATCCTTGCAGGATGGTTTGTTTGCATCGATTCAACTTCAATTCAACGATATAAAAAAACACCTGACTGCCATTCCACAACATTTCTTTAAAGACCAACATCTCCATTTCCCCGACCACTTGGATTTATCGTCGTTTTGCTCCGCCGAAATAACGATCCAGTCGATCCAAGCAGGCAGACAGGCAGGCATTTGTCAGCGTAATTTTCCTGTGCCTACTATTTTCCCACGTTTGAACCGCACCACCGCACCGGTAGCTCTCCGTCGATTCGATGGGGAAGACATATTGGATTGATTTGTTCCTGACACGCCACCACGTAACAATAAAAGCTTCAAGCTCCACTTGCCGCCGCGCTGTGTAGTTGGATGGCTACCGGTCGGCATATACCACCTGAAGAACATTAAGAGGACTCTTCTGTTGCGGTACCAGAGCTTAGGGTGCCACAGATGGAGCGGTATCCCAATCCGAAATTGGTGTACGTTCCTAGGTACCTACGTGTTGTGAATTCATTGAGCCGTGATGTGACGTAGGTTTCTAGAAGATGGCTCTCACTCGTTGAGACGACGGAACAAACGGGCCGTTAGAAAACCGATCTAGGCCCCTTGTATGTCAATTTCTGACCGGAACAGATGGAGCAAATCGCTTTTGTTGTTCTACGAGTCCTTGTCAAGTGCGGCTGGAAGAAAAGTGGAGCTCATCTAGAATTTACGGCGTAGCTTATAGGTCTTTTGGCAGATGGGAATATTTATCAGAAGAATTCAAATATTCTTTGATCGTAAACATGAGCTCTATTCAGTAGGCTAGACCTCGAAGTTGCTGCATCAACTTCTGCTTTACTTTACTCTTACTTTACTTTTACTTTACTTTTACTTTACTTTTACTTTACTTTTACTTTACTTTTACTTTACTTTTACTTTACTTTTACTTTACTTTTACTTTACTTTTACTTTACTTTTACTTTACTTTTACTTTACTTTTACTTTACTTTTACTTTACTTTTACTTTACTTTTACTTTACTTTTACTTTACTTTTACTTTACTTTTACTTTACTTTTACTTTACTTTTACTTTACTTTTACTTTACTTTTACTTTACTTTTACTTTACTTTTACTTTACTTTTACTTTACTTTTACTTTACTTTTACTTTACTTTTACTTTACTTTTACTTTACTTTTACTTTACTTTTACTTTACTTTTACTTTACTTTTACTTTACTTTTACTTTACTTTTACTTTACTTTTACTTTACTTTTACTTTACTTTTACTTTACTTTTACTTTACTTTTACTTTACTTTTACTTTACTTTTACTTTACTTTTACTTTACTTTTACTTTACTTTTACTTTACTTTTACTTTACTTTTACTTTACTTTTACTTTACTTTTACTTTACTTTTACTTTACTTTTACTTTACTTTTACTTTACTTTTACTTTACTTTTACTTTACTTTTACTTTACTTTTACTTTACTTTTACTTTACTTTTACTTTACTTTTACTTTACTTTTACTTTACTTTTACTTTACTTTTACTTTACTTTTACTTTACTTTTACTTTACTTTTACTTTACTTTTACTTTACTTTTACTTTACTTTTACTTTACTTTTACTTTACTTTTACTTTACTTTTACTTTACTTTTACTTTACTTTTACTTTACTTTTACTTTACTTTTACTTTACTTTTACTTTACTTTTACTTTACTTTTACTTTACTTTTACTTTACTTTTACTTTACTTTTACTTTACTTTTACTTTACTTTTACTTTACTTTTACTTTACTTTTACTTTACTTTTACTTTACTTTTACTTTACTTTTACTTTACTTTTACTTTACTTTTACTTTACTTTTACTTTACTTTTACTTTACTTTTACTTTACTTTTACTTTACTTTTACTTTACTTTTACTTTACTTTTACTTTACTTTTACTTTACTTTTACTTTACTTTTACTTTACTTTTACTTTACTTTTACTTTACTTTTACTTTACTTTTACTTTACTTTTACTTTACTTTTACTTTACTTTTACTTTACTTTTACTTTACTTTTACTTTACTTTTACTTTACTTTTACTTTACTTTTACTTTACTTTTACTTTACTTTTACTTTACTTTTACTTTACTTTTACTTTACTTTTACTTTACTTTTACTTTACTTTTACTTTACTTTTACTTTACTTTTACTTTACTTTTACTTTACTTTTACTTTACTTTTACTTTACTTTTACTTTACTTTTACTTTACTTTTACTTTACTTTTACTTTACTTTTACTTTACTTTTACTTTACTTTTACTTTACTTTTACTTTACTTTTACTTTACTTTTACTTTACTTTTACTTTACTTTTACTTTACTTTTACTTTACTTTTACTTTACTTTACTTTTACTTTACTTTTACTTTGCTTTTACTTTACTTTTACTTTACTTTTACTTTACTTTTACTTTACTTTTACTTTACTTTTACTTTACTTTTACTTTACTTTTACTTTACTTTTACTTTACTTTTACTTTACTTTTACTTTACTTTTACTTTACTTTTACTTTACTTTTACTTTACTTTTACTTTACTTTTACTTTACTTTTACTTTACTTTTACTTTACTTTTACTTTACTTTTACTTTACTTTTACTTTACTTTTACTTTACTTTTACTTTACTTTTACTTTACTTTTACTTTACTTTTACTTTACTTTTACTTTACTTTTACTTTACTTTTACTTTACTTTTACTTTACTTTTACTTTACTTTTACTTTACTTTTACTTTACTTTTACTTTACTTTTACTTTACTTTTACTTTACTTTTACTTTACTTTTACTTTACTTTTACTTTACTTTTACTTTACTTTTACTTTACTTTTACTTTACTTTTACTTTACTTTTACTTTACTTTTACTTTACTTTTACTTTACTTTTACTTTACTTTTACTTTACTTTTACTTTACTTTTACTTTACTTTTACTTTACTTTTACTTTACTTTTACTTTACTTTTACTTTACTTTTACTTTACTTTTACTTTACTTTTACTTTACTTTTACTTTACTTTTACTTTACTTTTACTTTACTTTTACTTTACTTTTACTTTACTTTTACTTTACTTTTACTTTACTTTTACTTTACTTTTACTTTACTTTTACTTTACTTTTACTTTACTTTTACTTTACTTTTACTTTACTTTTACTTTACTTTTACTTTACTTTTACTTTACTTTTACTTTACTTTTACTTTACTTTTACTTTACTTTTACTTTACTTTTACTTTACTTTTACTTTACTTTTACTTTACTTTTACTTTACTTTTACTTTACTTTTACTTTACTTTTACTTTACTTTTACTTTACTTTTACTTTACTTTTACTTTACTTTTACTTTACTTTTACTTTACTTTTACTTTACTTTTACTTTACTTTTACTTTACTTTTACTTTACTTTTACTTTACTTTTACTTTACTTTTACTTTACTTTTACTTTACTTTTACTTTACTTTTACTTTACTTTTACTTTACTTTTACTTTACTTTTACTTTACTTTTACTTTACTTTTACTTTACTTTTACTTTACTTTTACTTTACTTTTACTTTACTTTTACTTTACTTTTACTTTACTTTTACTTTACTTTTACTTTACTTTTACTTTACTTTTACTTTACTTTTACTTTACTTTTACTTTACTTTTACTTTACTTTTACTTTACTTTTACTTTACTTTTACTTTACTTTTACTTTACTTTTACTTTACTTTTACTTTACTTTTACTTTACTTTTACTTTACTTTTACTTTACTTTTACTTTACTTTTACTTTACTTTTACTTTACTTTTACTTTACTTTTACTTTACTTTTACTTTACTTTTACTTTACTTTTACTTTACTTTTACTTTACTTTTACTTTACTTTTACTTTACTTTTACTTTACTTTTACTTTACTTTTACTTTACTTTTACTTTACTTTTACTTTACTTTTACTTTACTTTTACTTTACTTTTACTTTACTTTTACTTTACTTTTACTTTACTTTTACTTTACTTTTACTTTACTTTTACTTTACTTTTACTTTACTTTTACTTTACTTTTACTTTACTTTTACTTTACTTTTACTTTACTTTTACTTTACTTTTACTTTACTTTTACTTTACTTTTACTTTACTTTTACTTTACTTTTACTTTACTTTTACTTTACTTTTACTTTACTTTTACTTTACTTTTACTTTACTTTTACTTTACTTTTACTTTACTTTTACTTTACTTTTACTTTACTTTTACTTTACTTTTACTTTACTTTTACTTTACTTTTACTTTACTTTTACTTTACTTTTACTTTACTTTTACTTTACTTTTACTTTACTTTTACTTTACTTTTACTTTACTTTTACTTTACTTTTACTTTACTTTTACTTTACTTTTACTTTACTTTTACTTTACTTTTACTTTACTTTTACTTTACTTTTACTTTACTTTTACTTTACTTTTACTTTACTTTTACTTTACTTTTACTTTACTTTTACTTTACTTTTACTTTACTTTTACTTTACTTTTACTTTACTTTTACTTTACTTTTACTTTACTTTTACTTTACTTTTACTTTACTTTTACTTTACTTTTACTTTACTTTTACTTTACTTTTACTTTACTTTTACTTTACTTTTACTTTACTTTTACTTTACTTTTACTTTACTTTTACTTTACTTTTACTTTACTTTTACTTTACTTTTACTTTACTTTTACTTTACTTTTACTTTACTTTTACTTTACTTTTACTTTACTTTTACTTTACTTTTACTTTACTTTTACTTTACTTTTACTTTACTTTTACTTTACTTTTACTTTACTTTTACTTTACTTTTACTTTACTTTTACTTTACTTTTACTTTACTTTTACTTTACTTTTACTTTACTTTTACTTTACTTTTACTTTACTTTTACTTTACTTTTACTTTACTTTTACTTTACTTTTACTTTACTTTTACTTTACTTTTACTTTACTTTTACTTTACTTTTACTTTACTTTTACTTTACTTTTACTTTACTTTTACTTTACTTTTACTTTACTTTTACTTTACTTTTACTTTACTTTTACTTTACTTTTACTTTACTTTTACTTTACTTTTACTTTACTTTTACTTTACTTTTACTTTACTTTTACTTTACTTTTACTTTACTTTTACTTTACTTTTACTTTACTTTTACTTTACTTTTACTTTACTTTTACTTTACTTTTACTTTACTTTTACTTTACTTTTACTTTACTTTACTTTTACTTTACTTTTACTTTACTTTTACTTTACTTTTACTTTACTTTACTTTTACTTTACTTTTACTTTACTTTTACTTTACTTTTACTTTACTTTTACTTTACTTTTACTTTACTTTTACTTTACTTTTACTTTACTTTTACTTTACTTTTACTTTACTTTTACTTTACTTTTACTTTACTTTTACTTTACTTTTACTTTACTTTTACTTTACTTTTACTTTACTTTTACTTTACTTTTACTTTACTTTTACTTTACTTTTACTTTACTTTTACTTTACTTTTACTTTACTTTTACTTTACTTTTACTTTACTTTTACTTTACTTTTACTTTACTTTTACTTTACTTTTACTTTACTTTTACTTTACTTTTACTTTACTTTTACTTTACTTTTACTTTACTTTTACTTTACTTTTACTTTACTTTTACTTTACTTTTACTTTACTTTTACTTTACTTTTACTTTACTTTTACTTTACTTTTACTTTACTTTTACTTTACTTTTACTTTACTTTTACTTTACTTTTACTTTACTTTTACTTTACTTTTACTTTACTTTTACTTTACTTTTACTTTACTTTTACTTTACTTTTACTTTACTTTTACTTTACTTTTACTTTACTTTTACTTTACTTTTACTTTACTTTTACTTTACTTTTACTTTACTTTTACTTTACTTTTACTTTACTTTTACTTTACTTTTACTTTACTTTTACTTTACTTTTACTTTACTTTTACTTTACTTTTACTTTACTTTTACTTTACTTTTACTTTACTTTTACTTTACTTTTACTTTACTTTTACTTTACTTTTACTTTACTTTTACTTTACTTTTACTTTACTTTTACTTTACTTTTACTTTACTTTTACTTTACTTTTACTTTACTTTTACTTTACTTTTACTTTACTTTTACTTTACTTTTACTTTACTTTTACTTTACTTTTACTTTACTTTTACTTTACTTTTACTTTACTTTTACTTTACTTTTACTTTACTTTTACTTTACTTTTACTTTACTTTTACTTTACTTTTACTTTACTTTTACTTTACTTTTACTTTACTTTTACTTTACTTTTACTTTACTTTTACTTTACTTTTACTTTACTTTTACTTTACTTTTACTTTACTTTTACTTTACTTTTACTTTACTTTTACTTTACTTTTACTTTACTTTTACTTTACTTTTACTTTACTTTTACTTTACTTTTACTTTACTTTTACTTTACTTTTACTTTACTTTTACTTTACTTTTACTTTACTTTTACTTTACTTTTACTTTACTTTTACTTTACTTTTACTTTACTTTTACTTTACTTTTACTTTACTTTTACTTTACTTTTACTTTACTTTTACTTTACTTTTACTTTACTTTTACTTTACTTTTACTTTACTTTTACTTTACTTTTACTTTACTTTTACTTTACTTTTACTTTACTTTTACTTTACTTTTACTTTACTTTTACTTTACTTTTACTTTACTTTTACTTTACTTTTACTTTACTTTTACTTTACTTTTACTTTACTTTTACTTTACTTTTACTTTACTTTTACTTTACTTTTACTTTACTTTTACTTTACTTTTACTTTACTTTTACTTTACTTTTACTTTACTTTTACTTTACTTTTACTTTACTTTTACTTTACTTTTACTTTACTTTTACTTTACTTTTACTTTACTTTTACTTTACTTTTACTTTACTTTTACTTTACTTTTACTTTACTTTTACTTTACTTTTACTTTACTTTTACTTTACTTTTACTTTACTTTTACTTTACTTTTACTTTACTTTTACTTTACTTTTACTTTACTTTTACTTTACTTTTACTTTACTTTTACTTTACTTTTACTTTACTTTTACTTTACTTTTACTTTACTTTTACTTTACTTTTACTTTACTTTTACTTTACTTTTACTTTACTTTTACTTTACTTTTACTTTAATTTTACTTTACTTTTACTTTACTTTTACTTTACTTTTACTTTACTTTTACTTTACTTTTACTTTACTTTTACTTTACTTTTACTTTAATTTTACTTTACTTTTACTTTACTTTTACTTTACTTTTACTTTTACTTTACTTTTACTTTACTTTTACTTTACTTTTACTTTACTTTTACTTTACTTTTACTTTACTTGTACTTTACTTTTACTCCTGGAGAAATTCTCAAGGAACTTCTAGAGGAATTCCCGAGGATTTCCTAAAGGAAATCCTGAGTATTTTCTGGAAGTAATCCCGAGGAATTATTGAAGAGTTCCAGGAGAAATTCCCGAGGGATCCCTGGAAAAATTCCAGAGAAATTCCTTAAGTAATTCCCGAGGAATTCTTCGAGTAATTCCAGGGGAATGCCTGGGGAATTCTCGAGGAATTCCTGGGGAATTCTCGAGGAATTCCTGGGGAATTCTTGAAGAATTCCTGGAGGCATTTCCTGGGAGAATTTCTGAAGAAGTCTTGGGGAGAGGAACTTCTGGTAGAATGCACGCGGAACTTCTAGAGAAATTTCCGAGGAACTCCTGTGGAAACCCAAGGAACTGCTGAAGCTTATCCTGAAAAACTCCTGGATGAACTTGCGGAGAAATTTCTGAGGAACTCCAGGAGGATTTCTGAGGAACTGCTGGTGGACATCCCGAGCAAATCCTGAAGATATTCACGGGGAATCCTAGAGGAATTCCCCAGGAATTCTTGAGGAATTCCATAGGAATATCTTGAAAAACTCCTGGAGGAATTTTCGAGTAATTTCTGGAGAAATTTCCGAGGAATTCCTGGAGGATTTCCAGGCAGAATTCTTGGAGGTATTGCTAAGGTATTCCAGGAGTTCTTCCCATAGAACTCTGCAAGAATTCCCGAGGAACTCCTGGAGGAATACTCAAGGAATCCCAGAAGGAATTGCCGTGCAATTCCAGGATGAATTCCCGAGAAATTTCATGAGGACTTCCCGTGGAATTTCAGGAGGAATTCCAGAGGAATTCCAGGAGGAATTCCCGAGGAATTCTAGGAGGAATTCCAGGAGGAATTCCCGAGGAATTCCAGGAGGTATTCCCGTGGAATTCCAGGAGGAATTCCCGTGGAATTCCAGGAGGAATTTCCCAGGAATTCCAGGAGGAATTTTCCAGGAATTGCAGGAGGAATTCTCGAGGAATTCCAGGAGGAATTCTCGAGGAATTCCAGGAGGAATTCTCGAGGAATTCCAGGGGGAACTCCCAGGAATTCCAGAAGGAATTCCCGAGGAATTCCAGGAGGACTTCCCGATTAATTCTAGGAGGAATTCCCGAGGAATTCCAGGAGGAATTCCCGAGGAATTCCAGGAGGAATTCCCGAGGAATTCCAGGAGGAAACGCTAAGTTAAAGAGAGGTAGGCAAATTTCCAGTTTCCAGGGTTCGGTACCCATTGAAAAGCTGCTCTAATATAAAAGCAAAGTTTTCAAATCACCCACATTTTATCCCGTCGTTGTTGTCCTTTTCCTCCCATGAAGCATTCGGAATCAAAGGAGCCATTTTCCACTCCGCATAACAAAAAAAGCAACGCCACCCGTGATGGACTACCTACGACGACGACTACAACGAGGTGACCATAAATTCTTCTCCCTCTCGTATAAGAAAGAAACCCATAAAAATCATTAAAATTAATTTCACTTGCGCTTCGCGAACTCTAATGGCTTTGTTTGTTTTACTTTTTATTTCTGCGAGCTGCTGGATGCTACCTACGACCTAATAGTGTTTGTGTGAGAGAGCCCAACGAAGAAAATGTCAGCCGGGACGAACGTAAATCAAAGGAAACCCTCGTCTTCGGCCACGTCCCTCGTCATCATCCGTCACTGCGAGCGAGCGGCAGGCATCGTAAAAGCATTGTTCGACCGCCGGCCACCCGCCACCGCAATCCTCGGAATGGACACGTACCCTACCTAAGGGCGGTGCGGTGTTGCGTTGGCGTGGCGGTGGACAAACATGGGGAAAAGCTCGCGTGGTTGTAAAGTAATTACTGTGTTTTTAATTTAATAACTTATCATTGTGCTTTGTTGCGGCGCAGGGTATTTGCTCGGCGTCCATTTTGCGGTCATCATCCAGAGAGATGAGTGAGGAGGGCGCTTTTCATCAGTCTGCGCAATACTGGTAACAAAGCGATCTGGATCTCCAAGGCGGCTACGTATACGACGAAGCTACTTGGATTGGAAACAATGGCGCTTCAGGTGCTGAAAAGATGACGGAGGTTGACAAATGGCTGTACTACTCTCGGTATTAAAAGCTACCGGCCGAGTGCATTTCATGGAAGAGGAGGATTTTTTACACGGCACTGATGTGATGTACAACAAACAATGGTGTGACCTTAGGCTTTGGTCAGGTGCAAGAATCATGTCGGTAACTTTGAAAGACGATTTGAATGGGCTCAATTTTCTAAAAGTCAATGAACAATCTCATAAACCATACTATTTCAGAGACGCACCCTATTCCTGAATCATAACATTTTCGATTCCTCTCGACTTCTTCGAGAATTCCTCTGTGGATTTGTCGGGAAATTCTTGAAATTTCCTCGATATTTCCTCCGAGAATTTCTCAAGAAATCATCCAGAATTTCTTCGGAAATTCCAAGGGAATTCTTTCGGGAGTTCCTCGGCAATTCTTCCAGGGATTCCTCGGGAATTCCTCCAGGGATTCCTTGGGAATTCCTCTAATAATTCCTCGGGAAGTCCTTCGGGAATTGTTCCGGAAATTTCTCGGGAATTCCTCGGAAATTCCTTCGGAAGGCATTCCTCGCCAGGCATTCCTCGAGAATTTCGCCAGAAAGAAGAATCAATCGAGAATTTCGCCTGTAATTCCCCGGGAATTCCTCGAGGAACTTCTCGGGAATTTCGCCAGGCATTCCCCAGACATTTTGCCGGGAATTTCTAGAAAATTTTGTCGGGGATTTCACCAGGAATTCTTCGAGATTTTTGTCAGGAATTCCTAGTTAATTTCGCCAGGAATTCCTCAGGAATTTCGCCAGAAATTCCTTGAGAATTTCGCGAGGAATTCTCCGGGAATTTCGACAGAAAATCCTCGGAAAATTCACCAGGAATTCCACGGTAATTTCGCTAGGAATTCCATGAGAATTTTGCCAGGAATTGTTCAGAAATTTCACCAGGAATTCCTCAGGAATTTTGCCAGGAATTTCTCGGGAATTGCGCCTGAAATTTCTCGGGAATTTCACCAGGAATTGCTCGGGAATTTCGCAAGGAAATCCTTAGGAATTCCGCCAGGAATTCCTCCTGCTTTTCACCAATACCTCGAGAATTTCATCAGGAATTCCTCGGGAATTTCCCCAGGAATTTCTCGGGAATTTCCCCAGGAATTCCTCGAGAATTTCGTCAGGAATTTCTTGAAAATTTCACCAGGAATTCCTCTGGAATTTCGCCAGGAATTTTTCGGAAATTTCACCAGGAATTCCTCGGGAATTTCGCCAGGAATTCTTAAAGGAATTTCACCAAGCATTCCTCGAGAATTTCGACAGGAATTCCTCGGGAATTTCACCAGGAATTCTTCACGAATTTCGCCAGGAATTCCTCGGGAATTTCGCCAGGAAATTCGCCAATAATTCCTCGGGAATTTCGCCAGGCATTTTGCCGGGAATTTCTCGGAAATTTTGCCGGGGATTTCACCAAGAATTCTTCGAGAATTTCGTCAGAAATTCCTCGTGAATTTCGCCAGGAATTCCTCAGGAATTTCGCCAGGAATTCCTCAGGAATTTCTCCAGGAATTCCTCAGGAATTTCGCCAAGAATTCCTCGAGAATTTCGCCAGGAATTCCTCAGGAATTTCGCCAGAAATTCATCGAGAATTTTCCAGGAATTCCTCGGGAATTTCGACAGAAAATCCTCGAAAATTTCACCAGGAATTCAACGGGAATTTCGCCAGTAATTCCATGAGTATTTTGCCAGGAATTGCTCAGAAATTTCACCAGGATTTCCTCAGGAATTTTGCCAGGAATTGATCGGGAATTGCGCCTGAAATTCGCCAGGAATTGCTCGGGAATTTCGCCAGGAAATGCTCGGGAATTTCGCGAGGAAATTCCTCGGGAATTCCTCCGGGAATACCTTGGGAATTCCTCCGGGGATTCCTCGGGAATTCCTCCCGGGATTCCTCGGGAATTCCTGCGGGGATTCGTCCGGGAATTCCCCGGGAATTCGTCCGGGAATTCCCCGGGAATTCGTCCGGGAATTCCCCGGGAATTCGTCCGGGAATTCCTCGGGAATTCGTCCGGGAACTCTTCGGAAATTCATCCGGGAATTCCTCGGGAATTCGTCCGGGAATTCCTCGGGAATTCGTCCGGGAATTCTTCGGGAATTCGTCTGGGAATTCCTCGGGAATTCGTCCGGGAATTCTTCGGGAATTCGTCCGGGAATTCCTCGGGAATTCCTCCGGGAATTTCTCGGGGATTCCTTGGAAAATCCTCGATATTTCCTCCAATACTTCCTCAAGAAATCATCCAGAATTTTTTCGGGAATTCCTTTAGGAGTTCCTCGAAAATTTTTCCAGGGATTCCTCGGGAATTCCTCCGGAAATTCCACGAGAATTCCTGCGGGAATTCCTCGAGTATTCCTCCAGGGATTCATCGGGAATTCCTCCAGGGATTCCTCGGGAATCCTCCAGGGATTCCTCGGGAATTCCTGCGGAAATTCGTCCGGGAATTGCTCGGGAATTCCTTCGGGAATTCCTCGGGAATTCGTCCGGGAATTCCTCTGGAATTCGTATGAGAATTCCTCTGAAATTCGTCCGGGAATTCCTCGGGAATTCGTCCGGGAATTCCTCGGGAATTCCTCCGGGAATTCCTCGAGAATTCCTCCGGGAATTCCTCGGGAATTCCTCCGAGAATTCCTCGAGAATTCCTCGGGAACTCCTTCGGGAATTCCTCGGGAACTCCTTCGGGAATTCTTCGGGAACTCCTTCGGGAATTCCTCGGGAACTCCTTCGGGAATTCCTCGGGAACTCCTTCGGGAATTCCTCGGGAACTCCTTCGGGAATTCCTCGGGAACTCCTTCGGGAATTCCTCGGGAACTCCTTCGGGAATTCCTCGGGAACTCCTTCGGGAATTCCTCGGGAACTCCTTCGGGAATTCCTCGGGAACTCCTTCGGGAATTCCTCGGGAACTCCTTCGGGAATTCCTCGGGAACTCCTTCGGGAATTCCTCGGGAACTCCTTCGGGAATTCCTCGGGAACTCCTTCGGGAATTCCTCGGGAACTCCTTCGGGAATTCCTCGGGAACTCCTTCGGGAATTCCTCGGGAACTCCTTCGGGAATTCCTCGGGAACTCCTCCGTGAATTCCTCGGGAATTCCTCCGTGAATTCCTCGGGAATTCCTCCGTGAATTCCTCGGGAATTCCTCGGGAATTCCTCGGGAATTCCTCGGGAATTCCTCCGGGAATTCCTCGGGAATTTCTCCGGGAATTCCTCGGGAATTCCTCCGGGAATTCCTCGGCAATTCCTCCGGGAATTCCTCGGAAATTCCTCCGGGAGTTCCGCGGGAATTCCTCCGGGAATTCCTCGGGAATTTCTCCGGGAATTCCTCGGGAGTTCCTCCGGGAATTCCTCGGATATTCCTTCGGGAATTCCTCCGTGAATTCCTCGTGAATTCCTCCGGGAATTCCTCGTGAATTCCTCCGGGAATTCCTTGTGAATTCCTCAGGGAATTCCTTGTGAATTCCTCAGGGAATTCCTCGGGAATTCCTCAGGGAATTCTTCCGGGCATTCCTCGGAAATTTATCCTGGGATTCCTCGGGAATTCCTCCAGGGACTCCTCGGGAATTCCTCCAGGGATTCCTCGGAAATTCCTCCAGGGATTCCTTGGGATTTCCTCCAGGGATTCCTCGGGAATTCCTCCAGGGATTCCTCGGGAATTCCTCCAGAGATTCCTCGGGAATTCCTCCAGGGATTTCTCGGGAATTCCTCCAGGGATTCCTCGGGAATTCCTCCAGGGATTCCTCGGGAATTTCTCCAGGGATTCCTCGGCAATTTCTCCAGGGATTCCTCGGGAAGTCCTCCAGGGATTCCTCAGGAATTCTTCCAGGGATTCCTCGGGAATTCCTCTATAAGTTGCTTCACAGACTCTTACAGGGGTTCCATCAGGGATTCCTCCAGGAATTCCTCTAGCGGTTTCTCCTGGAATTCTTTCATAGATTCCTTAAGGAATTCCTCCAGCGATTCTATCTGAGATTTCTCCAGTAATTTTCCACAGCTTCCTCCAGAAATTCTTCTAAGAATTGCTTTATGAATGCCTCGAGGGTTTCCTCCATAAATTCCTTTGGGAATTTCTCCTGAATATTTTCTGGATTGCGCCAAGATTTCTAACAGGTTTTTTTTTAATTTGTCTAGGAATTTCCTTAGGGATTTCACCAGCAACTTCTCCAGGAGTTCTTCTAGAAATTTCTCCAGGGATGCCTCCTGGGTTACTTCAGGAATTCTTCCAGGAATTCTTCCAAGATTCCCTCCAAGAATTTTTCCACCAATTTCTCTAAGAATTCTCTTAATAACTCGAATTCTACCAAAAAATCTTCCAGAAATTTTTTCAGTAATTCCTCCAGGCATTCTTTTAATTCATCAAAAAATTCCGCAAAGGATTTCTCCTGAAATTCCTCAAGCGGTTCATCCTGGGATTCCTCCGATGGTTTCTCCAGGAATTTCACCTGAAATTCCTCCACGAAATCTTTCAGAAATTCTTCCACAAATTCGTTCAGTAATTTCTCCAGAAGTTTTTCAGAGCTTTCTACAGGAGTTTCACCAAGCATACCTTTAGTAATGCCTCCGCGTATTCCTCCTGAAATTTATCTATGAATCCCTCCACGGTTTCTACCAGGAAATCCGCTAAGGATTCCTATAGGAATGCCTCCAATGATTTCTCCAGGAATTCTTCCAGGTGTTTAAGTGATTCTCAAAATGGGCCACGATATTACGCATGCAAAACTTTGGTAGTGCATGAAGTGTGAAGATGGTGCATGATTTCGCATAAGACACACATTCGCAAACCTAGAAGCATGTTAAGTATAACAGAATCATGATGGAACTAATGAACCATTCTGACATAATGCAGCTTCTTTGAATTCTTTGCACCACCATGATATTCACTGAACAGTCTAGGCACCATCTTTGAATGATTCAAAGATGGTGCCTAGACTGTTCAAGGTGGCGCAAAGAATTCAGAGAAGCTGCATTATGTCAGAATGGTTCATTAATTTCATCATGATTCGGTTATACTTAACATGTTTCTAGGTTCACTAATTTCAAAAAATGGTGCAGGAAACTCAAGGAGGCGTGGAAGTCAACATGGTCCACGTACATGGAATGCTATTTTGTCCTCGAAATGCCAAAATGGTGCATGGAATTCAAATGTGAACCACATCATTATGATGGTATAGTGACTACCAAAATGGTGCATGGAAAGCTCTGAAGAAGGTGCATGATGTGAGTATGCCGCATTAGTTGTCACCATTATTCAGTGGTTATCAATATGCATGATAAGGTGCACGAGTTGCCAAACTGGTGCATGGAATCAAATGTAGTGCAGAAGTTAACATAGTCCAGGTGCATAAAATGTTATTTTCGTGTTCTAAATGCTGAAATGGTGCTTGGAAAGCTTTAGTGGTGCAAGAAATTTATTGATGCCGCATGGCATCAGCATGATGCATTAGATACCTAATTGATTAAAAGACAGTGCATGAGATCAGCATAATGCGTGGATGTCTGAAGGATTCTGTGGTCATCATGGTGGTGCAAGGACAGCTTTGAACAAGGTGCATGATTTGCCGTCACCGTTATTCAGTGACTCTCAACATTTTGTATGGCTAGGTGTTCGAATTGCAAAAATGGTGCTTGGAATTCAATGTGGTGTCGAAGTCACCATGGTTCACGTACGTGGAATACAGGTTTGAGATACGACATGCCAAAATGGTGCATGGCATTAAACTGTGGTGCAGACATCACTTATTGTTTTGACGATGGTGCGTGAGACCAGCATGGATGCCTAGATGATTCTGTGAACATCATGATTGTGTATGGAATTCTAAAATTTACATGTGTCAGCATGGTAAATTAGTTGCCCCCATGGTTCAGTGATTCTCAACATTGCATAGTTAGATGCAAGGTGCAAGAATTGTAAACATAGTACACAGAATTTAATGTGGTGCAGAAAACAACATGGATCAGGTACAAAGAATGCAGATTGGTGTATGATATACCAAAATGGAACATATAAAATTCAAATATGAAATGCACCCCCTTGCCGCTCCTGTGCACGCTAATGCTTGAGACTAACAGGCATCTTCAGTATGTGAGCGTTTGTCGTCTGCAATTCATAGGCGATAACGGCGCCTGTTGCGTCGGTTTGCTGGTCAATGTGGGGAAGGGGAGGGAAGTGATGATTGCAATCGCTTGCCCACATCAGGCCGTTGAGTCCTCTGCGTCTGCACAAGCTCATGCGGATGTCGGAGTGTTGGTGAAAAATGTTTATTTTAGGGTTCACGCATTGGTGCATGGATGCCAGGCGATAAGTGAGAGTTTGTGTGAAGATTACTGTGAAGCGGCACAGTGCGCTTGGTTGCATAACTTGTAGGCGTTATGTGATAGATTGAAACTGTAGTGATCGTCTACAAAGGTTGGCGGTTGGGATCAGAATGATTTATTTACAATAGTCTTCTTGTCTTATCCCTACTTCAAAGCCTACTTGATGGAAACGATAATTAACAACCTACTAGATTAACATGTTCTACTAAAAAACTGTGCTGTGATGAAAGTTGGAAGTAATGGGAACGTTTTTTTTTGACAATCCATTTCTGGTTCAAGCGACGGCTACGAATATACGTTTCTACATGAGATGTATTTGTATAAAAGAGAGAAAGTAGATAGAAAGTTACGAAGTAGGTTGAAAGGGACAAGCCAATTGTGTCCAGCTCTTGTTACATTGCAAAAAGGGATCTGATTGTCACTCAGATTCACTTCAAAGACGTTTATTTTTAAGATACACAGATAACATGATAAACGAACTCTACCCCAAAGAGTGAACCATTTTTTTCCCCAAATGTATCTGTTCAGGCCAGTGTAGCTGGCCCTGTCTAATCCAATCGTCCATCTGTCGCGAAAGCTCCGAGATTTCATTTGCCAGAAAGAAATGTTATCGCAATTGTCTGTGTTCATGTTTTTCTCGGTTTCATCTGCAAGTCGCATCGCGCCTGTCGCCTTCTTGGAAAAGAAACAAAAAACGGAACGTTCCCAAATTAGCATTAATGTATCCGAGTCGAACTCCGTAGACCCCGGGATCCGGACGAAAACGATGGCGACAACATCGACGACGGAACACGGTTCTCGATTCGAAGAAACAAATAACAAGATTAAATTTCCATTTCCAGCATCCTTTTCTCGGCCCGAAAGGAAAAGAAGCTTGCTGCATAAGCCAACAACGTTTTCGTTTTTTTTTTTGGCGTCTTCTGTGCGGCGCGACTTTTATACGTTATCGATATTGCGATTGAATATTCAGATGGAATTAAAAAAACGAGGAATAAATGTTGTACTTTTCCCTTGTTCCACTCATTCTCGTTCTCACTGCGTTTCCCGGTAGTGCCCACGTGACGACACGGCTGTATGGAACTTGAACATATGTGCGCGATACCTACGTGCAAAAGGTGGCTTGATTTGCTCCCAATTTTCCGGGAAAATAAATAATACCCACCTGGGACGTGTGAGATTTGCCCTCACGTGCACACGTGAAGCCTTTAATGTCGCGGAATAGGAAGCATCATCCACAAAACGAGAAACAAAAGTTACCGTCATCTGGGGAGAATGATGATTTTCATGACAATAAGTTGAGATTCTAGATAAAAAATATCGAATTTTTGGTTCTGTTATGATACTTTATGAAAGGCTACCTTTCAAAACTTTCCCTTCCCATCAACGCATTGTATACCAGTTGACTCACAATAGTTATTTATGCAACTCGTTGCAAAACCTGATTTTTACAGCACTATTCATGTTTATCCAACTCGGCAAGCCTCGTAAAAATCGATTAAAAATCGAGTTTTGCAACGAGTTGAATGCAGCATTTTTTGCAATGTGAAAAAATAATCACTGTAATATGATCATTTCCGTCAGTTTCATCGTGCTTCCTGTTAGTTGAACGGGATCACCCACGTGTTCCATCAAGCTAGACGCAAAACTTGAATCAAGCAAGCCGTGCTATAACCGTCACAGTTTTTCAAGCTCGTGACGTGGAAACACAAGTTGTTGCCCAAACAATTGCATTATGATTCATAATGCAACCCAAATGAGTTGCATTATGAATCATCATTCTTTATAGTGAGGAAAAGTAGGCCGTAGTGATACTAAAACGGCAAGCATAAAAAGCAATATTATATGTAGTGCCAAGTTGCAAAAAACTTTTTTTGCAATTACGTTATGAAAAGTTGAACATTTCAGTTGGCTGAAGTGTGCTGAAATGGCCTACTTTTCACCACTAATGCAAGTGTGCCGAAAAGTACTACTTTTCGGCACTTTTGCTCGTACGCACTTTTTACTTACCACCGTGCCTGCCGTAGATTCAGCCTCTGCCTCTAAATCTAATGAGAAGCTCGAATCCGAATCAGGACGATATAGTTCGAACTGCAAACGTAGTGTAGAGGCAGCTGCTGAATCTGCTTTTCCTTTTTCCTGCGGAAAACTGTTTGACAACGGGAGCTCGATCATTGATGACGCCTACTACACCATAGCCTACCTGATCAAACAAAAAAATACGCCTACAAGCATGAGCGCGCGCACGTGGTTTCTACTGATACATGTTTGTGTAGCAAGAAAAGATCGCTCTCAATGGGTATTTTTCGTAATTACAAAAAACTTTGTATGCAACTCGTTGCAAAACTCGATTTTTTCAGCACTCGTCGTATTTATCCAACTCGGCAAGCCTCGTTGGATAAATGTACGGCTCGTGCTGAAAAAATCATCATTTTGCAGCTTGTTGCATAAATAACTATTTATTCATTGAACTTTGCTTTAAATAAAAATTGAGGTTATTGCAATTTTTTTTTTCGATAAGGCTTATTTTTTACAAGAGTTAGGCGATTTTCAAAGAAGTTGCCTACCTTTTGGCGTTTAATGCGGGTTATTCTGTAATTTACCGAACTTTATTTTATTGTTTACATATGAAATACACCAGTTTCAAGAATTAAAAAAAAAAATCAGAACCGGCGTAATTTAATTTAGTTTGCTGAATAATTTTTCAATCATATAATATCACATTTATATGAGAATCTTTTTGGAAACTCCTATGGAAATTGATTGAGAGACTTTTTGCGAGTTTCTTTGGATTTTTTTCATCAATTCCTTTATAAACTGCTTTGTATTTTTTTGGCAATTGATTAAGCACTTTCTTTGAAATCCCATTCTGCATTTCATTTAAGAACTCGCTCGGATTTTTTTATTTGTTTTTTTTTTTTTATTTCTTCGGCTAGTATTTTAAGAAACGATCAGGAAATTCCTTTGCCAAATTCTTCCAAAATTTATTTGGAATTTGTTCAGGGTTTTTTTTTAGATTTTTTCGGAAATTAATTTCGGAATTCCTTTGGCCGTTTTATGGGACTTCATGCAGCAATGCTTTTTGCTATTCCTTGGACTGTTTTTTGATTTCTTCGGGATTTCCTTAAGCAGTTTTTGGAGCAATCCCTTTGGATAGTCCTTATGTTAATCCCTTAGGACGCCTTCAGCTATTTTAATGCGAACGTTTTTAGCAATCGCTTTGTGAAATTTTTCGGAAATTTCTTTGAGAACTTCTCTGGAAATCGCCATAATTTTTTTTTTGGAAATTCCTTAGGTTATCCTTATGCGAATTTCTTCGGCCATTCTGTTTTTTATTCGCAAGAGTACTGGCGCTCTCGCGCTTAGAAACCGTTTCGAGGAAGAAGGCTGCAGAAAACGAACAGTTTGAGTTTGGCTGGGCCTGTGATGTTCGTGTGGAAAAATGTCAAATGTACAGCCGGTAACCGTTTTTTCCAGTACACTTCTCATTCCTGTATACAACAAAACCAACACGGTGTTTATTTTTGTTCGAACAACTTCGTTCAGTATTCATTCAATTGTACAAGAAAAGGTAAACAAACTAGAGGACTCATTGAAACCATCATGGAATCGATGTTTCACAATAATTCTAAGCTGATATTCGTAATAATATGTGACTCTGGTGGTGGTTGCTCATTCAAAAAAAAAAAAAACGAGAAATAAATATTTTTTTACTCACCTAATCCGTAAACAGGCTTCCCGATTGTGCCTGCATTAAGCCTGCAGTAATATGGATGAAATTATCAAGGTATTAGCATTAGCATTAGCATTAGCATTAAGCGAGTCGCACAAATTCGTAGGTGGTACAGTCCTAGACCGCTGTTATGAGGGTTGCCTCCTTCCCGTCCGAACCAAAGCACAAAGATTTGGGACTAATCTCTGACTCTTAGACTGGATGAAATTATCAAGGTATGTATCATTATGACGAAATTATTGATACTGCGCTGGGCAAAAGTTACAAATTTCAATATGGCAGCAGCAGCTTCCCAGAAAAAAAAGTGCGTTTGGCGATAAATCTATCAACTCTTTATCAGAGCCCGTATAAGTGTAATCGATCGTGTTATTACCATATTAAGTTTGTAATAAGCCGACTTGTGGTTTCCACTACTCTTTATGAGATGGTGCTCAGATCGACCATAAACAGCATTTCACTATGATCGGCTATGAATGGCCAAAATGTGCAAATAGTAATATTTGAACGGCTTCAAATTGATCATATTTTATTGAAAGGACATTTATTAGAGATGGTATTTTGAAAAAGGAGTATTAGAAACCAACGAATACTTTAATATCTTATGCATTGGAGTCATGGTTAGGGATGGCGGCAGTTTTAGCCACCTAATATGACATAGTGCATCTTCTGGCATAATGTCCACGCAGTGAATACTCTTGCAAGGTTCATTTTAAAGAGCTCTTGCCAACCGCTATAAACTTTTTATAAATCAAACAGGTTGCTTCATGATTAAGTGGCATTATCGACGACCGTTATAAATCTTTCATAATAATAATATATATTCAATCACCTCTGAAAATGTTACTTGGGCCTAACAATTTCTCAAAATAATTGCTGCAGAAGTTTCCAAACTCAATTTTGGAAACAATAGTTGAGAAATCTTCCAATAGAATTGCCAAGCAAATTTCCTAAATGCAGACAGAATACAGAAAAAAAAAATGCTTAAGGAATTCCCAAAATAAGATTAATTTTGAAAAAAAAAAAACAAAACAGCTACATCAAAAGAACGTCTACGATTATTCTTATTTCTGCAATAATATATTATTTCAAAAAGAAACTTTAATTTTTTTTTACAGTAAAAAATAGTATGAAATGAGCTCACCTATTCATGTGTCTAAAAGATATTATAGTACAAGATAAAGATTGTCGCTAGTGTAACCATTGTTCCGGCGCCGCAACATGTCAGGTACATATCTGTCAAATCTGAATGTGGATGTCTCGAAATCACTACACCGATTATGCTGATCATCGACGACAATCAGCACGATTTGCATTGGGATCCCTAGTGTCTCTGATTTGCCTCCCAATGTTTCTATCCCAACATTTGCTTACACCCTAACATACTTTTTCGCACAAATGGATTTCAAGTTTCATACAACTAAATAAGCAAATTTTTCATTAAATTGTGGCCAAACAGTCAAATAAAAAATCCATGGTTAATATTCGGTTCAGATTACTTGAAGCACCAATTTTAGTATTGAAATTTTATAGGATTTAGTCACTTAGTATGGAGATTGAAATATTCTATATCAGACGTTTTCACATGTTAGCCTTCCATCGCCAGCAGCTGATCGTGTAAACAAATCGTTTGACAGACGTGGCCCGGGATGTTGCGGACAGCGACGAGAGCGACAATCTGTATCTTGTACTATAATATCTTTTATGTGTCTCCATCTATATGTGCATCGCTGGTTGTCAGGGTTAGGGGCCGTTCATAAACCACGTAGACTTTTTGGGGGGAGGGGGTGTCTAGCCAAAGTCTACGCTCCATACTAATTTTAAAATTTTTGTATGGACGAAAGTCTACGAGGGGGGAGGGGGGGGTCTGAGATGGCCAAATTTTGGTCTACGTGTTTTATGAACAGCCCCTTAGTCACCGTCGAACGCAGCACAAACCGCGAACTGACAGCATAGCGCCGTTGTCATCGTCGACTTCGGACCGCAAAGGGAAAAAACGCAAACAAACAAACGCGCTTCCGAGCTTCTGCTGCGAACTCCACATCAGGTGGTCACGCAATATTTACTACAACCGAACGGCATGACAACATAAACAAACTGTGTTGTTCACTTTACGCGGTAAGCAAACAATCGGTCACTCACGTTAGATACACAGACAAACAGACATATTACTTTGAAGAAAATGGCTTCAAAAACATCGTTTGGCATCTCACTAGCACCCTCTATAATGCTCAATCCGAAGCATTCGTTTGCAGGTGTTGTTTCCCTCGGCTCGATGTAACAATTTAGCAGGTGACGACTCCCCGGTGGCGTCATCCATTCATAAAACATGAATGAAGGTTCATGATTGAGTCATTTTATGTAAACATTGATCGGCGTCGCGTTCATTTCTCTTCGAAATTGAGAGGTGACGTATGCACAGCAGCGCCATCATGACACATGTGAGCACAGTCTGAACCTCAGTTTATTTTCAAAATGACCGTTAAATCGTGCGATGATTTCGATTTGAGTAGTATGTCTGTTTGTCTGTGTTAGGTAGTCGCTTAATATCCGAATATTCTCGCGCGATATCCAATGCAATTCAGAGTAAGGAACAACACAATACTCTGCAATGGTCCATGGACTTATCCACCGATGAACCGAATTCATTGCGGTCCGAGAATTTTGACACTAGAGCGGGGTCTGTTCCAATCAGAATCGTCCAATTCTGATTAGAAACGGCCCCGCTCTAGTGTCAAAATTCTCGGACCGCGATGAATTCTGTTCATCGGTGGATAAGTCCTATGGAATCTTGCATAGAAAGCTAACCTCACTTTTCTCCCTGTGCGAGAAAAGAACGGCAATGGGAATTAATACCACGCATATGACATCCCTATGAGCCATTTTACGAAGTGACAACAATGTTGATGATGATATTGGTTTTCACGGGTTATTGGACACTACCTCCTGTCAAAATTCATTCATAAAATCGGCTCGTAAAATGGACTATTCCCACCCAATAGGATTGTTTGCAGCCAACATAAATCGGGTTCCCCCATTGACAATGCATTTAAGTTCCCTAAACATTGGTACCAGGGATGCCACATATACAGATTTTTCTGTAATCATGCAGATTTTTTTGCAGCTTTTCATACAGAATTCTGTATACCAATATACACAGATTTTTGGAAATTATACAGATTATACAGATTTTTGAGAAACTTACAGAATTTCAAACAGATTTTTCGCGAAATACTACAGATTTCATACAGATTTTTGACAAAAAATGGTGATGCAGATTATAAAGATTTTTGAAAGGCAAAATACAGATTTAAATGTGGCAACACTGATTGGTACAAGATGCACGAATCGAAAACGTGACGTCATCGCACCTTGGTGCTTAAAACAAACCACCGTAAACTGTCAAAATTCGTGTGGGAAGGAAGAGAACGGGACGAACGAAAATGAATCGTACGTTCATTCGTGACGTCATCTTGTAAAATTTTACGACAAATGAATTCGTTTCCATGACCTCCTGGATAACATGGTACTGCTCAGAGAAGCAGGCTATGCCAAGTTGACATTTTGAAGAAAGACAGAGAACACACCAACTGAGTAATGTGCATCTCTAAGCATTTCTGCTTGCTTCTCGCAATACACATCCAAGAATTCCAGCGCAGGTGTCTCTTAGCAGATCAGATCACACAACCATTACTAACACTAAACTTCGTCTAGCCTACATAGAGTCTACAATAGGCCTTGATGGCGCCACAGTGCTGCCGCCTGGTGGGGGTTGTATGGCAAACGTGAGAAAAAACGAGACAAAACACGTTTGTTCATACTTTTTCACGCACACGATGACAGATACAAATGGGATTTCCTATTGGAGTGATTGCATTTTTGCTGCCGTCAGAGCCAATAGGGCACTGCATGGAATTCTCTCCTTCTCTTTCACTCTTACAGAAATTTTGTAAACAACAAGGCCAAGAAACTTCAAAATCCCATACAAAATCAAAACAATGCAGTGTCCTATAGTCCACTGCACGAATTTATGCTGGCCTGCTTACTCTAAAGCGCAGTTTCGAGTTCGAAAGAAATCGCTCAAGAAACTTCTTGAGTGATTCCTGGCAGAAACTTTCTTCGATGTCTGTCATTTGAACTGTGATTTCTTCGTAGCTGCGTACTGCGAGCGAAGAAAAAACGGTTTCCTGAGCGATTCAGGCAAGGAATTTCCCATGCATCAAGATAGGCTGAGAAATTCCTTCTGATCTGCAAACAGCGCTTTAAGCGATACCACTCAAACGTCAGATTTCGTTTAAGAGTAAGCAGGCCAGTATAAATTCGTGCAGTAATCCATAGGTCATACGAATGAATACGTACAGTGGTCTACAGTGAGCTGTAGGAATTCACTAAAAGTCCAGACGAAAAAGTTCACTTCGAATGAATGAGGGTGAACTTACCGTACGACAAAAGAAATTTTTACTTGCAAAAGCTACTTTCTCTCGAAAGTGAAAAGGTGGTTTGTTTTAATTTCCATTCGTTGCCGTTCTTTTCTCGCACAGGGAGAAAAGTGAGGTTAACTTTCCATGCAAAATTCTATGGACCATTGCAGAGTATTGTGTTGTTCCTTACTTTGAAAAGCATTGGATATCGCGCGAGAATATTCGGATATTAAGCGACCACCTAACGTGAGTGACCGATTGTTTACTTACCGCGTGAATGTGACTTGGTATATCGAATGTTGTTTGAAATCACTAATATTTTTCATTTATCTCTTTCATCATTTCAGGTAATCGTCAAGCGAAACTCACCTGCAAACACGAGGACGTGGACAATATTTTCCGGTAGAAAATGGTTTATTATGAGACGAGTTTTTATTAATACCGCCAGTTATCACATCATGCATCAATGCTCGAGTTCATTTTGACATGGTGTTTGGCTCCACTGGGCATACGAGTGAACAGGTCCCATGGACTTATCCACCGATGAACCGAATTCATCGCGGTCCGAGATTTTTGACACTATAGAGCTTGGCCGCTTCCAATCAGAATTGAACGATTTCCAATCAGAATTGAACGATTTCCAATCAGAATCGAACAATTCTTTTGAAAAGACAATTACACCGTCTTCGATCTTACGGGCCTCTACAGACTGAACATTACAAACATTCGACAACGGACAACACATATAACACCCAGTGGCCCAGTGGAGAATTTTCCGTTCGACGAAAAGTTTTCCCCGACTGGAACGGGAATCGAACCCACACTCCGAGGCTAACGAGACACCTAAACGACTGCCGCCGCTAAGGCGCTGTCCATAAACTACGTAGACTCATTTTGGGCCATCTCAGACCCCCCTCCCCCTCCGTAGACTTTTGTTCATACAAAATTTTCGAAATTTGTATGAAGCGTAGACTTTGGCCAGACCCCCCCGTCCCCCCCTAAGAGTCTACGTAGTTTATAGACAGCCCCTAACCGCTCGGCCACGAAGCCCACCAATTCTGATTGGGAATGGCCCCGCTCTAGTGTCAAAATTCTCAATCCGCGATGAATTCAGTTCATCCGTGGATAAGTCCATACTCTCTATGGACTGATCCACCGATGAACCGAATCCACTTTGTCTGATAATTTTGACACTAATGCGTGGCCGTTTCCAATAAGAATTGAACGATTAGGATTAGAATTGACCCCGCCCTAGTGTCAAAATTTTCTGTCCGAGTGAATTCTGTTCATCGGTGGATAAGTCCATATTCTTTATGGACTGATACACCAATGGAATACAATCACTCAATTCGAAAATTTTGATATTAGAACGGGATCATTTTCAATCAGAATCTTCCAATTCTGATTGGAAATGGCCCTGCTGTAGTGTCAAAATGCTCGAACCGAGTGAATTCGGTTCACCAGTGGATAAGTTCTTGGAGCAAAAATGCCACGAGTTCATTTTCAGTGATAAAGGCACCCCTTAATGGTCTTACAAATGAACTTTCACAAATTTCCGTAGTGCTTATTTTCAGGAATTGTTTGCATCGACTCTCCTGTCACTTTTCAGTCCTTTATGAGGTTGATATTTGCCCACATCGCCATCACCATTGCGGCCACTTAATTTGCCAACACTGTCAGAGTATTCTCTTATCGCATAAATCTTGGCTAAATTGTTCGCCATCTTCCATTGTGACCGTGGTGGAGAACGTTGAACACATACAATCATAAATTACTTATCTCAATCACCCGCTGCTTCAGCAGCTGGGAGGCGCCTGGAAATGGTCCTTAGTCAACCAGTAGAAGTACCCAAGTCGGCCTCTAGGAATTATTTGTTCCACCCGTCTCGAAAAAGTAGTTCTTTTATAACCATCATCTACCGGTTGTTTTCTGACTCGTTATACATCATGGACATCGGAATGAAAGAGTCCTGGTTCTAAAATTAAATTTTTGATCATCCCTAGCTACGATTCTGTAAGATTATATCGATTATATCGCAGATGTTCTTTTCATTTTTCTACGATAAGTTTATTCTTCCTTATTTTCATCCATTTTATATGGACTTACCCACCGATGAACCGAATTCATCGCGGCCCGAGAATTTTGACACTAGAGCGGGGTCTTTCCAATTAGAATTGAACGATTCTAACTGGAAAGACCCCGCTCTAGTGTCAAAATTCTCGGGCCGCGATGAATTCGGTTCATCGGTGGATAAGTCCATAAACCACATGGACATATGTCCCGGTGAACTAAATTCACTCGGCTTGAGAATTTTGACGTTGGGATGAACAAAATGTTAAAACCACTTTTTCTTTTAAGAAAAGAAGAAGTGGATTTGACGTTTGGTTCATCCCTGTTCATCCTAGATGAACCACTTGCCCTGGCCTATCCGCTCTTCTCTCGTAAGCTCCAATGAAAATAAAAAATTGATTTGACGTTTGTTTCATCCTAGGGGACCACTTCCTTTAGCCTGTGGACTTATCCACCGGTGAACTAAATTCTCTCTCTCTCTCGGTCCGAGAATTTTGACACTAGAGCAGGGCCATTCCCAATAGACGAGTGCACCGATGAACTGAATTCATCGCGGTCCGATAGCTTTGACACTAGAGCGGGGCCATTCCCAATCAGAATTGTTCAATTCTGATTGGAAATCGTTCACTTCTGATTGGAAGCGACCCCGCTCTAGTGTCAAAATTCTCGGACCGCGATGAATCCAGTTCATCGGTGCACTCGTCATCTGATAGGGTATGTGTGCCATCAGTAATCTCATGCTCCCATTTTCATCCTATTTGAAAACAAGCGATTACGGCACCGATTGACTCCGTTCTTTTTGTTTGCATGGGTGCTCACTTCTAACAAAAAATACAAAAATAAGAAACAAAACAAACAGCGCTTCAATCCTTTGTTTTTCGTGGGATGAAAATGGGAGCCACATGCTTAATAAGGGAACCAATACCCTATCTGATTTAAAAAAAAAAACAAAAGTCAGAAGCTTCCCGGAAAGCCGCCCCGAAGGAAGTTACTGTTGACCATGGTCGTTTCACCGAAGACGGGACCGAGCGGTAATTAGCAATCGGACTTTTGACATTTTCTTGCGACGTTCTGGAATTGTTTTCGAAATGATTGGGACACGTGCGTGCGCCCCCAGGGGGTCCTCCCCGTTTTCGTCCGGGGGTCGTCCAGGGCAACAGCCGCTCCATCCAACCTTACCAGGTTGCTACGATTTTATTGCTTTTCGCTGTCGGTGGGACTCTAGCTGTCCCGACCGAATAACGCAGACGATCGAAAATGGTGGAAAGTTTGTGGCGACGAACTTCCTCTCGTGGGAAATGGACCGAAGGAAAACATCATGATGTGACCGTGGTGGTGGTGTGGCGTCCCGTTGTTTTAAGGATGAATAATCGGGTTTTTGTGCCTGAGGGAGTTTTCTTCTGGTGGAAAACCGGGAACGGGAAGGCGAGCTTTGGGGACGCAGCTCAAATCAATCATCATCCGATTTGGGTGAAGTTTACGGTTTGTTCTTGCTTGTGGGTTGATAACTTTTTCTAAAGAAGTAAGACGTCCATTGGAAGTAGCTGGGTTTAATTTGGACTCTATGGTATTGAGTTTTGCACAGGATATTAACCTGAACCTGAAAAGAATGGTAAACGAATGACAATAAAAAAGACGAGTATACTGATGAACTATTTTCATCGCGGTCCGAGAATTTTGACACTAGAGCGGGGCCGCTTCCAAACAGAATTGTTCAATTCTGATTGGAAATCATTCACTTCTGATTGGAAGCGGCCCCGATCTAGTGTCAACATGCTCGGACCGCGATGAATTCAGTTCATCGGTGCACTCGTCTATAAGTTCATAAGCCTAAATGAAAAAAAGTGGATTTAACGTGTGGTTCATCCTAGGTGAACGACTTCCCCTGGTCTATTTACTGTTTTTTCCCGCATCAAAAACAAAACTGTTCAGACGTTCCGCAAATCAAAGGTGGCGTTGCGGTTAATTTTCGTCAAAGAACGTGCCACGTTGTGCCTGAACGAGAATGTGTGTTGTTGACGACAGACACGACTGACTGACTGCGGTGCGGCGACATGCAGTGCTGCCATCAGGTTAACTCGCGTTGACGAGGGTCGTTGAAATCTCGTTCGTCTTATTTATGGAGGTACCTACCTGTCTACGTTTTTCCACATCGCGTGCCTGCACCTTCTTTGAATAATTAAGCGCCGCGCCGACGAAGCGAAGAAGTTCCCAACGAAACGACGAAAATAATAAGCTTGCTTTCTCTGTTTGGTGTGAGAAAATCCCACTCCTGCGCTCCTGCTGCAGTGTATTCCACCGCGCGCGCCAAGGAGGATGAGAAAAGGTCAATGCTGGGTTTTGACACGAGCCACGAATGAATATCAATTCCGCCTTTGGGAGCTGGGGGGTTTCTTTCAGTGCAGTGGGAGAAAATTGAATAACCAAGTAGGGTTCGATTTGGGAAACAGGTTTTTGCGATACAGGAGGTCTTCCCGAACATAACTCTCTTTATCATTTTTCTTCTATCACTAATAGATTTTTGACTTAGGGACTTATCCACTGGATGAACTAAATTAACTCGGTCCAAGAATTTTGACACTAGAGCGGGGCCGTGCCCCATTCGGAATAGACGAGTGCACCGATGAACTGAATTCATCGCGGTCCGAGAATTTTGACACTACAGCGGGGTCGCTTCCAATCAGAAGTGAAAGATTTCCAATCAGAATTGAACAATTCTGATTGGGAACGACCCCGCTGTAGTGTCAAAATTCTCGAACCGCGATGAATTCAGTTCATCGGTGCACTCGTCTATAGGAAGATTCTGATTGGAAATGACCCCGGCCTAGTGTAAAAATACTCGAACCGAGTGAATTTTCGCTGATGAACAGAATTCACTCGGCTTTACAGGCTCTATGAAAAGAAAAAGTGGTTTTGATAAAAGGTTCATCCAAGGGTGCTCCCCTATTTTAACACTAGAGCGGGATCTTTTCCAATCATAATTGAACGATTCTGATTGTGAATGGCCCCGCTCTAGTGTCGAAAGCCTCGGACCGCGATGAATTCGGTTCATCGGTAGGTAAGTCCATAGGTCATTGGAACGATAAGTTCATCCTAACTCATTTTAGGTCTATGAACTTATTCTTCTGGTCTATGAACTTATCCACCGATGAACCAAATTCACTCGGTCCAAGAATTTTGACACATGAGTGGGGCCGAATCCAACCAGAATTAGATGATTCTGATTGGAAATGGCCCCGCTCTAGCGTCAAAATTCTCGGACCGAGTGAATTAGGTTCATCGGTGGACAAGCCCATTGTGGAATAGTTTGAAAAAACCTTCTCTAGTGATAAAAAAAACCTTAAAAGATGTAAAAACGTCATAATTATTATGATTTGAAGAAAAATAAGAATGGGCGCTCTCGACAGACTACCGTTCGATTCGTATTGGAAACTTTCTTTCCTCAGAACCTCTGAAAAGGAGTGTCCAAGTATCTTTTTTTCCCGTATGCTATCTGCACTCCGAAAGCGCTCCTAGTTCGAACGATTTCATGTTCCACCAAAGCTTCACATTTGATGATTCGGTTTGGTCCTGGCGCTCGCAGAATAGAAATAGAAGGACCAGCTTCGGATGGTCGGTGGCAGGTGACGCGTGTGATTCGATTTCAAGACTTTCAGATATCGTTTTATCAGTACATGGTGACTAGTTGATGTGGAGCATCGGAAAAGCAAATTGTCCATTCGAGTGGAACAACATCGACGGGGTCAGCGAAATACGTGGGCAAACAAGCATGGCGAAGGCGAAGGTGGTTTAAGTTTGTTAGGGAACGTTTTTGTCTTAAGTTGATTTAGGGAGGGTGACTTTTATAATTGTATTTGTTTGTATAAATGGATTTGTCACTCAGGAACTAGAAAATCGATAATGCAACATGGACTTATCCACCGATGAACCGAATTCATCGCGGTCCGAGAATTTTGTCACTGGAGCGGGGCCGTTTCTAATCAGAATTAAACGATTTCCAATCAGAATTTAACCATTCCGCTCTAGTGTCAAAATTCTTGAACCGAGTGAATTCGGTTTATCGGTGTATAAGTCCATAATGATAGAGAATGAACCTATTGTTATGAAAATGACTATTCCATATGCAGAATTTACTTTTCCTTAACAATAAGGGAGTGCCATGGATGAACCAATTGTCAAACCCACTTTTTCATTTCATGAAGCCCCTATTGAAAAGAGTGGATTTGACGTTTGGTTCATCTTAGGACCTAGATGAACCACTTCCCTTGGCCAATTAGTTCATCCTTATTTATTTTGGGTGAACATCTTCCTCTGGCCTGTTTATCGCCATGGACTTATTCACCAATGAACAGAATTACTTTGGTCTTAGAATTTTGACACTGGAGCGAGGTTGTTTCCAATCAGAATCGTCCAATTCTGATTGGAAACGACTGTACTCTAGTGTCAAAAATCTTGGACCGAATGAATTCGGTTCATCGATGGATGGACTTATCCACCGATGAACCGAATTCATCGCGGACCGAGAATTTTGACACTAGGGCGGGGCCGTTTCCAATCAGAATTAAACGATTCTGATTGGAAATGGCCCCGCTCTAGTGTCAAAATTCCCAGACCGCGATGAATTTGATTCATCGGTGGATAAGTCCATAAGTCCATGTAGCTCAAAGACATCTGCGATGAAGTCTTGCTAAATCAAATGAAGTTAATTTCTAGGGATGCTCAAAACAGTTTTTACTGCTAAGAAACGTTCATACGGCTCCAAGAGACATACTTCACGTAGTAGAAAACAGCCACCGGATGATGGTTATAAATATAGAAGTACTTTCATGACTGGTGGAGCCAATGTTTCCGAGAACACACTGGGGCTCTACTAGCTGACTGGGATTCCATTTCCGGACACGTCCTAGCTAGCTGCAAAAGCAGTATAGTCGTAGTCGGTGATTGGGATAAGTGATTTATGTTTGTTTGTGTTCAGTAGTATCCACGTTCGTACCAACTAAGACGTCACTGCGCTGTGGCCAAGATGGTGCAAAACTAGGCTAGATTTACGGGACGAGGCGACACTCTTTCAGTCAGTGGTGGTAAATTAAGTGGCCGTAATGGCGACGTGGTCAGTACTCAGTGTCATCAGGCACTCAATTGTGGTAAAACAGGTATCGTAAGTTAAGAATATAGTGAACCAGTTTTCCCGTAAAAATCCTTAAGATATTCCCGAAGCGATTCCGGAGAAATCACATGGAAAATCCGCATTCCGCATTCCGGGAAATTTTCTGTGGAAATTTCGGTGAATTTTCGTTAAAATCCCAGAAAATATCCAGAGGAAATTCCTTGGAATTTGCCTTCGAAATTCCGGAGAATTTCCCTTGGAAATTCTGGAGAATTTTCCCTGGAAATTCTGGAGAATTTCCCCTAGAAATTCTAGATAATTTCCTCTTGAAATTCCAGAAAATTTCCTCTGAAATTTTAGGAGAATATCCTCTGAAAGTTCCGGAGAATTTCCTCTGGAAATTTTGGAGAATTTCCTCTGGAAATTTTGGAGAATTTCCTCTGGAAATTTTGGAGAATTTCCTCAGAAAATTCCGGAGAATTTCCTCTGGAAATTCAGGAGAATTTCCTCTGGAAATTCTGCGGAATATCCTCTGGAAATTCTGGGGAATATCACCTGGATATTCTGGAAAATTCCCCCTGGAAATTCCGGAGAATTTCCCCTGGAAATTCCGGAGAATTTCCCCTGGAAATTCCGGAGAATTTCCCCTGGAAATTCCGGAGAATTTCCCCTGGAAATTCCGGAGAATTTCTCCTGGAAATTCCGGAGAATTTCCCCTGGAAATTCCGGAGAATTTCCGCTGCAAATTCCGGAGAATTTCCCCTGCAAATTCCGGAGAATTTCCCCTGAGTATTCCGGAGCATTTCCCGTGGAAGTTCCGGAGAATTTTCCGTGGAAATTCCGGAGAAAACTTGGGAAAATTTCTTCTGGAAATTCCGGAGAATTTTCTCTGGAAATTCTGGAGAATTTCCTCTGGAAATTCCGGAGAATTTCCCCTGGAAATTCTGGAAAATTTCCTCTGGAAATTCTGGAGAATTTCCTCTGTAAATTCTGGACAATTTCCCCTGGAAATTCTTTAGAATTCCCGCTGGAAATTCCGGCGAATTTCCCCTGGAAATTCCGGAGAATTTCCCCTGGAAATTCCGGAGATTTTCCCCTGGAAATTCCGGGGAATTTCCCCTGGAAATTCCGGGGAATTTCCCATGCGAATTCCGGAGAATTTCCCATGCCAATTCCGGAGAATTTCCGCTGCAAATTCCGGAGAATTTCCCCTGCAAATTCCGGAGAATTTCCCCTGAATATTCCGGAGCATTTCCCGTGGAAGTTCCGGAGAATTTTCCGTGGAAATTCCGGAGAAAACTTGGGAGAATTTCTTCTGGAAATTCCGGAGAAATTTCTCTGGAAATTCTAAAGAGAATTTCCTCTGGAAATTCCGGAGAATTTTATCTGGAAATTCTGGAAAATTTCCTCTAGAAATTCTGGAGAATTTCCTCTGGAAATTCTGGAGAATTTCCTCTGGAAATTCTGGAGTATTTCCTCTGGAAATTCTGGAGAATTTCCTCTGGAAATTCTGGAGAATTTCCTCTGGAAATTCTGGAGAATTTCCTCTGGAAATTCTGGAAAATTTCCTCTCAAAAATCTGGAAAATTTCCTCTGGAAATTCTGGACAATTTCCCCTGGAAATTCTTTAGAATTTCCGCTGGAAATTCCGGAGAATTTTCCCTGAATATTCCGGAGCATTTCCCGTGGAAGTTCCGGAGAATTTTCCGTGGAAATTCCGGAGAAAACTTGGGAGAATTTCTTCTGGAAATTCCGGAGAAATTTCTCTGGAAATTCTGGAGAATTTCCTCTGGAAATTCCGGAGAATTTTATCTGGAAATTTTGGAAAATTTCCTCTAGAAATTCTGGAGAATTTCCTATGGAAATTCTGGAGAATTTCCCTTGGAAATTCCGGAGAATTTCCGCTGCAAATTCCGGAGAATTTCCCCTGCAAATTCCGGAGAATTTCCCCTGAATATTCCGGAGCATTTCCCGTGGAAGTTCCGGAGAATTTTCCATGGAAATTCCGGAGAAAACATGGGAGAATTTCTTCTGGAAATTCCGGAGAAATTTCTCTGGAAATTCTGGAGAATTTCCTCTGGAAATTCCGGAGAATTTTATCTGGAAATTCTGGAAAATTTTCTCTAGAAATTCTGGAGAATTTCCTATGGAAATTCTAGAGAATTTCCCTTGGAAATTCCGGAGAATTTCCGCTGCAAATTCCGGAGAATTTCCCCTGCAAATTCCGGAGAATTTCCCCTGAATATTCTGGAGCATTTCCCGTGGAAGTTCCGGACAATTTTCCGTGGAAATTCCGGAGAAAACTTGGGAGAATTTCTTCTGGAAATTCCGGAGAAATTCTCTGGAAATTCTGGAGATTTTCCCCTGGAAATTCCAGAGAATTTCCCCTGGAAATTCCGGAGAATTTCCCCTGGAACTTCCGGAGAATTTCCCCTGGAAATTCCGGAGGATTTCCCCTGGAAATTCCGGAGGATTTCCCCTGGAAATTACGGAGGATTTTCCCTGGAAATTCCGGAGGATTTCCCCTGGAAATTCCGGAGGATTTCCCCTGGAAATTCCGGAGGATTTCCCCTGGAAATTCCGGAGGATTTCCCCTGGAAATTCCGGAGGATTTCCCCTGGAAATTCCGGAGGATTTCCCCTGGAAATTCCGGAGGATTTCCCCTGGAAATTCCGGAGGATTTCCCCTGGAAATTCCGGAGGATTTCCCCTGGAAATTCCGGAGGATTTCCCCTGGAAATTCCGGAGGATTTCCCCTGGAAATTCCGGAGGATTTCCCCTGGAAATTCCGGAGGATTTCCCCTGGAAATTCCGGAGGATTTCCCCTGGAAATTCCGGAGGATTTCCCCTGGAAATTCCGGAGGATTTCCCCTGGAAATTCCGGAGGATTTCCCCTGGAAATTCCGGAGAATTTCCCCTGGAAATTCCGGAGAATTTCCCCTGGAAATTCCGGAGAATTTCCCCTGGAAATTCCGGAGAATTTTCCCTGGAAATTCCGGAGAATTTCCCCTGGAAATTCCGGAGAATTTCCCCTGGAAATTCCGGAGAATTTCCCCTGGAAATTCCGGAGAATTTCCCCTGGAAATTCCGGAGAATTTCCCCTGGAAATTCCGGAGAATTTCCCCTGGAAATTCCGGAGAATTTCCCCTGGAAATTCCGGAGAATTTCCCCTGGAAATTCCGGAGAATTTCCCCTGGAAATTCCGGAGAATTTCCCCTGGAAATTCCGGAGAATTTCCCCTGGAAATTCCGGAGAATTTTCCCTGGAAATTCCGGAGAATTTCCCCTGGAAATTCCGGAGAATTTTCCCTGGAAATTCCGGAGAATTTCCCCTGGAAATTCCGGAGAATTTCCCCTGGAAATTCCGGAGAATTTCCCCTGGAAATTCCGGAGAATTTCCCCTGGAAATTCCGGAGAATTTCCCCTGGAAATTCCGGAGAATTTCCCCTGGAAATTCCGGACAATTTCCTCTGGAAATACTGGAGAATTTCCTCTGGAAATTCTGGAGAATTGCCTCTGGAAATTCTGGAGAATTTCCTCTGGAAATTCTGGAGAATTTCCTCTGGAAATTCTGGAGAATTTCCTCTGGAAATTCTGGAGAATTTCCTCTGGAAATTCTGGAGAATTTCCTCTGGAAATTCTGGAGAATTTCCTCTGGAAATTCTGGAGAATTTCCTCTGGAAATTCTGGAGAATTTCCTCTGGAAATTCTGGAGAATTTCCTCTGGAAATTCCGGAGAATTTCCCCTGGAAATTCTGGAGAATTTCCTCTGGAAATTCCGGAGAATTTCCCCTTGAAATTCCGGAGAATTTCCCCTGGAAATTCCGGAGAATTTCCCCTGGAAATTCCGGAGAATTTCCCCTGGAAATTCCGGAGAATTTCCCCTGGAAATTCCGGAGAATTTCCCCTGGAAATTCCGGAGAATTTCCCCTGGAAATTCCGGAGAATTTTTCCTGGAAATTCCGGAGAATTTCCCCTGGAAATTCCGGAGAATTTCCCCTGGAAATTCCGGAGAATTTCCCCTGGAAATTCCGGAGAATTTCCCCTGGAAATTCCGGAGAATTTCCCCTGGAAATTCCGGAGAATTTCCCCTGGAAATTCCGGAGAATTTCCCCTGGAAATTCCGGAGAATTTCCCCTGGAAATTCCGGAGAATTTCCCCTGGAAATTCCGGAGAATTTCCCCTGGAAATTCCAGAGAATTTCCCCTGGAAATTCCAGAGAATTTCCCCTGGAAATTCCGGAGAATTTCCTCTGGAAATTCCGGAGAATTTCCCCTGGAAATTCCGGAGAATTTCCCCTGGAAATTCCGGAGAATTTCCCCTGGAAATTCCGGAGAATTTCCCCTGGAAATTCCGGAGAATTTCCCTGGAAATTCCGGAGAATTTCCCCTGGAAATTCCGGAGAATTTCCCCTGGAAATTCCGGAGAATTTCCCCTGGAAATTCCGGAGAATTTCCCCTGGAAATTCCGGAGAATTTCCCCTGGAAATTCCGGAGAATTTCCCCTGGAAATTCTGGAGAATTTCCCCTGGAAATTCTGGAGAATTTCCCCTGGAAATTCCAGAGAATTTCCCCTGGAAATTCCGGAGAATTTCCCCTGGAAATTCCGGAGAATTTCCCCTGGAAATTCTGGAGAATTTCCCCTGGAAATTCTGGAGAATTTCCCCTGGAAATTCCGGAGAATTTCCCCTGGAAATTATGGAGAATTTCCCCTGGAAATTCCGGAGAATTTCCCCTGGAAATTCCGGAGAATTTCCCCTGGAAATTCCGGAGAATTTCCCCTGGAAATTCCGGAGAATTTCCCCTGGAAATTCCGGAGAATTTCCCCTGGAAATTCTGGAGAATTTCCCCTGGAAATTCTGGAGAATTTCCCCTGGAAATTCTGGAGAATTTCCCCTGGAAATTCTGGAGAATTTCCCCTGAAAATTCTGGAGAATTTCCCCTGGAAATTCTGGAGAATTTCCCCTGGAATTTCTCTGAAATTTGCAGGGGAAATTCTCCGGAAATTTGCAGGGGAAATTCTTTAAAATTTCTACTGGAAATTCTCTGAAATTTCCGGGGGAAATTCTCTGGAATTTGCAGGGGAAATTCTCTGAAATTTGCAGGTGAAATTCTCTGGAATTTCCAGGGGAAATTCTCTGGAATTTCCAGGGGAAATTCTCTGGAATTTCCAGGGGAAATTCTCTGGAATTTCTAGGGGAAATTCTCTGGAATTTCCAGGGGTAATTCTCTGGAATTTCCAGGAGAAATTCTCTGGAATTTCCAGGGGTAATTCTCCGGAGTTTCCAGGGGAAATTCTCTGGAATTTCCAGAGTAAATTTTCTGAAATTTCCAGGGGAAATTCTCCGGAATTTCCAGAAATTCAAGAGGGAATTTTCCGGAATTTCCACGGGGAATTTTCTAAAATTTCTTGGCGAAATTCTCTGGAAGTTTTAGAGGAAATTCCCTGAAATTTCCAGGTGAAATTCTCTGGAATTTCCAGGGGAAATTCTCTGGAATTTTCAGGGAAAATTCTCTGGAATTTCCAGGGGAAATTCGGAATTTCCAGGGGAAATTACCTGGAATTTCCAAGGGAAATTCTCTGAAATTTCCAGGGGAAATTCTCTGGAATTTCCAGGAGAAATTTTTTGGAATTTCCAGGGGAAATTCTCTGGAATTTCCAGAGTAAATTTTCTGAAATTTCCAGGGTAATTCTCTGGAATTTCCAGGGGAAATTCTCTGGAATTTTCAGGGAAAATTCTCTGGAATTTTCAGGGGAAATTCTCTGGAATTTCCAGGGGAAATTCTCTGGAATTTCCAGGGGAAATTCTCTGGAATTTCCAGAGTAAATTTTCTGAAATTTCCAGGGTAATTCTCTGAAATTTCCAGGGTAATTCTCTGGAATTTCCAGGGGAAATGCTCTGGAATTTCCAGGGGAAATTCTCTGGAATTTCCAGGGGAAATTCTCTGGAATTTCCAGGGGAAATTCTCTGGAATTTCCAGGGGAAATTCTCTGGAATTTCCAGGGGAAATTCTCTGGAATTTCCAGGGGAAATTCTTTGGAATTTCCAGGGGAAATTCTTTGGAATTTCCAGGGGAAATTCTCTGGAATTTCCAGGGGAAATTCTCTGGAATTTCCAGGGGAAATTCTCTGGAATTTCCAGGGGAAATTCTCTGGAATTTCCAGGGGAAATTCTCTGGAATTTCCAGGGGAAATTCTCTGGAATTTCCAGGGGAAATTCTCTGGAATTTCCAGGGGAAATTCTCTGGAATTTCCAGGGGAAATTCTCTGGAATTTCCAGGGGAAATTCTCTGGAATTTCCAGGGGAAATTCTCTGGAATTTCCAGGGGCAATTCTCCGGAATTTCCAGGGGAAATTCTCCGGAATTTCCAGGGGAAATTCTCCGGAATTTCCAGGGGAAATTTGCCGGAATTTTCAGCGAAAATTCTCCGGAATTTCCAGGGAAAATCCTCCGGAATTTCCAGGGGAAATTCTCCGGAGTTTCCAGGGGAAATTCTCCGGAATTTCCAGAAGAAAATCTTCGGAATTTTCAGGGGAAATTCTCCGGAATTTCCAGGGGAAATTCTCCGGAATTTCCAGAGGAAATTCTCCGGAATTTCCAGGGGAAATTCTCCGGAATTTCCAGGGGAAATTCTCCGGAATTTCCAGGGGAAATTCTCCGGAATTTCCAGGGGAAATTCTCCGGAATTTCCAGGGGAAATTCTCCGGAATTTCCAGGGGAAATTCTCCGGAATTTCCAGGGGAAATTCTCCGGATTTTCCAGGGGAAATTCTCCGGAATTTCCAGGGGAAATTCTCTGGAATTTCCAGGGGAAATTCTTCGGAATTTCCAGGGGAAATTCTTCGGAATTTCCAGGGGAAATTCTTCGGAATTTCCAGGGGAAATTCTTCGGAATTTCCAAGGGAAACTCTTCGGAATTTCCAGGGGAAATTCTTCGGAATTTCCAGGGGAAATTCTTCGGAATTTCCAGGGGAAATTCTTCGGATTTTCCAGGGGAAATTCTTCGGAATTTCCAGGGGAAACTCTCCGGAATTTCCTGGGGAAATTATCCGGAATTCCCACGAGAAATTCTCCGGAATTGCCACGGGAAATTCTCCGGAATTGCCACGGGAAATTATCCGGAATTTCCACGGGAAATTCTCCGGAATTTCCACGGGAAATTCTCCGGAATTTCCAAGGGAAATTCCCCGGGATTTGCACGGGAAATTCCCCGGGATTTCCAAGGGAAATTCCCCTGGATTTCCAAGGGAAATTCCTCGGGATTTCCATGGGAAATTCCCTGGGATTTCCACGGGAAATTCTTCGGGATTTCCACGGGAAATTCCTCGGGATTTCCACGGGAAGTTCCTCGAGATTTCCACGGGAAATTCCTCGGGATTTCCACGGGAACTTTCCCGGGATTTCCACGGGAAATTCTCCGGAATTTCCAGGGGAAATTCTCCGGAATTTCCAGGGGAAATTCTACGGGAAATTCCCCGGGATTTCAACGGGATTTCCACGGCAAATTCCCCGGGATTTCCACACGAAATTCTCCGGGATTTCGACGGGAAATTCCCCGGGATCCCCACGAGAAATTCCCCGGGATTTCCACATGAAATTCCCCGGAATTTCCACGGGAAAATTCTCCGGAATTTTCACGGGAAATTCTCCGGAATTTCCACGGGAAATTCTCCGGAATTTCCACGGGAAATTCTCCGGAATTTCCACGGGAAATTCTCCGGAATTTCTACGGGAAATTCTCCGGAATTTCCACGGGAAATTCTCCGGAATTTCCACGGGAAATTCTCTGGAATTTTCACGGGAAATTCTCCGGAATTTCCACGGGAAATTCTCCGGAATTTCCACGGGAAATTCTCCGGAATTTCCACGGGAAATTCTCCGGAATTTCCGCGGGAAATTCTCCGGAATTTCCGCGGGAAATTCTCCGGAATTTCCACGGGAAATTCTCCGGAATTTCCACGGAAAATTCTCCGGAATTTCCACGGAAAATTCTCCGGAATTTCCACGGGAAATTCTCCAGAATTTCCACGGGAAATTCTCCAGAATTTCCACGGGAAATTCTCCAGAATTTCCACGGGAAATTTCCCGGAATTCTCACGGGAAATTGTCCAGAATTTCCACGGGAAATTCTCCGGAATTTCCACGGGAAATTCTCCGGAATTTCCACGGGAAATTCTCCGGAATTTCCACGGGAAATTCTCCGGAATTTCCACGGGAAATTCTCCAAATTTCGTCGGGAAAATTTCTGGAATTTGCTCGGAAAATTCTCCGGAATTTCCACGGGATATGATGCGGAATTTCCTGGGCAAGTTCTCCGGAATTTCCAGGGGAAATTTGCCGGAATTTTCAGCGAAAATTCTCCGGAATTTCCAGGGAAAATCCTCCGGAATTTCCAGGGGAAATTCTCCGGAGTTTCCAGGGGAAATTCTCCGGAATTTCCAGAAGAAAATCTTCGGAATTTTCAGGGGAAATTCTCCGGAATTTCCAGGGGAAATTCTCCGGAATTTCCAGAGGAAATTCTCCGGAATTTCCAGGGGAAATTCTCCGGAATTTCCAGGGGAAATTCTCCGGAATTTCCAGGGGAAATTCTTCGGAATTTCCAGGGGAAATTCTCCGGAATTTCCAGGGGAAATTCTCCGGAATTTCCAGGGGAAATTCTCCGGAATTTCCAGGGGAAATTCTCCGGATTTTCCAGGGGAAATTCTCCGGAATTTCCAGGGGAAATTCTCTGGAATTTCCAGGGGAAATTCTTCGGAATTTCCAGGGGAAATTCTTCGGAATTTCCAGGGGAAATTCTTCGGAATTTCCAGGGGAAATTCTTCGGAATTTCCAGGGGAAATTCTTCGGAATTTCCAAGGGAAACTCTTCGGAATTTCCAGGGGAAATTATTCGGAATTTCCAGGGGAAATTCTTCGGAATTTCCAGGGGAAATTCTTCGGAATTTCCAGGGGAAATTCTTCGGAATTTCCAGGGGAAATTCTTCGGATTTTCCAGGGGAAATTCTTCGGAATTTCCAGGGGAAACTCTCCGGAATTTCCTGGGGAAATTATCCGGAATTCCCACGAGAAATTCTCCGGAATTGCCACGGGAAATTCTCCGGAATTGCCACGGGAAATTATCCGGAATTTCCACGGGAAATTCTCCGGAATTTCCACGGGAAATTCTCCGGAATTTCCAAGGGAAATTCCCCGGGATTTGCACGGGAAATTCCCCGGGATTTCCAAGGGAAATTCCCCTGGATTTCCAAGGGAAATTCCTCGGGATTTCCATGGGAAATTCCCTGGGATTTCCACGGGAAATTCTTCGGGATTTCCACGGGAAATTCCTCGGGATTTCCACGGGAAGTTCCTCGAGATTTCCACGGGAAATTCCTCGGGATTTCCACGGGAACTTTCCCGGGATTTCCACGGGAAATTCTCCGGAATTTCCAGGGGAAATTCTCCGGAATTTCCAGGGGAAATTCTACGGGAAATTCCCCGGGATTTCAACGGGATTTCCACGGCAAATTCCCCGGGATTTCCACACGAAATTCTCCGGGATTTCGACGGGAAATTCCCCGGGATCCCCACGAGAAATTCCCCGGGATTTCCACATGAAATTCCCCGGAATTTCCACGGGAAAATTCTCCGGAATTTTCACGGGAAATTCTCCGGAATTTCCACGGGAAATGCTCCGGAATTTCCACGGGAAATTCTCCGGAATTTCTACGGGAAATTCTCCGGAATTTCCACGGGAAATTCTCCGGAATTTCCACGGGAAATTCTCTGGAATTTTCACGGGAAATTCTCCGGAATTTCCACGGGAAATTCTCCGGAATTTCCACGGGAAATTCTCCGGAATTTCCACGGGAAATTCTCCGGAATTTCCACGGGAAATTCTCCGGAATTTCCGCGGGAAATTCTCCGGAATTTCCGCGGGAAATTCTCCGGAATTTCCACGGGAAATTCTCCGGAATTTCCACGGAAAATTCTCCGGAATTTCCACGGGAAATTCTCCAGAATTTCCACGGGAAATTCTCCGGAATTCTCACGGGAAATTGTCCAGAATTTCCACGGGAAATTCTCCGGAATTTCCACGGGAAATTCTCCGGAATTTCCACGGGAAATTCTCCGGAATTTCCACGGGAAATTCTCCGGAATTTCCACGGGAAATTCTCCAAATTTCGTCGGGAAATTTTCTGGAATTTGCTCGGGAAATTCTCCGGAATTTCCACGGGATATGATGCGGAATTTCCTGGGCAAGTTCTCCGGAATTTCCAGGGGAAATTCTCCGGAATTTTCACGGGATATTCTCCGGAATTTTCTTCTAAAATTCTCCGATATTTCCAGCGAAAATTCTCCAGAATTTCCACGGGAAATTGCGCGGGATTTCGACGGGAAATTTTTCGGGATTTCTACGGGAAACTCTCTGGAATTACCACGGAAATTTACATTGGAAGTTCGCCGGAATTTTCTCGGAAAATTCTTCGGTATCGCTACGGGAAATGCTCTGGAACATTCATAGGGAAATTCATCGAAATTTGTAAGGGAAGCCCTTATCAATCGTATTTATTCGTTGAGCTTTGCTATAAAGATAAGTATTATGAAGTATCAGGGGTTTCTTAACAAAAGCCATTTTAATCTTGACAATCCCCGACGAAGGATGTGGTGACAGTCTGAAGTATAAATGCTGATTACCTGAAATTATTTATCGTCTTTGTCGAGCTTCAGTTGAAAACATTTTTCAGCTCCGGATTCGCAGCCCATCCTAATTTTAGACAATGCCACACCGTTCACTCCGCATACTTTCCAGCGGAGTGAGTTTTCCCGAGTTTCCACCGTAGGTAGGCAGAAGCAAGAATCACACCATCCTCTCTTCCTCTTCTTGGCGTAACGTCCTCACTGGGACAAAGCCTGCTTCTCAGCTTAGTGTTCTATGAGCACTTCCACAGTTATTAACTGAGAGCTTCCTCTGCCAATGACCATTTTGCATGCGTATATCGTGTGGCAGGCACGAAGATACTCTATGCCCAAGGAAGTCAAGGAAATTTCCTTTACGAAAAGATCCTGGACCGACCGGGAATCGAACAAGTCACCCTCAGCATGGTCATGCTGAATACCCGTGCGTTTACCGCCTCGGCTATATGGAATCACACCATCATTTCCATTTTATTTTCGCTCGCATTTGTTCCGCAAAATCCGCCACCATCGCGCAACGAACCGAACCGAACAAGATCATCCATTTCCTTGATGAACTTTTCCCTCCCAAAACTCGCAAGTGGGGCGGCGGGAAAAATCGTCACAATAGCCTACTTCTTTTTTCATGCTTTCGACTCGGCGCCGGAAAAAAAAAGAAACGTCACACAGCCGGTCTTTCATCGCACGGCAGCGCTTCTCCGGGGTTCTATTTCCTGCTTTCGCACAGATTTTGTGTTTGATTTGCATTTCAATGGCGTAGCTTTCCTACGTCTCAGCTCTTCTTGGCACCACTGGCTACCGTCGCCATCTTTGCGCCCGCAGATACATTATTAAATTGCCATTGTGACTTATTAAAAGTCGAAGAATCCTCTCTGTCAGCACTTGGAGCCGAGTTGGGCGCCTCCATCAAATAACGTGAGTGGGAAGTGGGATACCGACACTCTTCTTCCGAAGCCAAGTCAGCGATTCGATTCCTAATCGTAGTAAGCCGATAAGAGCTGATGCCACGGTTGCTAAATGCGCACCACCGCCATCAAGCAACCGTGTCAAATCTGTGAGAGCGAAGGATGAACTTTGATTTCACTGGAAGAATCACACCAGAGACGTGCGGATATGGTTTTGTAAGTGGCGTTGAAACATAGAGAACAGACTTTGCTGCAAAAGTTTTCAAAAATTTAAAACATTTCTTTTCAATTTTACACCCATCTTACGTAAAGAATGAAAATTGAACACCTCTGAAATGAACATTTGAATGGAAAAGTTCATTTCTAGGGGTGTTCAATTAATGAAAAAGCAAAAGTGATGTTTTATTTTCTCAAATATTGACCGCTTGAATTCCACCTTTATACGTCTGCTTGTCTATGGCTCAAGTGTGACAGAACGACGGATCGACTGCGGTGGATTTCCACTGATAGCACACTTCGCTGACTTTGAAATATTGATTTCATCTCCATTAGGATTTCGGTTTCATTGGGATTTTTTTTTTGCTCGCGAAAATAAATCTTCCAGGGGGTTGCTTGGATGGCAATGCCAAATTGAAAAGTGATTCCAGAAAAAAAAAACTGTTTCGCACCACCTGACGACACAGCCTGGCGATAGCGTCGTGACCTAGTAGTAGGCCGTGCTCCATCAGCGTTGTCGTTTGACAGGAAACGGAAAAAAAGTGAGCGCGGGTGCGACACCACTTTAACCGGCTTTACTTCAGCACTTTTTATCTGTATTAAGTTGTCAATCGTGGATTCCGTCGGCTGTGAAGATGGCGTACCGGTGAGACAATATGGCAGCCGGATCATATCGAATGTCGCAATAGAGGAGCAGGCACTGAGATTGAGATAGCCACCCGATGAATTCGGTTCAGATTTAGATGTGGAATAATTCTCTAACGGAAAGGGAAAAAGGTCGGAAGCTGGACTAGATCTTGAGCACTTTTGAATGATAAGTTTTCATCTCAGTAGGCAAATTCCGATGAACCGAATTCACTGGACCCGAGAATTTTGTCACTAGAACAGGGCCAGTTCCAATCAGAATCGTCCAAATAGACGAGTGCACCGATGAACTGAATTCATCGCGGTCCGAGAATTTTGACACTAGAGCGGGGTCGCTTCCAATCAGAAGTGAAAGATTTCCAATCAGAATTGAACAATTCTGATTGGGAACGACCCCGCTGTAGTGTCAAAATACTCGGACCGCGATGAATTCAGTTCATCGGTGCACTCGTCTATCTGATTGGAAACGACCCCGCTCTAGTGTCAAAATTCTCAGACCGCGTGAATTCGGTTCATCGGTGGATCAGTCCATGGACTAATCCACCGATGAACCGAATTTATCGCGGTCCGAGAATTTTGACACTAGAGCGGGGCCGTTTCCAATCAGAATTGGACGATTCTGATTAGAACAGACCCCGCTCTAGTGTCAAAATTCTCGGACCGCGATGAATTCGGTTCATCGGTGGATAAGTCCATGATGAGACTTTTTGGCATATCCTTAAATGAACTTTCTTTTCCAGGTTCATTTAATTTTTTAGTTCATCCATAGGCCACAGGAAAAGGTTCACCTAAACTGAATGCTGATGAACTTTTCGTTAAGGAATAGACGAGTGCACCGTTGAACTGAATTCATCGCGGTTCGAGAATTTGACACTAGAGCAGGGCCATTCCCAATCAGAATTCTTCAATTCTGATTGGAATTCGTGCACTTCAGATTGGAAGCGGACCCGCTCTTGTGTCAAAATGATCGGACCGCGATGAATTCGGTTCATCAGTGCACGAGAATTTTGACACTAGATCGGATCCATTCACAGAGCCATTCGCAATCAGAATTGTTCAATTCTGATTGGAAATCGTTCACTTCTGATTGGAAACGGCCCCGCTCTGGTGTCAAAATTGACGGACTGCGATGAATTCGGTTCATCGGTGGATAAGTCCTTAGGAAGAGGTTCATCTGAAATGAATGATGATCCTTTCGTTAAGCGATGAACTTATCCACCGATGAACCGAAATCACTTGGTCCAAAAGTTTTGACACTAAAGTAGGACCATCTCCAATCAGAATCTTCCAATTCTGATTGAAAACGACCCTGCTATAGTGTAAACATTTTCGAACCGAGTGAATTTGGTTCATCGGTGGATAAGTCCATAATTGATTTTACATAGAATATCTAAATTTTTAAACGACTAGTTCAATCAAAATATATTATTCTATAATACTGTTACAAAAAGACAATCATGACGTCAGTCAGAATCGTTCTTTTCCTATAATTTTTCAATGATAATGGAACAAGACAGTTTCGGTTGAACCATTCCCTCAGCACAGATCAAATTCCACAAACTTTTCCTTTCCGGGGGGAATTTCCTTTACGTTATATCGCGACGCGATATTATTTCAGAGCCACGTCACGGAGGGATCTATTGCTGCAATTTGTATCAATTAGCGAAACCATACCCCAATCGCAGCGCTGAAGCAATTCCAACCGAACGCGAATTTCGAACCGAATGGGAGTTTCGCGTGAAAGCATAATAATTTTGCTTTTCCATCCAATCAAGCGCGTATACCCGTGCGTACGTACCTTTCGCTGATGGCAAGGACAAATGACGACTCGACTGAGTGCCGAAGAAGCTATTACACATTTGAATAATATGAGTAGGGGATTCGTGATAACTTTCATGGAGAGGATTAGCATGGGTGTGGCTTCACACCGGCCTCCAACGATCATTTTAAGAACAAAGAACTAATTGGCTTCTTTAGCGGTGTTGAGATAATTCCATATTCTGAATCGGTTTCAGAGAAAAGTGATCTTTTGTAAACATTTTAACAACTTGCAGGTGGAAGCGAAAAGTTCATTTGAGTTCATCCGGACAAAACGGTGCTCATCACCAGGGTGCGAGGCCGCCATTTTTAAGAATCCAACATCTTGTATGTAAACATTTGTGTATCCACAAAGGAATCCATTGTGGATACACGATAGATGTTGGCTCCTGTCAGATACATTAGGTGGGATTAGGGCTGCCACATACGTGGTGCTCATCATAAACAGACGAGTGCACCGATGAACTGAATTCATCACGATTCGAGAATTTTGACCATTCGGGACCATTCCCAATCAGAATTGTTCAATTCTGATTGGAAATCGTTCACTTCTGATTGGAAGCGACCCCGCTCTAGTGTCAAAATTGTCGGACCGCGACGAATTCCGTTCATCGCTGCACTCGTCCGCTAATGGACTTATCCACCGATGAACCGAATTCATCGCGGTCTGAGAATTTTGACACTAGAGCGGGGCCGTTTCCAATCAGAACTGGACGATTCTGATTGGAACAGACCCCGCTCTAGTGTCAAAATTCTCGGACCGCGATGAATTCGGTTCATCGGTGGATAAGTCCATTAGCGGACGAGTGCACCGCTTGCTGCGAGTTCACTCGGTCAACGAATTTTGACACCACAGCAGAGTCCACTCTCAAAAACTTCAACCTAGCTGACAATATGTTAAGTTTATTTCATCTTGTTTTCGCGATGAAGTTGCAAAAACATGAGCTAGTGCATTAATTATATGCATATTAATCACTTTAAAAGAAAATTTACGTACACAGGGAAAAATTTCTACTCAGTGGCTGAGTTGGCCTTACTCGGAAATCGAAAAATCCTTTGTTTTCTTACTCAGTTTCCGTTAAAAGTGGGACAACCCATTGCCAATGGGTTGTCCCACTTTTAGCCGAAACTGAGTAAGAAAACAAAGGATTTCTCGATTTCTGAGTAAGGCCAACTCAGTCATTGAGTAGAAATTTTTCTCGGTGTAAGAAATCAAAGAAAAAACATGAGCGGTACATTTCGGTTATGCATCGCTGAGTAGAAGTTCTTGAGAGGCCACCCCGCTGTGGTGTCAATTTGTTTTTCAGGCACAGTGAACTCAATGTTCATCGTTTATGGACTTATCCACCGATGAACCGAATTCATCGCGGTCCGAGAACCGTGGGGCCGTTTCCAATCAGAATTGAATGATTTCCAATCAGAATTTAACGATTCTGATTGGAAATGGCCCAGCTCTAGTGTCGAAATTCTTGGACCGCGATGAATACGATTCATCGGTGGATAAGTCATTACGTTTTTCAAGATGACGTCACGAATGAACCTTAATAAATCCTTGTTCGTCGCGTCCTTTTCCCGCTTACACGGGTTTTGAAAGTTTCCGGTGTTTTGGTTCTCATTCGTTACTGTTTTTTTTCTTAGGGAACGTCCATAAATTACGTCACGCTTTCAGGGGGGAGGGGGGGGTTCAGAAAAGTGTGACGACCCTTACAAAAATTTTAGAGGTCTCATACAAAAAGTGTGACATAGGGGGGAGGGGGGGTTGAAAATGGGTAATTTTTGCGTGACGTAATTTATGGACGTTCCCTTACTCAAGCTAAGTTTTGTGTTTAGCGCAGTTTCGAGTTCGAAAGGAATCGCTCAAGAATCTTCTTGAGTGATTCCTGGCAGAAACTTTCTTCGGTGACTGCCATTTGAACTGTCATTTCTTCGCTACTGCGTACTACGATCGAAGAAAAACCGGTTTCTTGAGCGATTCAGGCAAGGAATTTCCCATGCATCAAGATAGGCTGAGAAATTCCTTCTGAACTGCAAACAGTGCTTTTGAAAGGAACCGCTCAAGAAATTTCTTGACCCATTCCTAGCAGAAACTTTTTACAGTGACTGTCATTTGAATTGTCATTTCTACGCAAGCGCGTACTGAGATCGAAGAAAAACGGTTTCTTGGGCGATTCAGGCAAGGAATTTCCCATGCATCAAGATAGGCCGAGAAATTCCTTCTGATCTATAAACAGCCCTTCAGGGAGAAAATGGAGGTTTACTTTCGATGCAGAATTCAATTGATCCACCGGTGAACTAAATTCACTCGATTTGTTACTTTTGAGAGGGGGCATTTTCAGTGGACTTATCCACCGATGAGCTGAGTTCACTCCTTCCGAGTATTTTGACACTAGAGGAGGGTCATTCCCAATCAGAATCGTCCGATTCTGAATAGGCCAGGGGAAGTGGTTCACCTAGGATGAACCAAACGTCAAATCCACTTTTTCATAGGTGCTCTATGAAAAGAAAAAGTAGTTTTGACATTTGATTCATCCAAGGGCGCTCCTCTATGGACTTATCCACCGATGAACCGAATTCATCGCGGTCCGAGAATTTTGACACTAGAGCGAGGTCTGTTCCAATCAGAATCGTCCAATTCTGATTGGAACAGACCCCGCTCTAGTGTCAAAATTCACGGACCGCGATGAATTCGGTTCATCGGTGGATAAGTCCATGGAAGCGGTCCCGCTCTAATGCCAAAATTCTCTGATCGAATGAATTCGGTTCATCGGTGGTTGAAGTCCATATGAGAATCTAGGTTCTGATTGGAAATGAACACGCTCAAACATCAAATTCTCAAGTCAAGTAAATTAAGTCTACCGGTGGACCCTTGGGTGGACCGGACCATGGACTTGGCTTCTTTTTCACCAGGTGCAGTTTGATTCTTCTTTTCTTCTTCCTCTAGCGTGCGCAGCTTTTCCTTTTTTCTCACTCACTCTCGTAAACAAACACGAGAACGATAAAGATAAAAGAGGGGGCATTTGGCCCTCTCTTTTATTTCGCTCTTTCTTGTGTTTATCGAGGAGAATGAGCGAGAAGGAAGAAAAAGCTGCTCACGCTAGTGCTCCAAATGCGAACACTGAACGAAAGTTGACAGTATTGCATTCCGTTGCAAATATAGGCCTTTTCTGGTGACAGGTCCGTGTATGCATTTGTTCACAAAGTTTGAACAACTTCTGAAAAATCAGCAGATTTTAGACGTCAGAAGAAGGTTCCGAACAGACCGAAATGTCGGACAAGATAAAGTAGCAGTATTTTTATTTTTGTCAAGCCATCCTCCTAGAGTCAAAGGTCCAACCCAATTAACTATTTCTTTTCTTATTATATTTCAGGTAATTTGTGGACGTTATGTGGAGAAAAGTCGTGGCCCATGTTATGTCTGTCAACCTAAACTGGTCTCTTCAAATCAACGGTAAGGTACAAGCTTTAAAAACAAGAAAATGCTATAATATATCATAATAATCATATCAGGATAATCGTTACAAATCTGATTCAGCATGGGCTTTGACGGCAGCAAAAATGCACTTACTCCAATGGGAAATCCCATTTGTACCTTTCATCGTGTGCGTGAATAAGTATGGACTAATGTGATTTGTCTTATTTTTACATCCACAAACAAACATACATGCTGAATAGTTGCTTTATAACAGTAATGATAGCTGAACTAAAGTTATGCTGTACACATGATTGTACAAATGCTTTTTCAATTGAAAAAGATGCCTATGTTCAATCTTTCGTATCGGTATACAATGATAATTTAAAACACTTTTCAAGCGTTTAGTAAGACTTCTATCCGACTTGCAGTCAAATGAGTCGAATGGGCGCTTTCGTTTCATCATACTTCTACTCAGAGTACAGGATCAAAAACCATTGTTCGGACGACTTAGAAACACAATTTCCACAGCAGTGTTTTGTATTTAGAGCAGCTTGAAACTATTTTTTTCCAATTGACAACAATTTTAATATTAGGTATTCCCTATAAACTTACATTTTACAGTTTCCGTTATCCCTTTTTGTTATCCACGGGTAACGTTCTACTGCTCGGGTCTAGAATTCATCACAATAAATGCATCCAACTTCAATTTCAATTTACTAATTTAACTAATAAATCAATCTGAAAACAACTTTCGATTTCAGTCAACGCAAATTTGCAATGGCACCTTTACTACACTACCGTCTACCCCCGATGGTTTGACCAGTTTGACCTCATCTAATCTGAACACTTTTTAATTTGACCTCTAATCTGCACATCGTTCAAACTAAAAATGGTTCAAACGTCATTCTGCTCGTGGAACGGGGTGAAACGGAACGCAGAATCAAAACAAAACAGAAAAAAGTGTTACCATCAAAGTGATTTTCGATGCCCACAGGGTTACTAGAAGTTCAAATTAAAAAATGAACCCCGTTGGTTTGCATGAGGTGTCGTTCAAACCAACGGGGGTAGACGATAGCTACTTCTATTTCTTTATTTACATTTTGATCTCTGTCTGAAGTCTAGTACGCACCTGGTAAGAAAAGCACTCCAGAAAAAATCCCTCTAATTACCAATCCATTTGATTTGCCCGGCAGGCGTTACGAGCGTTACACAATTTTCATTTCTCTCCAGCTGCAGACCACTCAAGAAATTTTAACAGTGAAATCATTTCTTGACCGTTCCTTGGCCTATCTTTTTCCACAGTACTTATCAGGTGCGTACTACCCTTGAATTCACCCACCAAATTTTCGCCTACCTTTTTCACACTCTACTATGCCACTGTGGCGCTACCTAGTTGTCACCGTCGCGCGTCTGCTGCTGATGGTATTGCGTTGCTTGGTGGTACGTACATACCCCTTCCCCGTAATTCTGAGGGGATCCTCCAACAGCACCAGAGTTACGCGTTTGAAATTCCAGCACAGCCAGCTTCGCTACCGGCCGCCGGAATTCTTCCCTTCGTCGTTTTCACCAGCGCTTGTCGGACTCTGCCATCAGCTTTAGGATACACCTCGCTCACTACTCCACGTGTCCAACTCTTCCTCACTCCTTCATCCGCTATATACACTAGATCGCCCTGGCTGATGGGCTGAGTCTGTCCGTGCCACCTAGTCCGTTGGTTGCTCGCCGGCACGTACTCCGCTATCCACCGCTTCCACAGGCTATCTGCTAGTGCCTGCGACTGCTTGTACAGGTCCCGGAGCGCTTCGCCTTCATTCGTAATCGAAATACGATCTTCCGCCAACGCCGGACCTTTCACGAAGTGGTTCGGTGTCAACGCTTCGCTAGCCTCCGGACTTAGGCCAGCGTACGTCAACGGACGTGACATGAATTAACCAGGTCCTCCGCTTCTGCCAACGTAGTCAGCAGCACTTCATCCGTCAATCTTCTTCCGTCTTGGAGCACCGTCTGGGCTGCTTTCACGCACCGGACCTGCCGCTCACAAACGCCTCCCATGTGGGGCGACGCCCTCGGCGGAATGAAATTCCACCTTGTCCTCGCGTCAGTAAATGCTTCTTCGCATTCTCCTTCTATCCTCCGTACAATCTCCTTACTTGCTCCCTGAAAGTTCGTCCCGTTGTCTGAATAGAATTCGACCGGCTTTCCACGGCGATAAACGAAACGCCAAATCGCCATCAAGCACGCTTGATCCGTTGAGAAGGATGCCGCCGACTCGCAATGCGGAGTGATCGTGCTAGCATCCTTGGCAATCCTCGGAAGAAAGTTGGACAATGTCCGGAGCGTCACGAACTGGCCCTTTCTCCGATACCGCACCCATTCCAGCTGCGTACTGGCCGGCAACTTCTCCGTCAACTCCTGGATGGGCATCGGGTTGATAAGATGCGCTGTCAGACCTGTCGCCTCCAAATGATCGGTGAGCTGCTGAACGACTACACCGAACTGGATGAACGATGCCAATTTGTCCGCTCTTGGAGACGGTGCCTTTCGCACGTTCGACAGCAACATGTTCAGCAACTGTTCAGGCCTACCGTACAGCATCCGCAAGGTTCGGACGATTTGCGGTACTGCTTCTTACCGCTTCTAGTGCTTGACCCTTCAAACACTCCTGAAGTCGTGCCAGATTCTCGACGATCGAAAACCCGCACGTCGTCGTCTTCTTCGAACTGCGGCCTCCTTTTCTTCTTCTGCACCTCCGGGTGCCCGAGCGTTTTCTTGCTACTCACCGCAGGGAGCGAGGTGATGTCCTGCAGGACAGGTGGTGCCTTCGGGGTGGAGAACTTGCTGAAGGCTCCACGGTAATCCTCGCGGTCTGCTTTGGCCGTGCAATGCATGTTAATTGTCATGATTAGAAGCAAAACTGACTGAATGGATTTGTTGGATAATGTTCACCACACTGAGATTCAGAAAGATTTCAAGGAAGTTTCTGAGAATGTTCAGAAGGTTTGAAAGCTGTTTCAGGGTTTCAGGTGATATCAGAGATAAATCCCCTGAAACGTCCCTAAAATCACCAAAAACTCTCGAGAACACCCTTGGAACGCCCCCATAACTCTTCGGTATTCCTTTGGAATGCCCCTGAAACTCTCTGGAAGTCTCTGGAACATCTGTGGGAGCCGAGTAACCGTCTAAAGCGCGTTTCAAACCCCTTGAAACCCCCTGCATTGCTGCTGAAATCCTTTGTAACGTCTCTGGAACGCCCTGAAGTAACCCTGTGTCCCCCTTAACCCTCTGAATCATTCTGGAACACCCCAGGAACGCCTTTGAAACCCGTGCAAAAACCCTGGAAAGTTCCTGAAGCCCCCTAGAAAATCCCGGGAACACCCCTGGAACGCTCTTGAAACCCGTTGGAATTCACGATAAGGTTAAGTGAAAAAAAAAAATCTGGCAGTCATGCTAACAGCACAGACATACTGTGTACCCCCGTTGGTTTGAACGACACCTCATGCAAAGCAACGGGATTCATTTTTAGTTTGAACTTCTAGCAACCAGTCTTATTTGATGTTTTGTTTTGATTCTGCATTCCGTTTCACCCCGTTCCATTGGCAGACTGACGTTTGAACCATTTTTAATTTGAACGATGTGCAGATTAGAGGGGGTCAAATTGAAAAGTGTCCAGATTAGATGCGGTCAAACCAACGGGGGTAGACGGTAGTACTCAGAAGAAATTTGTTTCAAAAAAATCATTAGGACCTAATGATTAGGTATCTCACTAGCACCCTCTATAGGGCTCTGCATTGTTTTGATTTTGTATGAGGTTTTGACGTTTCTTGGCCTTGTTGTTTACGCAATTTCTGTAAGAGTGAAGGAGAAGGAGAGAATTTCATGCAGTGCCCTATAATGCACAATCCAAAGCATTCTTTAGCAAGAGTAGTATCCCTCGGCTCGATCTAACAATTTGATAGGTGACGACTCCCCCGTGATGTCATCTATTCATGAAACGTGAATGAAGGGTCATGATTAAGCCATTTTATGTTAACAAATTTTGACATTTTCCGGTGGTTTGCATAGAAATTTAACCTCAATTTTCTCTTCGAGAGAGAAAGGAACGGCAACGGCAATTGAATTTTGCAAGATGATGTCACGAATCAACGTTAGGTTCACTCACGTTCTTCCTGTCCTCTTCTTTCCCACATGATTTTTGACAGTTTTCGATGGTTTGTTTTTATTCCCGTTCGTTGCCGTTCTCTTCTCTCTCGGGGAGAAATTTTTAGGTACAATTTTATGCAAAACTAACTCTATTGAGAGCAGGGATGGAAACACTCACTTGCAAAGAGTTACACTCACTTGCTATTTTCTCAGCTCAGAAGCGTGTAATCAAGAAACGATTTATGGACGACTTTTGCCTTGTGGTTTTGTCTAAAAGTTTGTCGAATAGAGTAGGGGCCGCACACGCATACCAAAGTCGTGACAGAGCTGTGAAATCGACTCTCCACGAGGTGTAACTCTTTGCAAGTGAGTGTTCCCATCCTTGATTGAGAGGTGATAGCGGCACAGCAGCGCCACCATGACACTTGCGAGCACAGTCCGAACCGAAATCGTGCGATGATTGCGATTCAGAGTGCATTGTCGATTTGTCTGTGCTAACAATGTTCAACAATTGGATCATGGATGCATAATGATAGTGTGATTAAGTTTTTCTTTAAATTGAAGTAACTATGAAAATGCTATGCCTTCACGCATCTACATCATACGTTTACATTGAGCGAGTTACTTACGTTCGAATAGAATAAAATTTTCAGAAATTGTTCAACATTTGGGCAATGTTCATGCTCAACAATTGACAAATACCCCTAATTGACCAGTTTTTGTCAGCCCAACCCTTCACGCTCAATTGGTTTCGATGGAATAAATTACGAACGAAAAAAAAAACAGAAGTTGGTTCACTTACCCATAAATTTAGCCAGGGGATGGCCCCAATCCTCGCCAAGAGGCGGTCAGCACTGGAAAACCCGCCGAAGAAAACGTTCCCCGACGATGTTCGGTAAACCACTTGGGAAATCTAATCAAAGTGAGCATTATTTTTGCTCTTCCAACAAGTTCCAACTCATGGCTTGCCAAGCAAAATCTTTGAATTCCGGTCGGTAGCTATGTAGCATCATTTGAGCAATGCGATTCCTCACTACCGTGTGGCGTCTGTGTGCTGGAGGTTGCATCATCGTGGCGTGTCGTGGGGCATGGCATCCTTGGATGGTTGGGCTGGGCACCGCCAACCAGGTGACAACATTTCCGCAGAAGCGATTTACGTGTGAGCACGTGTGTTTTTCACGGAGATACCATTGGTACGTGTATTCAACGCAAGGCTTCTGGAAACATGAGGACGAAAGAAAAAAAACTCGTAATCCTCTCGGAATCATCGCATAAATAGGGTATACCGTGCGAACGTACATACAAATCCGAACGTGTGCATGCATCCATCGAACAAATGCGATTTACGGGCGGAGGAACTGGGTGCCGAGAGTATAGTACAGTGGCATAAGACGATTTGGCTCAGGCAACCATTGCATCGCTTCGACGGAAACCGTCGACGATGCAGTTTTCTCATATATTTTTTTCACGTTTTATTTCTGTTTTGGAATCTCATCTAGGTATGCCATGGGATTTTGCCAGCGGGCATCAATAGAGTAAAGTGGGAGGAATCATGTTTTCTTTGAAAAATTGAATGAAATTTAGTGAAGCTCGCTTTAAATTTGTTTGTGCGCTGAGCGGTTCATAAATGTTCATGTCAGACGTGCAGCAGTGTTGCCATCTGTCAAAACAAAGTTGCGTGCATCATCAGTTTAAATGATGATTGGCTCTTGATACTTAGTTAGACTTCTCTGAAAATTTCATTTAGTCAATATCTGATACATCATGCTTTATTTAACTTTACTAGAGCAGTGTTGTCAGCTTGAATTTTGAATAAAAACTTCTCTCGTGTAGTAGGCGTTCGAAGTGTTGAGTGGAATCTTTTGCTGTCAGAATTGCATTCCCGATGCATTTTTTTCTACGGCTGAGCTGAGTGCAATTTGTAAGCATCATTAGTTGCATACTATCACAGAGAACAGACGTCTATCTTCGCTTTCCGCCTTGTGTAAAACTTTGTTACGGCCATATCAAAGTATGTATGTCGTTATGCTCCCGTTGCGTGGCGCTAGCGTCCCATCACTTACATTGTCGTGTTGTCATTTCAGTTACAGTGTTCGCTTTTTTTGCATTTGAGCGCTAGTGTCGCTTTGTGGGTTAGTGTGTTTTAACGATGAACACCGCCATCTTGTGGTCAAACCGAGTTTATATGTGGGCCAGTCCCCGCTGATGGCGTCGTGATACACTTAAATCCTTTCCCAACTAACAATCACTCATTTTACAAGCATCTTTACGACGAATTGATTCAGCATGATGCTGAATAACATTTGGATAATTTTCAGGCACAATCTTTGTTCAGGTTTTGTTCACACAAATTTGGAGAAACTATAAAGCATTGTGTTGAGTACCAACTGAACTGTTTGTTGTTAAATCGTTTTACAACTATATAGTAAAGCTGTTATTCAGCTTTAGCAAAAATGATTTAAAATAAAAAAAATGCAAAACTTTTCAATTTCCAGAGTTTATGATTGGAACTTAATGCTGTGAACAAATATTGTGAAATTATAACTACATATAAATTTACCTTAATCTAGATTCGAACTCGAGACTCGTCGATTGTCAGCCGCATACCTTCCTACCTGCGCCATCCTAGAGATGATGAATTGACACGCTCAAATCAAAACATAAACTTCGCGTGGTTGAATAATGATCAGACTTCGACCACAGAGAACAGACATTTAAGCTCGAACAAAAATACGTCAAAATCGTGTGTAAAGGATTTAAGTGTATCTCAACGCCACCAACGGAGACTGCCCCACATAAAATGTCGATTTGACCCTACGATGGCGGTGTTCATCGTTAAAATACACTAGCCCACTAAACGACACGAGCGCCAAACGGCCAAAAACGGCGAGCACTGGAAACAAATTTGACAACACAACAATGTAAGTGATGGAACGCTAGCGCCGCGCAACGGGAGCTTAACCACATACTCTGATATGACCGTTACAAAGTTTTACACAAGGCAGAAAGCGAAGATAGACGTCTGTTCTCTGTGCTTCGACTCCTATAGAGATAAGTGACATTTCAACACACGAATACTAGCGTGAATTTCTCCATACACAAAAATGCACGTCAATTTGAAGGCTATTCAGATTGCATATGGAAATATTACCCAATTGATTTGGGTAACACGGCTAAATAATGATAAAACTAACAACCGGGGTAAGAGTGCACATATTTTCCCCCAAGTTTCACAACTACATCTACAAAAGAGACACGCATACATTTGAACGTGATTACCACTATTCAGCAGTGGTGAATTAGCACAACAATATGGTTAACGACTGAACAACAGATTAATTCAACTGTTGTTCAGTAAAAAACACGTGTTTTTCATCATGTACTCTGAGTCGAAGTATGATGAAATGAAAGCGCTTATTTGACTTGTGAAAAACACATTACAGAGAACAGACAAACATGCTCGAACAAAATTGCTTGAAAATCTTGTGTAAAGAAAAAACAGGCTCAGTAGAGACATCGACGGTGACTTCCCCACTCAAAAACTTGTTTCGACACCATGATGGCGCACGCTATGTCTGAACCGGCAGATTATAAAAATTGAATGTACATCGGGTTTCTTTCCACCAAACATCAGTGTTCAAGCTATATTTTCATGTGCAGAAGGTTTCAAAATATTCTATCGGTGAAAATTTTTCCATACATTTTGTATGGGAGAGATATTGGCCGAAAATGAGAATTTCATGCAAATTTGTATGAAAAACACCTAAAAAGATGAAAAAATCAAAATTTCCCCGATGAAATATTTTAAAAGTTTCTGCATATGATGATATAGGATGAATTCTGACATTCTGTGGAAAGAAACCCGATGTACATTCCATTTTTATAATCTGCTAGTTCAGACATAGCGTGGGCGCTTTCTGTAGAAATGTTTCACTAGCACACCTTCAAATTTTCCTACTCAGATTCTGAGCTGTATTTGCTTGAGAAACAAGATGTTTATGATTATTTCACTAATCCAGCAACAAAATTTGAGCAACCCATTGATAATTAGTTTCATTATCTTCAATAAGAAACAAGTTGAACAAGAATTCAATTATTGTTTTCCAAGTAAAACCAACACATTCTCTCGGTGGAACTATACTAGGATGCACACTTGGCGACACTAGCGCCAAAAGGTAAAACAACGGGAAATTTGTACCCTGATTCGAAATTTGACAGCGCCGCGTAATGGCCACATTCCCAGTTTTTTCAAAACAACCGTTGCAATGCTTTACACAACAGCACTACATGAGCTGAGACGGCTGTTCTCTGTGGATACATGTCCTAATTTGTACATGAACTTAACAAGAAACAGGAAAAAGTCTTGTTAAACTATGTTGTAAAGGAATTACTGCGAGTCGAATAAAAATCTTAATAAATGCTTGAAAAGTATTTAAATTATCATTGTTAATAACAATACGAAAAGTTGAACATTGGCTACTTTTTCAATTGAAATAGCATTTGTACAGTAATGTGTACATCATAATTTTAGTTCAGCTATAATAACTATTATAAAGCAACAATTCAGCATGCATGCTTGTTTGCGGCTGGCGATTGTTAATTGGGTTACACACGATTTCAACGTGTTTTTGTTCGAGCTTAAACGTCTGTTCTCTGTGATACTATTGTCGGGCTGCCACCAAATCGGACGTCGCACAATCAAGCCGCGACGCGACCCATCTCGCGACGTTTTTGAATAATGTTAAAAGTAGTGCGCATCCTTCCCGTTGTTGTCAGCAATACAGCGCACTAGATGCGAAACAGTTGCGACACTTGTGGACCATAAAAATGGCAATTTTTCATTGAATGGCTGTCTTATTTTCAACCGGATAGACAATACTGGTTTAAGAAAACCTAAGAAGTTCTATTGATTCTCCACACCACATCAAAAAGGTCAAGGATGCCCGATTGGAAAGCTTTGGCTGGGTGCCATCATATCGCTTTCTTAGTTAGGTACACACCGAAATAAGCATCCATTACCCGTCATCGCCGGGGATCCGTTTCTCGTCGTTCAACTTCAACGAATTTTTGCTCAACCAACAAAAACACAGCAGCCCACCCCCTCTCTAAAAAGACGACCGAAAGAATGATGAAATATTTATGTTCAGATTTTTTCAAGCGAACGTCCTTTTTCGGTCGGCGGCGACAGCCGGTCTCGTCTCGTCTTTCGGATCGGATCAAAGCAGTCCACCACTTTAAAGCTATTTCCAGCTAACTCCATACACACGCAGGGCGGGCAGCAACGGCAACCCTTTTCCGGCATCCTTCGATCCGAACCGAGGGAGAAACAGACGCGAGAGTTGATTTCCGTTCAACTGAATCGCCCGCGCCGTCCGCCTACTTCGGTTTTTGGTGTGCGGGGTTCGGACTCCGGACTCCGGACCGGACCCAGGAAAAGTGTAATCAAAAATGTTTCTTTTGCAAGACCGAAGAGAGGAACCGGCGACCGGCGACCGTTGACGGACGGAGACAGGACGGATGAAGTCTGGCGCATCCGGCGACACGGTGATCAGGAAGTCTTGGAAAATGACTTAATTTTGAAGCATATTTTGGGATTCTTCTGAGGATGGAATTTTCCCTGGGACATCGTCGTTTTTCTGCCGTTATCCTGTTCAATTAGCGAAAATATTCCTCTTGAGAAGGGGTCGACAACATTTATGAACCGAAGCAGAGCTGCTTGGATTGAATTTCCAATCCGCAAAGGCTAATCATTTGAGCTCAGTTTGGAACGTTTTTTTATATAACATACTGTTTACCTAATCAAACAGATAAACGTTAATTAAGTTTTTAAATTGAGAGAATCGTGTTCCTACGTATAAGTATGTTTTCCTCAATTTTCAGCGTTTAGGGTTCAGTGTGTGTCCCGATGACCTGATCCGAAGCGTGTCTAGACGACCGCATCCTTTGTTATTTGAAACAAATTTGTTACCGTTTGTAACAGTAAGTCTGTGTATTTGTGTTAATTTGTTTATTCTATTTGTAAAAAAATCTATATGTTGCATGTCTCCGGATTATTTATTCAAAAATTTAAATTAGCCTAATGCCACAGACAAACAGACGTAACACTTGCGAAATTTCCATCGACCACGCTTTCAACGAACATTTTAAATTTTCATAGTTGTGGCTTTCACAACCAGAGGCGCGCGCATCGTTTTTCTATGCGTTTGACGTTTCACGCTAGCGCCTTCTGTTGGCGATATGGCACAACACAGTGATTCGTGCAACTTTTCCACCAGGTGATGGTAGTGTGAACTGGGCAATGGATTTCCATGAAAATCGTTCAAGGTGTTACGTCTGTTTGTCTGTGCTAATGCCATAAAAATACCCCTACACTTATTCACACATACTCACCACACTGCAATAAAAAGCACCAATAGAGTATTTATAGTTCAGTGGAAAAAGAGAAATAAAAAGGGAAAAGGGAAAAGGAGAAGATGGCTATTGAACGATAGGGAGATTAGGTAGCGTTGAGGGAATGATTCAGCCTATTTCTCGACAGGCCCTCATTCGAAAAAGTCGTTTAAAGGTTGTTGAAAAAGTTAAATTTCAGAGATAATTTGGAAAAAGTTTGTGAATACGCTTTAGAGTTAAACGTGGAGAATCAGGTATGGAATAAATTAGTGAAGAAATTGAGGTGGTGTAGAAATCTAAGGCGGCATTTTTCCGATATTAGGACCCGTTAGCTTTTACCCAAAACCCGCTTCTTATCCGGCATTACGGATAAAGCCGGTGACCCGGAGTTCCCGGACGTGCCAAAGTGGACTGGGTTAGGTCGAAGTATCCGAGAGTTTGCTGAGAGCCCCGCCATCGTTAAGATCGAAAACGCGAGGTTTCCGGAAACCTAACCTCGCCGGTCCTCAAACCAACCGTGAAGCCAAGTTTGGAGTCGATTCGAACCCCACGGAGTACTACCGATACCTACGTGGTCTCCCCAACGCTCGCCAACCGTCGTTGTCGCTGGTCCAACCCCCAGTTCAAGGCGAGTTCCCACCCAGCACTCCCGCCAATTCTCCAGCAGTTCCCGGCCGGCCCTATAGGTATTTATTAAGAACTACAGAACACACACACAAACTCACCCACACAGACTTGTAAATGCTAGGACAATAAAACTGTAAAATTATAAATCACCAGCTTTTTTCCATTACACCCACATATCCGAGGTCTGATTAGCCGACTAGATTCCACTCCAGCCGACCTTGAGACCAGAGAGGTGCTCCAGATCGCGCTAGCCAGAAAAGAGGTTGTTGTAGAACCCGGCCTCACACGACAAGCCGTTGTTGCTTTGCCAAGCTTGCCGAGGTCTTTTGTCCTGGTAGCACGTGTGCTACCCTACCTACAAGTAACAAATTCTATCTCATAGCAACCGTTAAAACATTCCACAGTGTATCCGAATGATCGCATTTTAATATTTGTAAGAACTTTGTCTCATGGTGACAGGAAAAATAGTCCACCATGTGTTCGAATTACCACAGAGAACAGACATTTAAGCTCGAACAAAATTTGTCGAAATCGTGTGTAAGGGTTTTAAGTGTACCTCAACGCCATCAACGGAGACTGCCCCACATAAAAAGTCGATTTGACCCCACGATGGCAGTGTTCATCGTTAAAATACACTAGCCCACAAAGCGACACGAGCGCCAAACGGCCAAAAACGGCGAGCACCAGAAACAAAAATGACAACACAACAATGTAAGTGATGGGACGCTAGCGCCACGCAACGGGAGCATAACCACATACTCTGATATGACCGTTACAAAGTTTTACACAAGGCAGAAAGCGAAGATAGACGTCTGTTCTCTGTGGAATTACCTCGCTCTAGTCCACCGCGTGTTTGGAATCTGTCTCATGGTGTTCTACTGACGCAGTTCCGACCCGATCAGAAAGACATAACAAGAAAAGTTTCCAGGGGTCTCCTCATAAATTCGTTCAGAAGTCGTACGAGATTTTTTTTCAGGAAATCATCCACGAAGAAATCCGTGAATGCTTTCAGATACTGCTTTAGAAAATAAAAAGTTCAGAATTGTTCCTAGGTATTTCTTTAGAAAATCTTCCACAGACTCCTCCAGATTTTTTCCATAGTTCCATAGAAGGAAAATTCTCCAGAACTCCAAAAAGAAATTCCCCGGAATTTTCAAGGAAAATTCTCCAGAATTTGCAAGGGAAATTCTCCGGAATTTCCACGGAAAATTTTCCGGAATTTCCAAGGCAAGATTTCTGGAAATCCACGGGAAATTCTCCGGAATTTCCAGGGGAAATTCTCCGGAATTTCCAGGGGAAATTCTCCGGAATTTCCAGGGGAAATTCTCCGGAATTTCCAGGGGAAATTCTCCGGAATTTCCAAGGGAAATTCTCCGGAATTTCCAAGGGAAATTCTCCGGAATTTCCAAGGGAAATTCTCCGGAATTTCCAAGGGAAATTCTCCGGAATTTCCAAGGGAAATTCTCTGGAATTTCCAAGGAAAATTCTCTGGAATTTCCAAGGGAAATTCTCTGGAACTTGCAAGGGAAATTCTCTGGAATTTCCAGAGGAAATTCTCTGGAATTTCCACGGGAAATTCTCCGGAATTTCCACGGGAAATTCTCTGGAATTTCCACGGGAAATTCTCTGGAATTTCCACGGGAAATTCTCTGGAATTTCCACGGGAAATTCTCTGGAATTTCCACGGGAAATTCTCTGGAATTTCCACGGGAAATTCTCTGGAATTTCCACGGGAAATTCTCTGGAATTTCCACGGGAAATTCTCCGAAATTTCCAAGGGAAATTCTCCGGAATTTCCAAGGGAAATTTTCCGGAATTTCCAAGGGAAATTTTCCGGAATTTCCAAGGGAAATTTTCCGGAATTTCCAAGGGTAATTCTCCGGAATTTCTAAGGGAAATTCTCCGGAATTTCTAAGGGAAATTCTCCGGAATTTCTAAGGGAAATTCTCCGGAATTTCCAAGGGAAATTCTCCGGAATTTCCAAGGGAAATTCTCCGGAATTTCCAAGGGAAATTCTCCGGAATTTCCAGGGGAAATTCTCCGGAATTTCCAGGGGAAATTCTCCGGAATTTCCAGGGGAAATTCTCCGGAATTTCCAGGGGAAATTCTCCGGAATTTCCAGGGGAAATTCTCCGGAATTTCCAGGGGAAATTCTCCGGAATTTCCAGGGGAAATTCTTCGAAATTTCCAGGGGAAATTCTCCGGAATTTCCAGGGAAAATTCTCCGGAATTTCCAGGGAAATTCTCCGGAATTTCCAGGGGAAATTCTCCGGAATTTCCAGGGGAAATTCTCCGGAATTTCCAGGGGAAATTCTCCGGAATTTCCAGGGGAAATTCTCCGGAATTTCCAGGGGAAATTCTCCGGAATTTCCAGGGGAAATTCTCCGGAATTTCCAGGGGAAATTCTCCGGAATTTCCAGGGGAAATTCTCCGGAATTTCCAGGGGAAATTCTCCGGAATTTCCAGGGGAAATTCTCCGGAATTTCCAGGGGAAATTCTCCGGAATTTCCAGGGGAAATTCTCCGGAATTTCCAGGGGAAATTCTCCGGAATTTCCAGGGGAAATTCTCCGGAATTTCCAGGGGAAATTCTCCGGAATTTCCAGGGGAAATTCTCCGGAATTTCCAGGGGAAATTCTCCGGAATTTCCAGGGGAAATTCTCCGGAATTTCCAGGGGAAATTCTCCGGAATTTCCAGGGGAAATTCTCCGGAATTTCCAGGGGAAATTCTCCGGAATTTCCAGGGGAAATTCTCCGGAATTTCCAGGGGAAATTCTCCGGAATTTCCAAGGGAAATTCTCTGGAATTTCCAGGGGAAATTCTCCGGAATTTCCAGGGGAAATTCTCCGGAATTTCCAGGGGAAATTCTCCGGAATTTCCAGGGGAAATTCTCCGGAATTTCCAGGGGAAATTCTCCGGAATTTCCAGGGGAAATTCTCCGGAATTTCCAGGGGAAATTCTCCGGAATTTCCAGGGGAAATTCTCCGGAATTTCCAGGGGAAATTCTCCGGAATTTCCAGGGGAAATTCTCCGGAATTTCCAGGGGAAATTCTCCGAAATTTCCAAGGGAAATTCTCCGGAATTTCCAAGGGAAATTCTCTGGAATTTCCAAGGGAAATTCTCTGGAATTTCCAAGGGAAATTCTCTGGAATTTCCAAGGGAAATTCTCTGGAATTTCCAAGGCAAATTCTCTGGAATTTCCAAGGGAAATTCTCTGGAATTTGCAAGGGAAATTCTCTGGAATTTGCAAGGGAAATTCTCTGGAATTTGCAAGGGAAATTCTCTGGAATTTGCAAGGGAAATTCTCTGGAATTTCCAGAGGAAATTCTCTGGAATTTCCACGGGAAATTCTCTGGAATTTCCACGGGAAATTCTCTGGAATTTCCACGGGAAATTCTCTGGAATTTCCAAGGGAAATTCTCTGGAATTTCCAAGGGAAATTCTCTGGAATTTCCACGGGAAATTCTCTGGAATTTCCACGGGAAATTCTCTGGAATTTCCACGGGAAATTCTCTGGAATTTCCACGGGAAATTCTCCGAAATTTCCAAGGGAAATTCTCCGGAATTTCCAAGGGAAATTTTCCGGAATTTCCAAGGGAAATTTTCCGGAATTTCCAAGGGAAATTTTCCGGAATTTCCAAGGGAAATTTTCCGGAATTTCCAAGGGTAATTCTCCGGAATTTCTAAGGGAAATTCTCCGGAATTTCCAAGGGAAATTCTCCGGAATTTCCAAGGGAAATTCTCCGGAATTTCCAAGGGAAATTTTCCGGAATTTCCAAGGGAAATTTTCCGGAATTTCCAAGGGTAATTCTCCGGAATTTCTAAGGGAAATTCTCCGGAATTTCCAAGGGAAATTCTCCGGAATTTCCAAGGGAAATTCTCCGGAATTTCTAAGGGAAATTCTCCGGATTTTCCAAGGGAAATTCTCCGGAATTTCCAGGGGAAATTCTCCGGAATTTCCAGGGGAAATTCTCCGGAATTTCCAGGGGAAATTCTCCGGAATTTCCAGGGGAAATTCTCCGGAATTTCCAGGGGAAATTCTCCGGAATTTCCAGGGGAAATTCTCCGGAATTTCCAGGGGAAATTCTCCGGAATTTCCACGGGAAATTCTCCGGAATTTCCACGGGAAATTCTCCGGAATTTCCAGGGGAAATTCTCCGGAATTTCCAGGGGGAATTCTCCGGAATTTCCAGGGGAAATTCTCCGGAATTTCCAGGGGAAATTCTCCGGAATTTCCAAGGGAAATTCTCCGGAATTTCCAAGGGAAATTCTCTGGAATTTCCAGGGGAAATTCTCTGGAATTTCCAGGGGAAATTCTCCGGAATTTCCAGGGGAAATTCTCCGGAATTTCCAGGGGAAATTCTCCGAAATTTCCAAGGGAAATTCTCCGGAATTTCCAAGGGAAATTCTCTGGAATTTCCAAGGGAAATTCTCTGGAATTTCCAAGGGAAATTCTCTGGAATTTCCAAGGGAAATTCTCTGGAATTTCCAAGGGAAATTCTCTGGAATTTCCAAGGGAAATTCTCTGGAATTTCCAAGGGAAATTCTCTGGAATTTCCAAGGAAAATTCTCTGGAATTTGCAAGGGAAATTCTCTGGAATTTGCAAGGGAAATTCTCTGGAATTTCCAGAGGAAATTCTCTGGAATTTCCACGGGAAATTCTCTGGAATTTCCACGGGAAATTCTCTGGAATTTCCACGGGAAATTCTCTGGAATTTCCACGGGAAATTCTCTGGAATTTCCACGGGAAATTCTCTGGAATTTCCACGGGAAATTCTCTGGAATTTCCACGGGAAATTCTCTGGAATTTCCACGGGAAATTCTCCGAAATTTCCAAGGGAAATTCTCCGGAATTTCCAAGGGAAATTTTCCGGAATTTCCAAGGGAAATTTTCCGGAATTTCCAAGGGTAATTCTCCGGAATTTCTAAGGGAAATTCTCCGGAATTTCCAAGGGAAATTCTCCGGAATTTCCAAGGGAAATCCTCCGGAATTTCCAAGGGAAATTCTCCGGAATTTCCAGGGGAAATTCTCCGGAATTTCCAGGGGAAATTCTCCGGAATTTCCAGGGGAAATTCTCCGGAATTTCCAGGGGAAATTCTCCGGAATTTCCAGGGGAAATTCTCCGGAATTTCCAGGGGAAATTCTCCGGAATTTCCAGGGGAAATTCTCCGGAATTTCCAGGGGAAATTCTCCGGAATTTCCAGGGGAAATTCTCCGGAATTTCCAGGGGAACTTCTTCGAAATTTCCAGGGGAAATTCTCCGGAATTTCCAAGGAAAATTCTCCGGAATTTCCAGGGAAATTCTCCGGAATTTCCAGGGGAAATTCTCCGGAATTTCCAGGGGAAATTCTCCGGAATTTCCAGGGGAAATTCTCCGGAATTTCCAGGGGAAATTCTCCGGAATTTCCAGGGGAAATTCTCCGGAATTTCCAGGGGAAATTCTCCGGAATTTCCAGGGGAAATTCTCCGGAATTTCCAGGGGAAATTCTCCGGAATTTCCAGGGGAAATTCTCCGGAATTTCCAGGGGAAATTCTCCGGAATTTCCAGGGGAAATTCTCCGGAATTTCCAGGGGAAATTCTCCGGAATTTCCAGGGGAAATTCTCCGGAATTTCCAGGGGAAATTCTCCGGAATTTCCAGGGGAAATTCTCCGGAATTTCCAGGGGAAATTCTCCGGAATTTCCAGGGGAAATTCTCCGGAATTTCCAGGGGAAATTCTCCGGAATTTCCAGGGGAAATTCTCCGGAATTTCCAGGGGAAATTCTTCGGAATTTCCAGGGGAAATTCTCCGGAATTTCCAGGAAAAATTCTTCGGAATTTCCAGGAAAAATTCTTCGGAATTTCCAGGGGGAAATTCTTCAGAATTTCCAGGGGAAATTCTTCGGAATTTCCAGGGGAAATTCTTCGGAATTTCAAGGGGAAATTCTTCGGAATTTCCACGGGAAATTCTTCGGACTTTCCAGGGGAAATTCTTCGAAATTTCCAGGGACTATTTTTCGGAGTTTTCAGGGGAAATTCTTCGGAATTTCCAGGGGAAATCCTTCGGATTTTCCAGGGGAAATCCTTCGGAATTTCCAGGGTAAATTCTCCGAAATTTCCAGGGGAAATTCTCCGGAATTTCCAGGAGAAATTCTCCGGAATTTCCAGGGGAAATTCTCCGGAATTTCCAGGGTTCTCCCGAATTTCCAGGGGAAATTCTCCGGAATTTCCGGGGGAAATTCTCCGGAATTTCCGGGGGAAATTCTCCGGAATTTCCGGGGGAAATTCTCCGGAATTTCCAGGGGAAATTCTCCGGAATTTCCAGGGGAAATTCTCCGGAATTTCCAGGGGAAATTCTCCGGAATTTCCAGGGGAAATTCTCCGAAATTCCGGAAAATTCTCTGTGGAATTACCTCGCTCTAGTCCACCGCGTGTTTGGAATCTGTCTCATGGTGTTCTACTGACGCAGTTCCGACCCGATCAGAAAGACATAACAAGAAAAGTTTCCAGGGGTCTCCTCATAAATTCGTTCAGAAGTCGTACGAGATTTTTTTTCAGGAAATCATCCACGAAGAAATCCGTGAATGCTTTCAGATACTGCTTTAGAAAATAAAAAGTTCAGAATTGTTCCTAGGTATTTCTTTAGAAAATCTTCCACAGACTCCTCCAGATTTTTTCCATAGTTCCATAGAAGGAAAATTCTCCAGAACTCCAAAAAGAAATTCCCCGGAATTTTCAAGGAAAATTCTCCAGAATTTGCAAGGGAAATTCTCCGGAATTTCCACGGAAAATTTTCCGGAATTTCCAAGGCAAGATTTCTGGAAATCCACGGGAAATTCTCCGGAATTTCCAGGGGAAATTCTCCGGAATTTCCAGGGGAAATTCTCCGGAATTTCCAGGGGAAATTCTCCGGAATTTCCAGGGGAAATTCTCCGGAATTTCCAAGGGAAATTCTCCGGAATTTCCAAGGGAAATTCTCCGGAATTTCCAAGGGAAATTCTCCGGAATTTCCAAGGGAAATTCTCCGGAATTTCCAAGGGAAATTCTCTGGAATTTCCAAGGAAAATTCTCTGGAATTTCCAAGGGAAATTCTCTGGAATTTCCAAGGGAAATTCTCTGGAATTTCCAAGGGAAATTCTCTGGAATTTCCAAGGGAAATTCTCTGGAATTTCCAAGGGAAATTCTCTGGAATTTCCAAGGGAAATTCTCTGGAATTTCCAAGGGAAATTCTCTGGAATTTCCAAGGGAAATTCTCTGGAATTTCCAAGGGAAATTCTCTGGAATTTCCAAGGGAAATTCTCTGGAATTTCCAAGGAAAATTCTCTGGAATTTGCAAGGGAAATTCTCTGGAACTTGCAAGGGAAATTCTCTGGAATTTCCAGAGGAAATTCTCTGGAATTTCCACGGGAAATTCTCCGGAATTTCCACGGGAAATTCTCTGGAATTTCCACGGGAAATTCTCTGGAATTTCCACGGGAAATTCTCTGGAATTTCCACGGGAAATTCTCTGGAATTTCCACGGGAAATTCTCTGGAATTTCCACGGGAAATTCTCTGGAATTTCCACGGGAAATTCTCTGGAATTTCCACGGGAAATTCTCTGGAATTTCCACGGGAAATTCTCCGAAATTTCCAAGGGAAATTCTCCGGAATTTCCAAGGGAAATTTTCCGGAATTTCCAAGGGAAATTTTCCGGAATTTCCAAGGGAAATTTTCCGGAATTTCCAAGGGTAATTCTCCGGAATTTCTAAGGGAAATTCTCCGGAATTTCTAAGGGAAATTCTCCGGAATTTCCAAGGGAAATTCTCCGGAATTTCCAAGGGAAATTCTCCGGAATTTCCAAGGGAAATTCTCCGGAATTTCCAGGGGAAATTCTCCGGAATTTCCAGGGGAAATTCTCCGGAATTTCCAGGGGAAATTCTCCGGAATTTCCAGGGGAAATTCTCCGGAATTTCCAGGGGAAATTCTCCGGAATTTCCAGGGGAAATTCTCCGGAATTTCCAGGGGAAATTCTTCGAAATTTCCAGGGGAAATTCTCCGGAATTTCCAGGGAAAATTCTCCGGAATTTCCAGGGAAATTCTCCGGAATTTCCAGGGGAAATTCTCCGGAATTTCCAGGGGAAATTCTCCGGAATTTCCAGGGGAAATTCTCCGGAATTTCCAGGGGAAATTCTCCGGAATTTCCAGGGGAAATTCTCCGGAATTTCCAGGGGAAATTCTCCGGAATTTCCAGGGGAAATTCTCCGGAATTTCCAGGGGAAATTCTCCGGAATTTCCAGGGGAAATTCTCCGGAATTTCCAGGGGAAATTCTCCGGAATTTCCAGGGGAAATTCTCCGGAATTTCCAGGGGAAATTCTCCGGAATTTCCAGGGGAAATTCTCCGGAATTTCCAGGGGAAATTCTCCGGAATTTCCAGGGGAAATTCTCCGGAATTTCCAGGGGAAATTCTCCGGAATTTCCAGGGGAAATTCTCCGGAATTTCCAGGGGAAATTCTCCGGAATTTCCAGGGGAAATTCTCCGGAATTTCCAGGGGAAATTCTCCGGAATTTCCAAGGGAAATTCTCTGGAATTTCCAGGGGAAATTCTCCGGAATTTCCAGGGGAAATTCTCCGGAATTTCCAGGGGAAATTCTCCGGAATTTCCAGGGGAAATTCTCCGGAATTTCCAGGGGAAATTCTCCGGAATTTCCAGGGGAAATTCTCCGGAATTTCCAGGGGAAATTCTCCGGAATTTCCAGGGGAAATTCTCCGGAATTTCCAGGGGAAATTCTCCGGAATTTCCAGGGGAAATTCTCCGAAATTTCCAAGGGAAATTCTCCGGAATTTCCAAGGGAAATTCTCTGGAATTTCCAAGGGAAATTCTCTGGAATTTCCAAGGGAAATTCTCTGGAATTTCCAAGGGAAATTCTCTGGAATTTCCAAGGCAAATTCTCTGGAATTTCCAAGGGAAATTCTCTGGAATTTGCAAGGGAAATTCTCTGGAATTTGCAAGGGAAATTCTCTGGAATTTGCAAGGGAAATTCTCTGGAATTTGCAAGGGAAATTCTCTGGAATTTGCAAGGGAAATTCTCTGGAATTTCCAGAGGAAATTCTCTGGAATTTCCACGGGAAATTCTCTGGAATTTCCACGGGAAATTCTCTGGAATTTCCACGGGAAATTCTCTGGAATTTCCAAGGGAAATTCTCTGGAATTTCCAAGGGAAATTCTCTGGAATTTCCACGGGAAATTCTCTGGAATTTCCACGGGAAATTCTCTGGAATTTCCACGGGAAATTCTCTGGAATTTCCACGGGAAATTCTCCGAAATTTCCAAGGGAAATTCTCCGGAATTTCCAAGGGAAATTTTCCGGAATTTCCAAGGGAAATTTTCCGGAATTTCCAAGGGAAATTTTCCGGAATTTCCAAGGGTAATTCTCCGGAATTTCTAAGGGAAATTCTCCGGAATTTCCAAGGGAAATTCTCCGGAATTTCCAAGGGAAATTCTCCGGAATTTCCAAGGGAAATTTTCCGGAATTTCCAAGGGAAATTTTCCGGAATTTCCAAGGGAAATTTTCCGGAATTTCCAAGGGTAATTCTCCGGAATTTCTAAGGGAAATTCTCCGGAATTTCCAAGGGAAATTCTCCGGAATTTCCAAGGGAAATTCTCCGGAATTTCTAAGGGAAATTCTCCGGATTTTCCAAGGGAAATTCTCCGGAATTTCCAGGGGAAATTCTCCGGAATTTCCAGGGGAAATTCTCCGGAATTTCCAGGGGAAATTCTCCGGAATTTCCAGGGGAAATTCTCCGGAATTTCCAGGGGAAATTCTCCGGAATTTCCAGGGGAAATTCTCCGGAATTTCCAGGGGAAATTCTCCGGAATTTCCAGGGGAAATTCTCCGGAATTTCCACGGGAAATTCTCCGGAATTTCCACGGGAAATTCTCCGGAATTTCCAGGGGAAATTCTCCGGAATTTCCAGGGGGAATTCTCCGGAATTTCCAGGGGAAATTCTCCGGAATTTCCAGGGGAAATTCTCCGGAATTTCCAAGGGAAATTCTCCGGAATTTCCAAGGGAAATTCTCTGGAATTTCCAGGGGAAATTCTCTGGAATTTCCAGGGGAAATTCTCCGGAATTTCCAGGGGAAATTCTCCGGAATTTCCAGGGGAAATTCTCCGAAATTTCCAAGGGAAATTCTCCGGAATTTCCAAGGGAAATTCTCTGGAATTTCCAAGGGAAATTCTCTGGAATTTCCAAGGGAAATTCTCTGGAATTTCCAAGGGAAATTCTCTGGAATTTCCAAGGGAAATTCTCTGGAATTTCCAAGGGAAATTCTCTGGAATTTCCAAGGGAAATTCTCTGGAATTTCCAAGGGAAATTCTCTGGAATTTCCAAGGAAAATTCTCTGGAATTTGCAAGGGAAATTCTCTGGAATTTGCAAGGGAAATTCTCTGGAATTTCCAGAGGAAATTCTCTGGAATTTCCACGGGAAATTCTCTGGAATTTCCACGGGAAATTCTCTGGAATTTCCACGGGAAATTCTCTGGAATTTCCACGGGAAATTCTCTGGAATTTCCACGGGAAATTCTCTGGAATTTCCACGGGAAATTCTCTGGAATTTCCACGGGAAATTCTCTGGAATTTCCACGGGAAATTCTCCGAAATTTCCAAGGGAAATTCTCCGGAATTTCCAAGGGAAATTTTCCGGAATTTCCAAGGGAAATTTTCCGGAATTTCCAAGGGTAATTCTCCGGAATTTCTAAGGGAAATTCTCCGGAATTTCCAAGGGAAATTCTCCGGAATTTCCAAGGGAAATCCTCCGGAATTTCCAAGGGAAATTCTCCGGAATTTCCAGGGGAAATTCTCCGGAATTTCCAGGGGAAATTCTCCGGAATTTCCAGGGGAAATTCTCCGGAATTTCCAGGGGAAATTCTCCGGAATTTCCAGGGGAAATTCTCCGGAATTTCCAGGGGAAATTCTCCGGAATTTCCAGGGGAAATTCTCCGGAATTTCCAGGGGAAATTCTCCGGAATTTCCAGGGGAACTTCTTCGAAATTTCCAGGGGAAATTCTCCGGAATTTCCAAGGAAAATTCTCCGGAATTTCCAGGGAAATTCTCCGGAATTTCCAGGGGAAATTCTCCGGAATTTCCAGGGGAAATTCTCCGGAATTTCCAGGGGAAATTCTCCGGAATTTCCAGGGGAAATTCTCCGGAATTTCCAGGGGAAATTCTCCGGAATTTCCAGGGGAAATTCTCCGGAATTTCCAGGGGAAATTCTCCGGAATTTCCAGGGGAAATTCTCCGGAATTTCCAGGGGAAATTCTCCGGAATTTCCAGGGGAAATTCTCCGGAATTTCCAGGGGAAATTCTCCGGAATTTCCAGGGGAAATTCTCCGGAATTTCCAGGGGAAATTCTCCGGAATTTCCAGGGGAAATTCTCCGGAATTTCCAGGGGAAATTCTCCGGAATTTCCAGGGGAAATTCTCCGGAATTTCCAGGGGAAATTCTCCGGAATTTCCAGGGGAAATTCTCCGGAATTTCCAGGGGAAATTCTCCGGAATTTCCAGGGGAAATTCTCCGGAATTTCCAGGGGAAATTCTTCGGAATTTCCAGGGGAAATTCTCCGGAATTTCCAGGAAAAATTCTTCGGAATTTCCAGGAAAAATTCTTCGGAATTTCCAGGGGGAAATTCTTCAGAATTTCCAGGGGAAATTCTTCGGAATTTCCAGGGGAAATTCTTCGGAATTTCAAGGGGAAATTCTTCGGAATTTCCACGGGAAATTCTTCGGACTTTCCAGGGGAAATTCTTCGAAATTTCCAGGGACTATTTTTCGGAGTTTTCAGGGGAAATTCTTCGGAATTTCCAGGGGAAATCCTTCGGATTTTCCAGGGGAAATCCTTCGGAATTTCCAGGGTAAATTCTCCGAAATTTCCAGGGGAAATTCTCCGGAATTTCCAGGAGAAATTCTCCGGAATTTCCAGGGGAAATTCTCCGGAATTTCCAGGGTTCTCCCGAATTTCCAGGGGAAATTCTCCGGAATTTCCGGGGGAAATTCTCCGGAATTTCCAGGGGAAATCCTTCGGATTTTCCAGGGGAAATCCTTCGGAATTTCCAGGGTAAATTCTCCGAAATTTCCAGGGGAAATTCTCCGGAATTTCCAGGGGAAATTCTCCGGAATTTCCAGGGGAAATTCTCCGGAATTTCCAGGGGAAATTCTCCGGAATTTCCAGGGGAAATTCTCCGGAATTTCCAGGGGAAATTCTCCGGAATTTCCATGGGAAATTCTCTGGAATTTCGAGGGGAAATTCTCCGGAATTTCCAGGGGAAATTCTCCGGAATTTCCAGGGGAAATTCTCCGGAATTTCCAGGGGAAATTCTCCGGAATTTCCAGGGGAAATTCTCCGGAATTTCCAGGGGAAATTCTCCGGAATTTCCAGGGGAAATTCTCCGGAATTTCCAGGGGAAAATCTCCGGAATTTCCAGGGGAAATTCTCCGGAATTTCCAGGGGAAATTCTCCGGAATTTCCAGGGGAAATTCTCCGGAATTTCCAGGGGAAATTCTCCGGAATTTCCAGGGGAAATTCTCCGGAATTTCCAGGGGAAATTCTCCGGAATTTCCAGGGGAAATTCTCCGGAATTTCCAGGGGAAATTCTCCGGAATTTCCAGGGGAAATTCTACGGAATTTCCAGGGGAAATTCTCCGGAATTTCCAAGGGAAATTCTCCGGAATTTCCAGGGGAAATTCTCCGGAATTTTCAGGGGAAATTCTCCGGAATTTCCAGGGGAAATTCTCCGGAATTTCCAGGGAAAATTCTCCGGAATTTCCAGGGGAAATTCTCCGGAATTTCCAGGGGAAATTCTCCGGAATTTCCAGGGGAAATTCTCCGGAATTTCCAGGGGAAATTTTCCGGAATTTCCAGGGGAAATTCTCCGGAATTTCCAGGGGAAATTCTCCGGAATTTCCCGGGGAAATTCTCCGGAATTTCCCGGGGAAATTCTCCGGAATTTCCAGGGGAAATTCTCCGGCATTTCCAGGGGAACTTCTCCGGAATTTCCAGGGAAAATTCTCCGGAATTTCCAGGGGAAATTCTCCGGAATTTCCAGGGGAAATTCTCCGGAATTTCCAGGGGAAATTCTCCGGAATTTCCAGGGGAAATTCTCCGGAATTTCCAAGGGAAATTCTCCGGAATTTCCAGGGGAAATTCTCCGGAATTTCCAGGGGAAATTCTCCGGAATTTCCATGGGAAATTCTCCGGAATTTCCAGGGGAAATTCTCCGGAATTTCCAGGGGAAATTCTTCGGAATTTCCAGGGGAAATTCTCCGGAATTTCCAGGGGAAATTCTCCGGAATTTCCAGGGGAAATTCTCCGGAATTTCCAGGGGAAATTCTCCGGAATTTCCAGGGGAAATTCTCCGGAATTTCCAGGGGAAATTCTCCGGAATTTCCAGGGGAAATTCTCCGGAATTTCCAGGGGAAATTCTCCGGAATTTCCAGGGGAAATTCTCCGGAATTTCCAGGGGAAATTCTCCGGAATTTCCAGGGGAAATTCTCCGGAATTTCCAGGGGAAATTCTCCGGAATTTCCTGGGGAAATTCTCGGAATTTCCTGGGGAAATTCTCCAGAATTTCCAGGGGAAATTCTCCAGAATTTCCAGGGGAAATTCTCCGGAATTTCCAGGGGAAATTCTCCGGAATTTCCAGGGGAAATTCTCCGGAATTTCCAGGGGAAATTCGCCGGAATTTCCAGGGGAAATTCTCCGGAATTTCCAGGGAAAATTCTCCGGAATTTCCAGGGAAAATTCTCCGGAATTTCCAGGGGAAATTCTCCGGAATTTCCAGGGGAAATTCTCCGGAGTTTCCAGGGGAAATTCTCCGGAATTTCAAGGGGAAATTCTCCGGAATTTCCAGGGGAAATTCTCCGGAATTTCCAGGGGAAATTCTCCGGAATTTCAAGGGGAAATTCTTCGAAATTTTCAGGGGAAATTCTTCGAAATTTTCAGGGGAAATTCTCCGGAATTTCAACGGGAAACTTTTCGGAATTTCCAGGGGAAATTCTCCGGAATTTCAACGGGAAATTCTCCGGAATTTCCAGGGGAAATTCTCCGGAATTTCCAGGGGAAATTCTCCGGAATTTCCAGGGGAAATTCTCCGGAATTTCCAGGGGAAATTCTCCGGAATTTCCAGGGGAAATTCTCGGAATTTCCTGGGGAAATTCTCCGGAATTTCTACGGGAAACTTTTCGGAATTTCCAGGGGAAATTCTCCGGAATTTCCACGGGAAATTCTCCGGAATTTCCAGGGGAAATTCTCCGGAATTTCAAGGGGAAATTCTTCGAAATTTTCAGGGGAAATTCTTCGAAATTGTCAGGGGAAATTCTCCGGAATTTCTACGGGAAACTTTTCGGAATTTCCAGGGGAAATTCTCCGGAATTTCCACGGGAAATTCTCCGGAATTTCCAGGGGAAATTCTTCGAAATTTTCAGGGGAAATTCTCTGGAATTTACACGGGAAATTCTCCGGAATTTACACGGGAAATTCTCCGGAATTTACACGGGAAATTCTCCGGAATTTACACGGGAAATTCTCCGGAATTTTCACGGGAAATTCTCCGGAATTTCAAGGGGAAATTCTTCGAAATTTTCAGGAGAAATTCTTCGAAATTTTCAGGGGAAATTCTCCGGAATTTCTACGGGAAACTTTTCGGAATTTCCAGGGGAAATTCTCCGGAATTTCCAGGGGAAATTCTCCGGAATTTCCACGGGAAATTCTCCGGAATTTCTACGGAAAATTTTCCAGAACATGCACGGGAAAGTCTCCAGAATTTCCACGGGAAATTTTCCAGAATTTCTACGGGAAACTCTCCAGAATTTCCATGGAAATTTCTCCAGAATGTCCTATGGAAATTCTTCGATATTTCCAAGAGAAGTTTCTTCGATATTTCCAAGAGAAGTTTCTTCGGAATTCCCAAATGTAATCCTCTGGAATTCCCACGAGAATTCTCCAAAATTTCCATAGGAAGTTCTCCGGAATCTTCACAGGAAATTCTCCGAAATTTCTGCGGGAAACTCTTTATAATTCACACGGTAAAAACTGCAGACCTTCCACGGAAAATCATCTGGAAGCTTCATGGGACTTTATCTGGAATTTTCACGGAAAATTCTTCGAAATTTCAACGGGAAATTCTCCGGAAGGAATTTCCACACGAAATTTCCACGGCAAATTATCCGGAATTTCCACGGGAAATTTTCCGGATTTTTCACTCTATTTTTATATAGGGTGCCTGTACCAATTATCGCACCACCTAAGAAAAACTATTTCTAAAAAAGAAGAAGAAGACCGACGAATGTAAACAATAAGTCAAATGATTGGTTAGTTTTCATACTTTACAGGAAAAATATAAAAACGGAGCCAAAACTACTTTTAGTATTTATTACGGCGTGTGCCAATGATAGGAACCCTGTACCAGTTATGGACACATTTGTTAATTTGGGTTCCACTTCGCACTATTTACATGCATTTCTTATGGGATTTGCCATAACTGGTACACTATGGCGAAATAGGGTGCAAGGAGGCCGAAAAGTTAAGGAAAATGATTTATTTCTACCATAATTTGAGCAAATTGTGAAGTTTGAATGATTGCAATCATCTTTTGTGATCGTGATATGTTGTTCACGATTTTTTTCTTGTTGATTTGTATCTTTAAAGGTTGAAAATCAACTATGGAGAATTTGAGGTACTATAGCCATAACTGGTACACTGAGCCTATATTTTTTTTTAATTTCTGCAGTTTTTTCTTCAAAATTCCACCAAGAATTCCTCTAGAGATTCATTGCAATGATTTTTTCAGGAACTAATAGGATTTAATCAAAAAATTATCTAAGAATTAGAATCTATAAAAAATCAATGATTTCTGAGATCCCTTCAAAGATTGCTTTCGAAATTCCTCCAAAAACTTCTCTAAGAATCTTTTAAAATATTTATTTAATTATTTTTGATTTTTTAGAATTCCTCAAGAATTTTATTCAAAAATTTTTCAAACATTTCTATAGTAATGTCTTCAAGTATTTCATCAGGAATTTATTCAGGAATTCCTTTATGAATTCTTCCAAAAACTCCCGTGAGTTCAGGCCTTTACATCTACAGTCATAATCAATGGATTGTCGTTAAATTACTGATATAGTGCAACATCGGACAGGTCCATGAAGCATTGTTCTGTAAAGAGCATATTCTAGTTCCCTCAAGACATTTTGAGAGTGAAGGCCTTAAGATCTGCAAGCGTAATCGATGAACTGTTGTCACAGTACTGGTACGGTGCCACATCCTACAGGTCCATGGATTATTGTTCCTCTTATTCGGTAAACTACTGATACGGTGCAACATTCTGTAGGTCCATTGAGCATTCTGCTGGAGAGAACTAATATCCGAAGATATTCTAGTTCCTCCAAAAAGTTCCGCGAGTAAAAGCCTTAAGATCTATGAGCGTGCCACATCCTACAGGTCCATGGATCATTGTTCTGTAAAGAACTAATTTCTAAAGATATTGTAGGTCCTCCAAGAACCCCTGTGAGTTAAGGCCCCAAGATCCACAAGCTCTCTCTCTCTCTTCTTGGCGTAACGTCCTCACTGGGACAAAGCCTGCTTCTCAGCTCAGTGTTCTATGAGCACTTCCACAGTTATTAACTGAGAGCTTCCTCTGCCAATGACCATTTTGCATGTGTATATCGTGTGGCAGGCACGAAGATACTCTATGCCCAAGGAAGTCAAGGAAATTTCCTTTACGAAAAGATCCTGGACCGACCGGGAATCGAACAAGCGTAATCGTGCAAATTGAATTGTTGTTACATGACTGATACGGTGCAACATCCTACATGTTCATGTAGTATTGCTCTGTAATGAACTAATTTCCAAAGATGTTTGTCTGTGACCAAGCTTCCCATCTCCAAAACAAATGCACTCTCGTCTACCTAACGAGAACGAAATGTAGTTGAACATGAGTTCCCCGACCAGACCCAGTGATAAGTGTTCATCGAGAAAGAGAGAGTTCGATTCCCTCCGGAAACATCCCTTGGAATGGCACTTCATTTCGAGGTGATATCATACCATTCACATAAACGCATGTACGAACGTACGAACGTGACAACGCGTGGCATTCCCTGAAGACAATCTCGACCCCAAAATTATCGTAAATCTTCCACCAGAGCTACTCCGCAAAAAAAGAACGAAAAAAGTAAGAAAGAACATAAACACAAACTCCCAGTGCGCCATTTCCGATTTTTTTTTCCGGTTCCTTTCTTGTGCTTGCATGTATGGTGGGACTTCCTTATTAATATGGTAATTCGAGCGGAAGCTCCGGCCCTTTCCCATCCCGTCGTCATGCCATCAGCCTACTTTGACGCCGTCGTCGTCTCGGTCGCGCTGTTCTCGGTTGTCTCGTTGTTGTCAGACATTGCGCGTTCATGCGCGTAGAGATGTCGCAATTGGGTTGTTGATTTTTTTGCTTTAATGAAAAATAATGTAGATAACAACTTGCTGTTTTTTGACAGATGGTTTTCACATGATTACAAATGAATGCAATAACCAGTTTTGAATATGGACTTATCCACCGATGAACCGATTTCATCGCTATCCGAGAATTTTGACAATAGAGCGGGCCATTCCTAATCAGAATCGTTAGATTCTTACTGGAAAACTATCAGTTCTCATTGGAACGGCCCCGCTCTAGTGTCAAAATTATCGGACCGCGATGAATTCGGTTCATCGGTGGATAAGTCCATTGTCAATTCTGATTGGAAATCTTCCACTTCTGATTGGAAGCGACCCCGCTGTAGTGTCAAAATTCTCGGACCGCGATGAATTCAGTTCATCGGTGCACTCGTCTATGGAGCAGGTAAATTTAAAATAGATGAGGACAAACTGTGTAAAAATAGTTGATTTCAATCAACGATATGTTCATCCAAATCAATTCAAAGCCTTGTGAAAAAATAATAGATGAATACCGCTTGATTCGAGTTCACTCTGTCAGTGAATGTTGACACCACAGAGTGGTCCATGTAAAAAACACTTTCTCAACTATAAGTTCATCCACATTCATCCAGTTCCTGAATGAATGAATGCGGATGAATGCTATGTTGTTTAAATAACCCTTAATCTCTTATTATGAACAATAAACGGTGACTAATTTTTTTCGACACCTCTATGTTCGCCAGCTCGCCCCATCGCACTCACAGCCTACTGCGTTTGGTTGATTTTAATGATCTCATCATTATCATTACCGCGTATAATCAGGTTTGGGTAAATCTTGCGCCACCCCGTTCGTCGTCGTAGTCTTCGCCGTCATTGGCTCCGTATATGCTAGATAATATTCTCCATTGAGGACCGACGGCGACGACAGGGAAAATGTCTGTCCCGAGGTCTGTCCCGATTAATTTTCCGAGCTTTTACGAGCCGACCGTAATTGACGGCCATTTAGGGGAAGTGAAAGCAGCAACCAGTAGGGTACGAGTATGAGGATGTCGATGACGACAAAGTCATAGAGATTGACGAGTGCACCGATGAACTGAATTCATTGCGGTTCGAGAATTTTGACACTACAGCGGGGTCGCTTCCAATCAGAAGTGAAAGATTTCCAATCAGAATTCAACAATTCTGATTGGGAACGACCCCGCTGTAGTGTCAAAATTCTCGGCACTCGTCTATGGACTTATCCACCGATGAACTGAATTCATCGCGGTCCGAGAATTTTGACACTAGAGCGGGGCCTTTCCCAATCAGAATAGTTAAATTCTGATTAGAAATCGTTCAATTCTGGTTGGAACGGCCCCGCTCTAGTGTCAAAATTCCAGGACCGCGATGAATTCGGTTCATCGGTGGATAAGTCCATTGGACCTCGAAGTATTCACCGGTGAACTGAATTGACTCAGTCCGAGAATTTTGACACTAGAGCGGGGCCATTTTCAATCGGAATCGTCCTATTCTGATTGGAAACGGCCCCTCTCTAGTGTCAAAATTATTGGACCGAGTGAATTCAGTTCATCGGTGGATAAGTCCATGGACTGATGCACTGGCGAACCAAATTCACTCCGTTTGAAAATTTGGACACTAGAGCGAGGCCATTTCCAATTAGAATTTGTGGATTTTGATTGCACAGAGAAAATTTTTTACTCAGTGACTGAGTTGGTCTTACTCAGAAATCGAAAAGTCCTTTGTATTCTTACTCAGTTTCAGCTAAAGGTGGGACAACCCATTGCCAAGATTTTTCGATTTCTGAGTAAGACCAACTCAGTCACTGAGTAGAAAATTTTCTCGATGTGGCAACGGTCCGCTCTAGTGTCAAAGTTCTCGGACCGAATGAATTCAGTTCACCGATGAACTGATTCACCGGTGCACTAAATTTACTCGGTCCCAGAATATACTAGAACGCGGTCATTTCCAATCAGAATCTTCTAAATCTGTTTGGAAATGACCCCACTCCAGTGTTAAAACTCTCGGACCGAATGAATTTAGTTCACCGGTGGATCAGTCGATACTGGCGTTCATTCATTAAACTTTTGAACGATAACGTTGTATCCATGCTCAACGTACACTGCGCTCGGGTAAAAAGTTGCTTGCTTGGATGTCTGTTCTCTATGCCACGCAGCAAGTGGCCTTCTTTGACCCGCGTGATGTTCAGTGCACAAACAGAGAAAGTTTTTTTTTATTCACAGCAAAACTGCAATTTCCGACAAATTGATTGATTGGAAAGAACGAGCAAAAACAGTAGTATAACAGTAGTGGCAATACCAATATACCAATAACAGCGGTCGTAGCGAGCATCGTCACAGCAGTGCTATCTGTTGGTGGTAATTGAAAGTGTCTGAATTAATGATGAGTACCGTTCTGCGAACCTGCACGGTTCGCCACTGGTAGAGGACAGAAGCGAACGATACTCTGACTCTATTATCGGTGACGTTTGAATGGCAAATCCGATGGCGAGGGCGCAGGAAAATATGGTGTGACCGCGTGGCATGGGAGTTGGCCGGAACGCGGCGACCCTGCCAACCGGAGAAGGAAGTTTAAGGTTGGCAGCTTTTCCTTGATGCAGGGACACGGTCAAATCGGTTACTACAAGCCCTCCCCCCATATTCGATTTTTCCGACGTGAATTTTTCATGAGGTTGAATTTATCTGCGGAATCTGGTGGTTGAACGTGACTTTACGAGATTGTTTTGCATTTTTTTTTTGGGAATTTATTTCTCTCGATGGAATGATTTACACTACGCAAAGACAACTGGATGAATGTGGATGAACTTTCACATTGGCATAGGTTCTTTAGGTACATCATCCATGGACTTATCCACCGATGAACCAAATTCACCGCGATCCGAGAATTTTGACACTAGAGCGGGGTCTGTTTCAATCAGAATCGTCCAATTCTGATTGGAAACGTCCCCCGCTCTAGTGTCAAAATTCTCGGACCGCGATGAAATCGGTTCATCGGTGCACTTGTCTATAGGGGAGCTCCCTTCGATGAACCAAATGTCAAAACCACTTTTTCTTTTCATAGAGCCTCTATGAAAAGAAAAAGTGGATGTTGTAACGAATGCGTCTATTGGCGCGTCTATGAATGCGTCTAGAGTGGAACCGCTTCCAATCAGAATTGTTCAAGTCTGATTAGAAATCGTTCACTTCTGATTGGAAGCGGCCCCACTCTAGTGTCTAAATTATCGGTCCGCGATGAATTCAGTTCATCGGTGCACTCGTTTATGGACTTATCCGCCGATGAACCGAATTCATCGCGGTCCGAGAATTTTGACACTAGAGCGGGGTCTGTTCCAAACAGAATCGTCCAATTCTGATTGGAAACGGCCCCGCCCTAGTGTCAAAATTCTCGGACCGCGATGAATTCGGTTCATCGGTGGATGAGTCCATACGACATGCCATTCACTTGTCATGATTATGAAAGAGGCTACCACGCCTACCATTTAACCACCGACGACGCTGAATTTAGCTCTTGGTTCAGCTTCATTCATTTCTGATGAACCCGTTACTGTGATTCATGAAAACGAGATGCATTTTGAAGAAACATAGAGTTTTGCATCAAAATTTAACCTCAAGTTTTTCTCCGAGAGAAAAGAACGGCAACGAATGGGAATCAAAGCAAACCACCGGAAAAAAAAATCAAAATTCGTGCGGGAGAGAAAAACAAGAGACGAACGTGAATGTACCAAACGTTCATTCGTGACGTCACCTTGCAAAACGTAATAGATGAGTGCTCCGCCTGCTAAAAGTTCATTCGGGCAGCAAATTTTGACGCCACAGTGGAGTCGACTCTCAACAACTTCTACCCAGCTGAAAATTTGTTTATTTTATTGCATCTACTTTTCGCGATGAAGTTGCAAAAATATGGACTAGTGCATTAACTATATGCATATGCATTACTTTAAATGAAGATTCATGTAAGAAATCAAAGAAAACAATTATCAGCGCATTTCGGTGATGCAACTTTGAGTAGACTCAATGTTCATCAATCAGAAGTGAACGATTTCCAATCAGAATTGAACAATTCTGATTGGAAGCGACCCCGCTCTAGTGTCAAATTCTCGGACCGCGATGAATTCAGTTCATCGGTTCACTGGTCTATTGTGTCACCGTCACCACAGAAAGCGTTATGGACTTATCCACCGATGAACCGAATTCATCGCGGTCCGAGAATTTTGACACTAGAGCGGGGCCGTTCCAATCAGAATTGGACGATTCTGATTGGAACAGACCCCGCTCTAGTGTCAAAATTCTCGGACCGCGATGAATTTGGTTCATCGGTGGATAAGTCCATTGATAGTGGTGGCCATCAACGTTCATGAACAATTGGATCGCAATCTTTTCAGGTGAATGAAATCCCTTGTCGTTTGATAGAAAGCGCGCGAACGAAAAACGATTAAACGACTCCCCATGGCCTACTTTGTTGTTGTTGTTGTTGTCGTCGTCGTCGATTGAAAAGTGTGAACGTCACATCTCACATACCTACTCCTCATCGTCCGATGGCCATGGCGTCGCCAGCTTTAAGGCACACCAATCGAACGGTAACAAACGATAACATTAGATCCTAGGTATATCCTATGCTCACTTCTCCATCTGCTACGCAGTAATGCACTGCACATAATGCATAAAAATAGATTCCGAACGTTTACCGGCGTTTATGCAACTGGTCCGTTTATAGACTCTGGCTCCCGCCAGCTCAGGACGCTTAGGACGGGTCATGGCACATGCGATCGAACCGAGAGTCTAGAACTTACCTGTCATTGTTTTTTGTAGCGTGAAAACCAGCATCAACAGTATTTTTTGTTGATTGAGCTGATTTTTAGTTGATTTTGGAGGTCTTTGACAGTTCTTCTATGAAAAAGACAGATTTGTGCTTGCACCTTTATTTAACAGTTGTAAACAATGACAGATACAAACCTGTCGAATGGAATAGCCCATCGTTCAGAAGCAACCGAACCAGAGTATTATGTATAATTTGCTGAGTAATCAACCAGGGATTGTAAGGACTGTATCGGAAATGAACTATAAACGTTTACATTTGCCTAAAAAATAATCTGTTCGAAATAGACATAACTTTATTTTTGGAGACACTCTTAAAATCTTCAAAATAAAGAATGGTAGTTCTGATTTTCAAAAAATAATCATTTTACTTGGACTTTTATCTCAAAGATTGCAAATGTGTTTTTAAAATTTTGGACACCTCCTAAATATTTGAAATTGCGAAAACTGTGGAAAAATATTTATTTTTTTCTCTTATTTTTGCGCAAATATATTCTTTTCCAGAATGCTCATGATATAGGAAAATTATGTTTATCAAGAAAAATTCCCTCCGCAGTTTAGGGCAATTCTTAAAATTGAAAAAAGGCCATTTTTCGAGGAACTCTTTTTTATGCGTCTTCAAAGAACGATTACGCAAATAAAAAATACATAAAGTTGAAAATTTGCATTTTTCTCAATTGGGTATGTATTTCAACCTATTGAAGAGGTAGTTTAACCAAAGAACGGAATTTTATAACCTCTGAAGATATTTAAAACAGAGCGTCAAAGTTCGAGCAAAAAGTAGGTGTTTTTTTGGGATAGACCATATTCTAAATGTTGAAGGTTTTTCTATCCAAAATAAGAATTTTAAAAGTCGGTATTGAGTGATATGTTATGTGTACATAACTGCTAGTTATAATCATTATTTTCCAGATTTTTCCCCGTACAAATTTTTCTCGCTACAATTTATTAAAATGTTAAAAAAATTAAAAAAAAAAAATGCAGTTTGTACAGATTGTTGTTTTGTGTAGTATACTCATAGAACCATATTTTCAATAATACTAAACATTTTCCAAATTTCTTCAAGCTGTTCTAAACTTAACTATATTGTGAAGATTTCATAGAAGAACCGGATTGAAAAGATCAACCGTGCTTCGAGATAGAGCATTTTGAATGTTTATAGTTAATTTCCGATACAGTCCTTATAGTATTCCGAACAGGAGATGATGCAAGAGCCAGCCCATATAACGCAGTGATTCCACTGATGACAGACCGGGTTGGGTACACTACCGTCATATCTTCTTCATCGTGCCTACACTGAAATAAATTTTGTTGTGGAAACTACCGATTCCATAGTAAAATTACTAACTGTACCTATGATTCTCAACCAACAACAATTTTCAGTTAATTCTACTAAAACACTGTCGACTTAACTAGCAGTGCAGTTAACATTACTAAAAATAATTTTCATTTAACAAATGAGCATTGTATTTTTAACCACACTGTGTTGTAAAATGCGTGTCCAGGAAAAATTAACAATGTTTTGATGTTGAGACGACTATGCTTTTAGTTGAATTTACTACAATGCATTGTAATTTCAAGCATATTTCAGTTATCTTAACAGATTTTGTTGTCGGTTGAGAATCATAGGTACGGTTAGTAATTTTACTATGGAATCGGTAGTTTCCACAACAAAATTTATTTCAGTGTACCATATAACATTTATATGGCCGAGAAGGATTACGCTTGCTTTGATCGACCAGCAGAGCGAGTAGCATGCGGTGAGGAGTAGTGCAGGCGGAAATGGAAACGGAAAAAAGGCGCCGAGTTGTTGGTAGCACTGTCGTCGGCGCCTACTGCGATACTGGTCGAACGGGAAGCCTGCAGATGATGATAGTCGATGACGGTCAACAACGCAACCGTGGAGTCTGTTTTCTATCGGACCAAAGTGCTACTTTGCGTAACAGCATCACCTACATACTATAGACACTATAGATTCCATAGACTCGCGGAGACATGGTTGAGCAATACGATTTTAGTGTGTTTTTCCATGAATTTAGAGTGTACCGAGCGAATATGACGTCACGCAATCCATTGTCGCTATTGAAATCGTGACGTCATGCTCGTTTGGCTACACGCACTGACTGTTCGTTTGGCTACAGTTGTCTTCGCCTTCGCGAGTCTATGGAATCTATAGTGTCTATACTACATACATACCCAGATTGGTACCTGCTATCCACTCAACGAGCAGCGAGGAATGTACAATGCAGCGAAAGGGTGAGTGCGTGCGACTCCAAACGCAAATGACTGGAGGGAGAAAATAGTTATTTTCAGATCACACAGCTGTTCGATGCAGATGAAGGACCCAATTGCAGTACTGCGTGTGATGATACTTACGCCCTCCTCATGCATCATCCACTTCTATTGATTGCGAAAGTGGAATGACTAAAATAGTTCAAACTTGTTGCTTGCAACTTAAATAGAATCGAAACATGATGATTTGGCAACACTGCTTGTTGTATGGACTAACGAGCCGGGATAAAACACCGGTATACTCGAGACACTTTAGTATGGACTTATCCACCGATGAACCAAATTCATCGCGGTCCGAGCACAGGGAAAAATTTCTACTCAGTGGCTGAGTTGGTCTTACTCAGAAATCGAAAAATCCTTTGTTTTCTTACTCAGTTTCCGTCAAAAGTGGGACAACCCATTGCCAATGGGTTGTCCCACTTTTAGCCGAAACTGAGTAAGAAAACAAAGGATTTTTCGATTTATGAGTAAGGCCAACTCAGTCTTTGAGTAGAAATTTTTCTCGGTGAGAATTTTGACACTAGAGCGGGGTCTGTTCCAATCAGAATCGTTCAATTCTGATTGGAACGGCCCCGCTCTAGTGTCCAAATTTTCGGACCGCGATGAATTCGGTTCATCGGTGGATAAGTCCATGGACTTATCCACCGATGAACCGAATTCATCGTGGTCCGAGAATTTTGACACTAAAGCAGAGCCATTTCCAATCAGGATCGTCCAATTCTGATTGGAAACGATCACGCTCTAGTGTCAAAATTCTTGGACCGAGTAAATAGACGAGTGCACCGATGAACTGAATTCATCGCGGTCCGAGGATTTTGACACTAGAGCGGGGCCGTTCCCAATTGCTCAGTTCTGATTGGAAATCGTTCACTTCTGATTGGAAGCGGTCCTGCTCTAGTGTCAAAATTCTCGGACCGCGATGAATTCAGTTCATCGGTGCACTCGTCTATAGATGGTATTTGTGTGACGACCTGCAATGTTTTTGAACAAATTTATTTTATCTGTAATGTCTATCTGTCCGTGATCCGATTGTCAAAGTAGATAACCCGATGTACCTTTTCCGTCGCAGAAAATCACGCGTTTTATGCGCGTCACAACCTACCGACACTTGCTTCCAGAGAAGTATTTACCTTCAGGATGGATTGTTTGAAAAGGTTGTCTCATTGTGCTGATTTTGTATTCACCTGCCTAGTTTACGCAAACACACGCGAACAAACAACAGAAAACCGGCGTTTTATTTTTCAAATGGAACGTTTCGGTTATATTCATGATGAATGGTGGTCGGTGGGTGGCACCATTCGTTATCGTTATTGCGATTTTCCGCTTGCGCGGAACAGCGCAAACAATACGTGATGACGCCTATTCCTAGGATACAAAAAAAAAACCTCCACGATGGATGGGTGGAGCTAGGCCCGGTTAGGAGGATTCATGCAACAAACCGTTCGCGGGCGTCACATCCAAAAACAACATTGTATTTTGAAATAGTTAATTTAAAAAGTGTAAGAAAACACTGCCTGGCTTTACACAAGCACTTGAGTAATTACATAAATATGTATATTGTTTTAGCTACATACATCATATACTGTTATTCCTAAAATAATATGGAACGAGCTTACCACCACCACAGACTTATCCACTGGATGAACCAAATTCATTCGGTCCGACAATAGGCTCCTAAAGTCCTATCGGGATTCTTGTTTTAAACCACAATATATGGTTCAAGAGTACATATTTACTCATTTTTCGTCCCTAGCTTATAACACATACTTTGAGTGATTTTTTTTCACCGTGTATGTTAGATAGATGAGTGCACCGAACATTTTTGAAATCCCAGTGCGAAAAATTTCGAGCTCAGTCACACAAGGTTGACCTCAAATGTCAAAGTAGAACTATTTACCATTTTACTTATTTCTAATTTTCTCATTATTCCTTTGTTTTTCAAGTTTGAGTAAAGCACAATTCCGATTAGAATACCATGCTTGATCGTATTATTCAGTATAAGCGAGGTTTCGTCTTTAATTTTAGGACCCTATTCAGCGTAACTTTTTTGTACACCGTATGTAACAAAATCAACGAACGGAGAAAATCGAAGGGGAAGTTCGCTGTTTCCATAGCAACTCATACAGGGGATGGCCAAAATGTTTGGGATAGGCAACTTTTTTTTCTCTCACAAAAAAGTTCAACAAGCTATAACTTTTCATAGAGCGCATCAAAAAATCTCAAATTTTGCCTGTTTGTCAACTTATTATGTGTGCATCATTGGTACAAATTTGGGCTTGATTAATTAATATTTCGCAAAGTTAGAACCGTTTGCGTTAAACACTATTTTTTAGACAACTCATTTTTGAGGTGTCATATCTCGGAAACCAGTGAACCGAATTGAATGAAATTTTGAACGTACACTAACAATATGTATATGCTTCACAAACTATTAAAACATAGGTACTTTTTAAACGTTGAAAAAAGTTATCTTGGATTGACACTTTTTCGATTTTTCTCGAAAAAATGATTTTTTTACATCAATGTCAATAAATTTTAGTGTTGATATCCAAAGATTTTCCACTTCTGTTCTTAAGTTAGCTCTAGCACAGACAAACAGACGTAACACCTTGAACAATTTTCATGGAAATCCATCGCCCAGTTCACACTACCATCCCCTGGTGGAAAAGTTGCACGAATAACTGGGTTGTGCAATATCGTCAACAGAAGACGCTAGTGTGAAACGTCAAACGCATAGTAAAACGATGCGCGCGCCTCTGGTTGTGAAAGCCACAACTATGAAAATTTAAAATGATCGTTAAAAGCGTGGTCGATGGAAATTTCACAAGTGTTACGTCTGTTTGTCTGTGGCTCTAGTCAGATATATTAGAGCATATTTAGATTGAAGGAAGAACACATTTAGTAATTTTTGTGCGGTATTGTAAATTTGACTTATTTTCCTCTATATAGGTAAAAATTTCAATCCGGTATAACTTAATTCGTCGTGAGAAAACATAACATTTTATAACGTCGGATTAAGTATCAATATATTGTTGATAAACGTTAAAAAATTCATTCAATTCGGTTCACTGGTTTCCGAGATATGACAGTTCAAAAATGAGTTTTCTAAATAATAGTGTTTTAGCCGAACGGTTCTAACTTCGCGAAAAATTAATCAATCGAGCCCAAATTTGTACCTATGTTGCACATATAATAGGTTGACAAACAGTCAAAATTTGAGATTTTTTGATGTTCTCTATTAAAAGTTACAGCATGTTGAATTTTTTTGTGGGAGAAAAAAAGTCGCCTATCCCAAACATTTTGGCCATCCCCTGTACATTGAGCATTTTAGAAATGTGAAAGATCCAGGTATTTTTTTTACAAATCATCCTCAAAGGTGAGTGATACAAGTACCGTCTACCCCCGTTGGTTTGAACGACACCTCATTCAAACCAACGGGGTTCATTTTTAATATGAACTTCTAGCAACCCTGTTGGCATCGAAAAACACACTTCTGGCAACCTGATTTGGTGTTTTGTTTTGATTCTGCGTTCCGTTTCACACCGTTCCATTAGCAGAATGACCTTTGAACCATTTTTAGTTTGAACGATGTGCAGATTAGAGGGGGTCAAACTAAAAAGTGTTCAGATTACATGTGGTCAAACCAACGAGGGTACACACTAAGAATAAATTACCGAATTCTGTGAAATTTTACCGAAATCTCAACAGCAGAATTTTCGGTAAACTGTTCGGTGATTTTTTGATTCACCGAACAATCTGTGAAGATTGAAAATGCTCGTCTGTCAAATTCACAGAACGTTTCGGTGATTTGTTTTACGGATTTTCTGTGAATTCATTATTTATTTTAGTTGGTTTCACAGAACGTTCGGTTATTTTTCAGTTGGATAATTTGCAGTTCACCGAACTTTTCGGTATATTTTTTTCAGTTTTCCTAAATCAAAATTAAAATGAAATTTAATTTGCTTTAGATTTATTCGAAATTGATATATTTGTTATCTGTAAATATTTATTTAAATTGATGGCTTGATACATGAATCGCCGAAAAGAGAAGGGTATTTTTCACATGATCGTACAAGGCGGTGATTTATCCACTTCAACACGGCAGAAACAATAACTAAAAAAAATACATATTATTAATGTACAATTAGATCTTACGGAAAATACTTACCTACCTCTCATTTTTCTGCTGGCAATGGTCTAAAACTTGTTATGTTTTACAGTTATTTACTGATATAAAACTTTATATTTTCGATAGCTTTTGTCAACTTCACGGAATAACAATTAAAACCAATCATTTTAATGTTGATAACCCGCGCTTGGCGTTGGCCGACTACTGCTTTTACACAAATTCGGTAAAAATTGCAGTGCGCGGTAAACATTTTGATGTTCACCGAACCGCTTCGTAAAAATTTCACAGAATTCGGTAATTATTTTGCTTTCACCGAAGTTTCCGTGAAAGTTTGACAGTTGAATTGCCAAACATTAGATTCCACAGAAAGATTTGTAAAAGCATATTTTACAGTTGACGTTCGGTGAAATCTTTCACAGAATTCTGCGATTCATTCTTAGTGTGTAGTCTTTAACGAAATTCAGCGCCTCATGTGAAAATCTCTTTTTTTTACATATGTTACATACGGTGTTTGGAAAAGTTAGGCTTGAATTTTGACATTGAAGCGGGGTGGTATCCAATCGGATTTGGTATATTCTGATTGGAAATGGCCCCGCTCTAGTGTCAAAATTCTCGAACTGAATGAATTTGGTTCATCCAGTGGATAAGTTCATGAGTGTCGTTTTGGCGAGAATGAACAATTCGATGAGGATTCGTCGGCCTCAAATAGACGAGTGCACCGATGAATCTGAAATCATCGCGGTCCGAGTATTTTGACACTAGAGCGGGGCCATTCCCAATCAGAAGTGAACGGTATCCAATCAGAATGGACTTATCCACCGATGAACCGAATTCATCGCGATCCGAGAATTTTGACACTAGAGCGGGGCCGTTCCAATCAGAATTGGACGATTCTGATTGGAACAGACCCCGCTCTAGTGTCAAAATTCTCGGACCACGATGAATTTGGTTCATCGGTGGATAAGTCCATAGAACGCGACGCCGATCAATGTTTACAAAAAATGACTCAATCATGAACCTTCATTCATGATTTATGAGTGGATGACGCTACGGGGGAATCGTCACCTGCTAAATTGTTACATCGAGCCGAGTGAAACAACACCTGCAAATGAATGCTTCGGATTGAGCATTATAGAGGCGGTGCTAGTGAGATATCAAACGATGTTTTTGAAACACATTTGTTCTAAGTAGTATGTCTGTTTATCTGTGACTGGATGGCGATCAATATCAAGATAATAATTACTAGACTGGGTCAACAAAGTCGATTTTTCGGAACAAAGCTTTTTCGATTCATTTTAGCGTCCAAAGTAACTGTGCAAAATTTGGAAGCGATTGGTTGCTTCCCCGTATTCCGCATTGCGATTAATATTTGTATGATATTTAGTATGGGAAAACGTGCTTTTTTGCATTTTTCTCAAAAATTTAAATTTTTTGTCTACAACAATCCACATACAAAGTGAACAAAAGTTTGTTTGCACACATACAAGTATAAGTAATAGTTCAATTACTGCAATAGTTTTCATCATATAAAATAAAGACTAAACAGATGAAAAAAAATATATACAAACCTGTTATTGCTCAACAGCACAATTGTGCTGGTTCGTCACATAAGGGTTATGGGAAAAAAGCAAAAAAGGGAAATTTTTCATTTTGTCTACAATGTGGTCTAAGTCTATATTCTCGCTAGTTAAAAGGTTATCAAAAAGCCACAATTTGATGTGTCGCATCCATGGGTTTGGATAACTTTGGATATTTTTGAGCCTTTTTTCGGGACACCCTGAACCGATTCTGGAACACTATCGGTAATCTCAAATGTGGTCTGAGACAAGTTTCTTTCGCTTACCGTTCAATGTTCATTAGGTTATCAATCACTATTGATGTGCCGCATGCATGGGTACAGTTCATTTTTATGTTTCACCACTTCCAGCGGGACATCTAGAATCGATTCCATGACACTACCGGTTGTCCCAAATATGATCTGAGATTACCTAAAAAGACCCGAATTTATGTGTCGCATGCATAGGTTGACATTTATTGACCAAAATTTAAAAAGGGCGTAACAACCATTTTGAAATTCTGCTTCTCACATTTCTCCTGGGTGTACTCCCTATTATTTTTGTAATCTTTTACCAGTAACAGGTAGAGCTAACTTCCCTATATCTGTTAACGGAATAAACATTCTGTAAATATTTACAATATGCATAGGACAGATGGGAGAAACTGTCATTTGCAATGGTTAATCCGTCCTTTTCAAATGTTAGTCTCAATTTGACTTATTGTGGCGGGACATTCGGAACCAGTTCCGAATCACTGTCATGCACACACACATACATACATCACCTCAATTCGTCGAGCTGAGTCGACTGGTATATGTGTTTCTAATGTAATCTGAGACTATATTCTTGCAAATCGATCGGCAGGTTATTAAAAAAACGCGATTTTATGTGTCGAATGCATGAGTTAGGATCACTTTTAGATTTGACCACTTTCTGAAACTATTTTCTTGCTGATCGTTCATCGACTATCAAAAAAGCCACTATTTAATGTGCCGCATTCTACATTTTACCACTTCTGATGAGACACCATAACCGGTTCCGGAACACTACCAGGTTGCCCAAATATGGTCTGAGGTCATTTTCTGGACAATTGTCCATCAAGTTTACTTATGCATGGATTTGGTGTACTTTTATATTCGACCACTTCCATCAGGATAATCGGAACCTGCTCCAGGACACAACCGGTAGTCTTTAAAGGGGTCTGAGCCTATTTTCTCGATAACTGGTCGTAGCCTTGATTTAATGTATCGCATGCATGGGTTTGGTTCAGATGTTATTTTCCCACTTCAGGCGGGTTACCCTGAATCGGTTCCGGAACTCTGCCGGTTATCCCAAATATGATTATTTTCTTGCTTACTGTTCATATCGCGTTACTTAAAAAGCCGTGATTTGGGGTGTCCCGTGCATGGATTTGTATCACTTTTAGTTTTGACCACTTCGGTCAGGACACCCAGAATCGGTTCCGGAAAACTACCGGTAATTTGAAATGTGGTCTGATCATTTTTTCTTGCTTACCGTTCATCAGGTGATGTGTGCATGCATGGGTTTGGTTCATTTTTGTAATTAGCCACTTCCGATGGGACACCCGGAACCGATTTAGGAACACTTTCGTTTCAGATATAGATGGATACTATTTTCCTGCTTACCGTTTATCAGGTTATCGAAAATGATATGGTTTTATGTGTGGCTTGCTTGGGTTTGGTACACTTTTATATATGGCCTCTCCCAACGGGGCACCCGGAACCGGTTCCAGAACACCACCGGTTCAGATATGGTCTGAGACTATTTTCCCGCTTACCGTTCATCAGGTTACCGAAAAATCCGCCCTTTGAGGTGTCGCATGCATGAGTTTGGTTCACTTTTATATTTGGCCACTTCCGGCGGGACACCCGGAACCGGTTCCGGAACACTGCCGATTCAGATATAGACTGAGATTTATTTACCGTTCATCAGGATATCGAAAATGCCGCGGTTTGATGTGTCACATGCATGGGTTTGCAACATTTCCATATATGGTTCCTTCCTGGGGTACCGGTTCGGAAAACCTAAATGGCGATAACTTCGGAACGACTGGACCGATCCGAACCATTTTCAATGGGAAACAATGGGATCAGATTCCGCGTGGAATGAACTGTCGATCATTAAAATCGGTTGAGGTTTACTACCAAAAAGTGATGTGAGTTATATATGTACACACGCACACACACACATACATACACACACATACACACGTACAGGTATCACCTCAATTCGTCGAGCTGAGTCGCTTGGTATATGTGCGTGTCGCGACCCTCCGAGGCTTCTATCAAAAAGTCATTTTTTGGAGTGAACATATAGCCTTTCCAGTACACTTAGTGTACGAGAACGGCAAAAGGTCGATTTTACGTTGAAAACTATTTTTTCTCAACGATAATAAGTTCATTCACGTTTATCCACTTCCTCTAGCCCATGATCGCTTGTACATAAAACAAAAACACGGCACACTTTGATAAAATTTATAAATTTAAATAGTAGTTTACGCAACAAGGTGCAGAATGACGATTTTTACAGCACGAGTCGTACATTTATCCAACGAGGCTTGCCGAGTTGGATAATTACGACGAGTGCTGTAAAAATCGAGTTCTGCACCGAGTTGCGTACAACGTTTTTTGTAAGTTCATAAATTACCGCTTGGGGATAGTGTTTAACAATACTTTTGCATCAAACTGCACACTGATGATCATAGTTATGTTTAAGAAAATCTGATCATAGCAGGTTATACTGTGCAGTTGTCACAATTTTTCAAAACTGCGTCCAGAAATCATCAAGAAGTTGATCAAAACTGAAAACAGTGCTGTAATGGTTCATTACGCAACGCAAATCAGTGCTGTAATGAACTATTACAGCACTGTTAGTTTGGTGTGGGAAAGTAGGCCTTTTCCTGTCAGATTTGCGTGAGGTAAAACAGCCTATTACGATGAGAAATTGCAAAAAATTTAGTACCTCTCAAATATCAACTAAGAGGACTCGTACTAGGCCTTACATAAAGATTTGCAAACAGATGACCAAATGAGATTTTGGATAAATACAAATTATCCGGCTTGACGATGCCGCTGTCACTCTCATATCGGTGTCGCTACTGTGTATTTACCCTGCCTGAGGCAATTCCGTTCGCTTGAGACATCCTCGGCAACAGCGACGAGAGACAACCACGAACCAAAACTCAGTCATCAAACAGGGGAATCCAAGCGACTAACCGAAATCTGGAAGTCATTTTCACCTTGGCGGAAAATTAATTTCAATTGGGCGGAAAAACACCGACCGATTCGGACCGGCTGCTGGAGTTATTTCGAGGAAGAGCGCAATAACCTAATCGCGGACACGCGTCGCTCGTGGTGGTAATTCCGAGGAAGAAGAATATGTGAATGTGATGATGATGGGTTGGGAATGGAGGAAGATGATTCGATTTCGAGGGCCCCCGCGGGTGTTTGCTTGCCACGACGCGACGGATGTGTTTCTATCCGCGGAATTGGAGTGTGTGATTGCACGCGAAGAAGTCGAACCAAATTTACGTGAGTAATTTGACGAGCCGTTAGCGGATCGGGAATTAATTAAAATCGGCGGTGCCTTTGAAGTGCGATAACTTGGATAATATATTTCAAGTTCTGTGAAGAGTTACCTAGTAGAGTACATGATACAGCTTGAAAGTGGTATGAGATGCTCTGTTTACCGGTGGTAAACGGATGCATAGCGAGCTGATTGCGCTGTTAATTTTGTTTCTTATTTTTGTGTTTTTTGTTAGCATGAATATGTACAGACAGACAGAACAGACAGAACAGACAGAACAGACAGAACAGACAGAACAGACAGAACAGACAGAACAGACAGAACAGACAGAACAGACAGAACAGACAGAACAGACAGAACAGACAGAACAGACAGAACAGACAGAACAGACAGAACAGACAGAACAGACAGAACAGACAGAACAGACAGAACAGACAGAACAGACAGAACAGACAGAACAGACAGAACAGACAGAACAGACAGAACAGACAGAACAGACAGAACAGACAGAACAGACAGAACAGACAGAACAGACAGAACAGACAGAACAGACAGAACAGACAGAACAGACAGAACAGACAGAACAGACAGAACAGACAGAACAGACAGAACAGACAGAACAGACAGAACAGACAGAACAGACAGAACAGACAGAACAGACAGAACAGACAGAACAGACAGAACAGACAGACAGACAGACAGAACAGTACAGAACGTGCGAATTTCAAACAAAATTGATATCTAGTCGAAAGCTATCATTATACCTAGTGATCAATTTTTTCGAATGCTGTATCTTTTGAAGTTTTTGAACAAAATAAGTAATATTAATGCTCAAAATTTGGTTTTAATTCCTAATGATCCTTATGCACGACAAAAATGAGTTGGTAATTTTGGTTTATAATCATCCCGAACCGTTAACACAGTACGACATCTCTAAACTCGCGTCCGGGATCGCGACCGACTTCCTTGCCCGCGCCTGGATCGAGTCCTCGTCTGTAGTCTAGCCGTGGATGGGCGTCTCCGACGGCTGCCGGACTTGGTCCGATTTCCATCCACCTCGGCCGTCGATCGGCGGCGCGTTCTTCCTCGCGTCCCGCTTGCCACCTGAGTAGTAGCCCCCGGCGGCAGGCTCACCCGCCTCCGTGACTTGTTCCATTCCGGTCCCAGCTCTGAACGGCTGAAAACCTGCCTGATTAGTTTCAGCTCGTCGTAGGTGATTTTGGTGTTTCTTGGCCGCAGCCAGCGCCGTGAACCACCCGATGACGACGCACGATCATGGCAATCGCAATCGCATTCCTCTACTTCTTCGGCGTCATCGTCAACTTCCGCGTCGGCGCCTTCAGTCGGCACAGCTCGGCTGCTTCCGGCCGTGGGTTGCAGATCGCCTCCCACCAACAGCAGTTGGCAGGAGAAGCTTCGGGGCTCCTGAAATTGGTCCAGCTGGATCAGTGGTTTGACGTGGCCACTTTGCACCGACACCAGTCCGGTGCGTTGACCTTCGGCCAACGCCAGGTTAAACTGGGACTGTAGCTGGGGTTCCGGCTTGCATGACCCTTGGCGCAGTTGGCCTAGAAGAGCCTCAGTGGTGATCGCTGGAGTTTGGGGGATGAGATTATTTGCTTTCTGCGGGTTACAGGGGATTGAGCAATAAGTCAGTTACATACCTTCTTGGTTGGATTCCCGAATGGCCTTCAGGATCTGAGGTAGCATCTTGCAGTGCTCTGCTTCCGTTATGGTAGTTGTCAATGGAATGACGTTCTTCTTTGACACAGAAAAAATGGTAAAATCATCGATTACTTGGATGGAACGTTCTCATTTTCTTTGGAAAACGCCCTTTTTGTTACTCCTCTAGTAGTTGGACACAACAATACACGTACCTACAGCACACGCAGAATTTCCAGGCAGTGTGACCGGTCGAGACCCACGGAGTACTGTAAACGCAGCCAACGACGCAGCCGAGGGCACCGCGGGAAGGTTGAATGGAGGTGGCGGAACAACGGCAGAACGAATGGTTCGACGAGAAGTGCAGAGCGATTTTGGAGTACATAATGCTGCAGCATGGAACCCGGCAGAACGGCAATACAAAAGTAAGCAGGAACAGTAGTTCCGCATTACAGCAGAAGAAGTGAAGTAGAAAAGGAAGTGTTGTGTCGTTCTCAAGGAATACGGAAGCTCAACGCATCCCGCAACTGCTTTATGATGTGAACCGAAGTGTTCTAGTGAAATACCGTGAGCGAGTGGTAGGATCCGGCAGGAATATCAAGGAGATGTGTCTCCAAATCGAGGTGCGCGAGAAGCGAACGAGAGGGTGCAATTCGTCTTCTGCGGAAATTCATAGGAGCAAATGAAAATCCACATCATCGTTGTAACGATGTTCGACACGACGACTTCCTCCTTGTACGGCACAGTTTGTCATGAACCGTAGCGCAGAGGACTACGCAGGACTGTTTCCAGAGGCGTTCAACTCGGAAGGTATCGGTGAGCGCGCTCCCGACCAGAGTGTACAGGTTCTTCAGAACAAAGAATCTAATATGGAGCGAGTCTTGAAGATAGTGTAGTAGAGTCCAGCTGGCGATATGTTCACTTTCCTGGCCAAGTTTGAAGAAGATCAGGCGCTGTATTTCTCCGGTGATCGGCGACCAACCAGAAGGATAGTGAGTCTGCTCCGCTACCTGTGTGATCCACGGGGAACTGCTGATCCAGGATTTTTGGCGCAGTGGTAGTTTCTGGGATCAACCGGTTGACGACGAAAGCTGCGAGAAGTGCGATCGTTCCATTACTCGGCTCCCGGAAGTCTAAGGTTGCTCCGTTGAAGATGCTGTCAATTCCGATGAGGCTAGAGATGCAGGCGACGGTGATCTGAGCAAGGTTGCTGCAAACGGTCGTCGAGGTACACATTCGCAAGAGGTCAAACAGCGGTTGCTCTGGTCGGATTCCAGAACCGCCATATCGTGAATACACTCGGAGCAGCGAAGGTACAAACCATTCGTGGCATTCTGGGATGGCAATATGCTCAACCTCACGAAGCACAATGAGTGCAACTGCATATCCACGAAGAGCCACATCGCCGACGGTTTGACGAAGTTGAAGAGCGGAAGCAGTTTGGAGTTAAACGGATCGTGGTTTCGAGGTCCGGCGTTTCTCCACCAGTCGGATGAACAATGGACGAAGCACGAAGCGGAAGCATCGAACACACCAGATGTAGTACGCGCGTGTCAACTGATCCGCGGTAGTGTACCAGGAGATGATACTTGACGTAATTGGTATTCACCGCTTAACCCTTATAATCTGAACGTACGATTTGCATATTCAGAATCAGACTGTAAAAATCATAACTTCGTTAATTCTGGACCGATTTTGATCATCGACGTCCCAAAAGAACCGGGTAAATCTCTAGTTTAGATACGTGAACCAAAATTTTAAATTGGCCATCTGGTTCCGGAGTTATTCCGGGACGTACTGGGGTATGTTTTTGGCCAGGCAAAGGGACACTATCGTTGGGTTTCTAAAACTAAGCATGCGACATATCAATCTTCATGGTTTTGCAAAACAAGTTCGATGGGGTCATTTTTTGGATTTTTGGACACGTTGGACACGTTCCGGGATGTTCCGGGAACCTGGTTCTTCCGTGAAAATGGCCACTTTCATGTCTCTTCTAAATCCCAGCATGCGACATATCAATCTTAATGATTTTGCAAAACAAGATCGAAGGAAGTAATTCTGCGGATTTTTGGCCACTTTGGACACGTTCCGGGGTGTTCCGGGAACCTGGTTCTTCCGTGAAAATGGCCACTTTTATGTCTCTTCTAAGTACTAGCATGCGACATATCAATCTTCATGATTTTGCAAAACAAGATCGAAGGAAGTAATTCTGCGGATTGTTGACACACTTTGGACGTCTCCGGGGTGTTCCGGGAACCTGGTTCTTCCGTGAAAATGGCCACTTTTATGTCTCCTCTAAGTACTAGCATGCGACATATCAATCTTCATGATTTTGCAAAACAAGATCGAAAGTATTCATTTTGCGGATTTTTGGCCACTTTGGACACCTCCGGGGATGTTCCGAGAACTTGGTTCTTCCGTGAAAATGGCCACTTTTATGTATCTTCTAAATCCCAGCATGCGACATATCAAACTTCATGATTTTGCAAAACAAGATCGAAAGAAGTCATTTCGCGGAGTTTTGGCCACGTTGGACACGTTCCGGAATGTTCCGAGAACCTGGCGCTTCCTTAAAAATGGCCACTTTTATGTTTGCTCTAAATCCCAGCATTCGACATATCAATCTTCATGATTTTGCAAAACAAGATCGAAGGAAGTCATTTCATGGATTTTTGGCCACGTTGGACACGTTCCGGAATTTTCCGGAACCTGATGCTTCCGTGAAAATGGCCAGAATTTCCTGAAGGAATCTCTGGAGGTATTCCTGGAGAAATTCATGGAGGAATCCCTGAAGGAATTCCTTGAGGATCCAATGGAGGAATCCCTGGAGGAATTCATTGAAGAACCAATGGTGGTTCCTGAAGGTATTCCAGAGGATTTCCAGGATGAATTCCTTGAAGATCCAATGGAGGTTTCTGGAGAAACCCCTTGGAGGAATTCCTGGAATAAAATCTGGAGAAATTACTGGTGAATGTTTCTAAAAGAATCTCTGGAAGAATCCTTGTAGATTTTTTGCAAGAGTTCCTCCAGAGATTTTTACAGGAATTACTCCAGAGATTCCTCCAGGAATTTCTCCAAAGATTCCTCTAGAAAATCCTCCAAAGATTGTTCCAAAATTTTCTCTTGGGATTCCTCCAGAGATTCCTCTAGGAACAAGAATCAGGAATTCCCAAGTATCTCCCAAATTGTTAAACCTTATCGTTTGAATTTGGGTGTCCCGATTTTTTGATATAAATTGTATTTTGAAGCTATAAATAGGATCAAGACTCTTTTGCCGACAATTATAGGAAATGATTCCGGATTTTTAAGACTGCCACTATATAAGAAATTTATGTTTTTGTTCTGAGTTCCTTTGAATTTTTTCGACACATCGCTAAATTGATTTGTGAGGTTTTTTGTTAGCTAATTTCCATTGTAAACAGTTTTTATACTGACGATAATTAGCCCTCAACATCCATGTCTTGCTGGATATTAGTGCGTTTACTGCTGTAGCTATAGGGAATGTCAAGTATCATCAACTGAACTCATATTTTTGCCTATATTTTTACAAAGACAATCATCGCGGGAGGAATCCCTGAAGGAATTCCTGGATAAACCCTTGAAGGAAGTCCCTGGATAAAATGGAATTCCTTGAGGAGTCCCTGGATGAAATCCTCGAGAAATCTCTGGTGAATTTCTTGAGGAATTTCTGGCAGAATTCTTTGAGGAACCATTGGAGGAATTCCTGGAGGAATTCCTTGAAGAACCAATAGAGGTTCCTGGAGAAATCACTGAAGGAACTCCTGAAGGAATCCCTGAGGAATTTCAGGAGGGATTCCTGGAGGAGTTCTTAGAGAAATTCCTGATGGATGTTCCTGAAGGAATCTCTGGAATAATCTCAGAAGAAATTTTCGGGAGAATCTCTGGAAGATTTTCTAAAGGAATCTCAGGTGGTATTCTTGGAGGAATATCTGGAGGAATTCTTTGAGGAACCAATGGAGGTTCCCTGGGGGAATCTCTGGAGGAATTCCTCCAGGAATTCATTCCTTGAAAAACCAAAGAATGTTCATGGAGAAATCTCTGGAGAAGCTCCTGAAGATATCTCAGGAGGAATTCCTTATGCATGTTCCTGGAGAAATCTGTGGAAGAAACCCATAAAAAAAATTTATGAAGGAATCTCTGAAGGATTTCCTGAATGAATCTCTGGAGGTATTACTGGAAGAATCTCTGAATGAATTCCTGAAGAAATTCATGAAGAAATTGCTGGAAAAATTCCTGAAAGAATTTGTGGAGAAATCCATCTCTGAAGGAATTCAATGAGGAACCAGGAGGAATCCTTGAGGAACCCTTGAAGGAATTCCTGGAGAAATCTCTGGAGGAACCCCTGATGGATGCTCCTAAAAGAAAGCTTTGGAAGAATCCCAGGATGAACTTTTGGATGAATCTCTGGAGGACTGCCTGCAGGAATCCCTGCAGAAATTCCTGGAAAGACCAACGGGGGCTCTTGGAGAAATCTCAGGAGGAATTCCCGAGGAGTTCCAGGATGAATTCTTTGAAAAACCAATGGAGGTTCCGGGAGAAATCTATGGAGGAATCCCTGAAGAAATTCCTTGAGAATCTCTGAAAAATAGTGGTGGATGTTCCTGGAAGAATCTCTGGAAGAATTCCAGGAGAAATTTTCGGAAGCATCTCTAGAGGATTTCTTGAAGGAATCTCTGGAGATATTCTTGGAAAAATCCCTGTAGGAATTCTTTGAGAAACCAATGGAGGTTCCTAAAGATATCTTTGGAGGAACTCCTGGAGAAGTCCCTGAGGAATTTCTGGATGAATTCCTTGAAGAACCAATGGAAGTTGCTTGGGAAATCTCTGGAGCCACTCCTGGAGGAATTCCTGGGAAATTCCTGGAGAACTCCCTGGAAGAAATCCTGGACAAATCTCTGGAGGAATTCATGATGGATGTTCCCTGAGGAATCTCTGAAAGAATCCCAGGAGAAAATTTTGGAAGAATCTCTGGAGGGTTTCCTGAAGGAATCTCTGGAGGTATTCCTGAAGGAATTCCTGGAAGAATCTCTGGAGGAATTCCTGATACTTGTTCCTAGAGGAATTTCTGGAGGAATCTCTGGAGAAATTTTTGGAAGAATCTCTGGAGGATTTCCTGAAGAAATCTGCTGTAATCCCTGGAGAAATCCCTGTAGGAAATCTTTGAGGAACCAATGGAGGGTTCCTGAAAAAAATCTCTGGAGGAACTCCTGGAGAAATCCCTGAGGAATTTCAGGATAAATTCGTTGAAGAACCAATGGAAGTTCCTGGAGAAATCTCTGGAGGAACTCCTGGGGGAATCTCTGCAGAATTCCTGGAGGGATTCCTGAAGGAGTTCTTAGAGAAATCTCTGGAGGAATTCCTGATGGATGTTCCTGGAGGAATCTCTGGCATAATCTCAGGAGGAATTTTCGGGAGAATCTCTGGAGGATTTCCTAAAGGAATCTCTGGAGGTATACTTGGAGGAATCTCTGGAGGAGTTCTTCGAGGAACCAATGGAGGTTCCCTGGAGGAATCTCTGTGGGAATCTCTGGAGGAACTCTTGGAGGAATTTCTGGAGAATTCTAGGATAAATTCTTTGAAAAACCAATGGAGGTTCCTGCAGAAATTTCTGGAGCCACTCCTGGAGGAATTCCTGAGAAATTTCCTGGAGGAATCCCTGGAAAAATTCCTGGAGAAATCTCTGGAGGAGTTCCTGATGGATGTTTCTGGAGGAATCTCTGGAAGAATCTCAGGAGAAATTTTAGAAAGAATCTCTGGAGAATTTTCTGAAGGCATTTCTGGAAGAATTACTGAAGAAATTCCTAAAGGAATTTCTGGAGAAATTCCTGTAGTAATCCCTGGAAGATTCCATGGAGGAATTCTCTGAGGAACCAATGGAGGTACCTGGAGAAATTTCTGGAGGAATCCCTGAGGAATTCCAGAATGACTTTCTTGAGGAACCAATGGAGGTTCCTGAAGAGAACTCCAGGAGGAATTCCTTGAGGAATCCTTGGAGGAATTCCTGGAAAAATCTCTGAAGAAACTCCTGGAGGAATCCCTGGAAGAATTCTTGGAGCAATTCCTTATACTTGTTCCTAGAGGAATCTATGGAGGAATCCCAGGAGGAATTTTTGAAAGAATCTTTGGAGGATTTTCTGGAGGAATCTCTGGAGGAATTCCTGGAGGAATCCCTGGAAGAATTCATGGAGGAATTTCTGGAGGACTCCCTTGAGGATTTTTTGAGGAACCAATGGAGGTTCCTGGAGGAATCTCTGGAGGAACTCCTGGGGGAATCTCTGCGGAATTTCTGGAGGGATTCCTGGAGGAGTTCTTAGAGAAATCTATGGAGGAATTCCTGATGGATGTTCCTGGAGGAATCGCTGGAAGAATCTCAGGAGGAATTTTCGGGAGAATCTCTGGGGGATTTCCTGAAGGAATCTCTGGAGGTATTCTTGGAGGAATCTCTGGAAGAATTCCTGAAGAAATTTCTGCAGAAATCCCTGGAGGAAGTCTTTGAGGAACCAATGGATGTTTCTGTCTGAATCTCTGGAAGAAATTCAGGAGAAATTTTAGGAAGAATCTCTGCAGAATTTTCTGAAGAAATCTTTGGAGGTATTATTCCAGGAGGAATTCCTGGAGAAATTCCTGCAAGAATCCCTGGAAGAATCCATGGAGGAATTCCTTGAGAAATCAAAGAAGGTTCCTGGAGAAATTTCTGGAGGAATCCCTGAGGAATTCCAGAATGACTTTCTTGAGGAACCAATGGAGGTTCCTGGAGAGAACTCCAGGAAGAATCCCTGAGGAATTCCTGGAATAATCTTTGGAGGAACTCCTGGAGGAATCCATGGAGAAATTCTTGGAGAAATTTCTGATGCTTGTTCCTAGAGGTATATCTGGAGGAATCCCAGGAGGGATTTTTGGAAAAATCTTTGGAGAATTTTCTGGAGGATTTCCTGGAGGAATCCCTGGAAGAATCCATGGAGCAATTTATGGAGGAATCCATGGAGGAATTCCTGGAGGAATTCCTTGAGGAACCAATGGAGGTTCCTGGAGGAATCGCTGTGGAATTCCAGGATACATTCCTTGAAGAACCAATGGAGGTTCCTGGAGAAATCGCTGGAGCCATTCCTGGAGGAATTCTTCTTGGAGGAATCCCTGGAAGAATTCCTGGAGAAATCTCTGGAGGAATCCCTGATTGATGTTTCTGGAGGAATCTCTGGAAGAATCCCGGGAAAAATTTAAGAAAGATTTCCTGAAGGAATCTCTAGAGGTTTTCCTGGAGGAATTCCTGAAAAAAAAAATCCTGAAGAAATTCCTGGAGAAATTCCTGCAGGAATCCCTGGAAGAATCCATGGAGAAATTCCTTGAGGAATCACGGAGATTCCTGAAGAAATTTCTTGAGGAACCAATGGAGGTGCATGGAGATAACTCCAGGAGGAATCCCTGAGGTATCCCTGGAGGAATTCCTGGAAAAACCTCTGGAGGAACTCCTGCAGGAATCCCTGGAGGAATTCTTGAAGGAATTCCTAATACTTGTTCCTAGAGGAATCTCTGGAGGAATCCCAGGAGAATTTTTTGGAATAATCTTTGGAGGATTTACTGTAGGAATCTCTGGAGAAATTCCTGGAGGAATCCCTGGAGGAATTCCTGTTAAAATCTCCTGCAAAAATTCGACAGGGATTCTTCCAGAGATTTTTTTAGGAACATCCACCAGTAATTTCTCCAGATATTATTCCAGGAATTCCTCCAGGGATTTCTCCTGGAACCTCCATTGGTTCTTCAAGGAACTCCTTCAGGGATTCCTTCAAAAATTTCTCCACGTATACCTCCAGAGGTTCCTTCAGGAAATCCTGGTAATTTTCACGGTAGCATCAGGTTCCCGGAACATTCCGGAACGTATCCAACGTGGCCAAAAATCCGTGAAATGACTTCTTTCGATCTAGTTTTGCAAAATCATGAAGATTGATATGTCGCATGCTGGAATTTAGAAGAGACATAAAAGTGGCCATTTTCAAGGAAGCGCCAGGTTCTCGGAACATCCCGGAACGTGTCCAACGTGGCCAAAACTCCGCGAAATGACTTCTTTCGATCTTGTTTTTCAAAATCATGAAGATTGATATGCCGCATGGTGGGATTCATAAGAGATATAAAAGTGGCCGTTTTCACGGAAGAGCCAGATTCCCGGAACACCCCGGAACGTGTCCAAAGTGGCCAAAAATCTGCAGAATTACTTCCTTTGATCTTGTTTTGCAAAATCATGAAGATTGATATGTCGCATGCTAGTACTTAGAAGAGACATAAAAGTGGCCATTTTCACGGAAGAACCAGGTTCCCGGAACACCCCGGAACGTGTCCAAAGTGGCCAAAAATCCGCAGAATTACTTCCTTCGATCTTGTTTTGCAAAATCATGAAGATTGATATGTCGCATGCTGGGATTTAGAAGAGACATGACAGTGGCCATTTTCACGGAAGAACCAGGTTCCCGGAACATCCCGGAACGTGTCCAACGTGTCCAAAAATCCAAAAAATGACCCCATCGAACTTGTTTTGCAAAACCATGAAGATTGATATGTCGCATGCTTAGTTTTAGAAACCCAACGATAGTGTCCCTTTGCCTGGCCAAAAACATACCCCAGTACGTCCCGGAATAACTCCGGAACCAGATGGTCAATTTAAAATTTTGGTTCACGTATCTAAACTAGAGATTTACCCGGTTCTTTTGGGACGTCGATGATCAAAATCGGTCCAGAATTAACGAAGTTATGGTTTTTACAGTCTGATTCTGAATATGCAAATCGTACGTTCAGATTATAAGGGTTAAAAGAGCGATGGAAATGTGTCGTGTTCACCGGTTCTGAAAGTGTTCGGTCCTCGGCGTGGGTCATTGAACGTGGGACTGGTGCCTCTATAACCAACAACCGTGACTTCGTAGAGTTGGCGAACGGTACTTCGTCGGTCGACATCCCGTTGAAGGTTGAAGCCAGCGTACAGCAGAGAATACCTTTTGAGGAGGAGATTGATCCACTTGAAGAAGAACAGAAGCTTATTGCGGACGCAGAGCCAGAGGATGACGATGGGGAGCCTGCTCAGGCGCGTGGTAGGACACCACGGAAGCTTGATGAGTACGTTCTCAAGTACGCCGTTGGTAACGTGGCCTGTGCGTCAGAGGAACCCTTCAACGTGCAGCACTGCAGATCAAGGAATGGCGGGATGCGATGGAGGACGAGCTTGAGTCCCAAAAGCGGAACCAGAGATAGGAACTCGTCCCACCGCTGAAAGGGCGGAAGATCGTTGGATCGCGTTGGTGGCTGTACAAGCTAAAGCTAAACATTACGAAGTAGAAGGCTAGAAACGTGGCCCAAGGATTCTCCCAGAAGTCACACGACATGTAACGTTCCGTACAATGCTGTCCGTTGCAATCGAGCGGAAGATGACGATAAGACACCTGGACAATAAGACGGCATCTAGGAGGCAGAGTTGTGCATGCACCAGTCGCCTGGGTATGCTGTTCCCGGCAAAGAAGACTACGTCTGCAAACTCATGAGGAGCGTCTACGGAAAATGCCAGTCCGCGCGGTGCTGTTTCGGTGATGACACGTTTCTGGCGTTGGCAAGCTTCAAAAAAAATGGATGTGTCTACGGCTGGACTAAAGAAGGTTTTTGAAGTGACCTACCTGGGGGATGCCCGCCATTTCCTCGGCATGAAGCCCGCCGTGAAGAAGAACCGTACACAATTCGGCTGCAGAAAGCACCGAGTAGCGAGTTGCTGCAGGATGTCACCTAATACAGGAGTGTTGTCGAAAGTCTTCTCTACCTCGATGTAGTGGCTGGCCCGGACCAAGGCCCGGACATAACCAAAAGCGCGGCCGTTCTAGTGTGAAAATTCGCGGCATCCATGGAGCGAGATGGAGTAGTGACGAATAGAGTCTTGAGGCATCTCAAGGGTACAATCGACTGCAGGCTACGTTTAGGCGGCGAAGAAGATCAGAACTTAGAAGGTTGTTTGGACGCAGACAGCGCCAGCGGCGGCGACGTGACCAGTCGCAGGTCGACTTACGAATTTGCGTTCATGTTCTTTGACGGTCTTTTGTTAATGAAAGGCGGAATATGTTGCCCTCAGCGAGGAAGCGATCTGGCTGAGGCAACTATTGGCGGATTTCACCGAACGACAGGACAAGGCCATGACGTTTCGTAAAGACAACCAAGGTTAAATTGCGTTCGTAAAGACGGAGCGCGTCACCAGAAGGTCTAAGCACATAGACACAAGGCAGAAGCAGTGGTAGCGAAAAGAGGCCATTAGGATCTGGTAGATCCCCTATTGACCGAAGAGGTAGAGACGGTCATTTGCTCAAGTGATCCGTAGCAGGGAAGTTCACAATAGAACCTTCAAGAAGTGTTATAGATCTGTAGATCAGGTGTGTGATGGATAAAAAGGACACAGGTAAATCTGAATCTAGATGATTCCATGAATTATATAATACCTCCCCCCCCATCCCTCACAACACCCCGAAATTTTATCGCGGTTTTAAATACCACAACTGAAGAGGTGAACCATAACCTTAAAATGGGTCACCCTCCACCGTAGAGACATCCGATGTAGACTTGAGCAGGTGATGTTCCGGCCATCCGCTACACTCGGTCCAAGACCTAAAGGAGGCTCATTTTCCGGAAGCCGAGGAACTCCCGGTTCATTTAGGCGGCAAAGGTCGCATTTTAAGCGTGGACCGGAAAGGAGTTGGAGCGTGGAACAACAGAGGCTGGAAGCAGGAGAAAGGGGCCCTGAAGAAAGAAGGTAAGATTAGCCCTAAGAAAGTGGGTGAAATAGAGGGAAGAAGGTAGATAGCAAGGGACATATAGAGAGAAAGTGCACTGTAGTTAGAGAAATAAACAGGAGTATAAAATAGGCAACTCAAGTGTTTTCCTGAATCCGCGAAATAGAAAGGACAAGCGTGCCGACCCTAGAAGATGAGGTCAAATACAGAGTCTCGTTAGTCGCTGGGAAGGGCCACGTTCTGTGACTACCGCCGTTAGTTACAAGTGAGTAAGTGTAGTCAATTGTACCGCCCCTGATATTCTGTTCGTGCTTCTTGAGAGATGTGAGAGCCAAGTCAAGATGAACGACCTTGTTCCACAATCTCTGAGCCACCGGGTTACAAGTGGCAGCTCATTTTTGGACGAGGAAGGTATACTTTGGATGGAAGCCAGAGGGATCCAGGGTTCTTTCCTCCTTTTCAAACTCCGCTTCCCTGTTATTCTACCGAAACGACCCCACTAAAAAACAACTCACGCAAATGCAGAGACCGTGATCCGATAGTGCTTCCGAATGCAGAAAGAAGTGTGTGCCGAAGATTCCGAAGGCTTCGCTTCTATTGGCGCGTATCATTCCCGGCTGGCGCGGTGGCCGGATGGATTATCGCGGTCCGTTCACGGTCACAGTTGGGCGCAGATCGGAAAAGAGGCAGGCCTGTGTCTTCACATGTTTGACGACGAGAGCGATTTAACTAGAAGCGGGAAAACCCAGTCGAATTCTATTCCGATAATGGAGCAACCTTTCAGGAAACAAGTAAGGGAATTGTACGTAAGATAGGTAAAGAATGCGAAGAAGTATTTACTAATGCGAGACCGGGGTGGAACTTCGTTCAGTGGAGCGCGATCACATGGAAAGCATTAAATGGTAGCGACTAGTCCGGTCCATCAAAGCAGCCCTGGCGATGCTACGAGACGGAAGAAGGTGACGAATGAGGTGCTGCTGACTACGTTGTCAGAAGCGGAGTACCATGTAAATTCACGTGTCCGTTGGCGTACGCCGGGCTAGGTCTGGAGGCTAGCGAAGAGTAGACGCTGTATAACTTCATGAAAGGTCTCGAATTGACGGTAGAGCATATTTTGACGACGAATGAAGGCCAAGCGCTCCTGGATCTGTACAAGAGTTCACAGGCACTGTCAGATCATCTGTGGAAGCGGTGGATAGCGGAGTACGTGCGGCGATCAACCAACGTATCAGGTAGCACGAAGTGGACGAAAGGGAGAGAATGAGTTGGATGCGTGGCGAGGTGAACGTAGTGTACCCTGAAGCTGATGGTAGAATCCGGCGAGCGCTGGAGAAAACGACGAAGAGAGAGTTCCAGCGGCCGGTAGCAAAGCCTGCTGCGCTGGAGATTCAAGAGCGTAACTCTGGTACTGTTCCACTCGCGTTAACAACGCCAGTTATTATGCTACTGTGCGAGTAGCGCAATAACTAAGCTAGCATTTATTTTTACTGCAATAAAATCCTGATGAACAGTAGGAACGATCTTCCTATCTTATGTAACATGTTCTACAATCGTAAAATGTCACGGTCGTTCAACGTCGTTATCATCCTAGCCCAAGAGGTAATTAGCTGGGAAAAATCCTTTCGTCGTTCCGCTAGTCCTATTGCTATCATACCTCAGAAGCATAACCATTCACTGCACAGACACTAAGCCAAGCCCCAGCAGTGCAGAAGAAATCATTGAAGTAAGCCTTGAAGCAGAAAAGAGGCTACGTTCCGTTCGGAAACCAGAGTGGGGAAGAGGCGTGAAGACGACAACGACGAAGAATCTCACATCATCACAGAAGCCTCTGCTTCTGAAGCAGCGCAAATCACAATCGGACTCTGGCTGACTGTACACTAGTATGGGACACGCTTGTATGGAAAAAATAAATCCTCGCTCCAGTCGACTTTTTAGATCCCATTTAGGTCCCAAATGAACTGTACAAAATTTCAGCGCAATCGATGAAACTATTATTTAGCGCAAGCGGTTCAAAGTTTTCATAGGATTTACTATGGGAAAAGTTACACTTTCAAACAAAAAATCCCAGAGGTCGCCCCTTGTCTCCTTAATTCAAATCGATCAACGCTTCTTGTAGAAAAATCATTTATGAAACTTTCCTTCGAAGACCGCAAAACAATTGGATGCATGTGAAAAAAGTTATTGATTTATTACCGATTAGTGATCCGACGAACGGCTTATTGTTTTGTTTTATTAGCAGCACTGTAGCTGCTGCCTTGGCTGCTGCTGTTTCTGGGGGTGGTGATGCCACCCGCCACCCCATGCAGCACCGGCAGCAGCAGTGCTGCTGATAAAACAGAACAAAAAGCCGTTCGTTGGATCACTAATCGGTAATAAATCAATAACTTTTTTCACAAGCATCCAATTGTTTTGCGGTCTTCGAAAGAAAGTTTCATAAATGATTTTTCTACAAGAAGCGTTGATTGATTTGAATTAAGGAGACAAGGGCTGACCTCTGGGATTTTTTGTTTGAAAGTGTAACTTTTCCCATAGTAAATCCTATGAAAACTTTGAACCGCTTGCGCTAAATTATAGTTTCATCGATTGCGCTGAAATTTTGTACAGTTCATTTGGGACCTAAATGGGATCTAAAAAGTCAACTGGAGCGAGAATTTGATGTTTGTCCCATACTACTGTACACGTTTTTCCCTTGCTCTCCTCATCCACTGACCTCACCCACCACCACCACCACCGTCAACAACAACAACAACTGTGTGTTGCCGGAAGTGTGAAAGCCGTCGTTGTCGTCGTCGTCGCCGTCGTCGCGCGGAACAGCAATGGGAGAGCGCGCGCTTTCACAAAAGCAAAAAGCTTCAACACCGGAAAGCAACATTTTAGAGAACGAACGGAATCGAGCGCAAAACGTGTGAAAGGCCTACTGCTAACACATAGCTCGAAGGCTTGAGTTGAGGTGGACCTCGGGGGACGCGAACGGCACCCGCCCAAGTAGGCCTTGAGTTTTCCCAACGCCTACTTTCCCGTTGGTTGGTTGTGTGGGTGTGTGTATGTGGGCACGTTTCGCGTGCAACCAAGCGCAGAAGGAGAAGAAGGAGCGAACGGCGATGCGATGCGATGCGATGGAAGGAGTTGAAGGAAACAAAGTGTGACATACGTGACGGCGTGACGTTTGTGGGAGGTGCGAGGTGGACGAGGAGGCAGACGAAAACATTCCCAGCTGCTTATGGGATGCCTTCGGGGCTGACCAGATTTATGTGTGTGTATTTCTGACTCGGGTGCTAAATTAGACCATTTGTTGTTGAAGCGGGGTGGGGAGACGGGGTGAGGTGGATGGCTGGAGAAAGCACGCATTAGCGCCAGTCACACGGTGCATATATTGATCAATAGTTGGCCGTTTTATGGATGCATTGAATGTATAATATTGTTCAAAAATAGATTGACATCAATCATTCAACTTTTCCCCTATATTCCGTTTGATCAACCACACAGCAATATTTCCCCTCCATAGCGCATTTTTCTTCAATTTTCTCTACAATATTTCCCCACCTTCAAAATTGTTACATCAATCCTCTCGAAGATTGTTCAAACCATGGGTCAAATTATTCCATGGATCAATAATTGATTGGTTCAATATTTCCCCTCCAGATCAACCTATCATTCTTTCAATGCAGCAGCGCGTGAACGAGAGAATCATCATTGCAGAGCATTATGCCGTGTTGCCGTATTTTTTAAAATTTAAATAAACAGCTATTGAAATATATTATACAAAGAAACTGAATTCAGATGTAATAAATCATCGAACAAAAAATAGTTATTTATGTAACGAGTTGCAAAAAGTTGATTTTTTCAGCACGAGTCGTACATTTATCCAACGAGGCTTGCCGAGTTGGATAAATACGAAGAGTGCTGAAAAAATCGAGTTTTGCAACGAGTTCCATACAAAATTTTATGCAATGATTTTTTTCATAATGCAACCCATTTGAGTTGCATAATGTTCATAATGCAACTCAAATGAGATGCATTATGAACATTATACAACTATTTTTCATTATGCAACTCATTTCAGTTGCATAATGAGCCAGTTAGGAAAAATTGACCATTATGATATCAAAATGAGTTTTATAAAATGTAAATTATGATACTGAATTGCATAAAAACAATTTATGCAGAAGTAATGTAGTAAATTTATGCAAAGTTTATGTAAAGTAATTTATGCAGAGGTAAATGTAATGAACCCAACTATTACAATGCATTAGTGATAATAAACAGTTCACAACATTTTTTGTGTAATCTTCTAACTCGGTTCGTGTCCCACCGAACTTTGCTAAAAATTACTGGTGCACTGGCGGTCTCTAACACCAGTTAATTAATAATTTGCACATTATGGTGGTAACATGCTTAGCTGTGTTACCTATAAATTAGAAATACCCCCTTCTGACAAATAACACCCTTCAGTAGTAATTTTGTGTAATGTCGAAATATAAAGGTAATTCAGCAAGACGGCACTGAAGGTGTTTCGAGTCCCATCCCATGGGCTGTCCAAAAACTTTTCGTAATAAAAAAAAAGTGTAAAATGTTTGATTATGTAAAAATGGTTAGAAGAAGAATTAATATGAATAGAAAATTCATTAAAAAAACATAAATAAAAATGTGACAGAAATGCATTGTATACATTATCTTCCGCATTATTGGCTTTGGGATTGGTAGGACTGAAAATCAACCGCACACCCACCGACGACGCATTGATTCAATAAAAGGCTTTGCTTTGCTAGCTGTGCACGTATGATAAGCATGCACGGATACTTGTTTTTTTTTTTCTCTTTATGCATTAACTTCTCTCATACTGCCGGGAGATTTTCTCTCTGCTCGAGCCTCGGCTTGATCTATCTCTCTGGAAAGGGGTAATGTCGAAAATATTGGATTGATACTTGGTTTGAGCCTCGTGATTTCATCAATAATCCTTGAGAAAGAAATAATTGATGGAATGGTGGAATAAAGGAAACAAGAGAGCGCTGCCAAATAAACATTTTCAAGCACAAGTTGCGCATCGTAAATTTTCATTAGATTACACAAGTTTACAAAATAAAACGAAAGTCGTGAACTTTTGTCAATGACCAAAATTTTTGAAGCACAATGTAGTGCTGATTTCGAAACCGACCTTCAAAAAATTTTAAGTAGAGCAGTTTTTGAGTTTTAGCTCAATATCGAGTTTTACAACTTTTCAAAATATGTAATTTACTAAAATTCAAATATATTGCGTTTTGTTCAACCAATTTTAAATCTTTTTTCATCAATTGAAAGCTGAATACAATACTATTCGATTATCTGAATACAGGTTTTGCGTCAGATTGATGAAATTCAAGATATAGGCGAGCTTTAGGAACGATCTTCTTAAATTTTAGCCAAATTTCCAAAATTTTTTGAAGAGATGTATTTTTTTCAATAAGAAAAAACCAACTTAAAAATTCTTTCTCGACGTTTAGTTGACATATCATATGTAGGCGAGTTACAGTAAAAATTTCAGCTCAATCGAAGCATTGATTACGGAGAATGAGATGTTTGAAGTGAGCGACTTTGCTTAAAAATAGAACAAAAATCGATTACAAATCATCAACCTTGTATGGAAAGTCGAAAAAATTTCCGCTCTACTGTATTTTTTTTCTTTCGCGTTTTCGAACTCAGGGTATGATTCTACACCAAAAATGATCATCAGCTTACCGAGTTCAAAAATGCTGTAAACTAGTGTTATTTAGGAATAATGTTTAATATTTAATATTGGTTCATTATGTTTTATATCACATCTTTAATTTCCACTAACGTATATGCGATTTTCTAGTGCCTTTAGTATAAAATGCTAGAAAACTCAGTATATTATCGACAGCTTTGTTCTTTTCGTCATGGGGTGTTATCTAAAGTCTGATAAACTGAAAGTTGGCGTCACATCTTTGCCAATCAAACTGTTTACAACTAAGTTTCAAGATATTTGGACGACAAAAAACTCTTATGGCAAAGAGAGAAGCACTGCCAATAATACACAAAGTCACTCTCAAGGCATATAATTTAATCATAGTTCAGTAATCAATCTAGCTATAGATAAACCTGTTAATAACGGATAAAGCAAACATTTTCAATTATAGCCGAAACAAACAAATCAATATGGCAATAACCTCTTATCAGCCTTTGTTTTCCAAACCTCTACTGCTTTACATATTTACTATGACATTAGCGAAAATCAAAACTTGTTTGAACCTAACTATTTATTTATTTATTTTTAACTTTAAATTTTGCAAGAGGGAAAAGCCCCTTTGAGTGATTTCCAAATTCACATGTTGAAGTTCGAACCTAACTGTTAATACTTATTGTTTAAGCTCCATTTTGTATGAAGTATTTTGGTTCACCGGTAGAAATTCATAACTTGTGTTAGAAATTAAAAAAACATCAACCTTCTCAAGAAATTAGGAAAAATAGCATGATGAATTAGTAAATAGATCCACTATTTACCAATTCATCATACTTATCCGAGAGATTGGGTTCAATAAATAAGAGTTTATGAATGCTTACAAAAAATCGAATATGACGTGGTAAATAACCAAAATTATCAAAACATTATGTTTTCATAATCATTAATGGAATTGAATAAGCAAGTGAAATATCGAAATTTGCACTTTTATAATGATCAAGTCTTTATTTTATTTACAATGCAAAAACGTGACACTTTATTTATTTCTAAAAATTTGCTTCCAAACCATTCCATAAAATTCAATTGAGCTGGCCACCATGAACGCCGTAAACCACGCGCTGAATGTTGGTGAATTGCTATCTCTTCCTCACTGATGGAATGGTCTTCGCTCAATCTGCTGACTCTTTTACCCTGCTGGATTGATCGAATAAAACAACTCAAGGGGAAAGTTTGACGGACTTGGATGATCTTGATGGTTTGGTCAAACTGGATGATAGCGGTGGTTGGATCAATCTTTCGGAGGGGAAATATTGAGGATATGATCACCAGCCTCAATCCTCGCTTTTGCAGGTTGGTCAGTATTTACATCAAGATTCAACATTGTCATCCATTTTTTCCTCAATAAAAATGCATGCAATACATTTAGCAATATTTCCATCAAATTGTGTTTCTTGATGAAGTTGAAGGAAAGATTGAACCTCTTGGTTGAATCAACTTATTGATAAGTGTAAATGGCACTATTGAATTGGAATCTGAACAATCTTTTCAGCACTTTGTCGTCGTCGTGTTTGCTTTCGCATAGCGTTAAAGATAGGCGATTCCAAATAGAAGTTTTCCTCTAGCTTGACATTTTGATTGCGTTGTTTGTACTGTCATGCTAGAAATACAGTCTAGCCCCGCTCATTCGTCAATGACTGTTCCGTATTGACTTTTAGACAGTTCGCATGTCTGATTGCGCCAACTCCATGGCCAACTCGAATCAAAGCTTTGACGATTCCAGACGCGGCCAATTCCCAGAAGAAATTGTATATGGTGTCGATATGCTTCGTTCGCATGGTTCCTGCTTCGGCGATCAGCAAAGAGATGCTACACTGGTTGTCCTCCTGGATGGTCAGTAGGTACCGGATGTCCTCGCCGTTCTTGCTTGCTTCTGCGACATACTCCGCTTCGGTGGACGACAAGGTCCAATAGTTTTTCGTTGGTTCGCTGACATTACGTTTCATCCAGGCCCATAAACGAATCCCGCTCGGCGCACACGTGCAATGTCGCCCCCATGTCGACGATCCAGGTTCCGGTTCTTCAAGTCTCCTTCGCGGTGAAAGTGCAGCTGCCGTTCGTCTCACGAATCGCTTTCGCTTTGGATGGATTCTTCTTTACCAGACAAACCTGGTCACCCTTGGTGTCAAATTCCTGATCACTGGCTTGCATGTGTCAACTCGTCACCGGCCCGACTTTCCAACTCGTTGAAACTTTCCGGCAGACTACTCAGCACCAGCGCAACCTACAGCTTTTCGTTTAGTTTAAGGCGCGCCACGGAGACTTACTTACTTTCAGTCCTGGGCACCCTCGGCGGTGCAGATGGCCGAATTTAAAGATTTCCATCCTGGGCGATTGTCAGCAAGGGCGTAGCCAGGGAGGGGCAGGGGGGGCCGTGCCCCCCCCCCCCCTGACCGAGCAACTATATTCTAACTTAACCGAAAAACTTAGATGATCAGAGCTGTTTTTGACTAGTAAAAATAAAATTGTCCTGCATCCTCGTATTTTTTTTAATGTATGCAGGAATTCCTTCGGAAATTCTTGGAGGAATATCTTCGAAAATTCCTGAGGATATTTCTTCGGAAATACCTGGAGAAACTCCTTTGGAAATTCCAGAAGGAATTCCATCCAAAATTCCTGGAGGAATCCCTTCGCAAATTCCTGGAAGAATTCCATCGGAAATTCCTGAAGGAATTCCATCGGAAATTTCTGGAGCAATTCCTTCGGAAATTCCTTGGGCAGTTCCTTGGGAAAATTCTGGATGAATACCTTCGGAGATTCCTGGAGGAATTCTTTCAGAAATCCATAGAGAAATTCGTGAGGAAATCCTTTTTTTCCTGTTGGGGAAATTAAGCCACTGTGTCCAATAGGCTGAACTTTTGTGGCATGTCCCGTTTTGATATTCGCATCTAGCCAGCTAATTACCATGTGTCAAGTAATCAGCTACTGCCACGACGTGTCGTCTCCCAGTCAGGTGCAATGGAATTAATAAACTCCAAGACCTTCCCAGGTTTTGCAGACCAGATCTCACTGCGTTGCAAGCAACCACTATTTAGAAATTTTTGCCTGCGCGTGTATAAAGCACCACAACTGCAAAGCAGATGTTCCGAGGTTTCACGTTCCATATTACAGAAACGACAGATATCACTCTGAATATGGCCAATATTTTTCAAGTGATACCTGCTCGGGCAGTGTCCAGTTATTAGGCCAGTGTACATAGAGCTCTCTTGTTGAGCTCTAAGAGCTTTTTGGTTTTATAAGCATTTGGTGTTATAAATCGTTTTGACTGATTGCAATTTTTGACATCCATCCAATTGGATATCACCCTCTGCTCAGCCCAGCGTTTCAGATCCATTTTAATTGTACAGTTTATTTATTTATTTATTTATTTATTTCGTCAACCGACGTAGACTAGTACATTTACATATACATATTTTTTGTTTCTTAATGCTATAGTTTAGTCTAAGAAATACATAAAAAATATTAAAAAATTAAATTAGGATAGGTAGTGTATTTATAATGTTTTTAGGTGTTGGGACTTCGAAGACTGTAAAAGTATTTTCTAAGGTTATGCCGAGACATTGTAAAGTCAATGGTTTCGCAGTGTTGATTATAAATGTCCATCATTCGATTAATAGGCCCAAATTTGGCGTAGTTTGTTCTACGGTGGTTTGTTATGAATATGTTGCGATTTCGTAGTTGCCGAGAAGGTATGTAAAATTTTAATGAGGATAAGATTTTTGTTGAATCAATACGTTGTGAAACGATATCGTTAACAAAAGAAACCATTGCAATTTCACGCCGCTCTTTCAATGTTTGTATGTCGATAAGCTTGCAGCGTGCTTCATATGATGGAAGTGGAAATGAAGTCCAACCTAATTTACGAAGAGCATATAATAGAAATTGCTTTTGTACTGATTCTAATCTTTCTTCGTGCGTGATTGAAAAAGGAGACCATACAATGCTGCAATATTCCAGTATTGATCTTACATATGCAATATACAGAGTTTTGATTGTGTATGGGTCATTAAAGTTGTAGCAGAAACGCTTAATAAACCCTAGCATGTTATTAGCCCTGTGAATTATTGTGTTGTAGTGGTCTACGAAAGTAAGCTTAGAGTCTAAGATTACTCCTAAGTCTCTTACTCTTTCACATTTTTCCACATTTTGATTTCCTAATGCAACTGAAATGTTTGGTGTTGTTCTTTTTCTGCTAAATGATATTAAGTTGCATTTTTTTACATTTAATTCTAAAAGGCTTTTTTTGCACCATACGTAGAATATGTGAATTTCATTGTGGAATACATTGATGTCTTCTTCATTTCGTATTTCCAGAAAGAGCTTCATGTCATCGGCATAAATTAGAACTTTTAGTTTGTTTAAAATGAAGGAAATGTCGTTTACATACATAATAAAGAGAAGAGGTCCTAAATGAGAGCCTTGGGGGACACCTGAAGTGACTTGAATTGGGTTTGACTTGTTTCCATTGAATTTAATTATTTGTTGACGGTCAGTTAGGTATGATTCAAGCCATTTCAGGAGAATTGGCTCAATTCCGATTTTTTGTAGTTTGAAAAGTAGCATTGGTATGTCAATGCGATCAAATGCCTTACTAAAGTCCGTGTAGAGAGCTTCCACGTGGTTTCCATTATCCATTGCGTTTAATGAATAGTCTATGAATTGCAGTAAATTTGTTGAGGTCGACCGACCTTTGAAGAAGCCGTGTTGCATATCAGTAATTCTGTTTTTGGTTTGGAGAAATAGCTTTTCGTTGACAATTGCCTCGAAAAGTTTCAGAATGCAAGAGATAATGGCTATACCACGATAATTACGTACGTCTGATTTTCGGCCAGATTTGAAAATAGGTACTAGAAAAGAGCTTTTCCATAGTTTTGGGAAATTACCAGATTCCAGCGACATATTAAAAAGCCAAAACAAAGGAGCAGTCAGTTCCTGTGCTAAAGTTTTCATGAATACTGGGGGGATCCCGTCAGGACCAGGACCTTTTGAGGCGTCTAGATTCTTAAGAGCATGTAAAATATCCTGCACTTGGAGTTGGTTTACGCCAATTTCCCTAGGGAATTCTGGGTAAAATGCAAAATAATCGCGGTCACGATCTTCTTCAGAAAATGTTGTATAGATTTCTTGGAAGAAATTTGCAAAAAGATTGCAAATTTTTTCCGAGTTATCACCAACAGATTCATCAAGATGCATAACGGATGGAAAATTCTCAGATTTTAATTTGGATTTTACGTAGTTGAAGAAGTTCTTTGGACAGGACTTTATTTCGCTTTCAGTTTTTGAATTATATTCTTCAAATGCATTACTGATGGCCAAGTTCAGTTGCTCGCATATATCCAAATAATTTGCTAGATTTTCATTGGTATTGTGTGTCTTGTAATTTTTATGGGCTTTTTGTTTGCGGTTCTTCAAATTTTTTATCTGTCTATTATACCAGATTGGGTTTTTTAAATTTCTGCTACGACGTTTTTTCCTTGAAGGAATTTCTTGGATAATTATTTCCGATAAAATTTTGTAAAATACGTCTACAGCAGTATCGACATTTCCTTCGTTTCTTAAAACTACTTGTCAATTCACACTACTTAACCTACGTTTAATATTTTTATAGTTCGCCAATTGGTATTCAAAGATTACCTCGTATTCACAGTCATTGGGTCTTTGGTTTTTATGTATGAATAAAGAATATTCGATTGCTGTATGGAAAGCCTCATTTTTCCACAATGGAGTTAATGATTCGGTCACACAGAAACCTTCGTTAATATTTGTTAATAAAAAGTCCAGATAGCAGTTCTGTTGGTTTTTAATGTGATTAATTTGGTTCAGTCCTAAAATTGCGGATTTTTCAAAAATAAACTGCAATGTTTCATTATCCCCAACGACTGGGAGTAAGATGCTTTCATTTTCTGAGTCCAGAATGAAGTCAGCATGGCGTTGATTAAAGTCTCCATAGATGTGAACTTTAACCTCAGGAGGAAGCTGTGATAAAATTTGTTCAGCACATTGGAAAAAACTTTCGTATGCGCTTTTATGAGCATGGTCTGGAGGAAAATACACTGAGGCAAACACGTGCGTTTCACCTGCTATGTGTGATTTCACCCAGATATGCTCAAACGTTTTGAATTTTGAAGTGCTTATTAATTCAGAATTATAATTTGCCGAAATAGCAATTAAAACTCCACCGCCAGACTTTTTCTGCGACTCCAGAAAATTACGGTCGTCTCTAAATACATTATAGCTGCTTCCGAAAACTTCCTCGCTTTTTACACTTTCATCCCAGCTCGTTTCAGTTCCCAGAATAGCCGAGAAGGATGAACTTAGTATGTTTTTATAAATTTCCTTCATTTTGGCTGGGCTTTTCATGCGATTGAAATTTTGACAATATATCAAAACTTCGGTCACATTCTGTTCTGTTGTTGTGATATACCACAGAATGGTTCTGGGCCAGCAAACTGTAAATTGGAACCACTTTTAGCAAGCTCGTCTGCCATTTCATTCCCTTCAATGCCACAGTGACCTGGAACCCAGTATAAGTTTACTGAATTCCCTTGGTACAGCCTGCGCAGTGAAAGAATGCATTCCCAGACAAGCTTTGAAGTACATTTGTAAGCGCACAATGCTTTTAGTGCAGCTTGACTATCTGAGAAAATACAAATATTTGCTTATCTGTATTTTCTCTCAGGGCAGATATTTGTGCATTTCAAAAAAGCAAGAATCTCTGCTTGAAACACCGTAGGATACCCAAGTAACAATTTCAATTTTATCAAAGTTTTTTAGCGATTCAAAAATCCTAAACATAAAACCATTGATGCCGACTTGAAAATGCTCTCGAGTTCTTGTATGCCTCAATAAGCCCACATTCTGGCTAGTTGGCCCAGTCTTATGAAGGTCTACAGAACTTCGTATGCAAACCGGCTTAGGATTTCGGGTTGTATCATAGTTTTATCAATCTTCTAAATAAAACCATCTTCTGACTTGTCAAATAATTGTTTTGATTATTTTTCACTCTCAATGTTCGATCGTCAGAATAAATTATGCTTGGTTGTTTATCCAGCCATCAATTGGAAAGATGCAGATATGAAATTCAGATTTGTTTTCCTATTTAATACGTGTCAGGAGACATGCCACGGAAGATTTGTGGTGAATGTGACTGTGATAATGACAAAAACTATGTGCGCCACACAAACTATGCATAGTTTGGAAGTTAAATGCATTTAATTCACTCGGTGGAATTGGGTGCAAAAAAGGTTTTTTCAACACAGCGGAGTTTAAAAGACATTATGTCATTTTTCTGACAAAATAAAATGACGGAAACGTGTTGTATGGTTTAATTTGATTTTAAGCTGTACGTGAAATCATAAAATTGAGTATTAATTTTTCTGTATTTACATGAATTATCCCGGCTAAGCGACATATTTTTCTGATAAAACTCTGTGTTCCTGAGGATTCCTCCAATAGGGCTAACCCTCCTGAGGTAGTCATAACTGAGCTCATGATAAAACTAGCGGTTTTATCACAGCATTTTTTTGGTTTTCGTTACGGCCACGAAATCTTTTGTTGATTTTATGCATTGCCTCACAGTTTTGTGTATTTGTTTACAAAACAAATCTCTCCGACAACAACCGCAAATGCAAGTTTTATTGAAATGGTATATAATAAGTGATAAAACCAATTCATGTCTACTTGCAAGTCTTTAACTGAAGATGTTTATAGTAGAAGTTATATGATAGTTTTATGGAACGCCAGAGGTTCAAAGTAAAAAACTACCACATGAAACTAATTTAGAACAACTAGCTTTTTGACATGCTCGTATAAAACCAGGATAAAACATGAATAAACCTTCAAGGCATGCTGATTGTTACTTGGGTAGTGTCCCATCGCCACTGAAATTTGTATTCCAGGGCCGTAGAATCCCGCTCCCGTTTTTATTCCAACTTTTGAGCCATCTGTATAGAATTTGATTGACCCTTGACGAACAGTGGGACCTCCGACTTCCCAATCTGCACGAGTTGTTTCGTGCAACTTGTAAGGAACATCTTGGTTCTCCACATGTTTCATCCAGTCTTTAATCATTTTCATTACTGGCCTATTTTGGAAGTATTGTGAAATGCTCAGGTGACCTACAAGATCACCTGGCATAAACTTTTCAACTCGTTCAAGTCTCAGTAATTCCTTTTCTGCTTCTAATTGCACGTACTCGTGCAAAGGTAGCAGATTGAGAATCGCATCTAAAGCTTTTGATGGTGTGCTTCGCATCGCTCCTGTAACAGCAATGGACGCAAGACGTTGAATTTTCGCAAGCTTTGATTGCGTGGTAGCCTCTTTTGTTTTTGGCCACCAGACAAACGAAGCATACGTCACTTTTGGGCGGATTATGGCAGTATAAATCCACATTATCATTTTTGGTTTCAAGCCCCACTTCCTGCCAATAGTTTTGGAGCATAACCAGAACGCACTTGTTGCCTTACCGATCACGGATTCAATTTGAGCATTCCAGTTCAGTTTAGCATCCAGTATCAAACCTAAGTATTTGACTCGATCACTAGGATGAATTTGTATCCCTCCAAGCCGAAAAGCTTTTAGGTTGATCTTCCTTCTCCTAGTGAAAGGGACAATTACGACTTTTGACGGGTTGATGCTAAGGCCCTCCTTAATACACCATGAATGTGTATAGTTTAGAGCCCTTTGCATTCTCTCCGAAACAGTTTCGTCATACTTTCCTCTCACTATTATGACTATATCGTCTGCAAAGAACACAACTTCGAAACCTTTTTCCTTCAAGCTTCTTAGAAGATCGTCTACAACCAAGGACCACATTAGTGGTGAGAGGACTCCTCCTTGAGGGCAACCTTTCGTTGCCCTTACTGTTATAGAAGAACTTCCCAGCTCAGAGGTGATTTCTCTTTTTGCAAGCACAGTATAAATCCAATGTATGATACATTGGTCGAAGTTTTTGTTCTCCATGGCACGCTTCATAGATGAATAGGAGGCATTATCAAATGCTCCTTCTATGTCTAAAAAGGCGCATAGAGCTATTTCTTTTGCTGAAAACGTTTTTTCCACCTTTGTTACTAGCGAATGAAGTGTTGTAACCGTTGACTTACCAGATTGATAAGCAAACTGGAAGTCAGATAGGCATTGGCGTATCTAGGATTTTTTTCTAAGGGGTGCCTGGGGGGTGCCAGTTTCAGTGGCTTCTTGGTTGTTTTGCTTTTTTTTTGTAAAAGAAATGCCGATCCACCCTCAACTTCTTAGTACAATGATATACTGCGTCGCGGGACAAATTAGCACGAAAATTTAAACGCGCTATATTTTAATGAAGTTTTTTTTTAATCCGAACCGTTGTACTGACTTAACACTCTCCCCGCCATGTGAGGTTTGAGAACTTGATAACATTATACGTAACCAACCATACATGGAATTTGTATTTTCAGTTTGAACTTTACAATCATCACAATCCCTTTGTTTTGTAGATTGAATACATTGATCAAGTATACATTTGTGTTTTCGGCAAAACATTGTTTTGGTAATTCCTCAGGGAATATTCCCGGGCATTTTATTTGGAAATTGTTGTGCAATTTATTCTAAAAATCTCTCAGTAATTCCTTTAAATTTGGCAACCTTTTTCGACAATTTCTTTAAGAATTTATTTGGTTATATGTCTGGAATTTGATACTAAACACTTTTTACGCATCTTTTGAAAATTTCATCGGAAATTACTTTGGAAATTTTTTCGGAAATTCTACTAGGAGTTTTTTTGGTTTTTTTTATTCCATTAGCAAATCTTTTGAAATGTCTCGGGAGTTCCTTCGCGATGTTTTGTTAATGTCAGCAATTCTGTTGATATTTACTTTTTAAAATTCTTCAATTACTCTTTTGGCAATTCCTTCGGGAATTCTTTTAGTGAAGCTTTTGGTAATTCATTCGATATTGACACTGGGAACTTGATTTCAATTTTTTTGGAAATGTCTTCGGCAAATCATTCTACTTTTTTTCTCGATTTTCAACGATTTTTTGAACTTCCATTATCTATGCTGTTAGGTATGTATTCACCATCTAGATTTCTTCAGTAATTATGTAAGGAATTCCAGCAGCAGATGATTTCGGAACACCTTTGGCATTTCCGGTGTTACTTTTTTTTTTTTAATATTTTTAGAGTTTTCCTTCGGGAATTTATTTGAAAAAAAAAACTCTGGTGGTTCTTTAAAAATATGTTACTGCAATTACTTTCGGAATTCTTTCTAAATTTTCTTCAGAAAGTCCTTTGATGATTTCGGATAATTCTTTGAGAATTTCTTCGAATTTTTTTGTAAATGTATGTGGAAATTATTATAGAATATATTTTGGCAATTTACTGTGAGATTGGATTCCGTCAATTTATTCAAAAAGCCTTACTATTTTCATCAGGAATTCCTCTGGTAGTTCTTATATGAACTCTCTTGAACTACTGAAATACTTCGAAAGCTCTAAGGTAATTTTGATGGAATTTTTCCGACAATTTTTTTGGGAATAGTTCAGGAAATTTTTCGTGAATTTCATATTTTTTTCTTTAAGCATGTCCATTTGAGGATTTCTGGATTTCCAGTTCAGCAATTTTCGTAAGCAATAAATTTAAATACAATAAAATCATAAATAATTACAAAAGTAATCACAATAAAACTGCCTGAGAAATTTTCAAAATAACTGAAAAAGAAATTGTTAAAATAATTACGGAGGAATAGCCATTGAAATATGAAAAAAATCAAAGAAATAGTTGATTGCATTCCCAAGAAACGTAACTAGCTGAATATCAGTTTCTTGAAATATAGTTTGCTTAAGAGTGGTTTGTTCCTCTCATAAAAAGCTAAAATGTTTGTTGGGTTCCAATGAAACTACCGTAGAAATTAAAAAAAATGACCAAGCCTAAGGAACCTTCAAAGAAATGGTTATAATGCGGTTTAGCAAATACGGAGCCGTGTGTTCTCGAATCCCACCAGAACGCGATTTTATTCCACAAATTCATCTCTCATTTAGTCAATTAGCAACATGCTGTGCCTTCCAATTAATTACAAGTTTTTCCCGTACATTCCTATGAGATTTCACTAGAGATTTCTCTAGTAATACCTCCTAGGGTTTTTTCCGGAAATTCCAACTATTCTCGAAATTCGTTTAGGGATTTCTCTAGAAATTTCTATTGGAATTCCTTCAGCTAAAACTCCTTGAAGAAGGCCAAGGGAGTTCCAGGTGTAATACCATGATTAATTTCCAGAGTAATCCATGAATTCCTGGATGAGTCTTTAGAAAAATCCCTGGAAGAATCAAAGACATTTACGGAAGTATCCTAGGAAAACTACCTAGAAGAATCCCGGAAAGAATTCCAGGAGAAATCTCTAGAGGGATTCCTGCAGGTATCACAGTAAAAATTTCTTGAGGAGACCTAGCAGGCATTCCTGAAACATTAGAAGCAGCAGGAATCACTTATGGAATCCCAGGAGTAATTCCTGGATGAAAGTCAAGAGGAGTTCCTGGAAAAGTCCAACAAGAAATATTTGGAGAAATCCCAGATTTTTTTTAGGATTTCCAGGAGGACACACCGGAGGTACTTCTGCAAGACTCCCAGCAAGTTTATGAAGGAATCCTTGGAGACATTCTTAGAAGAATTCCTAGAAAAAATCCTAGAAGAATTCTGGGAGGTATTACAGTAAGAATGACTGGAGGAGTTCTAGGAGGAATTGCTGGAAGAACCACAGCAGGAATAGCTTAAGAAATCCAGTTGAAATTCCTGGATGAAGGCCAAGAGGAGTTCCTGTAGGAATCTCATGGGGAATTTATGAGAGAATCCGTGGACAAAATATCTTGGATAGAAATTCCTAGAGGAATCACCGCAGAGTTTCTGAAGAAATCGCAGGAAAAATCTCAGGAGGTATTCTTAGAAGGATTCTGGGATGTATCACTGAAGATACCTCAGCTGAAATCCTAGAAGGAATTGCTGGAGAAAACTGTACAGGAATTTCTAAACAAACCCCATCAGTAATGCCGGGGGAATCCAAAGAAAAAATCCTTGGAATACCTAGAAAAGTCCCTGCAAGAACCGGTAGAGGTATACTGGAAGAATCTATAGAGAAGGCCCTGAAGAAATCACAGGAAGATTTTCTGAAAAAAAAAAACTCAGGAAGAATTCCAGCCATAATGTCAGGATAAGTTCGTATAGGAATCACTAGGAAAAAAAATCTCGACGTATTATAGTAAGGATTTCTGAAGAAATTGCTGGAAGAATAACAGGAGGAGTTGTTTGAGGTATTCTGGATGAATTCCTGGGTGAGTCCTTGGAGAAATCCCTGGTGGAGCAACCTAAGGATTTTCTGCAAAAAAATCCAGGTAGATTGCCTGGAAAGATCTCAGCAAAAAAAAAACAGGAAAAAGCTCTAGAATAATCCGTAGCATAATTTCTGAAGTACCACAGTTTCAATTTTTGGAGGAAGAATAGCTGGAAGAACCGTATGAATTGCTTGAGTAGTCACAGCTGCAATTCCTAGAACTCTGGGAGCTATTATAGAAGTAATTTCTAGAGAAATCCTAGAATCATCAATGCCTGGGGTATCTTAAGAGAAGTTCCTCTAACAAATTTCTGGACTGTGGAAAATGCTTTGACATCCATGTGCACAACACAACATGTGCTCGATGAACAAATTGAGATTTGAATTATGAAAAGAAATCCACGAACTCACGACTCCCAATTCGCTAGACGGGCGCTTATATTCCTTCGAATCTATGACATTTGGCCGAAAGACATTTAGTCGAATGACGTTTGGTCGAATGACATTTGGTCGAAAGTACATTTGGTCGAACGGACATTTGGTCGAATGGACATTTGGTCGAAAGCCATTTTTTTGGAAGAAGAAACATATGACATTTAGTCGAATGGACGATTCGTCGAATGGACATTTGGTCGAAAGGCACTAACTGATGAAAAGAGATGTGGATTTCGGTATCATAATTTTATATGTTATTGAACAAGCAAGCCTCGTTGAATAAATATACGACTCGTGCTCATCATTTATAACCATTTTGGCTCGCGTTCAGTTCATATGCAACACTGCGTCAAAGAATAGCCTATGTTCAAGGACAAACGTCTTGAAATCCCACTTCAACAGTGCATCCCCAGACAACCAGTAATCGTATAAGATGTTGCATAAGATGATAATGTGGAGGCCATATGCGTGCATGCCTCCATTTAGGTGCATGCTAAATGTACGCATATCACCTCCACTTTAACATCCTATTCAACATCTTATACGATCACTGGTTGACTGGGTCAGAACTTCAGACGCACTATTCTCGAGAAGCAAGCTTCAAACAACAGTGCATTGTATAATGCTGTTTTCGCTCACTTATAATAAGCTTGAAACAAGAAGATCAGGTGCACTGGTTTTGTTTACGAAGAGATGTGTACGCTCGAAGTCGCGAGTTTTGGATCCTAACCAATCTGTCCTTAAAAGAAGGAAAAATTTCCGATGAAAAAGTCTACAGCAATAACATCCAAATATCAAACGGAAGAACAGCTTGTATTCAAAAGGAGAAATTGCTTCTGAAACATTCAGTAGTTGGTACAGGAAAACGCAATGAAATAAATAAACGTGAAAGATTAGCCTATGTTTCAAAGAAGGAAAAAATCATGATAAAATGACAGCAAACATAGTACAAATACGAATTTTGAAAGAATAGCCTATGTTGAAAAGAAGGAAAAATTTTTGATGGAAAAGCCAGTATGTTATACACAAAATCGCAATGAAATGGTGAAACTGGAAAGAAGAGCCGAAACCTACACTACACTACAATGTTTGCTTTTTTATGTATGATATAATTAAACACGATCAAATTGCTATCGACCAAACATACTTTCAACCGAATAAGTTCAGTAACATATAAATTATTATACCGAAATCTATAAAATTATTTTCCATTCAAAGCTCTTCATCAGTTAGTGCCTTTCGACCAAATGTCCATTCGACGAATTGTCCATTCGACTAAATGTCATATGCTTCTTCTTCCAAAAAATGGGTTTCGACCAAATGTCCGTTCGACCAAATGTTCTTTCGACCAAATGTCATTCGACCAAACGTCATTCGACCAAATGTCATTCGACCAAATGTCCTAAAGCCATTCCTTCAAGCTACGGAGTTACTCGACTATCTCCGTCGCCAGCAGGCCTAGAACTGAACTCGATTCCACAGTCGCACATGGTTATCTTCTTTTTACAATCCAAACCTCCTTCGGATGGGATTAGATGACCATCTAACACATACACTGTTGTGCAAATGTGTGTCAAAGCAGGTGTGGAATCGAGTTCAGTTCTAGGCCTGCTGGCGACGGAGATAGTCGAGTAACTCCGTAGCTTGAAGGAATAGAAGCGCCCGTCTAGCGAATTGCGAGTCGTTAGTTCGAGTCGCACCGGAGTATGTGGATTTCTTTTCATAATTCAAATCTCAACTTGTTCATCGAGCACATGTTCTGTTGTGCACATGGATGTCAAAGCATTTTCAACAATGTAACTTCCCACATGGCTTGGTCAGCCAAAGCAAAATCAGGATATTTTCAAATTTCTGGAGGAATACCTACAGTTCTCCTTGAAAGAATCGGTAGAAGTATACTGGAGGAATCCCTGATGGAATCGCAGGAGGAATTTCTGGAGGAATCTCAGGAGATTTCCCGAAAGTATTGCAGCAAGTAAGTATGCCAGGAGAAATCCTTGGAAGTATTTCTGAAGGAGTCCTAATGTGAATTTCTTGAAGAATTCCAGCTTAAATTCTTGAAAGAAGGTCAATAGAAGTTCTTGGGGAAATCCCCTGTGGAATTTCTGGTAGAACCTCTGTAGAAATTCCTGTATATGTCCTTGAAGAAATGTATGGAAGAATCAGTGAAGGGATTTTGTATAAAAAAAATCCCAGGGAGATCTTCCGGAAGAACTTTCCTAGTAGAATTCCAGAAGGTATCACAGTGCGAATTTTTAGAGAAGAAGAGAAATCGTTGAAAGAATCGCAGCAGGAGTTGCTTGAGAAATTCTAGCCACAATTCCCGGAAGAAGGCCTGTTCGGAATACACGAAATCAGATTTTTGCAGCAATCTCCTTGCAGACAGCTCAAACTGTAAAACAGTATAATTAGTTCAGGGTCTTAATTTCACTAGCCTTAAACATACAAATTATTGATTTTCGTTCTACCAATCCGAACACGAATTTCAGCGCGATGATTTCTTCTACGGGCCTATATAAATTAAACAGTCCAGCTCAACGTTTATCATACTTCGATATAACCCTTACTTACGTAATCATACGACAATCGATCGAGTGTTACTCCCACTAATCGCGCTGAGATCGCACCTCACTTAGATTCCCTACAATATTCAGTAAGGTAAGTATTCATTTTATTCTACATTCATTAAATTTACCCTTTCTATATTTTCAGCAATTTCTGCTTCTAATTCAACCGGATTTCAATATTTGCGAGTCTACTAATTTTACCAAACAGCTAGATGCACCAATGTGTTTACGATGAATCATCACATTTGCCAAATCCTCATCTCTCATGTCAACAATGACTTTGAAGTCCAACGATATATCCAGTCGAGCGACGTATTGCGAAATTGATCGTTCTGAATACGCCGAACGCACGGAACGAACAAGGCCAATATAAGCGCCTGGAGGAATTCCATGAAAAATTTCTGGAAGAATTTCTGAATGAAGTCTCTGAATGAAATCTCTGAAGGAATTCCTGGAGGAATCACCGGAGGGGCTTCTGAAAGGATCCCAGGAAGATTGCATGAATAATTTCACCAGAAATTCCTGAAGAAATCCTAATAGAAATTTTTAGAGGACTCCTTAGAAGAATTCCGAGAAGGATCATAGTAAGAATTTCCAAAGAAATCATACTAGAATTTACTGGATCAATCTCTGCAGAAATTTCAAGTATGTACAACCCCATCAGGACTGCCTGGAGTATCCTAACGGAAGTTTTTTGAAGAAATATCGGGAGGAATCCATAAAGAAAGGCTAGATAAATCACTGTATGAATAGATAGTGGTATTTCTGGAGGAATCTATCGAGAAGTCTGTTGATTGTTCTTACCAATATTCAAAATGCCAAAACGTACAACAATTATATAAGTAATTCCGGTGTGCTTAAGTTTTCTTCAAATGTGCCATGAATAAATATTGGAATTATTGTGTAAAGTTTTAAATTTTTGGTGACTGTCAAGGAAAAATTCTAGGGGATGCCAAATTTGTTCTAGGGGGTGCCAGGCACTCCTGGAACCCCCCCTAGCTACGCCAATGCAGATAGGGGATGCTCTTTTATGTAAGAAGAATTGATAAAATCCTTCAAAACCTTTTCCATAGTCTTCAACAAAACTGAAGAAAGACTAATTGGCCTGTATGCTTTGGGATGCGTCTTGTCTCGCTTCCCCTTTTTTGGTACAAAGATAACTTTTACAAGTCTCCATTTTGATGGAACGTAATTCAATCTTAAACTAGCCTTGAACATCTCAATTAGTGGTGGAACCAACACCGCTTCTCCATTTTGAATCAGTGCTGGAAATATTCCATCAACTCCTGCAGATTTATAAGCCTGAAAAGATCTAATTGCATTTTCCACTCTGGCCTTCGTGAAGATTTCATCAGCTAAATCTGAGGCGGTGTTTATTGTACTAGTTGACTCCGATGAGTTTATACTAGGACATCCTTCACCTTCCTCAGATATAGTATCATTGGAATCCACACTTAGAACCGAACCTGGAAAATGGGTTTCCATCATTAAATCCAAAGTTTCACGAGGAGTTTTGGTAAAAGCTCCATCGTCGCGCTTCAGGTTTCCCAATTCATTTGAATGATCTTTTGCAAGCGTTTTCTGTAGTCTTGCAACTACAGGAATGCTGTTTATGTTTTCACATGTCAGCATCTAAGATTTTCTTTTCGATTTTCTTATTTCGTTGTTGTAATCAGTCAGGGCTTTCCTGTACTGAGTCCAATCTCCCGTTTGTTTCGCTCTATTGAACATTTTACGAGAAAATTTCCAGTTTAAAGTTCCACCATGGCACGTCTCTAGTAGAAGACGATTGTATGGTGGGACAACTTCTGTTAAAGGAATTGATGATACTTTCATTTACCCTTTGAGAAAATGATTCTAACTTTTGGGTTGAATCAATAGTTTCTCCCATTGTAAATGAATGCGTATTCAATAATTCTACATATTGATCCCAGTTTGTCCTCCTGGGATTTCTAAATGCGGTTCTAGAATAATCTCCACCACTCCAATTGAAGATTATGTGTTTATGATCAGATAGAGAAATCTTATCTGACACGTGCCAGTTTGTGATCTTGTCAAAGATTGCAGCATTGCACAGTGTTAGATCCAAGACCTCTTGTCTGATTGCATTTGAGAAAGTAGGTTTATCACCATTATTGCAAATGTCTATATTGTTCGAAGACAGATACTCTAATAGTGACTCACCTCGACTGTCCGTACTACCCCAAACCGTGTGATGCGCATTGGCGTCACAGCCAATGATAAACGATTTGTTGTTTTCTTTACAGAATTGAACAAATGATGCGATCTCAGGAGGAGGTACCTCAGGAACATCACCAGGAAAGTAAGCTGAAGCCACAGCGATCTCAGTTTTACCCCTAGTGGTTGGTACCTCTACCATGACCGCAACAATGTCCCTTCTGATAAACTCTGTAATAGGATAGCATTTTAACGTTTTGCGTACTAAGACAGCGGTTCTGGGTGAACCTTGTTGCTCATCATAAAATAGTTTACTATTTTGTGTCGGAACTCCAAGAATCTTTCGTTTATTGTACCATGGCTCTTGAATAAGCGCCACTTCTAGTCCTTCTTTTTTGAACCTTCGACTCAACACAGCAGAAGCACCTTTTGCGTGATGAAGGTTTACCTGAACGAACTTAATTCCTGTCATAAAAAAAATCATTTACCCACTTTTATTAAGCCTCGGAATTGAGACGTAAGAAAAGTGGCCGATTATCCCGGAGACAAATAAGGTCCACTGCGTCATTGCTCCGTTTAATACAGTAAGGGCAACATACTGTGGAGGGTGCCCTGGTACTCCACAGGCTCCGTTCACGGTTAAGTTTTTATTAGACCCCCCTAACCATTCATTCCTAGGCACGGTACGCTTAACACCATGAATTAGGGGTCGCTTGTTTGGTGGACTTTTACCACCGGATCAGGCAATCTGTAGTGATATTCTTAGCCAGTTGAGGGAACTGCTACCGCCACTACACGGCTATCTAGGCTGATCGGGAATAGAAATTAATATTGATGATCAACTTCTTTAGAGCCCGAACAGCCTTAAAGAGGAAATCCTTAGGTGAATTCCTTACGAAATTCCTGTACACAATAATTCCAAACTTCCTGGAGGAATGCTTTTGGAAATTCCTGGAGCAATTCCTTCGGAAAGTCCTGGAGGAATTCCTTTGGAAAGTCCTAGAGGAATTCTTTCGGAAAGTCGTGGAGGATTTTTTTCCGGAAATACTTTTTGTTTTTTTTGGAAGTTCTTGCAGGAATTCCTTCGAAAATTCCTAGCGGCATTCCTGGAGGAATTCCTTCGGAAATTCCAGGAGGAATTTCTTCGGAAATTCCTGGAGGAATTTTTTCAGAAATTTCGGGAGGAATTCCTTCGGAAATTGCTGGACGAATTTCATCGCAAATTCCAGGAGGAATTCCTTCGGAAATTCCTGCAATAATTTCTTCGGCAATTACTGGAGGAATTCCTTCGGAAGTTGCTGGACGAATTCTTTAGGAAATTCCTGGAGGAATTCCTTCGGAAATTCCTGGAGGAATTCCTTCAGAAATTCCTGGAGGATTTTTTTCGAAAATTCTTTTTAGATTTTTTTTTTTGAATTTCCTGGAGGAATACCGTCGGAAATTCCTAGCAGAATTCCTTCGGAAAATCGTGAAGGAATTCTTTCGGAAATTCCGGGAGGAATTCCTTCGGATATTCCATTAGGAATTCCTTCAAAAAAATCCTGGAGGAATTCCTTCAGAAATTTCGGAAGGAATGCCTTCGGAAATTGCTGGACGAATTCCTTTGGAGATTCCCGGAGGAATTCATTCGGAAATTCCAGGAGAAATTCCTTTAGGAATTCCTGGAGGAATTCTTTGGGAAATTCCTGAAGGAATTCCAATGGAAATTGCTGGACGAATTTGGAGGAATCCTGGAAGAAATACTTCGGAAATTTCTGGAGAAATTCCATCGGAAATTCCTGAAGGACTTCGTTTGGAAATTACTGGATGAATTCCATCGACAATTCCTTTGACGAGGTCCTTCGAAAAATCTTGGATGAATACTTTCGGAAATTTCTGGAGGAATTCTTTCAGAAATTCCGGGAGGAATTCCTTCGGAAATTGCTGGACGAATTCCTTTGGAGATTCCTGGAGGAATTCATTCGGAAATTCCGGGAGGAATTGCTTCGGAAATTCCTTAAACAATTCCTTCAAAAAATCCTGGAGGAATTCCTTAAAAAATTCTAGCGGGATTCCTTCCAAAATTCTTGGAGGAATCTCTTCGCAAATTCCTGAAGGAATTCCTTCGGAAATTCCTGAAGGAAATCGTTCGGAAATTCCTTGGGGAGTTCCCTCGAAAAATCTTGGATGAATACCTCCGGAAATTTCTGGAGGAATTCTTTCAGAAATCTATAGAGAAATTCCTGAGAAAATCCTTGGATGAATTCCTTAGGACATTCCTGGAAAAAAATCATTCTAAACTTCTTAGAGGAATGCTTTTTATGATTCCTGGAAGAATTCCTTCGGAAATTACTGGACGAATTCATTTGGAAATTCCAGGAGGCATTCCTTCGGAAATTCCTGGAGAATTTTTTTCGGGCAGTCTTTTTGGATTCTATTTTTGGAAATTCCAAGAGGAATTCCCTCGAAAATTCATGGAGGAATTCCTTTACAAATTCCGTTAGGAATTTCTTTAAAAATTCCTGGAGGAATTCTTTCGGAAATTCCGGGAGGAATTCCTTCGGAAAATGCTGGACGAATTCGTTTGAAGATTCATGGAGGAATTCCTTTGGAAATTCCTGCAGCAATTCTTTCGGAAATTCTTAGGGGAATTTCTTCGGAAATTCCTGGAAAAATCCCTCCGGAATCTCTTGGATGCATTTCTTCTGAAATTCGTGGAGCAATTATTTCGGAAATTCCTGGAGGAATTCCTTCGGAAATTCTTGGAGAAATTTCTTTAAAAATTCCCGGTGGAGTTGCATTGGAAATTCTTGGAGGAATTCCTTTGGAAAATCCTTCGGAAATTCCTGGAGAAACTCTTTTGGAAATTCCTGAAGAATTTTTTTTGAAATTCCAGGAAGAATTCCTTCAGAAATTCCCAGAAGAAATTCTGTCGGAAATTCCTGGAGAAATTCCTTTGGGAATTTCCAAAGGAATTTCTCCATGAATTTCCGATGTAATTCCACCAGGAATTTTGCGAAGTAATTCCTTCAAGACTTTCCGAATGAATTCCTCCATGTATTTCCGAGAGAATTCCTCCAGGAATTTCCGTGGCAATTCCTCCAGGAATTTCGGAGGGAAATCCTCTAGGAACTTCCGGAGAAATTCCTCCAGGAAATTTCGGGAAAATTCCTCCACATATTTCTGGAGAAAATTACTCTAGGAATTTCCGGAGAAATTCCTCCAGGAATTTTGCCAAAGAAATTCTAAAGGAATTTCCGAAGGAATGCCTCCATGAATTTCCGAAGGAGTTCCTCCAGAAATTTTCCGACGGAATCCCTCCACGAATTTCCGAAGAAATTCCTCAAGGAATTTCCGGAAGAATTCCTCCAGGAAATACCGAAGGAATTCCTCCAGGAATTTTGCGAAGGAAATCCTAAAGCATTTTCCGAAGGAGTTCCTCCATGAATTTCCGAAGGAGATCCTCCAGGAATTTTCAAAGAAATTCCTTCTGCAATTCTCGAAGGAATTCCTCCTGGAATTTCCGAAGGGGTTCCTTCATAAACTTCCGAAGGAATTCCTTTAGGAATTTCCGAAGGAATTTCTTCAGGAATTTCCGAAGGAAATCTTCCAGCAATTTCCGAAGGAATTCCTCCTGAAATTTCCGAGGGAATTCCTGCAGTAATTTCCGGTGGAATTCCTCCAGGGATTTTCAAAGGAATTACACCAGGAATTTTCAAAGGATTTCCTGCCGGAATTTCCGAAGGAATTCTTTCATGAATGTCCGAAGGAATTCCACCAGGAATTTTCGAAAGAATTTCTCCAGGAATTCCTTCACGAATTTCCGCAGGAGTTCCTCCATAAATTTCAGAAGGAATGCCTCCAGGACTTTTGCGAAGGAATCGCTCAAGGATTTTCTGAAGGAAGTGCTCCATGAATTTCCGAAGGAATTCCTCCAGAAATATCAGGAAGGAATTTCTCCAGGTATTTCCGAAGGAATTACTCCAGGAATTTCCGAAGAAATTCCTCCAGGAATTCCCGAATGAAATCCTCCACGAATTCTCGAAGGAATTCCTCCAAGAATTTCCGAGGGAATTCCTCCAGGATTTTCCCGAAGAATTCCTCCATGAGTTTCCGGAAGAGTTTTTCCAGGAATTACCGTAGGAATTCCTCCAGGAATTTTCAAAGGAATTGCTCCTGGAATTTTCAAAGGATTTTCTCCTGAATTTCCGAAGGAATTCCTCTACGAATTTCCAAAGAAATCCCTTCCGGAATTTCCAAAGAAATTTCTTATGGATTGCCTTGAAATACCTCCAAAAATTTCCGAATGAATCCCTCCAAAAATTGTTGACGGTTGTCCTCAAAAAATTTCTTTAGGATTTTCTCACATAATCCCCAAACGTTTTTCTGAAGGAATGTTTGAATAAGTTTCTCAAGTTTTCGTAGGAGCTCCCCAATACATTTTTGAAGGAATTTCTTGAGGAATTTCCGAAGAAACTTCTCAAGGATTTTTCGCTGGAATTCCTTGAGGAATTTCGTAAAGTTTTATAAAAAAAATCGAAAAAATCCTCAACGAACTTATCGAACAATTTCTCACGAAATTTCCGAAAATTTCAGACATATGTCAAAAAAAATTCCAAACGAACTCCTTTAACAATTTCCGAATATTCCTTATCAAGGCATTTATAAAGGAATTCTTCAAAGAATTTCCGAATGAGTTCCTCTAGGAAATAAAAAATCACAAAAAGCATTTCTTCAGGAATTTCCGAAATATTTTTTCCAGGAAGTTTTGAAAGGTTTTTAAAGAAATTCCTTATGGAATTTCAGAAGGGATATCTCATGAGACTTTTAGTGGATTTTTATTCAATATTTTCGAAAGAATTGCTTCAGGAATTTGGGAAGGAATTGTCACAGAAATTTCCGGATGAATTCTTCCAAGAATTTTAGAAGGTATTTCTCAAGGAATTTTCGGAAGAATTCCTCACGAAAACTCCGAAGGAGTTCCTCAAGAAATATTTTAAATCTATTTCAAAGAAATTCCTCAAGGAATTCCCGAAGAATCTTCTAAAGGAAATCCTAGAAGAACTCTCGAAGGAATGTCTTATGGAATTTCTCAAGGAGCTTTAGAAATGAAGGAATTCCTCAAGAAATTTCTGAAGAATTTGTCAATGAATTTCCGGTGGAATTCCTCAAGGATTTTCGAAATAAATTCTTGAAATTATTTTTAATTGATTCCTTTAAAAATTTCCGAATGCATTCATCTAGCAACTTCCAAAGATATTCCTCCAGGAATTTCCGAAGGAATTCATTAAAGGATTTTTCGAAGAAATTTCTCCAAAAATTTCTTAGGGTATTCCTCAAGGAAAGAAATCTTAGTTTGATTGAAATTTTTGAAAGAATTCTCGGAGAAATTCTTAAAGTATTTTATGGAGCTTCTCAAACGGATTTCTGGTGGAATTAAGAATGATATTTGTAAAGAATTACTGGGGAAATTTTCAAAAGAATGCATGGTGAAATTCGTAATAAAACTGCTGGAGGAATTATTGAAGAAATTTCTGAAGGTATTCCCAACGGAATTACTGCAAGTTTTCCAAAGGTAATTTCTGCTGGAATATCCACATTAAAATAACCTGGAAAATTATTAAAGAAATTTCTGGAGAAACTGCTGGATAAATTCAAATTCATGATGGCATTTGTTAAGAAATTCCTGAAGCAATATCTTGAGGAATTACTCAGGATTATAATCATATATGATTCTTCCATTGAACCATTCCTGTAAATCACCCATATTTCATACTTTACTTTTATTTTTTTTAAATGATAAAGTATTTGAACTCCTTGTTACTGCAAAGTGGTTTTCAGTGTAAGGGTGCTCGCCCCCCCCCCCCCTGGCCGAAAAGCTGGCTACGCCCTTGATTGTCAGCCATCGCCTTGACCTGTGACCCGGTCAAATTTCTGTCGACTTGGTCGACTTGCTTGATTTCGTTGTTGAGGCTGCGCCGCCATGAGCCTCTGGGTCTGCTTCTGCTGCGATGTCCTGCTGGGTTCCAATCTAACGCTTGCTTGCAGTTTTCGTTTCGGCCCCTGCTGTAGAGTGTGACCGACCCACCTACACTTTCGCTCCCGAATTTCTGTCGCTATCGGCTTTTGATGACATCGACGATGGAGCTACACGTTGGAGATCCAATTGTGTGGCCACCATATACGAATTACATACCGCAGGCATCTATTGATGAAAACCTGCAGCCGTTGCGCGTTTTCCACCGATACACACCAGGTTTCACTGGCGTATAGCAGCACAGATTTCGCGTTCGAGTTAAAAATTCGGATTTTGGTGCGTCGACTGATCTGGTTGTTTTTCCATACATCCCTTAAACTCGCAAAAGCAGCCCTCGCCTTCTTGATCCGTGCACCTATGTCGATCTTGGTGCCGCCATCGGCCGCCATTTGGCTACCAAGATATCGGAAGCTTTCAACATTCTCCACTGATTCCCCAGCTACCGTAAAGCAGGATGGGTTGACCGTGTTTACATCCAACGATTTGGTCTTGTTGACGCGTTGATGGTAAGACCTGCCGCTGTGGAGCGATTGACAAGATCATCGAGCTTGCTCTGCATATCAGAGCACCGTCATCAGCCAATTCGAAGTCATTTAGGTGCTCCACAGTAATGGGCTGCCACAGCAATCCACGATTTGGTTCACGGTCAATGGCACCTACCAGAATTTCGTTCGACTTTGCACGAAAATGCCCTGTGCTGTGCTTCAATGAGGCCGATGATTTTCTCAGGAAGACCCTTGCGCCTGAGGGCTTCCCACATGTTTCCGTGATTGAGACGGTCGAATGCTTTTTCGTAATCAATGAACACCAGGTAGAGAGACTCTTAGAATTCATTGATTTGCTCCAGAATGATACGGAGCGTGACAATATGGTCCACACAGGATCGTCCGGCACGGAATGCTGCTTGCTGCCGTCGGAGAGTTGTGTCAATCTTATGGATCACTTTGCAGAGGACTTCGAGAACGATACACAGTAACATGATGCCCCGCCAATTATCGCATACAGTCAGGTCATCCTTTTTGGATACCTTTACTAAGACGCCTTGCATCCAGTCGGCCGGAATTGTTGCGGTTTCCCATATGTTGCAGAATAATTGATGCAGTAGTTGTGCGGATACTACGGAGTCAGCTTTGAGCATCTCAGCTGATATGCGATCGACCCCTGAGGCCCTGTTCGATTTCATGCTACGGATGGCTGTTTCTATCTCCAGCACTGATGAAGCCTCGGTGTTGACACGGGTAATGCGTCGAACCCTTGGCGGATCATGCTGAGGTGTTGATGGCGTGGCCGACACTTGAAAAAGGTTTCCAAAGTGCTCGACCCAGCGCAGCGTTTCAACTGGTTAGCCGGGTCGGTCAGTAACTGTCCAGACGTGTCTTTGGCGGGCATCGTAGCGTTCACCTTGGTCCCACTAAGGCGACGTGAGACATCGTCATGTCGCCGTTGTTTACAGCTTTCTCGCGTTCGTTGACTGGCGAGTCCGCCCACGCTCTTCTGTCCCGTCTACATGAGCGTTTCACTTCCTTCTCGATAGCCGAATAGCGGTGACGGGCTATGGCCTTGGCTCCTCGTGTTTTCGTTCGCTCTATCGCGGATTCGGCGTTCCTTCGCTCCTCTATCTTCCTCCAGGTATCATCTGTGATCCACTGCTTTCTCCGTGTGCGTAGCTCACATAAATTATTCTCGCCGGTGTCGATGACTGATCGATGAGGAAAGAGCGATCCCCGGAGAGACGCTCGAAAACTTCCTCCATTTAGTGCACGTGCTTCTCCATGTCCTTCCCTTCGCAGTACCGCTTGACAATCAAACTCCGGAGATACGATAACTTGGATGCCAGCGTAGGCTTCTCGAAATGGTCCTTCAGGCTGTTCCATACTTCATCTGTTTGAGGAGGTCATGCTGATTGCTGATCATCAAAAGACCGCTTGCACACGATGGTCTCCGAAAGCCCAAGCTCCAATAGCAGCAGCATTCCGCGGAGCGTTTTACGTCACAGATATTTCTTCCGCCTGTGTCTTGGTGACGAACTTCCAGAGGTCCTCCCGAATCAGCAGCAGATTGGTGCTGAACTTCCAGCTGCTATAGTTCGATCCTCGGAACTTGAACTTTTTCCATTTCGACTTCGGCCTAAAAAAAACACTTTGTTGATTGATTGCTACGGCAACGGATGCCCTGGGCGCTGGGCCCACAACCTCTCTGGTAGTTGTAATGCAAGAACAACCGACTACATACTGAATATCATGGCATGCTTAGTAGCATCGCACTTGCTCATGTACCAACTTCTACAGCAATAGAAGCTGTAAGGCGGCGCCTGTGTTGTCAACGCTAGATTTCTTCGATTTCTTACACAACTTTCGAGAGAAAATTCGTTGGATGTCTGCTCTCTGTGAATTAACCATTCTCGTAACAGTGTTTTAACGTTCAATTTCTACACGGGTACTGCGGTGTCTGGCATTTTCTGCCGAAGCGGCAAGGTGGAAAAACACGTTAGGAATTTGTCGATGAGGAAACCCCGCTCGGGACGGGCGTTGCGTTGGGAGCCGTTACCGAAGGAAAGTGGCACCAGGGCGTGTAGTGCGCCGTCCTTTTCGTCCACCTCCTGAAACCGGGTCCACATTCTCTTTCTGAAGAAACAACATCAAGTGGCAATCCGTGGTATGTACCAAGTTGTTCCAGTGTGAATCAGCTGGGACATTTCAGAGGAAATCACAGTAGGCATGTTGCAGTTATGCTAGGTTTAGACATACGGGTCGATTAAATGGAAGTTAGTGAGATGATTTTCGGTGTTGTCATGTTAGCTTTGTCCATGACTTGGCCACAGACAAACAGACGTAACACCTTGAATGATTTTCATGGAAATCCATCGCCCAGTTCACACTACCATCACCTGGTGGAAAAGTTGCACGAATCACTGTGTTGTGCAATATCGTCAACAGAAGGCGTTAGTGTGAAACGTCAAACCCATAGAAAAACGATGCGTGCGCCTCTGGTTGTGAAAGCCACAACTATGAAAATTTAAAATGATCGTTATGAACGTGGTCGAAGGAAATTTCGCAAGTGTTACGTCTGTTTGTCTGTGACTTGGCACTTGACTCTAACTTTCTCGAGGTGCCACCATCTTTCGAATGTTGAAGGTCGAAGGGCATAGGAGGAACCTTCTCCGCGGTGTTGCCCGCACCGTAAACAAACACGTTGAAGAAGGTAACTACACTCTTCACTGCTCAAAAGATGGTGGCGCATCGATCGTTGCAAGTTTATCGCTTGACAGTCAATTGACGATCTAACGCAAAGCTAAAAAGAGCAGGTGACGCCTTTCTAAAACCATAATTTACGCACCCTAATCCACAGAGAAACAGACTTCACACTCTCATCGCTTCCCATCGATCACCTTTTTAACGGTTGATTCAAATATTCAATAGTTGGTCGATTGACCACTCGCGGCGCTGATATCATTTTTGCTCCTGTTTGACGTTTGCTTACTACCGCCATCTAGTGGCGACCCGGCCAAACACAGTACATTTAGCATTGGGCGATTATGTTTTCGAGACGATGTTTTTTAACGAAATTTGTTCTCAGTGTTACGTCTGTTTCTCTGTGCCTAATCTGAATTACTTATGATACAAATGGAATAAAAGTTAAGTTTTTGCAAATTCTGACAACTTTCATACATTGGTATTGACCAGAAATAAGTTATTTCTGCATCCAAAGATGAAATTTTTTCGTTACCTATCCTCACATTTGATCGTCAATCCACATTCTCAACGAACATCCACATTATTTCTTTTTGCTATTTCAATACCTATTCGATGAATGTTTACAAAACTTACGTTTAAATTCTTGTGCAGCTTTTGAGAGAAAATTTGTTCCGCCTTGGATGTCTGTCTTCTGTGCGTCCGGAATGCGCAGGGAAGGGCATCACACCGTCTTGTCGTCATATTTGTCGCCGCCTGCTTTGACGAAGCGAACAGCGAAATTGGCGTTAAAATGGAAAGTTTCTTCGCACTGGTTACAATCTTGCAATCTGGCGTGCTCTTGCTCTGGGTGAATGTGAAAGGGGAGTCATTTTGAGGGTTGTGGACGTCGGCAACGACTTGGATCGGATGGAAGCGAAGCGAAGCATGGCCAACTTAGTCCACGTGTGATGAGCAAGGGGATGAGACCCGTGGGAAAGTGAGCAGCACTGTTACCCCCTGTATACCCGGGGTTGGCGTCACACTCGCACAATGTTGAATGGGTTAGGGATCAACGCCGCGCACGCGGTTTGAAAGGTGGTGGTGGGAGAAAACCGGAGGAACACTAATATTATCGTTTGGTGACACACGGAACGACGGGAGAGCTGAGCTGCTCGACAAAACAGCAAAGGAAACAGTAATTTGGGGCCCCGAGAACGCGACAGAGTGTTTAGTGGATGTTATGTTGTCGCGGTGCCCGCGCCACATGGAAGGTAGTAGCAACGATGGTGTCGTCAGTTGGATTTGCTACAAATAAATGATGACACGCGAATTAAGAAGGGGCGCGAAAGTATTGCTGTTAGACATAGAACATTGGCTCCAAGGGGCTCGATTCGCCATAGTCGGGTATGATATTAATTGTTTTATGACTGTTTTACTTGGGAACATAGAATTTCGGTTGAAGTGATGGTTTTGGAGATGAAAATTATATTGAGGATTTCTCATCACAGACATACTGCCATACTACTTGAGAATAAAACTAGATGCTCTCCTTCAGTGAACACTCGATCGCATATGATGTTGAAAAGGTTGGTAAAGTTGCTGTTCCGAATCTCCTAAAATCCACACCACGAACCTCTGAAACTCTCGAGTAACCCCCTTGCTGAATCGTTTAATAATTGGGTAAGGTTTTATAGAGAAGAAAATTTTGAATTTTATACGAAAACCCCAATTAATCCACCTAGCGGTAATGGCGCCTTTCTCGTGCCAGCGAAAATCCATTCAGACAAAACTCATGCACCATGTTGCTGAATATCGCACTTTCATAAGTTTAACAAAAATCAATTTCATGTCACCTGAAATCATATCGTTTATCTGGCTTTTGATGTTTCAGCCTAAAACTCTTGGAAAAAGCCAAAATCTTGTATTTTAAGCCGTTATTTTTGGATTTAAATCCACCATCTTGGAAAATCTAGTCGCCATTGTTGGAGTTCAATCTTCTTCCCCATTTCAGATACACCAATATTACATGGTCTTAGAGCCTAAAACTCCATTAAACGGCCGCCATCTTGAATTTGGAACCACCATCTTTGGGGAAGGATTTTGCCAGCTTTTCATGGGTAGTTTGATTTGATTCGAAATGTAGGGTGCGCGTGCGTGGGGAAGTGTGCTGATGGCACCCCTGCAGGAGTTCCTTCTGGGATTTCTCAGGAGTCTTTCACCTCCAGAAGCATTTTGTAGGATACCCAGGGAGTTCTTAATAAGATTCTTCGGTTTATTCAGGATTCCTACAGAAGTTGCGTCTAAGGTTCTTCCAGGAATTTCTTCTGAGATTCCTAAAAAGGTTTCTTCTTGGGTTCCTTCAAGAGCTCAAGGAGCTTGGGTTTCTTCAAGGAAGTACATACTTCCGGAATTCTTCCATAAATTTTTTTTCCTGGTTTGCTTGAAGAATACTTTCTGAGAATGCAGTTTTTGGAGGTGCTGGTGAAAGGATTTCAAGATTCCTGGATATTTTTTTAAATTCTTTCCGAAATTTCTCTAAAAAATAAATTTTTGAGATCGCTCAAGGATTACTCTTTTCAAGATTACTTAAGCATTTTTTTTTTCTGATATTCTTCAAGGAATTCCATCCCAGATTCTCCTAATAGCTTCTGATGAAAACCAGAAGAAACTTTCTGGAGTATTTCTTCGAGCAAATCCTGTAAGAACTTCATAAACAAAAACTGCAGGAGGACCTTCTCAAAACACTCCCTAATAAGCTTCTAGACGATTTTTATTAAAAACATCTGAAAGAATTCCAGAATGGACTTCCAGAGGAATTCCAAAACGATTCGTAGGAATTCCAAACGAAGCTTGAAAGAATCCAAAAAAGAGTTGCCAGATGAATCCTGAAGAAATCATGGAAGCAGTTTCTGAAAAAATTCCAGAAGAATTCCCCAGAACGAGTTCCAAGAGGAATCCCAGAAAGAGTTCCAAAAAGAATCCTGGAAGATGTTCCCGAAGAAATTGATGAAGGAGTTCCTCATAAAATTCCAGAAGCAATTCCTGGAAAAAGCCTAGATAAAAATCTTGGAGAAATCCCTGGTGCAGCTCCGGAAGAATCATGGAAGTAGTTATTGGAGAAATCCCTGAAGAGGTTTTTGGAGGAATTCCGGAAGAAGCTCCCGGTGGAATTACCGAAGAATCCCGGAAGGAGCTCGTGGAACAATCCCAGAAGTAGTCCCTAAAAGAATCCCGTAAGGAGGTCCTGGAGAAATCCCGAAGAAGTGTTTGGAGGAATATTGAAAAATGTTCTTGTAGGATTCCTGGAAGGATCTCAGAAAGAATTCCTGGAAAAAAAATCGCCAAAAGGAACCGCGAGAGGAATCTCGCACATAATTTCTGGAAGGAATGCCTGACGGAATTTTGGAAGGAGTTTCTGGAGTAATCTCGGAATGAATTCCTAAAGAAATCCGCGAAGGAATTTCCTTGAAGTCCCAGAAGGAATCTCTGAAGGAATCCTGTAAGGAGTTCCTGGAGAAGCCTTTTAGGAATCTCTGAAGAGAAAAGGAATCCAAGACGGCACCTCTTTAGGAATGTAAAAAAAAACTGGTGGAAGAACTCCAAAGAAACATCAAGAACTCACAGGGAATCCCACAAGAAACTTGTGGTCTACCAGGACTCCAGTCCTGAAACAAATTTGTGGAGAAACCGCGAAGGATCTTTTGAAGGAATGCTGGATGAAATTCCTGTGGAATCCCAGAAAGACCTCGTGGAGGGATGAGGCCGTAACGTCAACAAGTCATAAATTAGCACACACTTTCTCACGAACATTAGCCCCACCTTTTGAGTGAAATCATAGCATCCATCAAAATCTGGTGAAATTTTTTCAAAGTTCGAATCGTAAACAACAATGCCACGAAATCGTTAAAAATGACCGTAAATTAAGATTTCAATGTAGAAAATTTCCAAAAGGAATGTCTAGAGGAATCCCGTAATGAACTCCTGATGGAATCCCAGAAAGAACTTCTGGAGGAGTACCAAAGAGAACTTCTGAATGATCCTCATAGGGAACTCCTGGTTGAATTTTAGAAGCAATTTCAGAAGAAAAATATCCCCCAAGGAACTTCTGAAGTACACTCCGGAAAAACTCCTGCTGGAATTTCAGAATTAACATCTGAGGCTCGGATGGTTCTTCCTGAAGAATTTCAAGAGGATTTCTTGGGAAAGTTACGAAATGAATTACCTCAGTAAATTCCATCTCCTGAAGGGTCCCCGGAGAAACTCCAAGAGGAATTTAAAAAGAGGATTCGGATAACCCCAATTTAAAACACCTGAAGAAATCTCAGAAGACACTCATGGTGGAACTTTCAATGGAAATCCCAACGGAAGTGTTGGAGAACCCTTCTTATCTTCTGATGGATTTGCCGGAGAAATTGGTGGGAATTCAAGGGTGGGAATTCAAGGGAACCCCATTAGATGCTTCTTAAGGAATTGTGAGGTGTAAATATAGTGTAGTGTTATTCCCCTTGCGTGTTATTCCCCTAGCAAGCATCAGTGACAGCCAGTCGTCAAGTCGCCTTCATTGTGTGGTTCCGTATTATGCCAAGTGATTCTTCTGTAGTTTGATAAAATGGCGGGGAACGGATTGATCCAGTGAGTTACGCAATATTCACAGGAATGATAAAAGATTTTCTAAAGAAATTCCAAGAAGGTTTCCTAGAAAAACTGCTGGAGGAACTATTAGAGATTCAATGGAATACTTCTTTTTGGATTACATACACGAATTTTAGAATAATCGCGTACAGTAGGCATTCCTAGAGGAATTCCACAGGACAGTCATAGAGGAATTTTCGGTGGATTTATCGAGGGTATTTCTGTAGAAACTCCTGAACGAGTTCAAGAGAAAACCTGTATGTGAATTACAAGATGAATTGCTGATGTAGACTTTTGTGATAACTTAGCAAAATCATACAAGATTACCTAGCGGTATCCGAGAATCATTCTTGGAGGAATCCCCTAGACATCCATTGAGGATTATTTGAAGGACGAATTCCAAGAGATTACATGGAAGAATCTCATGTGTGTGTACCTTTGAGGAATTTCCATAAAAATGATTGTTAACAAATCTTAGAAATAAACCAATTGGAATCAAAATCCAACGAGATGATACTCCAGAAACATTCTCTTTAACCCTCCTTTGGCATTAGGGTCATTTTTGACCCAAAACGTACACTACGCCAGCGAGCTGTTCCCAACGTGATGCAAAAGGAAGGTTAAACGAATTTCGGAGGAATCCTTAACGATTACCCAAAAGAGTCGTAGAATCGAAACAAATCGTACAGGAATCCCAGCAGGAATATTTGAAGAAGCTCCAGGAACTCCCGGAGAACTGGGAAAATATCCCTGAGTGAAATTGCTGCAGAATCTCTGGGCTGAATTTCTGGAAAAATTCTCGGGCAAATTTGGACAATGGATTCCAACCTTAGAAAATTCCTTACGCTTATAGTTTATTTTGGCAGGGATCTCACAGTTGTCTGATAGGCCTTGACGGAGCCGCAGTGCTGCCGCCTGGCGGGAGGCGTATGGCAGACGTGAGAAAACACGTTTGTTTATACTTTTTTGCCGCACACGATGACAGATACAAATGGGTTTTAGGGTATGTGTTCCATCAGTAATCTCACGCTCCCATATTCATCCTGTGGTAGTTTTGGAACTAATCAAGTAGGCTGAGGATGGCATTCAATCCATGGCCAGTCCAACTGTCAAGAAGCAAGTACGCAACCCACCACACATCCTATTCGAAAACAAGCGATTACGGCACCGATTGATTCCGTTCTTTTTGTTTTCGTGGGTGCTCACTTCTAACAAAAACTACAAAAATAAGAAACAAAACAAACAGCGCATCAATCCATTGTTTTTTGTAGGATGAAAATGAGAGCCACATGCTTAATAAGGGAACCAATATTCTACCATTAGAGTGCGTGCATTTTTGCTGCCGTCAAAGCCAACTGACAAAGTTTTTGATTACCAATTCGCAGACGGCGGGTTCAAAAAAAAAAAAAATTAGGGCAATGTTTACAAATCATATAAAAATTCTATGAGGTTAGGTTTTTGTTGCAAGCCTCTATACCGGCGGTAACTGTCTGCCTAAACGAAAGCGATGCAAGCCGTGAGTGCTAACAAGTTCTGCATATAAAAATCCAAATGTGCACGAAGCGCGTTATGCATCGCTACTAAATAATGTAGAGGAAAAGCTTTATTCCGACTCAGTTTGGCAGAGATTTCAGTTAAAAGTGAAGGAATCTATTAATTAAAAAGACACGAGGTCTTTTATTTGAAGATTTTTTTTTTCAAATTTTTCACCTAACAATACCCAAAAGTGAGCTTCTATAGAACCATAAATACTTGTTTCCATATAAATAAAATGTCAGTAGAGTTGACAAGTGACAACCGTTACCCCTTGTGGGATTCTTGCAACCTTTCTTACAGATGTCGCACAAGTCGATTTTTTTCTTCCAAACGTCTACGACACCTGTCAAGCCCCTATGCTTCGACAGTGTCATACCACTGTCGCCCAATTTCCACTTTCGCTGATGTAATCGCATAGTGAGTAAATTCAGAATGCCTCTAATGTTGTTCAGGTTACGTAAACTTGTTACTGATTAGCTCGATCCTGATAGGATGCGAAAACGGAAAAATCTTCTGGAATGCGAAGCAAAAAATTCCACCACGAATAATGAGAATTCTTCGCCAGCAAAACATCTGCTTTTCCTCCGACCACGTTTTGTATGAGTAGAAGAAGAAGAATGAGAGGATGACAGCAACGATTACCAGCGATAAGCAGGCGTTGACTTCTGGTTTGCTGGCATGGCGGCTTTCCGTTTCGCTGTTGTTGTGTCCAAAGCCTACTTATCACGGCTAAACTGAATTCGCTTGGTGAGACGGTGAGGCTGGCTATCTTTGCCTTGGATCACTCCTCGTCGTTGTCCTACAAATGTGCGGTAATGAAAGAATGGAGGCTGAAGCTATTTCCGCCTTTTCGCCGAGATAGGCCGAGCCGAGCCGAGCCGAGCCGGGAACGTTAATTCCAAACAATCCTGGTGACAGCAGCCATTTGCACTTGTGTCCCCCACAAGCTTGGCTGACCACGTTCTTTGGAAGCACGTTGTTGGTTGGTGGCAGGAGGCTGTTTTCCCTGGAAAGATAATTTGCATAATTCTAGGGGATTTACATCGTAGGTTATCGAGCTGAACTAGGGGAATTCAACAACAGCTATTAGGTAGAAGCTTACAAACCGGAATAGAATGTTCAGCTGTTGTGAGAGGAAAATTCGTGAAAAATGTGCTTCAAATTCCGAGAATTGATCAAGAAATCATCCGCAGTCTCATTCGCCGCCGTCAAATCCAATTTGTTTGTCCAAATTGAATATTCCTTGTAAATGCTCATCCCAACCGCACCGACGCGACGCGACGCCATATTGAGATTGATTTTCTGCCATCACGAGATCGGATCCCATAGAGCAAAGTGTGATGCTTCGTGGAAGACACCCGAAATAGAACGCCCTCCGCTACAACCACCAACAGCCATAATACATAACCTCAAAACGTAAGTTGACATTTTCGCACCCAGCCAGCAGCTTCCAAGAATCGACGACCCCGGGAAAAATTTTCGCGCCAAATACCGAATGTGACACGTCTAGACAATTATGAGGAGAAAGGTGCTGTACTACCAAGAATGGGAAGAAGAGTGCGGCGTCAAACCACCTCTCCCACCCCACCCCCCTTTCCCGCAAAAGTGATGTTGTGTAATCCCTGGCTCCAATATTGATCATTTTCTTCGCCGCATGGGGCATACCCTTATATGATGATGGCGTCAAAGGCAAACATTTGGTCGGTGGCTCTATAACCGCTACCTTTCCGAAAGCTTCCTGCTACATACCTACATTTTTCACGCTTCCAAATCGGAAGGGACACCGATTTATCATTTCCGTTTTGTGCCAAGTAGGCGCTTTCTACTGGGATTTGTTGAGAAGAAAACCGCGTTGCGTAACTAGTATGAGCCACAGAGAACAGACATCAAGGCTAGAACAAATTTCATTCGGAAAGTTGTGTAAGGATTTGAAACTTTACTTGAGTAAGGTTGCAAACCAATACACGATCAGACTCTAGTTTAATTTAAAAACACCTCACTAATACTTTACTTTTGCAAAAGAAAATAAAAAATGAATAACTCTTTTAAAGAAAAACTAGAAAGGACGAGCAAATTCCTTTTAATTCTACTACTGTGCTTATCTTCGGACAGATAGGCCTATTTCGTCTGTGACTTACAGACTTCTTCAGTGTCAAGTGCTCACTGAAGAAGTCTGTAAGTCACAGACGAAATAGGCCTATCTGTCCGAAGATAAGCACAGTAGTAGAATTAAAAGGAATTTGCTCGTCCTTTCTAGTTTTTCTTTAAAAGAGTTATTCATTTTTTATTTTCTTTTGCAAAAGTAAAGTATTAGTGAGGTGTTTTTAAATTAAACTAGAGTCTGAAGTAACAAGTTCTACTAAAAGCTCTAAAGTAATAGTAAAGCAATACACGATGACAACACTAACGCCACCAAACACCATATTGCCACAGTCAGTGGTGAATTGAAACATTTCAAGTGGTGAATTAAATTAGTATGGGAAATTAACCGATTGCAGCGCCACGATGTTGCCACTTGTGTTGCCGATTTCAAATGGCCGTTAAATTCCTTACACAGTTTTGGAACTGGACTTGGATGTCTGTTCTCTGTGTATGAGCCTTTGCACGAATCTAGCCTACTGCTCACTCCCACAGAAAGTTTGAAAACAGCGCGCACAGTAAAAATCAAATTTGACTTTTACTGTGCGCGCTGTTTCCAAATATTCTGTGGGAGTGAGCAGGACAGGGCAAATTCGTGCAGAGGCTCATAGGTGGTATACCTAGGAAGAATGAATGAATCTGGTGTTCGATTTGAATAAGGAGTGTATCGTAAAGTAGTTGAAAATGTTTAAAATAGCCTCAAAAATAGTTTAATACAACTTTTAAGTAATTTTATTTTTGGAGATACTGTAAAAATCCTTGAAAAAAGAAATGACTTTTATGATTTTCTAAAAATGTTCTTTTAACTGGGTTTTTAACCTAGATTACTGAACGCATGTTTTTATTTTTTTTGCACACCTTCTAAAAAATTGAAATTGCGAAAAAAGTTCGATAATGTTCGAAAATTGTTAACTTTTTTGTGCAAATATAATAAGCTAAAGAATCCTCATGATATAGGCAAATTATTTTTTACAAGAAAAATCTCCACTGCATTTAAGCGCAATTCTTAAATATGAAAAAAGGCCATTTTTGAGGAACCCCCTTTTTCTATGCTCCTCAAAATCATGTTTACGCAAATAAAAATTACATAAAATGAAATATTCGCATTTTTTTAAATAGGGTATGTTTTTTAATATATGGACGAGTAAGTTAGGGCAAAAAAAATAATTTCATAACCTTTTAAGATATTAAAAGCAGAACTTCAAAGTTTGACCAAAAAATAGACGTTTTTTGGAGTGGACCATTTTGTAGATATAGGAGATTTTTCTTTCGAAAATATGAATTTTGAAAGTCGGTGTTGAATGATATGTTATGTGTACATAACTGTTAACAAGCATCAATATTTTCCAGATTTTTTATCGTATAAATTTTACTCGCTACAGATTTTTGAAATGTTGAAAAATCTTAACAAAATTGCATTTTGTGCAAATTTTTATTTTGTGAGGTGTATTCATTTAACCATATTTTCAATAATACTAAACATTTTCCAAATTTTTCCAAGGTATTCTAAACTTAACTATATTGTGAAGATTTCATAGAAGAACCGAAATGAAAAGACCAACCCAGCTTCGAGATAGAGCATTCTGAACATTTTCAACTACTTTCCGATACACTCCTTAGGTCGAATCTGCATAGGAATCACAGCAAACATACGACCTATTCAAATCGAACGACAGCAATACTTTTCCTGTTATGATTCCATTACTGGAATGCTGGAAGAAGCAGATTAATCCAACATCAACCGAAATGATCCCCGGAGATGATTAATCGAAGAGAGAGCAAGTTTTCCTATTCGCACTATAGGGTACTGCAAGCACTTGATGTAACCTCACTTTGTTTGACAGTTCAGCGAGCTGTTTACAAAGAGGGAACATTTGGACCGAGCGGCGACAAAATTAATTCAAGTTTTTCGTCCCGAAATCATTGTGATATGAAAATATCCATTATAGCGCATTTAGTTCACCACTGGACTATCGCACTAGTTTTCACGAGTGCGAAAACGCTAATAAAAGTGCGCGATTGCATCAAATCAACTCGGTGTCTTCAGAGCACTTGTTCACCATAGATTGAAGAATTAGTGCGCCGAAGACATCAACCTGATTTGATGCAATCGCGCACTTTTATTTACGTTTTCGCACTATAGAAGTCGCAGTTCGCAGTCCAGTGGTGAACTAAATGCGGTATATATTCTCATCTATTACTATCAAACCGGTTCTATAAAATTTACCCGAAAACCATTTACCCGAATGTAACATATACCCGAATGCCAAAAACCTGAATGCGAATTTTACCCGAATAGTCTATTACCACAGACAAACAGACGTAACACTCTTCAAGACGACTTGGCACATGCATTTAACGATCGATTAAAATTTCATTTGATTTCCGCGATCCTTCCACCAGAGGCGCTAGTGTTCGATCGCTTTGACGTTTGTCAGTGTACACGTTGCTGAATGATGCAAACAAAAACTACTGGCAATTTATGTAGTAGTGTGCGTGTTAGACAAACGTCAAATCGAAATCCATCATATGGTAGGTCTCTAACATTTATAGAGAAGTTTTCTAATGGTCCGCTGCACGAACTTACGCTGGCCTGCTTACTCTCACAGAAAATTTGCCGTTTGAGAGGTGCCGACACCGCTCAAACGTCAAATTTCGTATGAGAGTAAGCAGGCCAGAATAACTTCGTGCAGTAATCCATAATCTGGTGGGAATAGTATCGACTGAGGGAATCTGGCAATGATATGTTGTTTTTGATTTGTTAAGAGACTGCTACGCTGACAACTGGAAGTTTCCTAAAGATTTCTCCAGAAGTTTTACAGATTTTCTTTAAGTTTCTTTGGGAGTTTCTTCAGAATTTCCTTGGAACATCCCTAGGAGTTTCTTCGGGAATTCCTTCGAGAGTTGTATCGGTAATTGGTCCAAGAAACCCACAGTGAATTCCTGCAGCAGCTCCATTGGGGATTCTTCCTTTAGTAATTTCTTCGAGATATTCTCCAGGAGGTCTCACAGAATAGCCAGAGGCAAGACACTGTGAAAACGAGTGCAACTCTGAGGAATTCTGAGTAACACTATCTGCTCGAATTCACGCGAATTCATTCAAATCTGTTCACTTTCATTCAGCACACGTTACACTTTACCGTTTGACATTAGTGCCAGATCACACTTTAGCAGCGGAATCGTGAAGAATTCTGAGCAACACTTTGAGCACTGTTTTTTTCTCGTGAAATCTGACTTGCCCCTAGCAGAACAGTTTTTCAGAAGTTTTTAACCATTTTGGAACCGATAGGCGGATTTCACGGGAATCGGTTTCGGTGGTCCCGGGGTCCATTTTTCCAAAATAAATAAACACCATCATGCGACATATCAAACTTCATGATTTTGAAAGTTGTACGTGTTGTACGTGCAGTTGAATCCCGGAATTTTCGACTAGCGAAGTTGGATTTTTCTCCAAATCCGTGCGTCGGACCTAACTTCAGAAGTGGTGCGCTGTATAGCGGACCAGGTTTACTATACAGCGCATCACTTCCGAAGTTAGGTCCGACGCATGGATTTTGAGAAAAATCCAACTTCGCTAGTCGAAAACTCCGATTTTCAACTAAATTGAGAATAGCATATTATCACGATGATTGGTCATTTAGAATACATTTGGACATTTTGGAATCGGTTTACCGATTTTCCGTAATCCAGTTCCGGGGCAAAGTTTAGGAAATGGTTCAATACTGTCATGTAACATTTCAAACATCACTGTTTTCAAAATACACCATTGTGTGCTAGTTTTGCGCTGTGTGGAATATTTCTGGCCATTTTGGTGCCGACAAACTGATTGCCGGGAATTGGCTCTAGCGGTTCCGGATTCCATTTTCCGAATTTGAACGAAACAGCATCATGCCACACCTCGTGATTAACACACACACTTCGTGGTTTTTCAAGATACGGAAGTTCTTGGAGAACATAGAATATCTTTGAAGATTTGTTCTCTTCAGCTCAATGCTCCATGGTTCTGCATGATCTTGCACCGTATAAGTAATGTAAGAAAAATCCATTGATTACGCTTGTAGATCTTAAGGCTTTTACTCACGGAAGTTCTTGGAGGTCCTAGATCATCTTTGCAAATTATTTCTCAACAGAACTATGCTCCCTGGATCTGTAGGACGCTACACTGTATCAGTAATGTAGCAACAAACCATTGATTAGCCTTATAGATCTTAAGGCCTTTATTCGTGGGAGTTATTGGAGGACCTAGATCATCTTTGGAAAGTAGTTCTCCACAGAACCATGCTCCATGGATCTGTAGGATGTTGCATCGTAGCAGTCACTTCGGAACAATGCATTGATTACGCTTGTAGATCTTAAGGCCTTAATTCGCAGAAGTTCATGAAAGATCAAGTATATATTTGGTAATGAATTCTCTTCAGCAGAATGCTCAATGGACCTGTAGGATGTTATACTGCATCAGTAATGTGACAACAAACCATTGATAACGCTTGTAGATCTTCAGGTCTTTACTCGCGGAAGTTCTTGAAGATCAAAATTGGAGGTCATGTTTGAAAATTATTTATTAGAACAATGCTCCATAGACCTGCAGAATGTTGCACAGTATCAGTAATGTAACGACAATCAATCGATTACGCTCGGAGATATAAAAAGCATTAACTCGCGAAAGTTCTGTGGTGTCCTGGAACATCTTTCTCTACACCACCTTGCTTTACGAACCTGTGGGGTGTTGACAGTCTCCTCGATCCTTCGCTTCGTCCGTCTAAACAGTCCTTAACACCCCAAAGTATCCTCTGCGATCTTCCTTGGAAACAGTATGCACTCTGCTCTTCATACGTATGCCCCGTGTAAAAATACCTTAGTTTACATCATTCTGAGCTGTTTTTGGGTTATCCGAAATACTTCCTCCTGGTCTTTCTTCAAGGACTTCTCCATAAATTTCTCAAGTAATACCTCTATCGATTCTTCCAGTGAATTCTCAAGGTATTCATTTATGGATTCCTCCCGACATTTCTTCGATAATCTTCTCTTGGGATTTTCCAAGCATTCCTGATGAAGTTTCCCTAGAATTTCTGGCAGAGATTGCTTCAGCAATCCCTCCTAGGATTATTCTAGAAATGCCTACTATGATACCTCCTGGAATTCTTCAAGGGATTTCTCTAGAGATTTCTATTGGTTTTTTTCTGGATTTCTTGGGGAGGTTATTCAAGACAATCTTCCTGTGATTCTTCCAGAAGCTGCTCCGACGATTTCTCGATTGATTGATTTGTCTTTATTATAGAGACTTTCAGCCCTTGACTGGTTCGCCTCTGCGTGATTCCTCCAGGAATTCCGTCAGAGATATTGGCCGGGGATTTTTCGGGGAATTCCTCATGGGATTCCTCCAAGAACTCGTTTTGGCCTACCTCCAAGAATTGATTGCCTGCGATTCCTTCAGGGACTCTTTCATGGATTTCTTCAGAATACCTCTAACGTTTCTTCCAGGGATTTCTCTAGACATTCCTCCTGGTATATATTCAAAGAACATTTTTTGGGATTTCACAAGAAATCTCTCTAGTATTACCTACTAGTCTTTAGAAAAATCCCTACAAGAATCATCAGAGGCATTTCTGGAAGTATCCTAGGAAGACTACTCGAAAAAAAAACCCAGCAAAATGTCAAGAGAAATCCCTAGAGAGATTCCTGCCGGTATCACAGCTAAACTTTCTGGAGGAGTCATAGCTGGCATTCCTGAAAGAATCACAGTAGGAATCGCTTGTGGAATATCCGCAGGAACTTCAGGAAGAATCTTAGGGAAAATCTGTGAAGGAGTTCTTGGAAAGATTCTGGGATTTATCATTGTATAAATTTCAGCAGAAGTTTTCGGAGGAATTGTTCTAGGAAACTTTGCAGGACTTCCTAGAGAAACCCCATCAAGAATGCCTGGAGGAAACCACAGAAAAATTCCTAGCAAATATGCCTGGATACTTAGAGAAGTTCTTGGAAAACCCGGTAGAGGAATTCTGTAGGAATCCATAGAGAAGGCCCTGAAGAAATCACAGGAGGAAAAAATCGCATGAAGATTTTCCGGAAGAAGTCCAGCAAGAATGCCGGGATAAATTGCTATGGGAATCTCTAGAAGAACTCCTGGAGGTACCTGTAAAGTTATGCAATTGAATGGAAAGCAGATATTTGATTCAGTGTAGCAGGGCCACTGACAACGACGTAAAGAATAAAAAACAGGAAGAACGTAAACAAAGACGGGGAATCAGGTTGCGGTGCGAATAGGAGATTTGACGTGTGCGAATGGGAAAACCGGATCGAACCGAAGCTTCCAAGGGACAACTCTACAGTACCATAGTTAAAATTGTTGGAAGAGAAGTTGGTTGAGGAATCTTTGGAGGAAGGTCAAGAGGAGTTTCTGCAGGTATTCCATGAGGAATTTCAGGAGAAATTTTTGGATAAAATCTCTGGAGAAATTCTTGGAGAATTGCAGGAAGATTGCCTTGCAGGATCCTATGCCAGGAAAACCTCTAGAAGAATCCCTAGCAAAATTTGTAAAAGTATCACAGCTGGAATTTCTGGCACAAGCAAGAATAGCTGGAAGAACCGCAGGATGAACTGCATGATGAATTCCAGCTGAAATTTCTGGAGGAAGGTCACGAGGTGCTCCTGGAGGAATCCCATGAGAAATTAGTGAAGGAATCCCGGGATAAAATCTCTAAAGGAATTCCTAGAGGAATTGCCGGAGGAACTTCTTGAAGAATGTTCGAAATATTGCCATGAATAATCCGAGCAACAAATCCTGAATAAATGCTACAAGAAATCTCTAGAGAAATTCCTAGAAGAACTCCTGAAGGTACTAATGAAGACAAGAACTTCTGGAGGAGTCATAGGAGGAATTGTTGGTAGAACTACAGATGCAATTGCTTAAGGGATCCCAGCTGGAATCGCTGGATAAAATCTCTGAAGACGTTCCAGGAGGAATCACCGGAAGAACTTCTGGAAGAATCTTCGATTCTTTCCAAGGATTCCCCCATAAATTTCTCATGGGATTCCACCAGGAGCTCCTTTTGGCCTTCCTGAAGGAGTTCCGGCTGGATTTCTCAAAGCAATCACTGCTACGGTTCTTCCAGCAATTTCTCCCAGGACTCATCCAGAAATTTTTACTGTAATACCTCTTGGAATTCTTCTAGGGTTTCATCTAATATTTTCTCCTGGGGTTCCTTCAAACACTCTTGGGATGATTCAAGGCAATCTTTCTACGATTTTGCCAGAAATTCCTTTGATGTTTTCTCGTGGAATTCCTCCAGAAATATTCCAGGATTTCCATAATAGATTCTTGCGGGAAATACATCGGCAATTCCTCTATGATCTCTTGCATGCCTTTTTTCTTCAATTCATTTCGGAGTTCCACAGGGAATTTCTGCAGGAGCACTTTTGGGAACTACTTCAGAAGTTTCTTCGAGAATATCTGCATGAGTTCTTTCGGAAATTTCTTCAGGAGTTTCCCTAAGAATTTCATGAGTAGTTTCCTTTAACAAAGTTTCTCAAAAAATACCCTGGTTTCTGACAAAAATTCTTAACGAAGTCTTGAGTGGATTCCAGAAGAAACTCGTGAACGAATGTTTGAAGGAACTTCTGAAGATATGTCCAACGGAGCTCCTGGAAGAATTTCCGATGGAATTTCTGGATAAATTCTCGCAGGTTTTTGTGAAGGATTTACAGAACAAATTCGTTTAGTAACTACCGTGGAAACTACGTCAGGAATTCTCGATAAAACTCCAGGAAAAAATTCGAAAGAACCCCTGGAAGAATTTACAAAGGAATTCCTGGAGTGATTTCCGAAGAAACTATTTTAAGAAAATACGATGGACCCCCTCAAGGTTTTCCCAAAAAGCATTCCGATGGAACTCCTGGAGAAATTTTCTCAGGAACTCCCAAATCAATATCTGAAGGAATGTCTAATGGAACTCTAGCTGCAATTTTCGAAGGAACTCCAGGAGGCATCCCAAAAGGAGCATTTGTAAAGAAAACAAGATGGAATTCCTTAAAGAATGCTCAGAAGAAAACCCTGGGGAATTCGCTATGGAGCTCTTGGAAGAATTCCTGAAGGAACACCCTAAGGAATGCTGGAAGGAACTTTTCAAATAATTCCTGATGGAACACCTAGAAGAATTTCCAAAGATGCATCTGAAGGAATTCCCGAAGGAACTCCTGGAGTAATTTCCGAAGAAATTTTAGGAGGCAACTGTGGATGGAACTCCTACACGGACAGAAAGGCGTTCACATTGAAACTAAAATAACGTTTGTTGAATTTACACATTGAAATTCTTTTGAAAATATGTGAATTCTTATAGTTTCAAACAGATTTGCTAATTTAAAATCAATGCGAAATTATGTTTGATTTAACAATCCAGTGTTTTATGGCGACTCTTGTGGAAACTAACATGTTTCTACTTTGTTTCTAAGTCAATTTAACTGACCAATCCCTCGAATAGGTTTGTAAAAACCACAATATTTAACATAGGGATAGTTTCAAGATAGTTTTCAAGTTATGCAAAGCCGTTGTACATGAAAAGCATAATTGAAAATTAATTTTAATTTGTGTGGAATGCGTTATACAAGGTAAACACTATTTTTGAAACTACCATAATATTGTAGATGTCAAGCTTGACAGCCCACGTCAAAAGCCTGAAACTATTGTTATTTCAATCAGATTTCCGATTGAGGAACAATAATACAGGATTATAAAAACAATCATACATTCTCATTGCGGCCAAAACATTGTCAAATTCCTTTTGACTTTACGGCGAATATGGTTATTTTTACTGTAGATTTTTCTGCGTGTTAAGGAACTCCAGATCATCTCGAGAAAATCCCGATGGAGCTTTTGGAGCAATCAATTTACAACGAAATTTCAGGTGAAATTCCCGCAGGATATCCTGAAGAAATGCCCATGTTGCAGGAGAAATTTCGAAAGAACACTTGGAGAAATTTTTAAAGGAAGTTATACAGGAACTCCTACAGAAATTCCCGACGAAGCAGTTATTTCCGAAAGTATTGCTGGAGGAATTTCCTATGGAATACCTCAAGGAATTCTTAAAGGAACACCTATTGAAATTCTCGAAGGACCTCTCTAAGGAATTCTCGCATGAACTGGAACTGGAAGAGTTTCCGATGGAAATCAGGAATTCCCGAAGAAGCTCCTGAATAAGTTTCCGACAGAACTCCTGGAAGAATTTTTGAAGAAAATCCTAAAAGATTTCCCGAAGGAACTTCTAGAGAAATTCCAGTTGGTTCCCCAAAGGAATTCCAGGAGAATTGCCTGAAGGGGTGTCCGGCCATTTGGCCGAATGCCGTTTGGCCGAACGTCATTTGGCCGAATGCCATCTGGCCGAAAGGGTCATTTGGCCGAATCGTGATCAAAAGAATTCAGAAGAAGTTTTTGACATTCTAACGGTTGTATACCATTTCACCGAAAACCATTTCGCGGATTTTTTTTCGCGGTGTAACATTTCGCGGAATGCACCATTTCGCCGAATACCATTTCGCGGAACGACTTTTCGCGGAATGTACTGTTTCGCAGAATTAAATACTTTTCAGATAATAATGGATAACACATTATTTTCTCTGCTAAACTTCACTTGCCCTATCACCATTTCATGCGCAATCAGAATCCCCTCTGCTCTACGTTTGTACTTATTGATGTTAAATCTGTTACTTTTCTGAACTAAAATTTACCTTCTTTGATTCGTAGGCTGTTCTTGAGAGTTCTGAACGTCAGGCCAAAATCCATTCGGCCGAATGACTTTAGGTCGAATGGAAATGAGGCCAAATAGACATTAGACGAAATGAGCAACAAGCCTTCGTTGTCACATAAGTTGTACTTTCAAGCGCTTATATTGCTAACTCTTTCAGAGATTTCGATTTCCCTAAAATAAGTCTGTTCTTTCCAGTAACATTGTTGTTTGGCAACTGGATTGTTAAATTTTTCATCATTTACCTTCTTCTCTTCAAAGGCTGTTCATGTGGTGTGTAGTTTTAATGATCAAATGGATAACTCTATAGGAAATTTGACCTTCTTTTGATAATAGGCTGTTCTTTCAAGTTTACTGTTAAAAATGTTGGCTAGTGACCAAACTACTAACTTATCTGAGATTTGTCATTCTGTCAAAAATGGGCTGTTCTTTAGAGTAACATCATAGACAAACAGACGTATCACTTGGAACAAAATGCGATAAAAATCATCGTCACGAAAACATAATCGCCCAATGCTAATGACGCTGTGGTTCGCAAACCCACTGAGTAGATGGCGGGAGTTAGCAAACGTCAAACAGGAGTAAAAATGATGCTAGCGCCATGAGCGAGCGATTTGCGAACTTCAGAATATTTGAAGAATACAGAAAAGGGAAACGATGGGAAGTGAGTAGAGTGAGACGTCTGTTTGTTTGTGGTAACATTGTTGGTGAGTTTTATAGTGGCCAGGCCGCTGACGTTAGAGATTTATCCTTCTTTAAAACAAGGGCTGTTCATTTTTAGTTGCACTGAAGTTATTTATTGGCGGTCTTATTGCTAACTCTGTAGGAGATATGTTCTTTAGATCTTTCGAGGCCTATTGTCTTATTGATCATACATCTATTCAGCCAAATGATTGTTCGGCACAAGTCCATTCAGTGTAATCTCCTTCGGCCTAATGACCAGAACCATAATTGAGGAACTGAAAGTGCTTATCAGCTTCCACACTTTCACCTTTATCAATTAAAAGCATTGTAATTATACCAAAATGATGCTATTTGTAAACAGTGTGACCGCGTAACCCTTAAGAGAAGTAACACTCCTTAGTGATAACTGTTGTAATAGATATTAGAAAAAATCTCATTTTTGTATCACAGGTTTTTCCATCTTTCAAAAAAAACGCTGTTCTTAACAGATACATATGCTGTTATGCTCAATACGAAACCTTCCCTTCTTCTGGTCAAAATTGTTCCTTCATAAATTGTATGCATTATACTTGTTTTGGTATAACAGCTAAATTAATATTATCAGAGAATTTCCCTTCTCTCATACATAGGCTGTTCTTTCAAAGTATACTGCTACAAAAATGAATTTTTGATATGAAGTATTTTTCCATGTGCTGATTTGAATTTTGAATCTCATCATGATGTTGTCTCTCGATAACTTAAATTGTTTGCTCTTATTAAAGATTTTCCGCGAAACGGTACATTCCGCCAAATGGTTTTCGGCGAAACGGTGCATTCCGCGGAATGGTTTTTGGCGAAATGTTATACAATCCATTCTAACTGTCAATATTATCATCAGAAATATTTCCTTCTTTTAATCATAGGCTATTTTTTCTAGTTTTGCCATTCCTTCTTTGACTCATAGGCTGTTCTTTCAAGTTATACTGAGGCTGGGAACAGTGGTATGGTCACTTAAGTACATACGTAATTCATTTTTCGGACAAACAGCATTCGGCCAAACGGCATTCGGCCAAATGGCGTTCGGCCAAATGACCCGAAACCGCCTGAAGGAACAACTGGATGAACTTTCGATGCAATTTGTGTAGTTCCTTCCAAGGAATAATTGAAGGAGCTGCCGATGAAGTACGAATAGCACAGAATATTCTTTTTATTGAATTTCAAAACAACTCATTTGCATGAAACGAGTTCCCAAATTTATGTTCATCCATCCATTGACTTATCCACCGATGAACCGAATTCATCTAGAAATTCTGATTGGAAATCGATAAATTTTGCTTGGAAACGGTCCCGCTCTAGTGTCAAATTCGGTTCATCGGTGGATAAGTCCATAGACGAATGCACCGATGAACTGAATTCATCGCGGTCCGAGAATTTTGACACTAGAGCGGGGCCATTCCCAATCAGAATTGTTCAATTCTGATTGGAAATCGATCATTTCTGATTGGAATCGGCCCCGCTGTAGTGTCAAAATTCTCGGACCGCGATGAATTCAGTTCATCGGTGCACTCGTTTATTCGTGTAGTTCCTTTGAAGGAACTGCCGATGAAGTACGAACAGCACAGAATATTCTTTCAATTGAATTTCAAAACAACACATTTGCATGAAACGAGTTCACTAATTCATGATCATCCATCCATGGACTTATCCACCGATGAACCGAGTTCATCATGGTGCGAGAATTTTGACACTAGAGCGGGGCCATTCCCCGCTCTAGTGTCAAAATTCTCGGACCGCGATGAATTCGGTTCATCGGTGGATAAGTCCATGAACTTGGCGTTTCCAATCAGAAGTGAACGATTTCCAATCAGAATTGAACAATTCTGATTGGGAATGGCCGCGCTCTAGTGTCAAAATTCTCGGACCTCGATGAATTCAGTTCATCGGTGCACTCGTCTACTGTCTTCTGAAGAATAGTATAAAAATCGTCAAAATGGGTGTGGAATGAAAGTTTCTATTCTGGGTACCTTGCACCTTTGTACCTGTCCAATTCAATTTCGCCATATTTTTTTGTCCGGTTCCAGACAAATAAAAAATTCAATTAAGTCGAGTTCTACTCAGTACTCAGTTTGCTTCATTTGCTTCATTGCAACGATTGCCATCATCAGCAACCCTCTCAAAGTCTAAAACGAAATCAAAAATGCAATATCGAGAGAAACTCATCACTTTAGTTACAGCAGCACGTACCCAGTCCCATCCACGCGCGTCAGACCATGCTGCTGCTAGTTAGGGCCAATCTCCCACTCCTTTTTCGTTAGTTCGCCCATTCACCTCCAATGACCCGTGGTGTTCGGGCGCTTCAAGGCTTCGCAAGCTTGAAAGCAAACCAAATGATTCGGGGAGGACGAAGATGACGAAGAACCCCTTTCGCCCCATTTGAAATCACAGCTTGCTTTGTTGTCATTGCACCCTTGCCGACGCCACCACCGGCGGCGTCGACCGGAGGAAGATAAAAAGAAAGCTCGATGTCACAGCAACCCTTGCCAAAATTAGGATCTCCTTCGTTTCGGTGGTTGGTCGCAGCAAATTCACTGTGTGTGATTTTGAATCACCAGGTTTGCTTTTGTCGTTCGCCGGAGGGTGGTGGACAAACAGATGTGGTACTGGCGAAGTTTCTGTGGACCACGCTTTCAGAGATCATTTTGAATCTTGTTAGTTGTAGGCGTCACAAGCGGAGGCGCGTGCATTGCTTCCCATTCTGTTTTGACGCTTCGTACTAGCGCCATCTGTTCGTCAGTTCTTCTGGAATCGTGTTTTACAGCAGATTGCTCTTCACAAGCTGTGTCTGTTTATCTGTGTTTGAGGTGTTTTAAAGCAAAGACGGTCGAACTCACATTTTCGTTTTTTCATTCTCTATTTTCAGAAAAAATGCAATCTCAGATCAAACAGAAATACTGAATAGAACCCTTGGTGAAACGTGGCGATTCGAGAAGTGAAGACGACCTCATAAATACACACTCACACACATACATCTAGACAACTATTCACTCGGGAAGTCATCTGTCGGAGCGGAGTTGGTACACCAACTAGGGAACGGAGTACGAATGACAACAAATTGAAATGTGGAAACGGCAAGTTGGAAATCGAAAAGCACTTTACACAGAAGCAGCCAGCGAGTGCCTAAGGGAGTCATTCAGCCAGGGCATGGGGTAAAACCGGAAGGTGCCCATTTCTCTTTCAATAGCAAGCAATTTCCAGACCATTAGTGGGGGCATTTGTGACAGCTCAGCTCCGTGCAAAGAGTGTGAGTGAAAGAAGCAGGGAAGAGTGGCAGATCTAGTGAGCCGAGAGCATCTATCGTTGAACTTGTGTGCTAAGGTTGCTTTGTTGTTGGTGATGTGCGCTTTTCAAGGGGGTTGAGGTCAAGAAGTGAAATCAAGTGCAACGCTGCCAAGTTCTGGGAGGGGGAGTTCAAGTCAAGAAGGTGCAGTGAAGATTCTTCGATCGCCTTTCCTCGCTAGAGGGCACGCAAGTAGAGTAGTGTGGTTCGGGTTTTGGTGTTGCTCCGGAGGCGCTTGAGTGTCGGTTGTGTGGGTTGAATGGCTACCACCGGACGACATCGACAGCAACGTCAACGTGGTGCAGCAGAATCAGCAGAAAACAGCAACAGCAGCAGCTACAACAACACCACCGGTAGAACGAGTGCTGTCAGTGTCGGTCTGTGTTCGTCGTCGGAATCGTTGGCCGTTGGCGTGTTACGGGGACCGCAAAATGGCTAGATTCTGCCCGCGATTCTGGTCCGAGCTGAGATTTGTTAGCCAAGCAAACGTGAACACCACTTGCATTTGCGGAGGAGTCGACTGCATCACGACATTCCCCATCGCAGTAGCCGGCGCTGTCGGCAAGAAATCTACAATCAGAAGGAAAAGATACAGAAGAGTAGTGGCTTTTGTTCGGTTATCGTCGTCGGCTGGTTGTCGTACGGATCGAAGCAGGCTGCCATCGTTGCTGTCGTCACTCTGCAACAGGGTTGGAGGTGAGTGTGCCTTCCGGTTCGAAAAGCGGTTGCTTTGATTGCTGATTTTTTTTCCTTATCCAGAAGCGATAGATGCAATTGCACTTTAGATTCAATTAGATTTCATTCTCGGTTGGAGGTAGGGAGCAAATGTGAGTTGTTTTCTAACACGTGGGAAATTCAGTTTGTTTGATTGTCACTCCAGCAGTGGTAACACCAATCCGACAAGAGAGCAACTCAAACATTTTACACTTCAAAATGGATTATCACATTTTAGTGAACCTCTTTCTTTGGCCTTTGTAGGAACTTAGATGAATGTGAACGATCTTAATGTTAAATGAAAGAAGATTTTGCAAGAAAAATCTGCATTCTTAACGATAAGTTCACCTTCATAAATTTATTCATCTTATACATTTATCCACCGATGAACTGAATTCACTAGGTCCGAAAGTTCCCGAACCGGGTGAATTAGGTTCACCAGTGGATAAGTTCATCGTGGTCCGAGATTTTCGCCACTAGAGCGGGGCCGCTTTCAATCAGAAGTGAACGCTCTAGTGTCAAAATTCTCGGACCGCGATGAACGCAGTTCATCGGTGCACTCATCTATATCAAAATGAATTAGCATTCATTTCAGTTAACCTCTTTCTATGGTCTTTGTAGGAACTTAATTGAATGTGAATGATCTAAATGTTAAATGAAAGTAGATTTTGCAAGGAAATCTATTTTTTCTCAATGAATAATTCATCTTCATCAATTTTTTTTATCTGATGGATTTATTCACCGATGAACTGAATTCACTCGCTCTGAGAATTTTGACATTAGAGCGGGGCCATTTACAATCAGAATAGGAAGATTCTAATTGGAAATGGCCCCGATTTTCCAAAACCGAATGAACTTGGTTCATCGATGGATAAGTCCATAGAGTTTTGCATCGAAATTCAACCTCAATTGTCTCTCCGAGAGAGAAAAGAACGGCAACGAATGGGAATCAAAACAAACCACCGGAAAATGTCAAAATTCACGTGAGAGGGAAAAGGAAGGGACGAACGAGAATGAACCGAACGTTCATTCTTGATGTCACCATGCAAAATTCAATAGGCTAGGGGACCTGGATGAACACGGATTCACTCAAAAGTCAAAAGAGTAGTAAAAACGTGCATCACCCTTCAATGACGAATGATTTCACTACTGCAGCGTGCCACGTTCACACAATTTGGTAATCTCCAGGGTATTTCTACAGACCTACTATGTTTTAATCATGCACTACCGCATATACACCAGGTTGTCTGGATGAACTTTTCCTCTCCATTCTCAGTTAATGAATGTCGTGTTGTCTAAATTGAAACAAAATGTTACAATTTAAAAGTCGTTCTAATCTGCCGTGCAAGTTGCCGTTGCACGCTTGGCTTCAGCCACCGTATACCGCAGTTGCCCACTTCCCCATAATGAGGCTTCAGCTTGACCTGAATGGAAGAAAAACTACAGTCGAGACTCTTATAAGATCACTAGTCGGGGGGCGCAATAGGAATCCGCTTAATAGGAGACTAAGAGCTTATGGGATTTCGGCATTTTGGGGGTGTGGCCTATTATCTCGGGTGTGTTAAGAGTTAACGCAATACTTTCTTCGGCAAAGTTTTAGGGCTTGATAAGATCTACCATTTAGAGCTTTGGTTCATATGATTAGTTGGCAATTTGGCCGCTAGAGGGACCATCAACAATTTGATGCTAAATTGCACTACGGGAACCATATCAGGTTGTCAAGCAAACGTTACGATATGCGACAGCTCAAGACCCTGATAATTTGGATGGATAGTGTCTTCGGGAAAGTTGTTGGGTACGCCAATAACTTACTGACGATGAGTTGCGAAGTTCGAAATTCCTCCACTGGGCGGCGCTAGTGAGCAAGTAAAATTTCAAAACCTCATATCTCAGAATCCCGATAACTTAGGAAGATGGTGTCTTCGGCAAAGTTGATCAGTATGACATGAAATTACATTAAAATAAACACTTGTTTTGCAATTCTGCCACCAGGCGGCGCTAATGAACATGCAAGTTTTAGAAATCTCATAGCTCAGAATCCTGATAACTTAGAAAGTTGGTGTCTTCGGCAAAGTTGATCAGTATGACATAAACTTACATAAAAATAAACACTTGTTTCAAAATTCTGCCACTAGGAGGCGCTAGTGAACTTGCAATTTTTAGAAATCTCATAGCTCAGAATTCTGATAACTTAGGAAGTTGGTGTTTTCGGCAAAGTTCATCAGTATGACATAAACTTACATAAAAATAAACATTTGTTTCGCAATTCTGCCACTAGGCGGCGTTTACCGGGTTTTTTCGTCTTTTTTAGACTTTTTTGGCGGTTTTTCGGCTTTGCATGTTCACTAGCGCCGCCTAGTGGCAGAATTGCGAAACAAGTGTTTATTTTTATGTAAGTTTATGTCACTCTGATCAACTTTTCCAAAGGCACCAACTTTCTAAGTTATCAGGATTCTGAGCTATGAGATTTCTAAAATTTGTATGTTCACTAGTGCCACCTAGTGGCAGAATTGCGAAACAAGTGTTTATTTTTATGTAAGTTTATGTCATTCTGATCAACTTTGCCAAAGACACCATCTTTCTAAGTTATCGGGGGGAGCGACACTAGTTTTGCTGAGCCGAAAAACCGCCAAAAAAATCGAAAAAAGACGAAAAAACCGGTTAACGCCGCCTAGTGGCAGAATTGCGATACAAGTGTTTATTTTTATGTAAGTTTATGTCATACTGACCAACTTTGCCGAAAACACCAACTTCCTAAATTATCAGGATTCTGAGCTATGAGATTTCTAAAATTTGAAAGTTCACTAGTGCCTCCTAGTGGCAGAATTTTGAACCAAGTGTTTATTTTTATGTAAGTTTATGTCATACTGATCAACTTTGCCGAAGACACCAACTTTCTAAGTTATCGGGGGGAGCGACACTAGTTTTGCCAAGCCGAAAAACCGCCAAAAAAATCGAAAAAAGACGAAAAACCCGGTAAACGCCGCCTAGTGGCAGAATTGCAAAACAAGTGTTTATTTTTATGTAAATTTATGTTATACTGATCAACTTTGCCGAAGACACCAACTTTCTAAGTTATCAAGATTTTGAGATATGAGATTTCTAAAATTTGCATGTTCACTAGCGCCGCCTAGTGGCAGAATTGCGAAACAAGTGTTCATTTTAATGTAAGTTTATGTCATACTGATCAACTTTGCAGAAGACACCAACTTTCTAAGTTATCAGGATTCTGAGCTATGAGATTTCTAAAATTTGCATGTTCACTAGCGCCGCCTAGTGGCAGAATTGCGAAACAAGTGTTTATTTTAATGTAATTTCATGTCATACTGATCAACTTTGCCGAAGACACCATCTTCCTAAGTTATCGGGATTCTGAGATATGAGGTTTTGAAATTTTGCTTGCTCACTAGCGCCGCCCAGCGGAGGAATTTCGAACTTCGCAACTCATCGTCAGTAAGTTATTGGCGTACCCAACAACTTTCCCGAAGACACTATCCTTCCAAATTATCAGGGTCTTGAGCTGTCGCATATCGTAACGTTTGCTTGACAACCTGATATGGTTCCCGTAGTGCAATTTAGCATCAAATTGTTGATGGTCCCTCTAGCGGCCAAATTGCCAACTAATCATATGAACCAAAGTTCTAAATGGTAGATCTTATCAAGCCCTAAAACTTTGCCGAAGAAAGTATTGCGTTAACTCTTAACACACCCGAGATAATAGGCCACACCCCCAAAATGCCGAAATCCCATAAGCTCTTAGTCTCCTATAACGCTCACCCCTGTCTAGTAGGAGTTCGTTTAATAGGAGTCCGTTTAATAGGAATTCGTTTAGTAAGAGACTCGACTGTAATTAAATTTTCAATTTATTTCCTTCGTCCTTCCGGGTTCCGGTTGCGAGTGAGCGACGGACCGCGTGCCCAGGGCTCCGCTTCAGGACTGTCTCTGCGATGACAGTCAGGTCAGTTAGGTCCGTTGCATGGCATCCAACGTGGATGGACTGCACCGTTTATAAATCAGATACTGTGAAAAGAGAACTAAAAGAATATAAAGTTGCAATTGGAAACGTTAGAATGTCATCAGCGTTGATGCTCAATGGTGCGAAAAGGGGTAAATCAACTGAGTTAACCCAATTACTTTACGACCGTTTCTTTTCTACTGTGTAACCCGGTTTATTTGAACATCCTCTCCTGAATTATAAGGCCCTGTTTATCTTTTGCCCAATATTTCTCTCAATCCTTACGTTCTCTACCTGTCCTATTCTCTCAGAATCATCATCATTTTCATTATCATCATCAACAGTTGTCAATTCTCATCACCATCATCTCTCATCTTTTATTTCTTATCACTCATCTTCCATCTCTCATTTCTCTTCTCTCATCATTCATCTTTTATCTCTTTTCTTTTGTCTATCGTCTCCCATCTCTCATCATCACCATGGACTTATCCACCGATGAACCGAATTCATCGCGGTCCGAGAATTTTGACACTAGAGCGGGGCCGTTCCAATCAGAATTGGACGATTCTGATTGGAACAGACCCCGCTCTAGTGTCAAAATTCTCGGACCGCGATGAATTTGGTTCATCGGTGGATAAGTCCATTTGTCATCTCTCATCTGTCATCATCATGTCTCATCTCTTATCTCCAATCTCTCATCACTCATTTTGAATCTCTCATCTTTGATCTTTCATCTTTGCATCTTATCTCTTATCTCTAACTACTCATCATTCGTCCTCCATTTCTAATTTTTTACATTTCATCTCTCATCTCTCAACTCTCACCATCATCATTATCATCTCTCATATTTTATCTCTCTTCTCTTAACTCTTATCTCTCATCTCTCACCTCTCATATCTATTCCTTCATCTACCATCTCTCATTTATCATCATAATATCTTATCTCTCATCATTATCAATCATCACCATCACAATCATCATTATTTCAAACCACCTTCTTTATCACTTGCATTACTACATTTTTACATCTTTTTTTAACCTTTATCCCAGTCATGCCAATCTTTCATCTTTCATCTCTCATTATCATCAACTCTCATCTCTCATCATCATTATTTATCATCATCAACATCTTCCATCTCAAATATTTCTTATCTTTCATCTATCATCTCTTACCTTTCATCTCTCATCTCACATCTCTTGTCTCTAATCTGTCATCTCTCATCTCACATCTTTAATCTCTCATCTCTCAGCCATCATTTTTCATCTTTCATCTCTCATCCCATATCTGTCATATTTCATCTCTTATCTTCCATCTCTAATCTCTCATCATAATCTTTTTCATCATCATCATCATCTCTCATCTCGCATTTCTCTAGGAGTTCCAAGCGGAATTTCATCCGCAGCAACTCCCGAGATTTCTGCTGGAGATCTTCAGAGTTACTTCCGGAAATTACCGAAATTTCCTCCCGCTATTACTCCCAGAAGTTTTCCCAAGATGTCTTACTTTACCCTCGGCATATCTTCGAAAATTCCTCTCAGGATATCGTCAACAGGTCTTTCCGTAGCTCCTCGCGAGATTCCACCAGAATTGCTTCTGAAAATCCCGGTTAAGTGATTTTGTGTCCTATACCAGAATGTATTCCAAGAAGAACTGCCAAGACAATTCCGGCTAGATCCACCAGTCCAAAATGGACACCCAGACGATTAGGAATTCCATCAAGGAAGGAATCCTTGCAGAAATTCCTGAAGCAATCCTTGAAGGAATTCCGGAAGGAATCCTTGGAGGTATTCGTGAAGGAGTCATTGAAGGAATTCCTGAAGGAATCGTTAAATGATATCCTGGAGGAATCCTTGAAAGAATTCCTGAAGAAATCCTTGAAGGAATTCCTGAAGGAATCCTTGAAGGAATTCCTGAAGGAATCCTTGAAGGAATTCCTGAAGGAATCCTTGAAGGAATTCCTGAAGGAATCCTTGAAGGAATTCCTGAAGGAATCCTTGAAGGAATTCCTGAACGAATCCTTGAAGGAATTCCTGGAGGAATCCCCGAAGGAATTCCCGGAGGAATCCCCGAAGGAATTCCCGGAGGAATCCCCGAAGGAATTCCCGGAGGAATCCCAGAAGGAATTCCCGGAGGAATCCCCGAAGGAATTCCCGGAGGAATCCCCGAAGGAATTCCTGGAGGAATCCCCGAAGGAATTCCCGGAGGAATCCCCGAAGGAATTCCTGGAGGAATCCCCGAAGGAATTCCTGGAGGAATCCCCGAAGGAATTCCCGGAGGAATCCCCGAAGGAATTCCTGGAGGAATCCCCGAAGGAATTCCTGGAGGAATCCCCGAAGGAATTCCTGGAGGAATCCCCGAAGGAATTCCTGGAGGAATCCCCGAAGGAATTCCTGGAGGAATCCCCGAAGGAATTCCTGGAGGAATCCCCGAAGGAATTCCTGGAGGAATCCCCGAAGGAATTCCTGGAGGAATCCCCGAAGGAATTCCTGGAGGAATCCCCGAAGGAATTCCTGGAGGAATCCCCGAAGGAATTCCTGGAGGAATCCCCGAAGGAATTCCTGGAGGAATCCCCGAAGGAATTCCTGGAGGAATCCCCGAAGGAATTCCTGGAGGAATCCTCGAAGGAATTCCTGGTGAAATCCCCGAAGCAATTCTGGAGGAATCCCCGAAGGAATTCCTGGAGGAATCCCCGAAGGAATTCCTGGAGGAATCCCCGAAGGAATTCCTGGAGGAATCCCCGAAGGAATTCCTGGAGGAATCCCCGAAGGAATTCCTGGAGGAATCCCCGAAGGAATTCCTGGAGGAATCCCCGAAGGAATTCCTGGAGGAATCCCCGAAGGAATTCCTGGAGGAATCCCCGAAGGAATTCCTGGAGGAATCCCCGAAGGAATTCCTGGAGGAATCCCCGAAGGAATTCCTGGAGGAATCCCCGAAGGAATTCCTGGAGGAATCCCCGAAGGAATTCCTGGAGGAATCCCCGAAGGAATTCCTGGAGGAATCCCCGAAGGAATTCCTGGAGGAATCCCCGAAGGAATTCCTGGAGGAATCCCCGAAGGAATTCCTGGAGGAATCCCCGAAGGAATTCCTGGAGGAATCCCCGAAGGAATTCCTGGAGGAATCCCCGAAGGAATTCCTGGAGGAATCCCCGAAGGAATTCCTGGAGGAATCTCCGAAGGAATTCCTGGAGGAATCCCCGAAGGAATTCCTGGAGGAATCCCCGAAGGAATTCCTGGAGGAATCCCCGAAGGAATTCCTGGAGGAATCCCCGAAGGAATTCCTGGAGGAATCCCCGAAGGAATTCCTGGAGGAATCCCCGAAGGAATTCCTGGAGGAATCCCCGAAGGAATTCCTGGAGGAATCCCAGAAGGAATTCCCGGAGGAATCCCAGAAGGAATTCCCGGAGGAATCCCCGAAGGAATTCCCGGAGGAATCCCCGAAGGAATTCCTGGAGGAATCCCCGAAGGAATTCCCGGAGGAATCCCCGAAGGAATTCCCGGAGGAATCCCCGAAGGAATTCCCGGAGGAATCCCCGAAGGAATTCCTGGAGGAATCCCCGAAGGAATTCCTGGAGGAATCCCCGAAGGAATTCCTGGAGGAATCCCCGAAGGAATTCCTGGAGGAATCCCCGAAGGAATTCCTGGAGGAATCCCCGAAGGAATTCCTGGAGGAATCCCCGAAGGAATTCCTGGAGGAATCCCCGAAGGAATTCCTGGAGGAATCCCCGAAGGAATTCCTGGAGGAATCCCCGAAGGAATTCCTGGAGGAATCCCCGAAGGAATTCCTGGAGGAATCCCCGAAGGAATTCCTGGAGGAATCCCCGAAGGAATTCCTGGAGGAATCCCCGAAGGAATTCCTGGAGGAATCCCCGAAGGAATTCCTGGAGGAATCCCCGAAGGAATTCCTGGAGGAATCCCCGAAGGAATTCCTGGAGAAATCCCCGAAGGAATTCCTGGAGGAATCTCCGAAGGAATTCCTGGAGGAATCTCCGAAGGAATTCCTGGAGGAATCCCCGAAGGAATTCCCGGAGGAATCCCCGAAGGAATTCCCGGAGGAATCCCCGAAGGAATTCCCGGAGGAATCCCCGAAGGAATTCCCGGAGGAATCCCCGAAGGAATTCCCGGAGGAATCCCCGAAAGAATTCCCGGAGGAATCCCCGAAGGAATTCCCGGAGGAATCCCCGAAGGAATTCCCGGAGGAATCCCCGAAGGAATTCCCGGAGGAATCCCCGAAGGAATTCCCGGAGGAATCCCCGAAGGAATTCCCGGAGGAATCCCCGAAGGAATTCCCGGAGGAATCCCCGAAGGAATTCCCGGAGGAATCCCCGAAGGAATTCCTGGAGGTATCTCCGAAGGAATTCCTGGAGGAATCCCCGAAGGAATTCCCGGAGGAATCCCTGAAGGAATTCCCGGAGGAATCCCCGAAGGAATTCCTGGAGGAATCCCCGAAGGAATTCCCGGAGGAATCCCCGAAGGAATTCCCGGAGGAATCCCCGAAGGAATTCCCGGAGGAATCCCCGAAGGAATTCCCGGAGGAATCCCCGAAGGAATTCCCGGAGGAATCCCCGAAGGAATTCCCGGAGGAATCCCCGAAGGAATTCCCGGAGGAATCCCCGAAGGAATTCCCGGAGGAATCCCCGAAGGAATTCCCGGAGGAATCCCCGAAGGAATTCCCGGAGGAATCCCCGAAGGAATTCCCGGAGGAATCCCCGAAGGAATTCCCGGAGGAATCCCCGAAGGAATTCCCGGAGGAATCCCCGAAGGAATTCCCGGAGGAATCCCCGAAGGAATTCCCGGAGGAATCCCCGAAGGAATTCCTGGAGGAATCCCCGAAGGAATTCCTGGAGGTATCTCCGAAGGAATTCCTGGAGGAATCCCCGAAGGAATTCCCGGAGGAATCCCCGAAGGAATTCCTGGAGGAATTCGCGAAGGAATTCCTGGAGGAATTCCCGAAGGAATTCCTGGAGGAATCCCCGAAGGAATTCCTGGAGGAATCCCCGAAGGAATTCCTGGAGGAATCCCCGAAGGAATTCCTGGAGGAATCCCCGAAGGAATTCCTGGAGGAATCCCCGAAGGAATTCCTGGAGGAATCCCCGAAGGAATTCCTGGAGGAATCCCCGAAGGAATTCCTGGAGGAATCCCCGAAGGAATTGCTGGAGGAATCCCCGTAGGAATTCCTGGAGGAATCCCCGTAGGAATTCCTGGAGGAATCCCCGTAGGAATTCCTGGAGGAATCCCCGTAGGAATTCCTGGAGGAATCCCCGAAGGAATTCCTGGAGGAATCCCCGAAGGAATTCCTGGGGGAATCCCCGAAGGAATTCCTGGGGGAATCCCCGAAGGAATTCCTGGAGGAATCACCGAAGGAATTCCCGGAGGAATCTACAAATTAGTAGAAACCCTGTAATTCATTTTGGTGGAATACTTCTAAGGAAATTCCGCGAAGAACTCCAGGAGATATCGTGAAAAAGCCTTAGGGAAAAGTATCGGTAGATACTCTTGAAGAATTTCCGAGAGAAATCTCGCGAAAATCTCTGAAAGAAATTCCAGCGTGAACACCTTGGGAAATCCCGGAAGGAATACCGGAGAGAATCGCGAAAAATCATTCAAGAGGAATCTCTTATTTTTAGATAAAATCCGCGACGATCTCTGAGATATATCTTGGGAGCAACTATCGTAGGAATCCTGGAAGAAATCCTGCGAAATTTTCTTTGATTTAATGCGTCTGCTTTAGTTTCTACCTTATCGTCCGTACACTGTTTCATTGTTAAGGGTCTATCTTACCATCCAGACTGTCTCGCTTACTTTATCGTCTGGGTGCTATCTCAACATTCTGTTTCCATAGCATTGTCCAGGATCTACCTCATCGTCCAAGATATACCTTTCCGTTTTATTATACTTCTCAAGTACCTTATTGTCCAGGTTTCTTAGCTCAGTTCTTCCTCATCGCTAAGGGACTACTTCATTACCCTGATTCTACCTCAACTTCCAGACTCATATACAGGGTGTTAGGTTCGTGAGTGCAAACTTTTTAAAGGGTGATAGAGGACCATAAATGGAGAAAAAAATTGTTCTACGCATATGGTCAAATCTCAACCGTTACGTAGTTATTAAACTTTCCACGTTTTTGACTCTTATTGCCTTAACTGGCCATATCTTGAAAGTGGTCAAACTTATCGTAGTTTTTTCACCCTTATTCGAAAGATTATTGAATTTTCTATCAAATGGCATCTTTGAATCAATTGGTTTAGTTAAATAACTAAGTTTTCTAGAACAAAAAGCTTAAAAGTAGTGTGTTTTGATTTGTTTTTGTCAATTATCTTTGAATATTGCGTAATAAATTAAAATTTTCTCTTCGGCAAATTTGAGGCCCCTGTTTCACTCTACAATTCGTTCTTTGACATCAAATTTTTATCTCTTATCGTTTTCTTGCAATTTTGATTTAAACATCGCATTTCAGATCATAAATTTGCAATTGTCAAGGAAAGTACTTTTTTGCGCACTGTGCCGCACATTTAAATCGAAATTGCAAGAAAACGATAAGAGCTAGAAGTTTGATGTCAAAGAACGAATTGTAGAGTGGAACAGGGGCCACAACTTTGCCGAAGAGAAAATTTCAATTTATCACTCAAGTTTCAAAGATAATTGACAAAAACAAATCAAAACACACTACTTTTGAGCTATTTGTTCTAGAAAACTTAGTTAATTAACTAAACCAATCGATTCAAAGATGCCATTTGATAGAAAATTCAATAATCTTTCGAATAAGGGTAAAAAAAACTACGATTAGTTTGACCATTTTCAAGATATGGCCAGTTAAGACAATAAGAGTCAAAAACATGGGAAGTTCAATAACTACGTAACGGTTGAGAATTGACCATAGAACAATTTTTTTCACCTTTTATGGTCCTCTATCACCCTTTAAAAAGTTTGCACTCACGAACCTAACACCCTGTATATATGGAGTCTATGGTCAAATTGTGCCACATATTCATAGTCGCCACATATTCTAACTCGTTCTACCTAAACGTTTAAAATATATCTAAGATCTACCTCATTGTCCAGATTGTATCTCATTGTACAGGTGTCATGGTTATGCCTCATCGGTCATGATTGTGTTCATTGTTGAGGTTTTAACTCATCGCCATCACATAAACGTCCAGGCACGACTTCTTTCTATCTCAGTGTCCAGATTCGATCTCATTGTATTGCCAGCTGCCAAAAATCTACCTCATCGTCCACAGATTGTATCGCATTATTTAGGTACTATCCTATTGCACAGTGTATGCCTTATCGATTGGGTTATAACAAGCCGATTAGGTTCTACCTTATCGTCCATAATCCATTTCATAATTTAGGTTCAAGCTTGTCGTTCTACTCAATCGTTCATTTTTAAATGTTTAGGTTTTGCCTCATCGTCCAAGTTGTGAGTCGTCCAGGTTCTAATTTATTGTCGTGAATCTACGTAATCGCTCAGACTGCTCAGACTATACCTCATCGTCCATACTGCTGTCCCTACCTCTAAAATTGTACCTCATCGTCCAAATTCTAATCAACAGTACTGAAAGGGCATGCCTTAAACGAACGATAAACGAGTCACAGCCAATAATGATGAACCAAAAAGCAATGAAAAACAACAAACCTGACGATTCCCTTTCGTTTGATGTATGTAAATAAATCAACTCCGACGCTGGACTACTAGATCAGACCATCATCACCATAAAGTGTCAAATTTCCATTTCCAATAGCACACTGCTGGCTGATGGCTGATCGTCTGCCGTCCAACCCACTTCCAATACCAAAAGCGCGGAGGAACAGCAGATCATTGTCGTCGTGTCAATGCCAGCCAACAGCGCCAGCCAGCGCCGAGACTAGCTATCGGAGATGAATAAATAACTGAATATCTAATGATGCGCCTCCTCCTGGCCTAGGAGAGAATCACCACAACGACGAAAACGTGAGCAAGAAAAGGGTGTGATGCTTATCTCGACCTATTTAACTCCGACAGGATTATGCTAACACAGTATGCGCACCTACCTCAGAGAAGCGTCACTTTTTTCGCTTGCTTTGATGGGCCGAAAATCGATGCCCATCGACGAAATGTGATTCTTCTTTCATGATTGTAGCTGGTCCCGCAGAAGACTTCCGGTTCAAGTCCGACACGCAACAATCCAGAATGTTCGGAAAGATAAAATCACGTTTTGCTTAAAGTTTCATACGCTAGGAAATTTGAATTTCTAATATGGATGCTTCATGAAGTAAATCAAAAGTGAATCTGTCGGACCGAAGAAAAGGAAAATACTTATTCAAAGACATTCGAGTGAATTCAAATATGACCTCAATTCTGTTGGATCTGTGTACAGTAGACCTGATTCCAATGCAGATTCGACCTATTCTTTATTACACCCACGAACCTAACCTTAAAATGACTGACAATTATTAGGTCATTTTGACAGATCACACACATGCACGAAGTAGACAGAACAGACAGACCAGACTGAACAGACAGAACAGACAGAACAAAAAGAATTGAGAGAACATACCAAACAGATCAAACAAACAGAACAGACAGAACAGGCAGAACAGACAGAACAGAAAGAACAGACGCGACTGCCGGAAGGTTAAAAACAATTTCGAAAAGCTCGAAAGTTATGATGATAAAATCCAAGATGTTGACTCAAAATTCAAGATTGCGAGGCTTTGAGAATTGCATCATGAAGCAGTTTTCTCAAAAATTCTTCTAGGACATTGGAAATTCTTCTCTAAGTGTTTCTGGAAATTCTTCTCTAAGTGTTTCTTTATATGCAGTCTCCTGGGCGAACTCTCGGAGGATTCCTGGAAGATCTCTAGGAAAAATGCTTGGAGGAACTCTTGCAGGAGTTTAAGGAAAAATTCTTGGAAAATTATCTTTTAGAATTAGAAAAAAAACTTTAAAAATACTTGGCTCTATCTATGCATGCAAATCTGATGCTGAAAATGCAACAGTTTCGGAAAACGAACTGAGATGTGTCCAACACAGATCAACATTTTTAGTGTAAGTTGCGCTGTTGGAGCGATTTTCAGATCAGAATTCTTCTAGTTCAATAAATAAGAATTCATGAGTAAAAAAAATGGCTAATTAACATATGGATCAATGAACATGTTCACTGATTTGATCTATGCGTGGAACCATGGAAACAAGTTCATTTTATGTAAACACGGCACAAAGGTTTCGATGCATAAAGAAAAAAGAAGAAGACGTCGATGCAATCGTCGTCGCTGATTGGTCGATGATGTAAACTGCTCAGATGTCAAAACTGCTTCTGCTTTTTCCTTTATGGATCGATCAACTGCAACAACTGACAGACGTCAAGGAACTGTCAGTAAGTGATATGAATAAAAATGAGTATTTACTCATGGCCAACCTGACTTGAGCAAAGTAAACTATTTGAGTATTTACTCAAATCCGTATGAATAAAGTTGTACTTTACTCAAAGTAAATTCGAATTTTGAACACAGTATTTGCTTTGTCAAAACTGGTGTTTATTTTTTGGGTTTCGTGTCACTAGCGGAGCCAGCTTTGTCTTTTTTCTTTCTCACTCTCCTAAACATACAAGAGAAAGAGAAAGATGGAAGAGGGGGGGCAGCTTGCCTCCTCTTTCATCTCGCTCTTTCTCTTGCATGTTTAGGAGAGTGAGTAAGAAAAAAGAAAAAGTTGGCTCCGCCAACGGTCACATGCATGAAAATCAGTAAATTTAGGAGGAGTAGCTGAGGATGATAGGACGTACATATGTCCGGATTCAGCTGAAACTAGTAAGAATCCGGAACAATCTGGAGCCGTTTTACTATGCTAGTGATTCCTCCTATTTTTCGACTTCCTATGATTGATTCCACGAGACCCTCCAGGGAAGCAGTATTTGGGATTCCTATACAATTTGTTCCTAGGTTTCAGCCAGGAGTTGTTCCAGAGATTTCTCCTACAGTTGTTTATAGAATTCCTCCAGATCTATCCCAAAGTTGTTCCTGGGATCTCCTCCAGGAGTTATGTCCGTTGAATTCTTCCAGCTGTTCATTATAAGATTGCTTCAATAGTTCCTCCTGGGGTTTCTGTAATAGTTGCTTCTGGAATTTTTCCGGTAGTTCTTCCTGAGATTCCCCCAGAAATTCCTTCATACTGACTTTCCTACAAGATTTCCTCCTGAGATTCCTCTAGGAGTTGCTCCTTGCATTTCTGATGGGATTCCTCCGAGAGTTCCTCCTGGGATATCTCCAGGAGTTCCTCATGGGATTTCTCCAGGAGTTCCTCCTGGGATTCCTCCAGGAGTTCCTCCTGGGATTCCTCCAGGAGTTCCTCCTGGGATTCCTCCAGGAGTTCCTCCTGGGATTCCTCCAGGAGTTCCTCCTGGGATTCCTCCAGGAGTTCCTCCTGGGATTCCTCCAGGAGTTCCTCCTGGGATTCCTCCAGGAGTTCCTCCTGGGATTCCTCCAGGAGTTCTTCTTGGTATTCCTGTTGGAGTTCCTCATGGCATTTCTCCAGGAGTTCCTCCTGAGATTCCTCCAGGCGTTCTTCCTGGGATCCCTCCAGGAGTTCCTCCTGGGATTCCTCCAGGAGTTCCTCCTGGGATTCCTCCAGGAGTTCCTCCTGGGATTCCTCCAGGAGTTCCTCCTGGGATTCCTCCAGGAGTTCCTCCTGGGATTCCTCCAGGAGTTCCTCCTGGGATTCCTCCAGGAGTTCCTCCTGGGATTCCTCCAGGAGTTCCCCATGGGATTCCTCCAGGAGTTCCCCCTGGGATTCCTCCAGGAGTTCCCCCTGGGATTCCTCCAGAAGTTCCTCCTGGGATTCTTCAAGGAGGTCCTCCTTGGATTCTTCCAGGAGTTCTTCCTGGGATTTGTCCAGGAGTTCTTCCTGAGATTCCTCCAGAAGTTTCTCCTAGAATTCCTCCATAAGTTCCTCCGGGTATTCCTCGAGCAGTTCCTCCTGGGGTTCTTCAACCAGTAGTTATACCAGGGATTCCTCGTGAGATTCCTCTAGGAGGTCATCCTGGGATTCCTCCACGAGTTCCTCCTGGGTTTCCTCCTGGGATTCCTTCAGGAGTTCTTCCTGGGATTTCACCAGGAGTTCCTCTTGGTTTTCCTCCAAGCGTTCTTCCTGGGATTCCTTCAGGAGTTCCTCCTGGGGTTCCATCAGAATTCTCCCAGGAGTTTCTCTTCAGATTCATCCAAAAGTTCCTTCCGGGAATTCCTCCAGAAGTTCCGACTGAGATTCCTCCAGAAGTTCCTCCTGGGATTTCTCCATGAGTTCTTTTTGGAATTCCTCCAGGAGTTTCTCCTAAAATTCCTCCATAAGTTCCTCCGGGTATTCCTCGAGCAGTTCCTCCTGGGGTTCTTCAACCAGAAGTTAGACCAGGGATTTCTCCAGAAGTTCCTCGTGAGATTCCTCTAGGAGGTCATCCTGGGATTCCACCAAGAGTTCCTGCTGGGATTCCTCCAGAAGTTCCTCCTGGGATTCCTCCAGGAGTTTCTCCTGGGTTTCCTCCTGGGATTCCTTCAGGAGTTCATCCTGGGATTTCACCAGAAGTTCCTCCTGGGGTTCCTCCAAGCGTTCTTCCTGGGATTCCTTCAGGAGTTCCTCCTGGGGTTCCATCGGTATTTTCCCAGGAGTTTCTCTTCAGATTCATCCAAATGTTTCTTCTGGGATTCCTCCAGAAGTTTCTCCAGGAGTTCCTACTGGGATTCTTATAGAATTTCCCGCTGGAAGTTCTCGCAGGGTTCTTCCAGGAGGGTAGTTTAATACCCATATTTTGGGGTGCATTATACCCAAAACAAATTTCAATGGCCATACATATCGATTTGACTTTGAAAATGATAAAGTTCAATACCAATATAGGTAAGCCTAAGGTAATTTAGCAAAGTAAAAGCATTTGCTCACTTTATTCATGTCACTTAGTTTCTACAAAAAGCAGTCAAATACATTCAGAAAACATCGCACTGCAACAAAAATACATACGAATATCATCGCATCGCTGTTGACATTTCATTTTGAAAGATGGCGGTGCGATAACTGCCAAATGGTTGCCCTTAAGGACAAGGTATTTGGAGTACATTGCTAAAAATTTCTAGAGCACCGTTTTTTAGAACCGTTGAACGGATTTGGATGAAAATGCATCACGCTAATTGTTCAGTGGTTGTCAACAGCGTGATGCATTTTAATCCAAATCCGTTCAACGGTTCTAAAAAACGGTGCTCTAGAAATTTTGAGCAATGTACTCCAAATACCTTGTCCTTAAGGCCGCACGGGACGACGTGTAATTTTTCCTATCTTCCTTCTCTTTCCAACAATTTGCCTCACGATTTTGAAGATGCAAATATCAATTTCCACTGCACTGACGCAGCTGAAACTTTAGTCGATTGTGCACCGCAAGTGAGCAAATGAACGATCAGATTTCTAGCCAATAATGTGAAGTAGAAGTTGAGATTTGCATCTTACTAACAACATAGCAATGGCGGACGATTCAACCACCGTCCCGTCCGGCCTTAAAGGACTTTTAGTAGAAAAGCATTGTAGTTAACAAGTTTGCATCGAGAAAACATCTACTGTACAGTAATATTATAATAACAAAGTCGGCTTTCCATGTATTATTTGAATTTCATAAATTGAAAGCTTGATTAATCTTAGGTGAACCATTTCTTTTACACGTATCGAAGGTATATCAAGCACAGAGAACAGACGTCTATCTTCGCTTTCTGCCATGTGTAAAACTTTGTAACGAATATGTCGCGTCGTTATGCTCCCGTTGCGTGGCGTCAGTGTTCCATCATTTAGATTGTTGTGTTGTCATTTTTGTTTCCAGTGCTCATCGTTTTTGGCCGTTTGGCGCTCGTGTCGCTTTGTGGGCTAGTGTGTTTTAACGATGAACACTGCCATCGTGGGGCAGTCTCCGTTGGTGGCGTTGAGGTACACTTAAATCCGTTACATACGATTTTGACGTATTTTTGTTCGAGCTTAAACGTCTGTTCTCTGTGTATCAAGAGAAACCGATTTATTATTAATTGGCTACCTGGAAAGAATGTGTCGGACCGTATCGGCCACCGGAAGGGTGTCGGACCGCTTCAGACAGAACCGATAACCCTGCCATGGCTTTTCCCATTCGTGCCAGCCAACAATACCTACCAAACCAATGCCTTCTGGGGATGCTTGCTTATCGATGGGGTTCTGTTTGCGATCTAATATTTATTGAAAACACACCTTTCGATTTGTTTGGTTTGTTTGGCAAAATGAGCATGGGTGTGACCCCTGAGTCCTTTGAGAGGGAGGTGTTGTTCAGTCGGAAGGTGTTGTACAAAAAGAGGGAAAGAAGTTTTGTGAAGGTAAATGTTCCTGAGAAATTATGTAAGAAAGATAAGGATTGTAGAGAATATAAAGAACATAATCTTAGAAGGGATATATTATGAATATAAGAAACATGAAGTAGTATAAATGAAATTAGAATAATGTCGAGAAAGTCATCTGTATATTGATGCAGACTATCCCGAACAGAGGAGAATATCAATTTCATAACAACAGAATCTTAGCCTGTTTTTAAATCATAATGTGTTATCATCAACTTATCAAAGTATTACATGTTATAAATGTTTTGTTGGGCAATCTTATTTTGTTATGATCAAGTTGAGATTCATCCACCTAATAACATTTCAACAGTTTACTTTGTTGTAGACCAAGTTTTTATATTTTCTTACAATTGAAAATGTACAAATATGTGACAAGCTGTAACTCAACAATAACAAGATTTCAAATTCACTGCAAAATTCATTGTTATTAAGTTGTTATTGAATTCAATAAAACTTGTTGTTAAATTGGTGTTCCAGGATCATTTTTTTTGTTATGGTTTTTGTTATTTTGCCGCTTATGACAGACAAGTTTATAACATAATTAGATATTTTAATAACATAAAAATTACTGATTCCGATATACAGTTATGATGCCAAAATAACTTATTTTATTATGCTGTTGATATTTTCTTCTGCTCGGGATGTATCAAACGGAGCGAAAGTACCATAGTATCAAATTAGCATATAAAGCACCCAGTTTTATCAAAATCAATGTTTCGGAATGGAAGATAAGCAATCGGACAATGTCGAATCCAAATGATCCAAATGACGATTTTTATGGGAATGTCTGTCAATACGTTACGAGGTGTACAAACCAAAGAGACAAAAGTCTTCTGGTGAGTGAGAACATACATACCAATCCACGCCAGTCTTTCACGGCAATATCAACCGAGAGGTTCCCATTGTAAACGAAGAAAAACAGGAAAGGAAATGCCATAAATGCCTAATGACCGGGAATTGATTCATGTGTGTGCCCTCGGAGAAAATCCGTTGGGGGAGGAAAGCAATGTCCCCGCCGGACGCTATTTCCTCTATAGATATGCGAACAAGAATAGCACAACTCACGAACCATCCAACAACAACTCTCTGATGCCTTTCCCCATCAATAAAAGAGCAGTTCTGCAGTGGCGTGGAGGAGGTGGCCTGCTCTGATCTGATGCCATTGTCAATGGACTGAACGTTGTAGGAGGCGGCGATTGGTGTACGGTGGCGGTGGTAACTGTCAGGGTGGTGCTACTGCAGCAATAAAAATGGCACATTCTGAGTACTCTCACCTTCGCCGCCACCACCACCATCAGTCACCCACTGAACACAATCAAACGAATAACGGCTGACTGACCGCGAGGCGGTTGTTCGTTTACCGCCGCATGTCAAATCCGGTGATTGTTATTCACCGATAGGAACTCGGTTGGACTTGAATCACACAGTATTGCAGGAATTGGATATTTTTGTTTGAATATTGCGGATCCTAGCACTAGCGGTGCTTAAATTACCGCGTAAAGTTATGGGCCCAGACCTTATTATATCACAAAACATAATGAGCTCATTAGTATTGACAATATGTAGGGAATTAAGCGGTCATTTGGAATAACAACCAAAGTAACAGCGCCGGTATTAAGTAAGTTTAGATGTATTCAAATTTAGATACTTTTGATTTTCCGTGCAGATAGGTCACCCCCGACTGAACTTTATTTGACCTTACCGCACAGTAAACTATTAACTTTTGATAAGCCTCGCTATCATCGCGGTTCTCACGCAAACGCCAAGAATTAGAACGCTCTTTCTACTCTACTATCCCATTCAGGGTCATGGTGCATCCACACGTATAGAGTTCAAGGTGGTCCCATCTAGCAACCAGCCGCACGCTATCCGTTACAAAATTGGAAACGCACGTCGACGACGGAACCTCTTGAAACTTTTTCCCGTAGCAATAAATCGATTCTAAGCCAACAGCGGGCGGCTATATTTATCAGCACTACCATACTTCCAAATCGAGTCCAGCAGCCAGAGTCGTTCCGTTTCGTTAGAAATCGAAAGTAAACCTACGCGGACACACAAGAGTAAAGAAGGAACCATCGCACTTGAGAAACGACAAATTATTGACAGACGGTGTCAAAAGTCAATGAATTATGGACTACCGGCATGGCATGAGTGAGTGAGTAGCTGTTTTGGGCCCAGGTGTTGCGCTACTCCGCAGCACCGCGCGTACGCGTGCGCCGCGCCGTTCTCGACAGAAGCGTGAACTTGTCTGTTCTCACACACGTCCCACACGAGTCGACTGGAGAGCTGGTCGAAACGGTTGAAACCAAGCAACCTTTGCTTTTGGAGTTTCGTTTTCACTCGTTTGGTGCACGATCGAAGGTTAATGCAACGCCAACGCCTGCTCAGATTACATATTATTACCTACTAGAAGAACTTTTATGAGCATTCCGATCGTTTGGTTGGAATTTGGTCAACATCAACGCGGTATTTGATTGCGGTGTGCATTCTAGAGTAAACTTGTGATCTACAAACTAGGCAAATCTATTTAACACATGAAAACCGCAAGGTCTTCTGCTTTTTGACATTACAACCACGTGCTACTTACTATTTTCAGTTCTGAGCTCCCACGGTGATGCAGAGGGCCGAATTCAAAGATGTCCATCCTGGGCGATTGCCCGCCGTCGGCTTGGCCTATGGATCACTGCACGGATTTATACTGGCATGCTTACTCTCACACGAAATTAGATGTTTGAGAGGTGCCGGCACCCCTCAAACGTCAAATTTTCTGTGAGAGCTAGCAGGCCAGCATAAATTCGTGCAGTGGACCATGGCCAGGTCAATTTTCTGTCGCAACGTTGGAGATCCAATTGTCAGGCCTTCTTCTTCTTCTTCTTCTTCTTTATGGCTCTACGTCATCACTGGAACTTGGCCTGCCTTGCTTCAACTTAGTGTTGTTTGAGCACTTCCACAGTTATTAATTGAAGGGCTTTCTTTGCCTGCCATTGCATGAATTCGTACATTGGCAAGTACAATGATAAACTATGCCCAGGGAGTCGAGAAAATTTTCACGACCCGAATGGGAATCGAACCCGCGGAATCCGTTCGAATCCGGATTGGGGATCCATATCCTTAACCACTAGGCTAACTGGAGACCCCCAATTGTCAGGCCACCATGCACAAATTTTCTACAACAAGCATCTACTGATAAAGACCTACAGCCGTTGAGTGTTCTCCTCTGATACACAACAAGTTTCACTGGCGTACAGCAGCACAGATTTCACGTTCGAGTTGAAAATTCGTAGGGTATGTGTCCCATACCTTGGCCTAATATGTCATCCGCCTATGACAATTTTGATCATAACTCGTGAATTAATAGCACTAGAAATGTTATTTTGATCTTATCACGCGTACTAAGTAATGCATGTTTCACTAATTGATAGTAAACTAAAGTAAATATCCAAAAAACTTACTTAATTACGTTGAAAAGATTCGATGCGATGGGATGCAACGTTGGCCTACGGTACAAAAGTTGGCCTATTAGTGAATACAACGTTGGCCTATCACTTTTCGTTCGCTAGATTCACTTGTTCTCCAATTTTTTAATTTTTTCTACTGAAGCACTATCACTGCTTGTTCACTAATCTTACTTTCAAATTAGATTTCCGGAGTCAAACTTTCACAAAACTATAAATAAATCACTTAAACAAAATTTCATTTTTAATTTAGTAACGAAATAACTCAGCGATATTATTTTTTTTCGCTCATCTCACTACGACAAATATTCAATGCATAGCTGTCAAACTGGTCTAGTTTACAAAAGGGTCTATGTCGTTTTGAAAATTGAAATTTGAGTTTATTTTGTTCGGAATACACTCTGATCAAATCTTAATAAAAAAATGTTAGGTTTTTGTTTGCAATTTTAATATAATATCGTATACATGATTTGTAGTGAAAAGTTGGTTACAACGAATTGATGCTGTATGGGTAGAGAAGTAGGGTTGGTAACGGTCGAATTTTGGACCCCTAGAGGACATTACTTTGAATGTAAGCTTAAATCAAACAGATTCAGAGGGTGTTACACATAATAATGATGATGATATGACCGTAAAAGCCTCCACTGTTCGTCAAAAATACCCACAAGGTTATTTCTGGCTGAAAATTTGATGAAAATAACTGATTTTTGAAGCATCAGTTTTCACTGTTTTGGACACCCCAATATATTTTGGACCCTCTTAAGTATATATTTTGGACACTCGGTGTTTAAACCCGCTTGAAACTATTTTCGAAGAATCTGCAACTTGGATATGCTGCATCACATCCTAATTACTTGATTGACAAAGGCTGATTAGACGAACTTTGCGAATTTAATGCGCTAGAATGATAAACGTTTTTGTTTACATATGCAAGTTTCCCCAGCACCATTTTCTCTTTTCGTAAACAAGCAAATCGCACGGATGACGAGATTAACAAATAGTTATTTATGCAACAAGTTGCAAAATGATGATTTTTTCAGCACGAGTCGTACATTTATCCAACGAGGCTTGCCGAGTTGAATAAATACGACGAGTGCTGAAAAAATCGAGTTTTGCAACGAGTTGCATAAAGTTTTTTGTAATTGCAAAAAAATCGTTAAGTTTAATCTCTTCTTGTAACACAAACATGTAACAAGAGAAACCACGTGCGCGCCTCCAAGCACGCCTGCGTTGTATTTTTGTTCGATCAGGTAGGCTATGGTAGGCTGGGTGTCACGAATTTTCAAGCTCCCGTCGTCGTCATGCAGCACCATAGGCAAGAGCGAAAGCAGTTCCAGCTACAGCATCTACACCTGATCTGCAGTCCGAATCAGAATCTAAATCATCCTGATTCGGACTCGAGCTGCTCAGTGAATATAGAAGCAGCAGCTGTATCAACGGAAGTGGTGGTAGTTGGGAAAAAGAGTGCGCTGGCAAAAGTGCCAAAAAGTATTACTTTTCAGCACTCTTAAGGGTGCCGAAAAGTAGTACTTTTCGGCACTTTTGTTTTAGTGAAGAAAAGTAGGCCGTTATATTGCCCTTGCCGCGAGTGAAAAGTAGGGGAATATGCAACGCAATTACAAAAACATAATTTCAAGGCAAATAAAGGTATTTCCAGTGAGGAAATGATTGCTGCTCGTACAGGACAATCTAATTTAGCGAGTGATTCTAAAAATTTTTGTCATCTCTTCTTTAAATCTGTGAAAAATATGATAATACGGTCCAGGGGGTCCAAAATATATGGGGGTCCAAATTATATTGGTTACCCTAATTCCAGCTTGAGGCCACCAATAAATCAAGGCCATCGAATTGCAACTTTTTTGGCCTCATGCGATAGAATATGGTGGAATGGGATGGAAAGGATTTTTTTTTAGCTCAATTTAGTAAAACCCCTGGCCGCCAGGAGATCTGATATGTCATAAAAAATCTTATCATTAATTCTTGGATATGTTTTGCTTGAAATCTAAAAAAATCACTTCAAACAGCATGTTTAAAACTCGCACGTCATTGTGTAGAGGAGGGATAGAGGTTCCATTTGATATGATTTTTTTTTCTAGCAAGCAGTATTTTTTTAGTAGGTAGGTACTAGTGAACGTGTGAATTTTATATTTCATATTTATCTGGATCTTTTTGTTAGATTTTAAATTGCACTGCTATGGGGCGCTAGTGAATGTTGGAAATTTCACTTCATTCGGCTCATTCAAGCCAATATAGCTATTTAATGAACGGTAGTCAAATAAGAACAATCTTACTTGAAGCGCTTTAATTTCATGCAGGCTTAACCAATCAAGCCCAAATTTTTATTAATTATACATCATTAGTTTGGGAACTAGCAGTCAAAATTTGAAAGCTTTTGGTCCACTTAATGAAAAGTTACACCTTGCTGAACATTTTCTTTATATTTTTTGAAATTTGCAAGCTTTACAAATTTGCAACTAGCGCCACCCAGTAGCAGAATCGAGAATCAACCGGTCAATCAACAGAGAGACCATACTTCACTAAACAACTTTGCCGAAGACACCATTGTTCTAAGTAATCAGGATTCTGAGATATATGAAATGTAAAATTTGTTGGCTCTCTAGCGCCGCCTAGCGGTGGAATTTCGAACCAAATGTTTCATCATCTGTAAGTCCTTGACCAGTCAAGCAACTTTGTTGAAGACACCGACTCTCTAAGTAATCAGGATCCTGAGATATATGGGATCAAAATTTCAGCAGTGTATCATCTGTTTGTCTGTGATTTCTGTGATATCAGAGACAAACCGACGTGACACTGAAAACACTTGTATTATATGTATCTCCGAATCCTGTTTACTAAGAGAGTTGGTGTCTTCGGCAAAGTTGTTTGGCTTGCCAAGGAGTTACTGATGATAGGTCATTTGATTCGAAATTTTACCGCTAGGCGGCGCTAGAGAGCAAACAAATTTTACATTTCATATATCTCAGGACTCTGATTACTTAGAATGATGGTGTCTGGCAAAGTTGTTTGGTAAAGTATAGGCTATCTGTTGATTAACCGATTGATTCCGGACCCGAATGACTTCCATTCAGTTAAAGGGTCCTTAAAATAAATTAATAATAATAACCGATTGATTTTAAATTCTGTCACTAGGCGTCGCAAGTGGAAAATTTGCAAAAGCTTGCAAATTAAATAAATTATCAAAAAAATATTCAGCAAAGTGTAACTTTTTATTAAGTGCACCAAAAATTTTCAAAATTTGATTGTAAGTTCCTCAACTAGTTAGCTTGATCTTGTACAAATTTGGGCTTGATTGGTTTAGCCTAGATGAAGTTAGAGCGTTTCTGGTAATATGGATCCTTTTGGGCTACCGATAATTAAACTACTATATCTCAGGATCAAATGAACCAAATAAAATGAAATTTTTAACATTCACTTGCGCCGCCTAGCGCCGGACTTCCGCATCAAATAACCCTTCCAAATGTCCTTGTAATGCCAAACAACTTGGCCGAAGACACCAACTCTAAGTAATCAGGATCATGAGATATAAACATTATAATATTATCCAGTTCTTGCCTCTTCAACAACGCAGAGACCCAAAGTTTTGCTCAAACAGTATTAAGTTAGGTAAGAAACCCACGCTTTTTGCACCATTAAATTGCAGAAACGGAGAAATTACCTTCTCACCATACTAAAATTCAGCTCATTACTTCAAATCTAGTACTATAGTCTAGTGTATACACCGAGCATACCCCCATTACCACACATTATACAGTGCGTATAGTGTTCTTCGTAAAATTTAAAAAGAACGCTGAACTCAATTAAATGTGAATGTCGCGCCTGGTCCAAACAAAAAAAATCACTGTGTTTCCAGCTTAATGCAACCGTCTATTCAAATCAGCACCACGCGCAGCACCAAATTTTTGGTTTCACTACAGTTGTATTATGTGGATGACAGCTGTTTCACCGGGTTGCATTCTCCTGACGCCACTATGACTTCAAGCCGCAAAATGACAAAGTGCCGATTAACCAGATCTTTACCAAGATTCAACAAATCTGGGTTTTTTGGTTACCTGGATTTTAACATCTGGTAATAACATGAAAATCTGGGTAAAATCGAGCCGATGGGTAGGTTCAGGTTAGCGTGTAAACATACGGTCATGCACACGCCCTTTTACTAAAGTGAAGTGACAGATGTTTTCATAAACCATTTTGCGAGCCGATTTTATGAATGAAAATTTGACAGAAGGTGATGTCCTAACACGTGAATTATCAATATCATGATCAACATTGTTGTTGTTTTGTAAAATTGATCATTTTAAGATAACACAAATACTAATGCGCTATCAAACGAATCTTTTGGGCCGAAATTTGGGTGCATAGTGAAAAAAAATGTCCTCAATGTTCGGCCCACATTTAATTTGTAAAATAGTTAGTATTCGTTGATAACGAATATTATAGTACAAAATAGTGTCTTTGATCGTCACATATAATAATCAGTTATCGGTGAGTCAATTCAATAAATCCCAGAATCATGCCATTTATGATCATGTGTAGTGATGTCGCAAAATTTCAAATAATCGATTAGTCGGTAATCGATTATGTTTTGCCATGGCGATTACCGATTCGATTAATCGGCTATAATTAATCGATTATTCCTGGTAATCGATTATTTTTATTATAGTATTTTCTTAAACATTTGCACGGTTTATCGCTTGTACAGCGATCCGCTATGTTTTGGCTGCATTAAAGCAACCAACATGCTGGGGTTTATAAAGCGGTTTAGCAGTAGGTATAAACTTTCACGATCCATACACTATCAAAACATTATACATTTCTTATGTGAGATCGGTTCTTGAATATTGTAGTATTGTTTGGTCCCCATTTATGAAAACTGATGAAGAATCGGCGCAAAAGAAATTCTTGCTATTTGCTCTACGTAAACTGAGATGGACAACTTTTCCACTGCCTTCTTATGAATCGCGTTGTATGATAATCAACAAACTTTAAGGAACAACGTGAATATGCTATGATAACATTTGTGAATGATATTGTTTCGCAACGTGGTCACTGTAGTAATCTGCTGTTCTGTTTGTATTTTATAGCTTATTTTTTATGCTTAGGAAACACTCAATTTTGACAGTTTAACAATGCGGTAATTTAAATTTTATTCCCATAAAATTTACTTAAACTAAGGTACAAACTGATTTTGCAATCAAATTTAAGATTTTCCGTGACTTTTAGGGTAATTAAAAAGTGATCTCCAAAGTTATGTTTTTCAACTGTGCGGTTGAAACGAACCGGTAGAGTGGGTAAGACGGACACGTTTGGAAAATTAGCTAAAAAGCCATTAATTGTGTTAAACGATGGTTATTGCCGTTTGTTTTCAGTAGATCAATCATAATAGAATCCAAATTTGGTTTTGAATCTCTTAACGAAACATTTTTTTACAAATTGAATTCAATTTTGTAAATTGGAACAGAACAGGAACCTCCGTACCCTGTTAAACGCCTAACAGTATGCAATGCTCTGGTATTTAATTTCAAGCTGTTAAAATTTTGTGAAAATTCCAATATAATGAATTATTATACAAAAAATCAATATGATGTGCTTAACACGGCTTATCCAATCATTTTTGTACTCCTTAGATTTCAATTTGTGAATAATGTGTGGGTTTAGTGTGGTTCTCATGGCGCTATCAAAATACAGGGGATAGACAAAATGATCGGGACAGGCAAAATTTTCACTTTCCAAAAAATGTTCAACTAGCTGTAACTTTTCGAAAAGTGCATCAAATATTCTCAAATTTTTACTGTAAGTTCTTCAACTAGTTGTGTATCAGTGGACAAAATTTGGAAAAGATCGGACCATTCTTCACGAGATTATAAAGACTTTTGGAAAAGATTAAATTATCCGATAGCAAACTTTGAGCTGTTATATCTCCGGATTCAATGAGCCGATTGCAATGAAATTTTGACCATTCATGACTTATATAATGAACTCTAGAAATCATTTGACTTAACTTGAAATTTTTAACAAGCGAAAAAGTTATAGCGATTTTATTTTTTTCACGATTTTTTAGTAAATTGGTCTATTTTTAATATGCATCCCATTACTTTTTCAATTTATTGGCGGCTATGTTGTTACTTTCTTTCAAAACGCATTTATATATAAGTCAATTAGAGGGAAACTAAATGAACTATAATTTGCATCTTGAATTTTGTAACGATGTTGATGTTTTGGATAATTTGGTGTTTTATTAGAAAAATAATCTAATCGTTATAATTTTCTTCCGTGTTAAGAATATTAAGGCCGGACGGGACGGTGGTTGAATCGTCCGCCATTGCTCTGTTGCTAGTAAGATGCAAATCTCAACTTCTACTTCATATTATTGACTAGAAATTTGATCGTTCATTTGCTCACTTGTGGTGCACAATCGACTAAAGTTTCAGCTACGTCAGTGCAGTGGAAATTGATATTTGCTTCTTCAAAATCGCGAGGCAAATTGTTAGAAAGAGAGGGAAGATAGGAAAAATTACACGTCGTCCCGTGCGGCCTTAAGTTAAGTCAATGATTTTTCATAGCTCATCATATAAGTCATAAATGGTCAAAATTTCATTGCATTCGGTTCATTGAATCCGGAGATATAACAGCTCAAAGTTGGCTATCGGATAATTTTACCTTTTTCAAAAATCTTTATTTCTTCGTGAAGAATTGTCCGATCTTTTCCAAATTTTGTCCACTGATACACAACTAGTTGAAGAACTTACAGTAAAAAATTGAGAATATTTGATGCACTTTTCGAAAAGTTACAGCTAATTGAACATTTTTTGAAAAGTGAAAATTTTGCCTGTCCCGATCATTTTGTCTATCCCCTGTAAATCCAACACTGTCCGTCCTACCCACCCTCAAGGCGGTCCTTTTTACCCCAACACAACCCAAAACATTCATTCCACCTTCGTTTTCTATAATTCATGAAATTTACCTGAATCTCGTTTTGTATAGAATCGGAAGAGTTTAAAACAACTGGAAAACACAAAATAAAATGCGAAAACTTGGCAATTCAATGATAAAGCTTATTATACGGTACCGTAAAACGAGGTACCGTAATCCGGGGTAACATTGATCAGAATATTCGATCGTTCTTGAATAATTCTCTTGTTAAAGCAAATATTACATGTTCTATATTTTTAAAACAAGTACTGGCCATCTGACTATGTATTGAGCTACTCGAAAAAGTATTGTAATACTTTCAAACATGTTTAAATAGGCTTTTTAATCTAATTTTTGATTTTGTTGATTTGGGGTAACATTGATCATGTCAGTGATCAATGTTCGTTTGTGTTGAAAATACCCTCACTTACTAAATTCGGGGTCGCTGATTTCGAATATGTTGTCCAAACTCTTACAAGTTATGTACTTTTTGAGTTATTAAAACTCTAAATCGCGTATAACGCCTAAAAATAGACAATGGCTTAAGGAATCGCAAGCCTACTTTTAATAAATGGTATATTTTATTGCAAAAGAGCATTTTCATAAAAGTTTCGTTCATTAAATCCAACTCTAGGATATCATATTGAAGTAATACAGTGATTTCGAACCTCATATTGTATCTAGTATTCATACCATGCATGAATGTTTGACAATGTATCTCATTGCGTTACGAAACACAGTTATGGAAAAATCGATTTATTTCAATGTTTATAAAATTCAATTTTAAAGAATTAAATGTCATTTAATAGCTAAATAATTGCAGATTACAATATACCATTCGATAGCAGAAACTGATTCAATGTAAAATGTTTGTTTGAACATTTCATAAGGTCGGTGAAGCCGATCAATGTTACCCCGCTGATCAATGATACCCCGTTTTACGGGGTATCATACAAATTTTTATTGAATCTGTTTTTGCTCATCAATGGTTTTCCGTAATCTGTTACTGTTTAGCTACCAAATGATATGAAACTCATGGAAATCGACTCAATGAACATAGAAATAAATCGATTTTTTCTCAATTGTGTTTCGCAACGCATTGAGATACATTCTGAAGCATTCATGTTCTGTCATGAAATCTAGATACATTTGAGGTTCGAAATCATTGTAAACTAAACATGACTTGTCAGAGTTAAATTTTATGAACAAAACTTTTATGAAAGTGCTCCTTTTCAATTTAATAGACGATTTATTAAGATAAGTCTTCCTAAGTAATTGCCTACCTTTAGGCGTTATTCTTGGTTTATAGGATTTTAATCCTAAAATAACTTAAAAAGTAGGTAAGCTGTAAGAATTTGGACAACATGTTCGAAATCAGGGACCCCGAATTTAGTTAATAATGGTGTTTTCAACACAAATGAACATTGTTTTCTGACATGATCAATGTTACCCCATATCAACAAAATCAAAAATTTGATTAAAAAGCTTGTTTAAAAATTTTAAAGTTTGAACATACTTTAAAAGTAGTCTAACACAAACCAAGATTACCAGTTAAAAGTATAAAACATGTAACGTTTGTTTCTACAAGAGAACTACTAAAGAAAGATCGTAAATTTTGATCAATGTTACCCCGGATTACGGTATTTATGAAAAATATATATTTTTACGGTACATTAACATATGATTATATACTACGCTTAATAAGTTTCCTTTATTTAAGTTGTTTTCGAAGTTTTTTATACACATTTTTAACACAACAGTTCTATCTTTCTATCTATTTGAAATTACATGCGCATTGCTTACTTTAAGGCGTTTATCGGTGTATGGAGATTTCTGTCTCAATTTACAAAAATGATTCCAATTCATAAAAACACGCTTCATTAAGAGATTCAAGGCCTACTATGATCGATTCACCGAAAATAAGTGGCCATTTATTGAAAAAATAGTCAGAACGTTGATGTAGAGCAGATTGTTCACGGGACATGTTTCTGCAATGGAATTACAAACGTTTAGGCGTTTATTGGTGTAATCCTGTTCCAATTTACAGAATTGATTCCATTTCGTCAAACTACGCTTTTTTAAGAAGTTCAGATTTAGATTCTATTATGATTGATTTACCAAGAACAAGTGGCAATGCATTGGAAAAGACATAACCAAAGCTTTGGCTCTGCTTGATCCAGACAACATTGAGATCTGTAAGAAAACCCTACAAATGTTATTTTAAAAAGCTGAGCATTCGAAAGCGCCTAAATATATGCACGTTCTAATCAACATAACAATTGAACACCCCAAGTTTCCCATGCAAACGTTGGTCATAAACTGTGAAGCCCCGTTCCAATATTTTTCAAAAATTCCTTCGCTATGGCACTTCTAGGGTCCCAAACCCCTGTTCTTTTTTTAACCCATAACACAAACTAGTGTTGAAAAGATGATCGAAGGGAAGCGAGCAGAGTATGATGACTGTTTCTCTGTATCACGTTTTTTTAATGATCGATGAAATAATCGAAACAAATAATCGATTATCGGTATAATCGAGTAAGTAAGTAATATTTAATCGATTAGTTGAACGATTAATCGATTAGTTGGGATAATCGATTAATTTGCGACATCACTAATCATGTGTTCAGACTATCCACTAAGTCACCAGAATCATGGCGCCTAAAAAGCTAAACAAAGTAACATTTTCATTTCATTTTTATGCTCTAAAGTGCTTAAATTGAAATGAAATGGTAAAATTAGATTCCTTTTGCTTGACGTACACATTTTTCGATCGCCAGCTATGCGTATTTGTTTGTATTGTTGTGAACTTTGGCTGAATTTTTGGTTTACGTACGGGATAGGCCCAACGAGGGGACTAGGCCAACGAAGCATCCCGATACCCTATTTTGGTGCGTTGACTAATCCGGTTGTTTATCGCTACATTTCTTAAACTCGCAAAAGCAGCCAACACCTTCTTGATCCGTGCACCTATGTCTTTCAACATACTCACTGTTCGCCCAGCTACTTTGATAGCTGCTTTGGTCTTGTTGACGTTGAAGACCTGCCGCTGAGAAGCGATTGGCAAGATCATCGAGCATGCTCTGCATATCAGAGCGCCTTTGAGCTAAGAGAGCAAGGTCATCAGCCAATTAGAAGTCATTTAGGTGCTCCATGGTAAGGGGCTGTTCATAAACCACGTGGACTAAATTTTGACCATCTCAGACCCCCCTCCCCCCTCGTAGACTTTCGTCCATACAAAAAAATAGAAATTTGTATGGAGCGTAGACTTTGGTCAGAACCACATACCACCACCCCCCCCCCCCCCAAAGTGTACGTGATATGAATGGCCCCTAATGGGCTGCCACAGCAACCCACGATTTAGTCCATGATCAATCACACCTACCAAGATCTCGTCGATTACGATGAGGAACAGAAGCGGTGATAGTACCTTCTACCCCGTTGTTTTTTTCTATTCTTCAACCACTTTACCTAATTTACAGCTTTTTCCGTCCATCAGAATATAATCGTTCTGATTTTCTAGAAAAAAAACATACCCCTAAGAATCAAAATATTAATTTCAAGCTTTTGTTTCACGTTTTGCAAAAAAAAAACTCGTGTATGGAAAACTTGTAGGTATGGTAAAACCTACATTTTTTCCAAAGACAGTTTGACTTTATCTTCAAAATTGTATGAGTTATACCTATGCAGTTTTTAGATTTTTTAAAGGGGTTTTAGGAACGTAAGTTTTGCTCCAAATTTGGCTTTATATGTGACCTTACAAATGCCGCTTAAAGAACTGTTTTATCCTACCAACTGAGATATAAGCATTTCAAGACATCGTTGTTTTTAAGTCAAGACTGCCCATTAAGGTGGCCCACACTTATATGAAAAACAAAAATTTCGAAAAATGCCAAGTCTTACCTCCTGAATCAGTTGTTTTGGACTCCCAGAAGCTACACACTTAAAACAGAATGCCGAGATCGGCTGTGCGGATCTCGGTTAAAGTTCATTTGCTGAAATCTCGGTTAAACGCTTGACGTTTAATGTTTGATGATAGCGGCACCCATGGGTGCTGCTATGAATAAACATGCCTTTTTGCTGATATCTCAGTTAAATTGCGATTGCCGAGCGCTCGGCTGTGCGGATCTCGGCAAAAGAATAAAAATTAGCCGAGCTCAATTGAGTGTGTACGTTCAAAATTTGAGCGAAATAGGTTGAGCCTAAGAGGGCGCTCAAAACGCTTGAAGTTTGTATGGGAAAACTTGGCCAAATGTATGCAGAAATTTTAAGTTTTCGAATTTTGCCGCAAGGTGGCGCTGTAAGCGTTCAATAATCAAACCCTTTGGTATTATTGTAGGTGACTATATGCCAAAGAACTTTGTCCAAGACCGCAAAGTGATCCAACGTCTGTGAAAAAGTTATAAGTTTAATGTAAATGGCATCATTGTTTACAAAAGATGAGTGTCAATAAAAAATATCATTGATCATCGAAAATCCCTCCCTCAGTAAATTTTTGACTACACCGCTGTACCCAAATAACTCGGTTTCGTTTATTTAATACATAATTTTTTATAAACATTTTCATTGGGCCGCAGATGTTTTGACAATTAATTAAGGGGGTCGCCACCTCAAAAAGGTTGGGAACCCCTGTCCTAAACGGTGACGACTTTACGTTCTCGGCGCTCCAGTAGCCTGTAGTCTTCGGGCTGCCGAGTATATTGACGAACTCGGTTACGACGGGACTTGCCAGAACTGCCTCAACAAGGGGACCGGGGATATTTGGTTGCTTCTTGTACACGGTAAAAAATCTGCACGCTGTTATAAACTGATTGGCACTTGGATTCGCAGTACTGTTCAATACATTCGATATCAATTGAATATCAGTTGGAAAAGAACATCCAATGCCTCTTCAATATTAATGCAACTTTATTTCAATTCGTTGTTGAGAATGTTTTGGTTTCAAACAAGAATTAAAAAAAAATCTACGCGGTGCACCTGATCATTATTGTCCAAAGTACAATAATCGAATTTGCTAAAAAAAAGTTTAGGTATTTTTCAAGAAAACTCTCAGGTGCATGCACTCATTTTTTAAATAATTTTTCCCTCACAGATATGATTATGATATTGACTTGCATTTTGTTTCTATTACATGTCAGAGTTTCGTTCGAGTGACACAGTTGTTCGACATACCTAAAATGTTTCTTGCTGGGGATATTTTTTTCGGGATATTTTCGTATGAGGTCCAGAACAGGCTCATTGTAAAATTCATGCCACATTAAAACGTTTTTGGCGGGTTTCTAAAATCTCGACGTACTCCTGCTTGGCCTCTGTATAATCACTTTTGTTTTTCCAATATCATTACTGGATTTCTAAGGAAATCTATGCCGAAAACCCCTACTAGACCCTTGGAAGCTGCACTTTCAGAACTTTTGCATATTTCTGGCAAAGTATTTTGTGAATTTCTTCAAGGTTTTCTTGCCAAATCACGAGATCCGAAGATGATTCATTTGAAATCATTAAGACATTTTTAACAGAATTCCTGCAAAATTGATTGAAATCATTGATAGATTCCTTCTCAGGACCTATGCAATACCGTCTACCCCTGTTGATTTGACCGCTTCTACCCTAAACACTTTTCAATTTGACACCCACTAATCTGTACATCGTTCAACTTTTAGGCTCAAACATCATTCTGCTCATGGAACGGGGTGAAACGGAACGCCGAATCAAATCAAAACAGCACAAAAGGTTACCAGCAAAGTGTTTTTATTTTTTCGATGCCCATAGTTCAAATTAATAAACGAACCCCGTTGGTTTGCATTAGGTGTCGTTAAAACCATCGGTGATACTACTATAGTTGGATTTCTTCAAAGATTTTTAGCGAAATTCTTGAATATACATTCCTTGTTGGGTGTTTGATGCTATGGGCATTCAAAGCATTGAAAGCAGAATTTTTGAAATGAAGGCAGAATTTTGGAACTGCCGCGGTGCACTTATCGTGGCTTCGCGGTGCACCAAGTGCACCACGGTGAACGATCTGAAAACCCCTGTGTTAGAGTACTAATCAAAGCAAAACACTTTCTACCACCTGTTATCTATATTTAATTTCATGCCCAAAGCAGTCATTTTCAAATCAACAGCTTTTCACTTTGGATCGTACAGCTTTACATCGTACAGTAGTGCAAATCGAAGTGATCTTCAGTTGATTTCTTTGATGGGTTTGTTTTGGTTTTCATGTCAACACTGACAGCATTGCGACTTCAAGGGAAAAGCATTTTTGATCATTTCAGACTCTAGTTTAATTTAAAAACACCTCACTAATACTTTACTTTTGCAAAAGAAAATAAAAAATGAATAACTCTTTTAAAGAAAAACTAGAAATGACGAGCAAATTCCTTTTAATTCTACTACTGTGCTTATCTTCGGACAGATAGGCCTATTTCGTCTGTGACTTACAGACTTCTTCAGTGTCAAGTGCTCGACTGAAGAAAACCTCGCATTCGTAGTGGTATTTATACTAGGAGTGTATGTGTAGGTACGTGTGTGGGTAAAAGTGTAGGTATAAAAATGTAGGTACAAAATTGTAGGTACATATTTGTAAAAAAATTAAAAGGAATTTGCTCGTCATTTCTAGTTTTTCTTTAAAAGAGTTATTCATTTTTTATTTTCTTTTGCAAAAGTAAAGTATTAGTGAGGTGTTTTTAAATTAAACTAGAGTCTGAAGTAACAAGTTCTACTAAAAGCTCTAAAGTAATAGTAAATTTTTGATCATGTTAATTGGGATGTTGATTAGTTGAGGGATTTTTCCCGTAAATCGAGCGTGCAAAATTTTTCCCGTGTACACTTGGCCTGTCCACCTTTTCAAAAATGTTCCCTGATTCTCAAGTCCACCCCCATATTTTGATTGGCATCCAATTGGCATCCTAAAAGAAGTAACTGGTCAAAATTTCAGCCAAATCCATTGAAATTAAGAGGTGCATCAAATCAAGTTTGTGTTTTTCGACTATTTTTGAACTTCAAAAAAATCATAACTACACTAAAACTTGTCTGTTGGTAGAAATTGAAAGCTATACTTGCCAAACTTCAACTACAACTTCTCCAAACAACGTGTGCAAATAAAATTGAAGGAAACATGTGTAATCATCACATTTGTAATCAGAAAAACCTTAAAAAGTTGATTTTTTTTGGTAATTTTCGTTCTGGAACACCCTAATAAACGTAATAAGTTGGATTTTTTCAAAACGGCATCATATTATCCAATGTTTTTTGGTTATTTGCTTCTTTGGCACCAATGCTGTAAGAGTTGAGCAAAAATTACTAAAATTCGTGAAAGCCAAATGTGGCCTAAAAACCAGCTTTTCGGGTGCAATCACGCTTTGGCGCGCAAAAAGTGGCATCGCGTCAGCACTGATATGATAGCCAACACCTGTCATCACGCTTGGTTGTTATCGCCCGTGGTAGCCAAGGCAAACTACAAGGAAGCAAAGCTACTACCAACATATATATATATATATATATATATATAACTTAACAAACTGGGGATCGCGGATAGGTTTTTAAAAAGAAAGAAGGCCGAACTGAATCAATTAACTACTAAAACAAGACTGACTTTTATTCTGAATATCAAACCTGAGCTAAGTTCCCTAGCAAGGCGCACGTTGACACGTTCTGCTGATGATGCGGTTCGTCGTCGCAGGTGCTGTTGTGCACCCAATCTATCGGTGGACGTCAACCTGGTTAAGGTGCTGAGCTATCAGAATGCGTATCGTATGATGGTCCGGTTCGATGGTTGTTGAAGGTGCAATAATTAGTCGGGCTGAGAATGACGTTGTACTGCTATGCTGTAGAAATGTATGATCGTTGCCATGCGTTATCGTCAGGTATGGCTGGAGGTCCTCTTATGCTGAGTTGGCGATACTGGTGAACTTAGAAAATGAAACGTGGCTGGGGTTTGGGTGTTGTGTGGTTCTCGTTTGGTGTTGTTGGGGAACCTCTTGTTAACTTTTATATATATAGATATATATATATATATCTATATATATATAACTTATGAGTTGGAGGTTCGGTAGTTTGTTTTTAAAAAACAAGACACTTGTTAACTCGACTGCGCCTAAAACTGAAGTGCGCGTTTATTCAAATTAAAATTACTCCAAACCTATCATCAAAGCCCTAACTGCTGACCTAGCTCCTTACCAGGAATTCTGCCAACATGCCATGGGTGCTATCGTCGTCGTCGTCGTCGTCATCATCGTCGTTGCTGCATGCGCGGGACAGTATCTAAGTGCAACGTGTTGTGCGGTGTCGGATTATGCTAGGGAAGCAGATGGATTGGACTGGTGGCGACTAATTGAATCCAACGTGACGGCTACTTGTTGTTGTTGTTGTTGGACTTGGCTTAAGCGATGTGCCAAGTCCCTTGATGATGCATCCGGCCTCGAGGAGTGGTCTTTAACTTATATATATATATATATATATATATATATATATATATATATATATATATATATATATATATATATATATATATATATATATATATATATATATATATATATATATATATATATATATATATATATATATATATATATATATATATATATATATATATATATATATATATATATATATATATATATATATATATATATATATATATTATATATATATACTACGTTCAGTACAATTTCGCGCCACAGCGTGATTGCCTCCAAAAAGCTAATTTTTAGGCCACATTTGGCTTTCCAGAATTTTAATGTTTTTTGCTCAACTCTTACAGCATTGGTGTCGAAGAAGAAAATAACCACAAAACATAAGAGAATATGATGCCGTTTTAAAATATCAAACTTTTTGCGTATATTAGGGTGTTCCAGAACGAAATCTATCAAAAAATCAACTTTTTAAGGTTTTTCTGATCACAAATGTGACAATTACACATGTGTCCTTCAATTTTATTGGCACACGTTGTTCGAAGAAGTTGTAGCAAACAAGTATAGCTTTCAATTTCTGCCGAAAGAATAGGACAGATCGGTGAAGAACTAGATTTGTAGTAATGAGCTGAATTTTAGTATGGTGAGAAGGTCAATTCTCCGTTTCTGCAATGAAATGGTGTAAAAAGCGTGGGTATTATGATTCCTTGCCTAATTTGTTGCTGTTTGAGCAAAACTTTGGACAACAGTGTTGTTGTTTTTTTTCATTTCTTGCAACATAAACAATATAGTTATCCAAAGTTTTGCTCAAACAGCATCAAATTAGGCAAGGAATCATTATACCCACGCTTTTTGCACTATTGCATTGCAGAAACGGAGAACTGACCTTCTCACCATACTAAAATTCAGCTCATTACTACAAATCTAGTACTACACCGATCGTGCCCCATTAAGTTTTGACAAGTGTTAGTGTAATTATGATTTTTGAAGTTCAAAAATAGTCGAAAAACACAAAATTGATTTGATGCACCTCTTAATTTCAATGGATTTGGCTGAAATTTTGACCAATTACTTCTTTAAGGATGGCAATAAAAATATGGGGGTGGACTTGAGAATCAGAGAACATTTTTGAAAAGGTGGACAGGCCTAGTGTACACCTACAGTTCTGTACAAAAACAGCGGGGTTCTGCTGTCCTTTCTTCGTCTCTTTTCTGTTTTTCTTCCACTTCTTCACGTCCTCACTTCAACAAAAGTAACAAAATAGTTGCGTCAACCATTTCGGTTGGTGGTTCTTTTCCGACTCCTCAAGAATTATGGAGTCGAGTGTAGTAGGGTCATTGGCGTTCAGTATTCGGGTAGTGACCCGAGACAATCTATTGACGTTTGCCGTGCCCGTTAGCCCGTTCGTGTGCATATCTCCTTCCATCTCGGTTCAGCAACTGCCACCCCTTTCAGGCTAGCAAAAAGGACCTCGTTTTTCCTCTGGGGTGGGTTTCGGAAGTAGCGGGTACGGTACGGTACACGATACAAATTCCAACAAAATCTCAAAAACACTCCACACTGACCTGCGAACAACTTGCTCTTCAAATGCTCCGAAGCTCACATCTTCGAAAAAAAAAACCTAATTAATCCACCTAGCGGTGATGGTGCCTTTCTCGTGCCTTCGAAAACACATTTCAACACAACTCAAGTGACATGTTGATGAATATCGCACTTTCATAGTTTAACAGAAATCCATTTCATGGCATCAGAGATCATATCATTTATCTGGTTTTCGATTTTTGAGCCTCGAACTAAAAAACAGCCGCAATCTTGAATTTTGAGCCGCCATTTAGGATTTATGTCCAGCAGCTTGGAAATTCTGGTCGTTATTTTTGGACTCCAGACTTCTTCCCCATATTATATACACCCATGTTGAATGGTTTTAGAGCCCAAAACTCCATTAAACAGCCACCATTTTGAATGTTGAGACGCCTTCTTGGATATTCTGGTAGCTATTTTTGAATGCCGGTTGTCTTCCCCATACCAAATATACCCATATTGAACGGTTTTAGAGCGTAAACCTCCATTAAACAGCTGTAATCTTGAAGTTTATGCCGCCATCTTGAATTTTGAGACACCATATAGCCATGTAGTGAACATATAGCCTTTCAGTACACTTCGGTGTACGAGAAAGGCAAAACAATATTTTCCAGCTTAAATGCTGTAGAAAACTAAGATATTTAACTAAACCAATAGATTGAAAGATCTGTTTTTGATAGAAAATTCAATAAACTTTCGAATGAGGGTCAAAAAGCTGCGATAAGTTTGATCATTTTCAAGTTATAGCCAGATTTACGAGGAAAGATGCGTTCAACGCCTTCAAATGAGTTTTTACGCAAATATGGTCTTCTACAAAGTTGTCTCTAATAATAAGGCCCTCTTTTCAATATACATGAAAATTAGGGTGGTCCATATTTTCAAAGAAATTGGTAACCAAAGAAATTGGTAAGACACTTTTCATGTAGCTTTAAAATTGACCAATCTAGAGGTATTTTTCTGAATAAGCTTAGGGTGGTTAAAGTAAAACCGGTTTTCTGGCGTTAACTTTTTCAGTTTCGATTTTTCATCAAAGTCGCCCAAGAAACACTTGTAGAGCATTTGAAGACGCGTCGTTTCGTGCGCTGAGATGATCGTTATCTCTTTTGGTTCAAAAGTTATAGGTATTTTTCTTAAAAAATCATAGTTTTTTAAAAAGGTGTTTTGACGGGTTGGGGCAAACATAAAAAATATCTTTTGCCCGCAATCAAAAGAAGAAACGTTGTTATAAAACATATCAAAAAGTTAGAGAGTTGTTATTTTTGTAACTCAAGAGAAAAATACTTTAAAAGTGCCTATTTTTTTCTAGAAAATCATCAATATCTTTTGAACGGAATGACGTAGCAACATTCTCAGCGCACGAAAATGTGCGTTTTTTAAAGCTCTAAAACTGGTTCTTAGACAACTTTGATGAGAAATTTGAAACAAAAAAGATAAAGGGTTTAAACTGTTTTGACCAAATTTGAAGCATTTTCTCATAGTTTTCATAGGGTGACGCTAGAACAAACCGTTTTATTGCTTTATCTTTTTTGTTTCAAATTTCTCGTCAAAGTCGCCTAAGAACCACTTTTAGAGCTTCCAAAAACGCACATTTTCGTGCGTTGAGAATGTTGCTACGTCATTCCGTTCAAAAAATATTGATGATGATTAACCTGGGCTTGTTAGGGGAATATCTGTAAATAAAAAGAAAATCGGGTTAAGATGAATGCGGGCAAAAGATATTTTTTATGTTTGCCCCAACACACCTCAAAACACCTTTTTAAAAAAGTATGATTTTTTTTAAGAAAAATGCCTATAACTTTTGAACCAAAAGAGATAACGATCATCTCAGCGCACGAAACGACGCGTCTTCAAATGCTCTACAAGTGTTTTTTGGGCGACTTTGATGAAAAATCGAAACTGAAAAAGTTAACGCCAGAAAACCGGTTTTTCTTGAACCACCCTAAGCTTATTCAGAAAAATACCTCTAGATCGGTCAATTTTAAAGCTACATAAAAAGTGTCTTCGGCAAACTTGCTCAAAATTGATAGATCTACAACTTTCCCGAAGAATGTATATAGTTATTCTTGCAAATAAAAAAGTTTGGTTACCAATTTCTTTGAAAATATGGACCACCCTAATTTTCATGTATATTGAAAAGAGGGCCTTATTATTGGACAACTTTGTAGAAGACCATATTTGCGTAAAAACTCATTTGAAGGCGTTGAACGCATCTTTTCTCGTAAATCTGGTTCGTGGACCACTGTGCACTGGGGAGACGGCGAGGTTCAAAAGCAACATTTTTCCTGTGACCGGCACTCAAACGACAAAAATTCACCACGCTTGCTTATGGGCGAGTCGCATTCATGCGGCCGGTGTTGACATGAAGCATCCATCAGAGCAGAGCGTGTGCTGATGATGGTACAGTCATTACCTCCACAAAGTAGTTGAATTTTTCTGCGTTCACTTTCAAGTATCTCACAGCGGAGCTGAAAATGAATGTCAAAAGCATTCAGTTCAGCAGAAATTCATTCATTTGAATGAGATTTTTTCAACCCTGTTGACGCCACTCTCCCTTCCACCCACTCTAGTAATAGGGGCCCGTACCGCTGTGAATTCGTTGTCTGCTATCGATTACAGTACATGGCTGAAGAAATGAGCAGCAATGAAATAATGAGAATAACGGGAAAGGGAGAATATTATAAATGAACGGCCATTGCTTAAAATTAGACAGAAAAATCAGGCGTCCGTGTGCTGAAGACGTGTATTCTAATATTCTAATTGTGCAGTGATAATTAGTGCAGAACCTAGAACACCAACCTTCCCAGAAGCAGAAGCTAAGTGGATGATAGGGCAGATTACCGTTCAGGACCTCTTGTTGGACCTAAAATAGGTCTCCGTCCAGCACACGGCTCGGCCCGTGGAACCGGGAATGGTTCCCGCGCCTATCCGTCAAAGAACATCAGTCCTCATATGGGTTGTAGGACAAAAAGTCGAAGGGTCAAAAGGTCGAACAGAAAAAGAAATTAGTAGGACAAAAGGTCGAAAGGTCGTCAAAAGGTTGAAAGTTCGAATGGAAAAAAACGACTGAAAATATCTTAAATCCTTTTAATCATCTTCTTTCTTACTTACACAGTTATGAAATGAAGGGCTTTCTCTGACTGCTATTGCGTTCACTTGTATATTGTATAACAAGCACAATGTTACACTATACCTAGGAATTCGAAACTTTTCCCATCCGGAACGGGAATCTATCCTTTAATTTGGGCTTTGTGTAATAGACTAACTCCCAGCCCCGGCAATTGTAATTTTTCGTCAGTTGCTACCCCTACAGCCTTTAAGCTTTTGTCCTTTCAACCTTCTTCCTTTCGACGTTTTGTCCTAGTTATTTTTTTTATTACAACCTTCCGATCTTTTGAGCCACTGACCTTTCGACCTTTTGTCATAGTTATATTTGCAATTTGACCTTTCGACCTTTTGTCCTAGTTATTTTTTTTATTTCGAGCTTTTGTCCTTTCGATCTTTTGACCATTCGACCTCTTGACCCGTCAACCTGTTGTGCTTTTGACCTTTTGACCGTCGATCTTGGCCCACAACCTTTAGGGAAAGACGTCTGTTCGGTAACAAGGTTTGTTTATTATTGCCAAGTTTTTCAGTAGTTGGATGGGTCTAAACAACATCTTGGTAACCAGAGTGGTGACTAGTCAACTGCTCCTACGTTCCACTTTTCAGGATTAGATTCCCATGTAGAGAAATCATCAAAGCGTGCTGCGCTACCGTACTTTGCTCTCTGTACACAAAAGCTTGCCTTTCACCACCAGGTTCGCTAGTGTTCAGCAATTCGTGATCATAACCACCTTAAACTGACACTCTCAAGTAACATTTTGATGACCATTTAGTCTTGTAGAGGTTTTGAGAACCGCCATAAAACCTTCTTTCTTTTATTTTGGTTTTATAATGGTTTCAAGAACCTCTTTTAGCCTATTTGGCTTAAAAATGTGACTAGGGCTGCCAGTGTATGGGCTAAAGTCTATGCTGAAAGTAGAAAATTATCACGTATTATTTTATACTGGGATAATTTTAATTAAATTGGAAGACACACAATGTTGCTAACAGATAAATTGAAAGATGAATTTGTGAAAAAAAAATCGCGTTCTGGTGGAATTCGAACGCACGACTCCATATTCGCCAGACCGGCGCTTTAACCAACTAAGCCACATAACAGGTAACAATTCTACGGAAACCAAACTGACTCCGAGCCCACAATTTCATCTCTCCATCCAAACGCGAGGGTGTTGTGGATTGGTATCAAGCCGAAACAGAAAATTGTTTCCTGTTCTGTGGCTTAGTTGGTTAAAGCGCCGGTCTAGCGAATACGGAGTCGAGGGTTCGATTCGAATCCCACCAGAATGTGGTCTTTTTTCACAAATTTGCTAATTGACAACATTTTGTGTTTTCTGATTATTTACATGTTTTTCCCAGTTTATGCGAAATTCGAAAATTTGTATGGAGAGTAAACCTTGTCTAGCTAGACCTGCTACCTATTTGGTTTATGAACAACAGCCCCTTGGCTTTTCAGTAAAATGAATAAGATTTGTGTTACTCACATTTCAACGCCAGATTGATTGTGGCCTTTTACGCAATGCAATAGGCGAACTTTTTTCTTTGCATGTTCACTCTAATGAAATTAGAAACCCGCTCCGACTCTACTCATCACATCCCAAGTAAACCGTCTGTAGACTATATGTAGTCTGATAGACAGACCCACTCTTTATTTACAATCTAGATTCAGCAGTGCTCGGAAAATCCATAATCGGACAGAGCTTGTTCGTAAATTGATATAATTACTGCCCCCTCAATCGTCGCCGCTCTCCTCTTACCAAACCCCTCTATTTATCTACTACCATGCCAAGTCCACTCCAATCCGATCCAACGCAAACTCCACCAATAGACCACCTCACGGCGAAATTCTATCTCTTTCGCTCTTTCAGAGAGTTTGAAAACAACAGGACCAGTACCCGTCAAATTTGACAGGTGTTGGTCCTGTTGTTTTCTAATATCCCGTAGGAGAGAAAGAGAGCGATTTCTTGATGACGTCACCGTGCAATGGAGTATTCGATTAGTCAGCATGGCCTCAGAGAAGAGAAGGTCCTCTCCCGAGTCAGAAATTGATTAAAATTTCATGCTGCTGGTCGCGACACCTAGCGGTTGAAACCACACTTTTTACACGGAAAATTTCAACCGTGTTGACACGATAGAGCAAAGTATTTTGGAGGCAGGTATACCATCTCAAAAATTGATTCGCAAAAAGATTGTGTTCAACTAGAATGTATTTCGGAGACACAGTCAACGTTGCTTAATCATTAAAATCGTAAAAAGGGTACGCGATACAAAAATGCGTGAAATATGCGTATGGTAGTTAAGAAAAATGGGTAAACACCATTATTATGCTTTATAACAGCTTGCAATTGCAAAAACATCGTTGGTACGTCTACCATATTATTGCCATAGTGGTCGAAACAACAATTGATATGCTCTCAATGGAACAAATTATCAAAAAATAAAAGAAGCAATCATCGATATGACGTCATTTATTCATTAATTTTGGTTATACCTGAAAGTAATCAACATACTTTGAGCCATGCAGTTGTTTTGACGTTTAGACACGATGGAAATGAAATGAGCAGAAACAAAATAAATCGGGTCGATTTTCGACGTCAAAAATTTACCACTTTTCGTGTGGTCGATTTGTTCCAAGATGCCCTTCTCTTCTCTGATGGCCTGCTACTGTGCAGGCGGTAGCGCCGCGCCGGCCGAAGACTACGTTTGCAATCCCTCCATCGCCACTGCCGCCTCCGCCGCCCACTACGATGATGATGAACCGTGCTACTTTTTCTTCCCATTCCGCCGCCAAACGGCCTGGACGAACGAACGGACGACCGTGCGCCGTGATGAAGGCTCATGTGGTTTGGAAGCGGAATTGATGCGCAGATAACTCCCGGTGCTTCCGACGACGATAACCACCGCACCGCACCCTTGCCGAAAATGCCTTGCTGACTCGTCTGATTTGTACGATGGTGGCGGCGGCGACGGCGGCACCCCGGAGCCCATTGCGTTGTGTGGCTTCCGGACTCCCCGGTTGCGCTTATTATCCTTTGTTGGTGCGCCTCTCCCGGCGGCGCATGAAATCATTCGATTGGGCGTATCGATTCGCCCCCGGGAGGAAATTCAGTCAGTTAGTCGACGTCGTTGTCACTCGGAAACAGGGAACGCGAGGGAATCGTGCAAATAATTATCGTTTTGTCGGGCTAAATGAGAGCGCCCGCCGCGCTATGGGAGCATGATTAATGCGCGCTGATTACATGGGGGGTTCCATGGATGGGAAAGGGGTGAATCGGATTGATTGATGAGTGTCATTCACGAATCACTTAGTCGCAGCATGATGCGATTGATTAGCTTGTCAATAGAGCATGCCCTTCTCACATCTATTCAACATATTTTTGCAGCTACGTTCGACCTATGTGTGTGTATGTCGGTTCTTATGTACAGAGATGAAGGCAAAACTTTGCAATTAAGGACAAACGTCTTGAAATCCCGCATCAACAGTGCATATAAACACACTACTCATGCTGACAGGCCATTCGTCTTAAGCGGTGGTTTGTGAGAGTGAGTGCCCTATACGTTAGCACGGGTGAAAACACTCAACTACAGAAAATGGAATGGAAATATAGCCATGTCAGCTCTCGCTTTCAGCACGCTGCGTGCGAGTGTGAGTAACTATTTCATTTCGCTCACATGTTAATGATCGGAAAACAATAATGACAGGAAAACCAAAACGGAGAAAATGAAAAAAGCAAAATATCGCAATCCTTAGAGACGAATGCCGCATTGCGGTAAAGTCTCATAAAAAAAAAAAAAAAAAAAAAATATCGCAATCATAAAGGCCTGTCGAAAAATTGCAGCCCTGGTTCCTAAATTGTACTCAATGCCCCTTGAAACCTCCCAAGCCCCTCTAGAATACCCTTTGCACGCCCCAGGAAACCATATGAGGTCCCAAACAACAACTCTGGATGTTTCGTAAAAAAATTCTAAAATTTTCCGGGTTTCATGAGGTTTCAGGGAGTTCTCAAAGTTGCTTTTGTTGGTTGGTAAGAATTTTAGGGGCGTTACGGGAGCGCTACTGGTGGCTGGGAGTGTGTCATGAGCTTTACAGAGGTTTTCAGGGACGTTATAGGGCGTTTATAGGTTTATAGGGAGGTTGTAGTGTATTAACACTAACCGTCCCGACTTTCTGGCATGTTACGTCATACCACAGAGAACAGACATCCAGGCTAGAACAAATTTCATTCAGAAAGTTGTGTAAGGATTTGAATCTTCACTTGAGTAAGGTTGCAAACCAATATACGATGAAAACACTAACGCCGCCAAACACCATATTGCCACAGTCAGTGGTGAATTGAAACATTTCAAGTGGTGAATCAAATTAGTATGGGAAATTAACCGATTGCAGCGCCACGCTATTGCCACTTGTGTTGCCGATTTCAAATGGCCGTTAAATTCCTTACACAGTTTCGGAACTGGACTTGGATGTCTGTTCTCTGTGGTCATACTAAATTATACAACACCAATACTGGTAAAGATTCCAGATGTTCCTACCTTATATAGAAGACCTTGATTGATACATTGACAGGTAGCGAAAGGTAGAGAGGGAGGAGATTAGTCAGTGACAGACGGGCGCGGAGGTGAATACTACAACTGGCGAACGAGGATGGATTCTATACAGCACGGTGGGTTGTTGTTGTTTTTCTTCTTAATGAACAGTTTCCGGATCAAGTGGAGGAACGGCCAGGTAAGGAATCCATTTGCATGATTTGGATTTGACCAAGAATGGACGGTTTTCGGTAGCAGGTGGAGAAATGTTTATTTTGATGCTCGTGATTTGCACGTTGAGCGGAAGTTACCCAGTAAAGTCTGGAGCTCGATTTGAATAGGACGTATGTGCTTTTGTCGATATAAAATTCGATCAGTTTATTTTAGTTATTGTAGCAATATGGAAGATATTTTTGAGACTTTTAATGATGAAACCGAGGGGCGATTCACTGTTCTGCGTTACTGCATTGAAAATACACGAATGAAAATAATACACAAAAATACATCAATACACGATAAACACAAAACTGAATTAAAAATACGCTAAATTCTAAAAAATACACAAAAATGCATCAATACACGGTAAATTCAAAATTGAATTAAAAAATACGCCACTTTAAAATAAAAATGCAAAAATGCTGCAAATACAAGAATTCGGGAATAATGCGACGATTTTGTGAGAAAACCAGGGAGAAAATAAAGAACACGAACAGCATAAGAAGATCTTCCAAGAGGAATGTTTGTGAAGATTCGTCTAAAAGGATTTTTCTCGGATATTATCCCAAAGCAATTTGAATGACGCTGAAGATGGAGGAATAGTTCTAGACCAACATGTGAAAAGGGCGGATATCCAAAATGTTAGAATCGAGAAAAACGCTTGCAAAGTTTCACAATCTAAAACTAATTCCTATTTAACACTTTGTGCGTGTGCACTCAATCTTTTTCGTTGTTTTAGAAGAAAACACTATCCTCTTGGTGATTTTATGTCAAAAAGTACAAATAAGCGTTTTTCCTTGAAGAAAATGAATGAAATGAAAATTACGCCCAAATAAAAACTCATTGGTCATTACGCCCGACATGCTACGCCGCTTGGTCGCCAGCACTGGAATTACGCCTGGTCGATATTACCTAGAATCGATCGCTTTTGTTGTTACGCCCGAAGAAATTTTGTATCGAAATTAGTGGAATGCAATAGATTTTGAACCTAATCCACTGCAATAAATTGATTTTGAAGCTTTCTCAACTAAAAGTAACTAATTGAAGTTTATCTGACATTGGACAATGGAGGAGGAAGGAAATTTTCTCTTGACGTTGCCTACGATGAGTGGTAAAAAAACAATGAGTAAAACGCAATGGAAATCAGATTTCGATTGAAATCTATATTCTAGCTCTTATCTATGAACAACAACTCTTTACAGTTTATCTAGTATCGTACAGCAAAGGAGGGAGTTGCCCCTGCCATTGTCCATAATGCGCGTTGAAAAAAAATATAGCTACAGTACCGATGGGAAAGCGCAGGCAGCATATTATGTTCCCAACAAGCCCGTGCACAACGGATGGGTTTTGGGGGGTTAAACTCCTCCCATTGCCGATACTCTATACACAAGGCCTCCTTCACCCTTTGCTAAAATTGGGTAAAACCCCTCCCTTGTCGCCTTTTCTGTGCACGGGCCTGGTTCCCAATATCACCTTTTGCTAAATCTACCTGCTGTGACCTATGCCGGTCAATAGATTAGAGACCATTCGCTACCATTTTTATCACTGAAGCTTTACCAGCTGCATATCATCCAAATCTGGGTCCTTTGGAGAAAATATATCCTGAATAGACATTGAAGCCATATTATCGCCACTTATTGCAGTCAGTCAGCGACTTTATTGAATTTTACGATGAAAAACGCACGATTTGATCTTGAGCGTAAGAACCATCCGTGCGCAACAAGAGCAATAAGTGCGCGGCGGATTTCCACTCAGACATTTTGATGGGCGCCGAAGCACGACGTAATGACGAAGGCTTTTCAGTAACGGTGTAAGTAGTTAGGGGCGACTTTAATCAAAAGTGGGAGTAAAAGTTTAGTGTAAATTTGATAAATATGAATGGCGAGATGCTGTTCTCGACTGTTTATTCAACAGTGTTAACAATTTTGTGCATTTTTGTGCTTTTTTCAAAGGCGCAAGATCATTGGCGGAACAACCAAATGAAGTTATCAAAATCAGATGTGGAAATCCGCCTTTATTTAAATTATTGTTTTCCAGAAGTGGAAACTCATTTTTGAGCTAACGTCAGGAAAAATCATATGTTTATGAGTTGTTTCATCAAATTATGCTGAAAAGTGATTTGTTTACATTTTGGCTCTTCCGCCCTTTTCAAATGTTGGTCTAGAGTTTACCGGATCACATAGAGACTCTCTGTGCTGGGAAAAATCGCGAAGTTCATTCTGCGGAGTCAAAGCTATTCAAATCACAGCTACCCATGGTTTTGAATGCAAAACCATTCGCTACGGTAGTCTAGCTTGTTGAATTTCATTAGATTCCCAATGTTGCTACGGTAGTTTGCTACAGTAGATCGCCCTCGCTGTTGTATCAGGTTCTAATGGGATTCTCTAGATGGGTCGTTTCAGGGACAAGCTTGGAGACAAGGCTGCGGGATAATTTGGTATCAGGGCGATTCACTCATGTATTTTCGATTCAGCTCAACGTATTGAAAATGGAATTGATGTATTTTTGGTGTATTGCCATGTATTTTTTGTATTAGTGTATTATTTTGCATTTAGGTGAATAAAATCGAATTGATGTGTATTGATGCAATAATTGAGTATTTTTCTAAAGAATGTGTATTTTTCAATCGATTTTCATATTTTGCATTAAAATGCAACTTTGGGACTTAGGTACGTTTGTAAACAAAGAGAAATTCAACCAAGTTTTCAAATGCTGCATTGAACAACAACAACAAATTATCGTTTTATTTTGCAAAATCAGCTTTAATTCCAGACCCAAAATCCCCATTACTTCATGGTGTACCGGAAATTAACCAGTTTGTTTTTTAACTATTCCACAGGATTATCAAACTCGTTTCCAGGAATTCCTCCTAGGGTTCCTCCGGGTTTCCTTCCTGAGATATGTCAAAGAGTCCTTTCGTTGTTATCTCCAAGGATATCTCTTTAGATTCCATCTGGGACCGAGTCTGGGACATTCCCTGGAATTCATTATTGAATTTATACAAAACTTCTTCTTGATTTTCTCCAGAGCGAGTTTTTGGATAAATCTCAGAAGCAATATCTGAAACAACTACTTTTGGAGAAATTCCGCTCTTAGAAGAATCGGGAAAGGAATTCCTGGAGCAATTTCCAAGATGAAATTCCTGGAGGGATCTCTGAAGATTGGATTCCTGGAGAAATCTAGGAGGAAATAACTAAAGGGCAGTCTATGGTCAGACCTGACAGAATTCCAATTGGACTACCTGGAGGATTTCCCAAATCCCCTTTGCGAATTCTTGAAGCAATGGTGGTGTGCATATCTTGAGGAACACCGAAAAAGTTTACAGGAGTAATCATAGGAGGAATTCTGTTAAACGCACATACATGGAGAAATCCCGGTGCAAATATCACGAAAAATTCCGAAATGAATACTTGGAGCGGTCTCCGAAGCAATTCATCCCTTACGAATCACCGCAGCAAATCCTTTTGGAAGAGTCTTCCTAGTGATTTATTTCGTAGGGGCTTCAGCCTTCAAGGAAGAATCAGCTTCATTTGAATCCTCTGTAGTATTACTTTGAAAGGAATTCTCCTGGAATCAATCTCCGATGGAGTTTAACAGAAAATAATCTCCGTTGGAATTGCCTTGGAGGAATATCTGACAGACATTCCTTTAGCAGGGTTCTACGGAGTGATTCTACTCTCTAATATTTCACAAAACATAAACTTAATCTCCAATATCATGATCGGCAACCTTCACTTGACTCCATACAATGGTTTGTTTGCTACTCTTGATCTATCACGGCGGATTGTGCCGGAAGAGGAAACCTCCTTGATTTCCTCTTCCGGAATACAGCTCATGATCCAGCTCAATTCAACTTCGGTGGACTGACAATTGTCAGTCCCGGCGTCTGTAAACAACAAATTTATGAAGTTTTCTACGTCATCTCTTACGATTATCGCAATTTTCGTGAATTAGTGCATTGAACCATAAGTTTCATCATATTTGTGCATTTAAATCGATTTTGAAGTATTATTGTATTTTTCGTGTATTGAAGCATTTTTGTATTTTTAATTTGAATTTGTGCATTTTTGCGAATGTGGCGTATTTTTAATTCAGTTTTGTATTTTTTGTGCATTGAAGCATTTTTGCATTTTTATTTTGAATTTGTGCATTTTTTTCGAATGTGGCGTATTTTTAATTCAGTTTTGAATTTATCGTGTATTAATGTATTTTTGTGTATTTTTTTCAGTCGTGTATTTTCAATTCGGTAACGCAGTACAGTGAATCGCCCCTCGGGCTGGGTAGACCTTCGCTGGATGTATAGGTCGGGTTCCTGGATGAGATGAGCGGAGGAATGTTCCCTTGACTGATTGATAGCGAGCATTTTCGCTGGCAAATCGGATAGGAAATCGGAGCAGACCTCTTCAGAAACGGCACTGGACGTGTGTGTGTCGAACTTTCGGCTTGAAACAAGCTTATACCGGTTTGTAGCTTCTCAAGCAATTGAAAATAAAGCTAATTATTTTGTTGAATAAGAATAACAGGACATCTTGTTATGATCTGATTCAGATTATTTTATTCCGGTACACGTAGCCTTTCTGAAGAACGTTACGCCGATCGGCGTGGGGTTTTCACGCCGCCGTCGATGCTTCCTGGAACGGCATCATACATTCTAACCAAAACATGGACACACCAGTGATCCACCATGCATACAATATACTATATTCTTGAGAAATTTGGGAGCCACAAGCCGCTTTGCGTCGATTTCACACTTTTACATAGGAAAAAACTCCCACTTGAGAGCTGAAACGAGGCAGCCTGTTCCTACTGAATCACGAATGAGACATTCGAGGACCAAGAGTAAAGTTGTTACGGGAGGGTCTCTGCTAAAAGGCATAGTCGGGCTTTTGGGAACGCGTCCACGGGAAGTATGGTGCTTTGGATATAATGGTCGTTCATCCTAAAGAAGTGCGCCAGGCGGCAGTACGACAAATGAATTTCAATGAAACTCATTTGGAGCTCCCGCGTTGTAGCTGCTACTGTAGCAGTTTATTGGATCGCCTACTATACTGGTTGAAAAAAAAAATCTCCCGGATATGAAAAGCCAGCGATACAATCATCAAATTCAAGCAAACTACTGTTACCATTCCCAGCACTGAATTAGAGAGGAATCGCTCCGGAAAAGCCGAGGGAAAAGCCTGGAAGAGGAACGTGTGCAAAAATTCGCCCAAGAGGAATTACCCCAAAGCTATTCCAATGGGGATAATTCCATGTGACATTCCATCGGAAATTGTTTTCAATTAAATTCCATCCAGAGTAATTCCTCCTTGAATTCCTCCGAAGATTTATCTAAGCGGAATTCCTTTGGAGATTCCTCCAAGAGAACTTGCTTCAAAATTCGCAACAATAATTCTCCAGGCAATCAATCAGAATTCTCTCATGTGTGCCCACCGAAATTCTTTCACTAATCGCCTCTTCTATTCCTCCAGGAAATCTCTCGGGAGTACCCTCTTTTGTGATTTCTCCAGAAGTTCCTTTTTGGAAATTCTTCTAATAACTCCTGTTCAGATTCCACTAGAAGTTTTTTTCCGGAAATTCCGCCAAGAGTTGCTTCAAAGATGCCTCCTGAGATTCCATCTAGGAGATTCTTCTGATTCTCCTGGAAAAATCAAGTGAAATTTGTGGATGCACCATCAGAATGAATTACAATGGGTGTCCCAGAAGGATTCTAAAGAGATAAAAAATTAGAGGAGCTATCGAAGAAGAAACTCTTAGAAGAATTCCAGAAAGAAGGAATCACAAAATCAACTTTTAAAAGAATCTGTGAAGGAACTCCTGGAGACATTCCTGGAGGAACTGATGCAGGAAACACCGAGGTCCCCGAGGCTCTTTCAGCAGTTTCCCCTTCAATTCCACCATGAATTCCACCATGAATTCCATTTTAGATTCCTGTAGGAGTTCCTTTTGGGAATTCCTCCAAGAGTTACGTCAGCGATACCTTCAGGGGTTCATCCAGGAAAAAAACTCCGAAAGAATCATAAGAATTCCCAGAATGCATTCTAGGCGATGTACCAGAAAGAATCTTGGAGTAATATCAAGATAAAATTTTGGAGGAATCCCAGAAATAGCTACTGGAGACGAGACTGGCGATACCGGAGAAATAACTCTTGAAAGAATCCCAGAAAGAAAACCCCGTATACGAATCACAAAATTAACTTTTGGAGCAATCCGCGAAATATCTCCTGGAGACATTCCAAGAGGGGCTAGGCGTCAAGCAATCCAAGAAGGAGGTTCCGGTGGAATCACAAAAGCGACTTTTCCAGCTTTTTTGCCTTGCAAAAACCTCGCAAAATTAAATTTACCAACTTAGGTCTCAGCCATGAAAAAACCTTTCTTGATTCCGAAGTTGCTCCTTCAAAACCATGTCCAAAACCTACGGGTGCCAACGTCGAATATTGTGCTAATCGGTGCCAATATCGAGGAGGGTTGTTATCGTTATTGCATGCTTCTGTTCTAATTACTTGTAGTAGAATTTGATTTCCATCGTCTGTGGATATTATTGGATCTCACGAAGTAGTGGGAGTTTTGGTCTGGCCTGAGAACGGTGGTCGATATGACAAAACAATGAAAATATTGTAATTCGTGTTTGCAGTATTCGAAAACTTGGATGAATTTCAGTTTATTTACAAACACAATTATCAAATGCAAAATGTGAAAATCAATTTAAAACTACACATTTATTCGGAAAATACTCAATTATTGCATCAATACACGTCAATTCTATTTTATTCACAAAAATGCAAAACAATGCAATAATGCAAAAAATACATGCCAATGCACCAAAAATACATCAATTCGATTTTCAATACACACGGCTGCATCGAAAATACATGAGTGAATCGCCCCTCGGATGAAACGGAAAGTTTATTTTGTGAGGATTCTACTGTATGTATTGTAACGAATGTAATTGTTACATAGTTTTTTATATTTAATATTAATAAAGAAATTACACACAAGTTTTTAATATGTTCGTTCAAGTTTGTAGCTGCATACCAGCCTTCACTATGTTGCTTGTATGCTAGCTTGTATGTTGATTTTATCGTTTTAGCCGGTGGTGAGCTCTGTGTGTCATTATTAGAACCAGTCTGAGTTGAATTAATCGGGTTGCATATTCAAGGGCGCATAATCGATAATCCAGCAGCGATGCTCGACTAGCTGCTCGATTGATTTGAAAATTCCTGACCGGATACCATTTTCACCGGATACCTTTTCCAACCAATCAGAATTCAGATAAATCAATAAAAGAAAAACCGGAAACCAACTTTCAGCCAATCAAAATTCAAAAGACGAAAACAATAGCAGTGGGTCGACTTTGGGGCTTTGATTTATACTCAAAACGAAATTGGAGTTACTCTTGTGGAAACCGTTGGCGAGTGAAGATCAGTTTAGATCAATTTTAAAGGTGTTTAAGCCAAAGTTACTCGCGGGTGATAGCATTTTTGAACGGTGAAGTATGTATAGATACATATTGTTTGCAAAATAAGTTGTGACTAATTGTAATACTTTCCCTGACTACGTATAGCCACTGTGGTATAGCTATTTCGTTTTCGGTTTGTGGTTCATTTAAGTAAAAAAGAGTGTCGAGCAAAAATCGGTTGGATATACGGTAAGCTATTTTTTTTATTTGAAAATGTGCGAGTGCTTGGGCATTACAATAGTTACGTTGAACAGGTGCCAAATCCCATTCAACGTGGGTGTTTGGGCAGGAATCCGAGTCCGTACCGAGGACACTCGGTCGTCGCTAGGTGGCAAGCAGCCTATCCACACCCATTCCGATTCCGGGGCCTATATAGTCCCGTCGAATCCGCTGTGCGGCCACGCTAGACACGACGATTGGAACCAGGACCGAACAACGAGTGCGTCGACGCCCTGTGTGACCTTCCTACGGTGGAACCATATGCCAGCTGGCCCTCAAGTAAGCCCGTTAGATTTTGCACTCATGAGCTCGAAGAAAATCCCTGTAAATATTGTAAATAGCACAAAGTAAAAGTTAGTTCGTAGTCCTTTAAAGTTTTTGTTTTACACTCTTTCGCCTATTAAATCCTTGAATTAGAATTGAATTTGCATTTTTTTTACTCTGTAGTTTGGGAATAGTTTTAGAATTAGTTTTGGGGTTCGTATCTTGATTTCTTTCGTTATACTTTCACTAGTGACCGGGCGTCTCCATAAAGTGCTCGAATTTCGTTAGAAAAGGTAAGAGTAAATTTAAGTGGTTTTTGCTATTGGTATAAGTGAATTTATTTGAGTTTTAAGGTAAGAAGTTGGGTCTCCGGTATTGTAATTGTTCTTTGAGTTAGAGCCCAAGTAACACAGAAAACATCTTTTCAAATCAGCATTTCTAAAGATGTAATAATTATGTTGTATATGGGTTTCTGAAAACATCTAATGTTGTTTTCAAGCTCTTATTATGCTTCTGAAATACAAACAACAAAAATCTTTTTTTTTCGCTCATCGGTTTCATCATGTATAACATATAGTTATTATACTTTCAAATAACTCTACCCGAACATCGAAATACAAAGTAATCGTGTTATAATTCATTTTTTGGGATTTGAACAACTTTGAACATACCCTACAGCAAACATACTCAGCACTCTGCTCAACCGCAAGGCCAGAACAGTAGTTCAAAGCGTTAAAACCCAATCGATGATCCACCCGCATCCACTTGAGATCCATTCAATGCAGCAAACTTTTTGGCTTCACTAGTAATGTTATATTACCTCTTGCAATTGAATCAATTAATTTTTGACGACACCGTCCGCGCCCCACATCTACATCCACCATTGATTCGCCAGCTTCCTGATGTGGCTGTTTTGCTTACCTCACCATTTTGTTGGCACTTCTAGTAGCTGCACATTGCCGATGGTTCTTCTACCAGTGAATACAAACTGCACTGGGATCCCGTCACAGACATCCGATGCTCTATCGTCATCTCAATTCGTTAGCATCCAATATGTTTCTATTACACGGAATACCGCGAAAACTATAAAACTGACGATGATGTTGGCCATCAAAAAAGTAAACATCGCGATTCTTGGCAACAATACTTTGACATTTGATAGATCTAAACTCACTCATGAATAAGTTGTAATTGAGTTATTTTAATGTTGTAATGATTGTTCCAAAACTAAATCAATATTTTTGTGTGCGCGTGTTGTAGAAATGTTATTCAGACATAATATAAACTTTAAAGAAACCCAAACACAACACCCATTGTTGGATTGCTGTCATAATGCATTTTGAACGTTATTTCAACTTCAGTTCAAATAGAAAATTGTAGAAATGGATGTATTCTTTGGTAAAAATGTGCACAGTACAGTACCGTACAGATATATGAATACAAATACTTTAAATTATTTAAAAATGTTAAGTAGGTTTTACATGTTTCCCTTTATTTTCCGATTGAGCAGTGGTTTTTATGTTAACATTGTGATAATGGAAATTCATTTGAGGCATTATCAGTGACAATTATTATCACTCAGGTTATACAGTTAATTAAAATTGCGATTGGTATAGTTTATAACACTTTGAACGGCACTGTAATTTACTCGGGGAATCTGCCATGTTGTATTTCATGTGTATTTACAAATAATTTTCACAAATCAATATTATTAGGTTTGTTTATGTAACTTTCTTAATTCAATTCACTGGCGCTAAATTTACGGGCGAGTAAAATCGGTAGTTTCACGATAAATCTCGCGCCGCACGTGAAACAACACCACCACTACTGATTGAAACCCATTTCAGAATTTATTATCTGACGAAATTTGAAAAGCCATTAAATCATCGAGTTCGAAATTATTTTTCGGGTTGGAGGAATTAGGTTTATTCATAAATGCAATTTGTTTTGATTTTCAGTTTCTGCGTCGCTCATTGATTTACTTCATGGTTTGTTATGAAGTATGCATAGTTATATCACCTAGAATTAGCGTAATCTCAACATCTGCACATGGTATGAACTATATGTGTATTTTCTAGGTTCTATCACTTGAAAGCAGCTGAATTGCAACCAACAAATATGATTGTATTATGAGCGAATTTTCCAAGTTTATGTTGCTGACAAATAACCTAATTATAACTATTATTTACTCAAGTGTTGAATTCGACATATCGTAGACGTAAATTTTAGTACTATAAGTGTATTCGAATACATCTTATATAACTTGTAAGATGTTTTATAAGCCGCCATTTTTTGCGCTGTTTTGATTATATAAGTGTTTGGTTTCAAGTCAATATAACAAGAAGTATACTCATGAATAGGTATTAAAAGTGGATTTTTTACTGTTATGTAACAAGTTGTGTTACTTGGGAGATTGATTGGTGAAGTGAACTGGGGAGTTTGGGAAATCCTACCTGCCCTGACATAGGAGTCTTTTGGCCGGACTTGAACCGTACCAGTGGCCCTTCGCAAGAAGGTGGCGCTTAAGTCACTGAGTACCAGTAACCGAACCCGTAGTTTTCCTTGCTTTTTGGACCTCGAACTAAGGAGAAGGTTACAGTATCAACTTTGTTCAATTTCAACGGTTTTCGCTACAATAAGCGAATCCAACTGATCGAATTTTTAATCGACAAAAGCACATACGATCTATTCAAATCGAGCTCCAGAAGTGTTTATTTTTACTCATTTTGTGGCTTGCATGCAAGGAAGGGAAGATTGCATGCATTTGAATGAAAAGGGAGAAGTGGTCAAGTGTGCGCAACGATACCTTTTGAGCGTCTTATTGCTGCGCATCTTCTGATTATATCGGAGTTGCGAGAATCGTAAGGATTCTCCGTGTTCAGAAAATCAGGTGGATTTTCTCGGATTGCGAAGATCGGTAGGATCTTCCAGTAGCAAGAATCGTAAGGATTCGCCGTGTTAAGAAAATCAGGAGGATGTTCATGGTTTGCGAAGATCGGAAAGATCTTCCAGTTGCGAGAGTCGTAAGGATTCTCCGTGTTCAAAAAATCAGGAGGATTTTCTTGGGTTTCGAAGATCAAAAGGATCTTCCAGTTGTGAGAATTATTTAGATTCTTCGTGTTCAGAAAATCTGGAGGATTTTCTTGGGTTACGAAGTTTGAAAGGATCTTTCAGTTGCAAGAATTGTGAGGATTCTTCGTGTTCACAAAATCAGGAGGATTTTCTTAAGTTGCGCAGATCGGAAGGGTCTTCCAGTTGCGAGAATCACAAGGATTCTCTGAATTCAGGAAATCTGAAAGATACCCGGGTAGTGAAAATCGGAAGGATCTTCCAATCGCATGTATCCTAGCGATTCTACGTGTTAAGAAAATCAGGAGGATTTTCTTATGTTGCGAAAATCGAAAGGATCTTCCAGTGGCGAGTGTTTCGAGGATCCTCAGTGTTTCAAGTTTGCTAAGATAGGAAGGACCTTCCATTTGTGAGAAACTTGAGGAGCCTCCTCGTTAAGAAAATCTTGGAATATCCTAAGTTTGCGAAGACCGGAAGGATTTTCCAGTGACGAAAATCTTAAGGATTCACCATGTTACGGAGGGCGGAAGGATCTTCTGCAAGAATCGCGAGGATTCAGTAAGTGTAAAGAATTTGCCATGGGAATGTAGAAGCGTAAGGAACGTCATTGGGTGGCAAAGATACAGGATAATAACTCAAGAACGGATTCTTAAGATTTCATCCGACGTTTCGGTCACTATATAACCAACAGTCAAAATTCGAAAAAAAAGAAGAATGTTCCAGTTAAGATAATCGTGGTGATACTGGAGGATCCATGTAGTCGATGTGGTAAACGCTGGAGTATTTAACTACACTGAGAGTGCCTGGGGTTTATTGCAGAATATTCAAGTAACTTTTAATATGGAATTTTACTTGACATTCTTGAACTTAAAGTGTATCCATCACACAATAATGTGGCATGTTACACGATGGGAGAATGCAAAAAAAAATGTGATTGGCGAAGAAAGGTCTCGGAGAATATATTATCGTCGCAGCACTAAATCGAAGTCGTGACTCGCGCGACATGTAAAGTTACAGATGCGAAGTAAATTTGAACAAATGATTAGCATTGCGCATCATTCAGCTAGTTAAGAGCTACTACATGCACTCATCCGAATCGAGTAGTGACGACATTAAACTGAGTAAAAACTCAATTTTCGCACCCCAGTTTACTTCGGATTTCAAGCAACAGCATAATAGTCGCAATGTTCATGTTACACTGAACTGAGAAACTAGTTTGGTCCCATTAGGACCGTCACGCCATTAAGAAAAGGAATCGAAGTAAGGATTCACTGCATTTTTGGGAATTAGCAAGGAGTTGTACGTTTGTGATTGTTTTATATTTACGAAAATACTAATTGTTCGTGTTTACGAAAATACTAAGTATTCGTGTTACTGAAGCTGAAAGAAGCTGCCGAATTCGAAAAAAGATAGAGGGAATGAACGATAGTGCTAATATTGGATCGTTGATGAGTCTAAGGGAAGTGGTTTATGAGATGACGGCCTGCACATGATGTCTGTGTAGCTTTGCAACATGGAGTAGCTAATAATCATGTGGTGAGATTTCGGTTGAATTGCTGAACGGTATATGAATCAGCTGATTTGGAAAGGATGAAATAAAAAAAAAATCCAGAAGAATGGAGTCAGTTGAGTTGTGTGAAATAGTGAGAGATGAAGATGAACAGCGTCCCAGATGGATCAGTGTCCCAACTGATATGGAGAGTTGAGAGTTGAGAATCGTGACGGTCAACATACCTTATTGTCATACATGCTCGCCTCATTCGTTTTGTCAAATTGGGGACTGCAGGTTACATTCCCGTTCCGGCCGTAAAAAAAAAAACGATTTCCGGCTTCATTGTGCTTACAACACAATATACAATTTCACGTAATGGCAGGTGGGAGGAGGCACTTCAATTAATAACTCTGATAGTGCACAAAGAGAACGGGGTTGAAGAAAAACAGGTCGGGTTCTAGTGAGAGTCAGGATTTCAAAAGAAGCAAAAGCATCAACTAATGAATTGATTCGTTTAGTTCTGAGTGAAAATGTCGAGAATCATAGAATACACTTTTGGTTGTCCTACTGATGTGTTTTGTACTACTCAATAAAAAAAAAATCAAAGTATTAAACGCAGCTCTAACGTGTTGCTGCTGACCGCATAACAACCGAAAGGTTGAGTGAGTGTATTATAGGTATGTGACCCACAGAGGTGAATTACACTTTGAAAACTTTACGGCCTATTTAACTAATTCACAAACTAATCATAAGTTAAACGAAAAATCAGCATGGATTTGAATATCTGATTGCTGTGGATGCGTTGATTCTGGTCACATTCTTGATAATTTCAGTAACTAGCGACTGGAATAATCTTTCTTGGGAAACGCAGGTCTCGTTTTCCCGTACACTGGAGACGAACTTCAACATAGCATCCGATTACTATTTTAGAAAGTTTGAATTCAAAGAGTGTTTCAATGAATTATTTGGAGGCCGTCACTGTGAGATTGATTATTAGATGTCAATCCTAAGTATGGAAGTACTTGTGAAGCCCAATTCTGATCATGTTTTGCCGGCAAGCGCTGTAACGAATAACCCGAAATAAGAACTGTTATATTCTTCAGATAAAGAAAAGCAAGGCAAAATGTTTGGTATGTTTGAAATATAAATGAATTTCAACATATATCTACTTTAGACAAGACGAAATTCCCTTTTTCCGAATGATCAGCTGATCCACATGTATGTAAACTTCGAGATGTTTCGATGATAGAGATAGAGTTAATTTGGCGTAAGCGTATGTGGATTGAGCGCGTTACAATAGTATTGATGTCTCCGATGTTAAAAATAATAATTACACGTAGCAATGAAACTCGATAAATGAAAAAAAAAACGGATTCATGTAGGTGCAACGTAACATGAACTAATGTTTTGAATTGGAATGGTATTGCCATCGTTTAGGCTAAGTTTGGTTATATCGCACGTGACATTTAGATGAAGAGAAGGAATTTGAAGTGGTATGAAGAATATAGTTACTGCATAGATAGCTACAGTTAGCTAAACAAAAAAAAAAACTAAAATAAAAAAGTAAGGGAGATTATGGCAGAATCAACATACAGTAGACGTAAAAATAACTGTAACATGTTTACGTTGTTTAATGATCGAGATAATGAGGAGGATAGGTCAAAGGTTGGACTTGTTGTTAAACGAATCACATGCTTCTTGGATGATCGTATACGTTAGATTATTCAGATTTTAACTGATCTGAAGTGATTTAAAAATATGTAGTCAATCATATGGGACTCGAAATGATTGCAACTTTTCTTCGGTATAAATGAGTTACTCTAACATGTTGTACGGCGCTTTTGGCCTAGATTTATGTATTAATATTCGGCTATAGTAACGAGCACTTTATTTATTGTTGAGGGGGGATTGTAGTGTATTAACATTAACCGTCCCGACTTTCTGGCATGTTACGTCATACTAAATTATACAACACCAATACTGGTAAAGATACCAGATGTTCCTACCTTATATAGAAGACCTTGATTGATACATTGACAGGTAGCGAAAGGTAGAGAGGGAGGAGATTAGTCAGTGACAGACGGGCGCGGAGGTGAATACTACAGAGGTTATAGGGCGTTTCAGCCCTTAGACTCCCTGAAACGCCTCTGAAACCCTCCGAAACCCTCGAAAACGCTTCTGAAAACCCGTGTACTGTACCGTTTTCGAAACCATTGAACATCCTCAGGAACTCCCCCTGAAACCTTATGAAGTCATCAGCTATTAGGTTGTCAGGATCGACCGGTGAAATGGAGATGACGCATAATGTACACGGTCAGCATGACATATGTGTCAATGTTAGGCAGATCGACGGAGAAAGAGAAAATGAATAAAAAGGATAAAAGGCGAAGTAAAAACAAAGTTATCCAAAACTTGAGATTAACGTGGATTCGAAGTAATAATTTAAATAAAGTATATTTCATTCTAAATTTGTTTCCTTAAGCTAGTGTGCACTCCTAAATGCAAACCTCCATAAATTTCTTCCAACCCCCGTGTAACTTCTCTGGAATCCCCGAAAGCTCTTGAACATTTCAAAAATCTCACGCAACTCTCGAAAGTGCCACTGAAACTGCCTCAAAACCCCACAGAACTCTGGCAAATCTAGGATTTTCAAGGGTTTTTTAGGGGAGTTTCAGGGACTTTTCAGAGGACTTCAGGTAGTTGCAGAAGAGCTCAAAACCCCAAGAAACGTCATTAAGTCGCCTGACACACTTCGGGCACCTTCAAATACCCCTGAAACGCATCAAAAATCACCTGGCGCTCTCCTAAGCCGCCCTGAAGTATGCTACATGAATACCCCTAGAACCCCTCCTCTTACACTCCCCCACAGAGAACAGACATCCAAGTCCAGTTCCGAAACTGTGTAAGGAATTTAACGGCCATTTGAAATCGGCATCACAAGTGGCAATAGCGTGGCGTTGCAATCGGTTAATTTCCCATACTAATTTGATTCACCACTTGAAATGTTTCAATTCACCACTGACTGTGGCAATATGGTGTTTGGCGGCGTTAGTGTTTTCATCGTATATTGGTTTGCAACCTTACTCAAGTGAAGATTCAAATCCTTACACAACTTTCTGAATGAAATTTGTTCTAGCCTGGATGTCTGTTCTCTGTGGTAGTGTGTGGATGATTGGGAATTAACCTTGTTGGGTTGCTCACGAATGGAGCTCTCGGATTCTGTCAATTCTTTTTTTTTTTATGTCTTTATTTATGAGATTTTCAGCCCGAGGCTGGTTCATCTCAGATTCTCTGTCAATTCTCACATCGAGGAACTGAAAACCGAGCTGAAAACGGCTGAAAAACAGGCACTGAGTCTGATATTTAGCAGGCCTGAACTTCACGAGATTTCCAGAGGCATTCCTGGGGTGTTCCGGTAAGGCATTGGGAGTTTCAGTTATGTACCAGGGGTTTCAGGAACGTTTCAAGAGGTCTCAAGAGGATTCATTGGGTTTCCAGCAACGTTTCATGGATGCTCCATGAGGAAGCAGGGGCTATTCAGGACGTTTCAGGAAGTTTAGGGGCGTTCCAGGGAGTCTCTGGAGATTGCATGGTGTTTTCCGAGTCGGTTCAGATGCGTTTTATGGGATTCTTAGGTTTCTGGGATACCCCAGGAGGTCTCAAAGGATTTCGGGTGGTTTTAAGGGCGTTTTTGTAGGCCTCAGTGGGCTTCCTGGGACGTTCCAGGAGCGTTACAGTAGGTCTCAGGGGGGAAGGGCGAACTGGGTCCAGCGGTGTTTCACATGATGTCAGGGGGGTTCACAGGAATGTTCCATGAGTGCCTCAATTAGTGTAAGGGGGTTTCAGGAGCATCTTAACCATTTGGAACCAGAGAGGTCATATATGACTCCAGCATAGAAACGACTGTATAAATTCACACATTCAGAAAACAGAATGCTGTCTTCGGCAAAGTTGTTGCAAATTAAGTTCTTTATTAAGGGAACATGGGAATAATTGCATTTGAGACTTTACAGACCTAGAACATCCTGAACACCATGAAGTTTGGAGAAACGAAATACATGACATGCCACTTTTCTAAAAGCTGATTTTGGATATGGATTACATTCTATGTATTAATTTAACCGTCGTCAAGAATATAAAATGGTGTTTTATATTCTGGGATGTTCTATTTGTTCCAAACTGTTCTGTATTAAAGTCCTTCAAATCTACAAGAATAGTTTTATGTGTTTTCGCCATAAATAATGGCATTGCTTAAACTACTGGGATCCATGAAACTCCAGAAATCTAAAATGTCCTTTATAGACACTAAAGGGATATTCCAGGTCAGCCAAACTACCTTAAAGTTAAGAACTTCAGGTCTACGCTCGGAACAGTAACCATATTTGCTATACTGAGTAACGTTGCATGTTCAACCGTGGTCACTGAACAAACCTGAAGTGTTCTATATATTATTATGAACCTTTGGAACGTTAAGGGTCGTCCAAACTGTTCTGAAGTTCAGTTCTTGACACTAAAAGTAGTTATTCTCATAATGAACTGTAATAATACACATCCAACTGTAATCTGTAATCCCCCTGGCATTTCTTTATGAGTCATTCCAAGATAGTTTTAAGTTATTCCAGATCAACCAAACTATTTCGTAGACCATAGCTTCAGGTCTCTACATGTTATGATAGCTTTTACCACAACGTTAAGTAGTGCTACATTACCTTGCTACACTGAATAAATGATACATAATGAACCATATTTACTAATACTCTTCAAAGACTAGCAGGCATTTTTCTGTACCTGGCTGTAGACTTCATGTAATATGTTGCTGGGCGATATGTACGAATCTGAATATCCCGAAGATAAGTAATAGCCTCTGGTTATATTCTATGAGCTCCAGTAAGTGTAATAAATTATACAACTGAGCTCTATATAACCATAACAGAAACTTCAATTGCTGTAGATGCTAGATTTTAAACATCATAATAATTTAGATGACCCCAGCTGATCTGATGATGTCCATTGAACATTTAGAAGATTTGTTGGACATGATAGCTTATATATCGTAGCTTTGTATAGCAAAAAAAGTTACCGTTAGACCTGTAGCCTCTAGGATCTAAACTCAAGAACAGTTTGGATGACCTACGATATCTCGACTGTCCTGATACTGTCTATTGGACTGTCAGAAGACTATCTATCATGTCCATTAATGATAAAACACAAATCGTAACTTTTCATAATGAAAGAAGTTACTGTTACACTCGTTAACTTAGAGTCAAAACTCAAGAACAATTTGGATGATCTAGGATATCCCGACCAATCTGATAATGTCTTTTTAACTTTCAGGAAATTTAGTGGACATGAAATCGTAGCTTTGTATAATGAAAGAAGTTACTGTTGCACCCGTAGACTATAGAAGTTAAACTCAAGAATAGTTTGGATGATCTAGGATATCCCAACTGATCTGATACTGTCTACTCAACTTTCACAGGACTTACTGGACATGATAGAATACATATCGTAGTTTTGTATAATGAAAGAAGGTACTTGTACACTTGCAGACTTTCGGATCTAAACTCAAGAACAGTTCGGATGACCTAGGATATTCCGACTGATCTGATACCGTCTATTGAACTTGCAGAAGGCTTACTGGATATGATAGATTATAAATCGTAGCTTTATATAATGAAAGAAGTTATCGTTACACCCGTAGACCTTAGGATCTATGCTTCAGAACAGTTTGGATGACCTAAGATATCTAGAAAAAAAAAATATTCTGCACCATATTCTACCCTTTTTTTTGCTGTTGAGCACTTACACTACTGAAGTTCGTTTGAAAAATTCAATACAAGCGCTTGGAAAACTTCAGGCTTCAAAAAGTTAAGGGAAGTTTTTGGTCGTTTCAAGAGACCTCCTTTAGTCCCTCTGAAACGCTCCTGAACCCCTTAAAACCCCTGAAATGGATTTTATCACCCTAAAACAAATTCGAAACCTCTCTGAAATACCCAAGAAACACCTACAGCCTCCTGGATTCCTCAAAACGACCATGAAATATCAAGGTAGCCCTCCTTTAAGACCCAAAGATACCTCATTCCCTGAAACTGCTCGAAACACCTTCATAGCACTTTTAAATCAATGTTCAAAGTTCCCTTTTTTAAGCCGTTTGCACGGAACGAACCGCATTGTTAAGTGTTGAAAATGGTCCGGCAAGGCCTTCTTCCCTTTCCAGCTATTATCCTGTTTTCATTTTTTAAGTGCATCAGTGCAGTGGAGTACACTGAAGAGTTGTAGATCTTCACTAGTAGATGAGTGTGACACATAATTTATCAATGATGGTCTTACAACTGAACCCTTCCTTCGTTTGGGAAGCTGGCTGCGTCTTACACTAAGCTTTATTTATGCACTGCAGTGTTGCCAGCTACCATAAGAACATCCACCAATGAAGATCCTTGAATTCTCTTGAACAAGTAGGGGTAGGCGGGGCAATATGGACACTCGGGGCAGAATGGACACCCTCAATATTTTGAAATATGCGAACTTTTTTGAACTTTTTATGAATGGAGAATATAGTTCATTTGTCTAAAACGTAGTTTCAGGAAAAAAACATTCGAAATTAAAATTATACTTAATTTTACACGAAAAAGTTGCACCCTCCGTTTTTGGGCTTGGAAATTATAATTTTCACACCATTTAAAATAAGATTTAGTGATTAATTTATTGCAGGTCAATTAAAACCTGATATTTCTAGAACACATGCAAGTAGTTTTGCTGTATCTACATGCTTAACATGTTTATATTTTCTTCTTTATTATATCAAAAATCAAGTTTGGAAATGTCTTCTGCTGCCGGGGCAAAATGGACACTTACCTTTTTGAAAGAAGCGGCAAGAGAAAAATATAACCTAAATCACAAACCAACCAAATTCTTCGATTTCAGTATATTTTTGGTTAAATGTTCACTATAGTTGACATAGGGCGAAACAAATTGGTCAAAAAACGACAGCAGTGGAAAATAGTTGTTCTAGGCACAGCTGTACATGCTGACAAAAACGAAGCTTTATCCAAAACAGCCTGAATTTAAATTAACTGAACAAAAATGAACTACTTCGGCGTATTATTCATCCATAATAGTTGTTTTGTAATGGAATGACTTTATAGGTGTAAATAATGTACGGAATTCGTAAAAGTCTCATGGTGTTCATTTTGCCCCTTGGGGGTGTCCATTCTGCCCCGTATGCTTGAAGACGGTCATGAAAAACTAACATTTTTCATAACATTTTTTGAAGTGGATAAATCATTTTTCTTCGTGAGCATTCTTATGCAATAGATGCTAAATAGACTTTGAAAGGATACATGTATCAAAAAACTAAACTTTTTTGTCAACTTGCCAGGTAAAGTTGGCAAAAACCTTAGGGTGTCCATATTGCCCCGCCTACCCCTATCTGCCTTTGATGAAAATTCAAACTTGCTTCTGGAAACAAATCCGAGATTGTGCGGTTTTATTGTTTACTTGAGCAGTGTTGCCATATAACGGCATTGAACGTTTGGTTCCTATCTTGATTACTTTTTATCCATTCTATGTGTTCTTCAATTAGAATAATAGTTCTTTTCTTCTATCCCTTTTCCCCTTTTCCAGATGATCACCGGCCCCCACTAGGACCGGACGAGTCGCCAGTGGTTGGCCATCGCTTACTGGTGTCGTGCCGTTATCACCATCGGCAACGCGGCACAAGCCGAACCATCCTACTAGTTAGCGAACAGCCATCATCTTCCTCATCGTCGTCGTCGTCGTCGTCGACACCGCTAGGTGGTGGTAGCACCGGTTGTCGTCATTGCCGTTGCCGTTGCCGCTGCCGGAGGAGCTGCGTCGTTCCCCATCGAGATGAATGCGACCGAGTGCCACAGCCTGATTGCCTCGGTCGAGTGGACCGAGCCGCGCAAGATCCTGCTGCTGGCCATCCTCATCTTCATCGACGTGCTGGTCATCGTCGGCAATACGCTCGTGGTGGCCGCCGTCACCAGTTCGCATAAGCTTAGGAGTGTTACCAATTTTTTCATCGTTAGTCTAGCCGTTGCCGATTTGTTAGTTGGATTAGCTGTATTGCCGTTTTCGGCCACCTGGGAGGTGTTTAAGGTAAGCGGGGTCGTGGGTGATTTCGGCTTTGGGAAACATTGAAGTGGTTGCCGTCCTGAAGAAATGCAAATCCGTTAGTTTAGCCAAATCACAGACAAACAGACATACTACTCAAATCGCACTAACCGCATGATTTACCGGTCATTTGGAAAATAAAGTGTGGTTCGAACTGTGCTCGCATATGTCATGGTGGCGCTGATGTGCCAAAATCACCTCTCAATTTCGGAGAGAAATGAACGCGACGCCGATCACTGTTTACATATGACTCAATCATGAACCTTCATTCATGTTTTATGAATGGATGACGCCACGAGGGAGTCGTCACCTGCTAAATTGTTTTATCGAGCCGAGCGAAACAACACCTGCAAACGAATGCTTCGGATTGAGCATTATAGAGGGCGCTAGTGGGATGCCAAACGATGTTTTTGAAACAAATTTCTTCTAAGTAATATGTCTGTTTGTCTGTGATGTCTCTCGATTAATAACTGTGGAAGTACTCATGGAATACTAAGGCTGAGAACAAAGAAAGGAAGTACATGTTCAGTACCAGAAAGTGGCAAATTTTCAACGCTGATCGGTGCGCCACCTTGCGGTTGAAATCACGCTTTTTACACGGAAAATTTTTAATTTTTATACATCATTTTAGACCAGCTGGTATACATAAGCAAGGTACCAAGAAGAAGGTTCGTCGCAATAAATTTTTTGTTATTATTACGCATTTAGTTCACCACTGGACTGCGCACTCAGTCTTTATAAGTGCGAAAATGTTAATAAAAGTGCGCGATTGGGGAGCGTCCATAAATTACGTCACGCTTTAAGGGGGGAGGGGGGGTTCAGCAAAGTGTGACGACCCATACAAAACTATCAGAGGTTCCATACAATAAGAGTGTCAAATGGAGGGAGGGGGGGTTGAAAATGACCAATTTTTGCGTGTCGTAATTTATGGACGTTCCCTTGCATCAAATCCAGTTGATGTCTTCGGCGCACTATTTCTTTGATTTATGCTGAATAAGTGCTCTGAACACACCAAGTTGATTTGTTGCAATCGCGCACTTTTATTGAAGTTTTCGCACTCTTGAATACGACGCATTCGCGCTGAATACGGCGGGCGAGGTTTTTAGGAAGAAAAAGAATAACAAACTGAAGAAAAAGAAGGCCGTCTTTGCGAGTCTCGTCTCATGTGATTTCTATAGACAGTAGAGTAAACATAGATCCACGGATACCGACCGCTGAGTGAAATGTTTCAAGTGTGCAAATAACAATTTTCAAGAGTGTGATGACGTCATGCGTTCCATTCATGTTGTTGACATTGGTATTTGGCGGGATCAGGCGTAAACTATTCACTCAGTGCTATTAAGCAGGTTAGAATCCCAGTACACAGAGTCAAATGTTTGTCCAAAATGAAACCAATGCTCAAACATCTTGTTTGACTCGTTCGAATTTTCATTAGTGACAAACAGATGTACTTTCTTGAGTTCTTTCCATGTTAAATGTTCTGTAACCTTGTAACCTCAGTCAAATTTGGATTCTTGCACGGAAGAGTCGATGTCACTTTCTGGTAGGGATCAGCCGATTTGACATTTTGCTTGTGACATTTAGCTTGTGCTTGCTGATCGATAAGTGTCGATAAGATTGATGATCGATTACCGATTAGCTGTTAAACGACACAAGGTAAACGTCAAATCGACTGATCCCTACCAGAAAGTGAGCAAAATTCTGGCGGCCTATATTTGGATTGATTTCTGGTTCCGTGCTACACCGCTTAGGGAACGTTCATAAATTACGCCACCCCCCCCCCCCTTCCTCGATGTCACACTTTTTATTAGACCTCCGGAAATTATGCACAGGTCATTACACTTTGATGAATCCCCATCCCGCCTCAATGCGTGACACAGTTTCTGGGCGTTCTCTTACATTGCTTTGATGCAGGGGGATGACGAAGGGCCAGAATCAGCAACCCAGCATCCGATTCAACATGGCGTTCAATGATTTTGTTTTGATGGCTTAATTAATGAAAAAATGCACTTGAAACATCGACACTGCTTCGCTGCGACATATAATATCGTGCAAAGTGATAAAGAAAGAGAAACAATCATAAAACCAACAATTTCGTTTGAAATGTGTAATTTCCGAAATAAGCCCTAGCAACCCACGAGCCGCACACCCGAAAATCAGGAGCAAGTTAGGGTAAACCGACCAGAAAGTGGGTACCAAATCGCTCCGTACCAAAAACGATGATGGTGAGAGCGGCGACGTACCGCGTTTGATAAGCTGTGTCACCTCACTGCTTTGACACCTCGATCTGTTGTAGGAACCTAGCAAAACAAGTGCATCAGATTAAAAAAATGATTCATTTTGAGGCTCGTAGTTTTAACGTGTACTTTGACAGGAGAAAACATTTGACTTCGCTGCAAGGAGTGAGAGTAAACAACGCGAAATAAATCGTGCTTCCGGCAAAGTTGAACTCCGTTACAATGCGCAGAAAAACGTGTGCCATTTTGAACTGTTTCTCTTCTTCCACATCAAACGTTTCATTTTTCGCTGTGGATAAAAGTTTAAATGTATAGCTATAAATTTGTTGCATTTATTACCGAACATCTTGCTTACAGGAGCGTCGAAAATAAACAAAAATGGATGCAATACATAAGTCCAGACTTGAAAAGGGTGAAAAATCTTTTGGTGTATTCCGAACATTTTATGCAGACAGACTTAAAGAATGCTTCCTACAAATCTAAAGGGTAAGTAGTCGTGATGTAATACAGTACATAGAAAAATGCCATGACGTATGCAGATATCACCAAAAATAACACATACGCGCTTCTATTCCAATCCACGGAAAATGTGACGTCACTTGGTGTGTTTTCGGATATTGATTCTCTCCAACACATTCTTGTTACATCATTTTGTCTACTTTGTTGATCTTTCCATTGGCTATCGCATTGGTTGACATTTTAAAAGTGGTATAACGTTTGAAAAAGGAGCAATTACAGACCATCCCTCATAATACGAGTCAACACAGAAGATTCCGTTTCCATTGCAAACTGATATTTTTTTTAGCATTTTCATCATACGTTTAACCCCTTCAGGACGACTTTTTTCACCAACCTCGCTGCTGTAGAACGCGTTAGCGAGGTACAAATGACCCAACCGTCCTGAAAGGGTTAAACTGTTCGTAGGAAAAGAGGCAGGGTGATGTTCAAGACCTTTTCAAATTAATAATATGGATCAAATACTACCTTTGGAATTCACATCTCTAGCCTTGTCTGCCACTGATAAAGGAAACAGGCATGTATGACAAATCACTGGCGTTTTGCAAATTCTGAACAAAGTCATTATACTCTTGAGTTTTGACTAGATGCATTGCAATAACAGAGAATTTGTTACACTAGCATTCTGCATCCGTGTTGCGCATGTTAGTCGAGTTTGAGGGAATTTGATGTGTACAGGTGGCAACAACAACAACCTTCGGCCGTTTATCAGTTTAGCGCCTCTACTGGCACAATAGCATAAATCCTGGTGGTTGCTCGCCGTTATCAAAGAAATTTTAACAACTGATAAGTGTCAGCTGAACGCCTCTCTTTTTTCATTCAATTCACTGTCATGAGTATTTTCTTGCACACTTAAAATAATTCTGTTGACTTCTGTTAACAAACACAAAATTCGATTTAATGAACATATAGAACAGATAGTTAGTAGGGGAATTCAGGTATTTTGGACAGACCGTTACGCGTATATATTTTGGACATTTACGGCAAAATCAAATGAAAGTGTCCAAAATATATACGCGTAACGATCTGTCCAAATTACCTGAATCACCCTATTCCAATCAATTACTATACCCAAGTTTTGTGGTGATTGGAAGTTTAATCGGGAATTATGATCGAGGTTATGATCTAATTTTGTTGCTCAGTGAAAATTGTCAGCGACAGAACAACGAACGGATAAGTGAAATAATTACTTTACCAAAATGCATTTTATGTTGGTCTATCAATTGAGAACTTTCGAAATTCACGTTGATTTCACTCATTGAAATTGAAAATTTTAAACTGGTTTAAATACAAGTTTTTCAATAATGACAGTTAAAATCAGCCTTGATATCAAATCAAAAATCATGATTATCGCATTAGGTGGGGTTGACTGTGACCAACGGACGATTCAAAACATTTATACCAGTCGACTTGTTGTCTAATTACACTGTTGAAATTAAATGCGTAAGAACGACAAAATCTTAAGGGCGTTTTCAAGGATAGCAGTTTCCACTTTTTGATTGCACAATTTGTACTGAGTTGTACTTCCGTTCCGTGCTGAGAAGCAGGCTTAGTCCAAGTTGGGACATCAAATCAAGAAAAAGGAAAAAAGGCAAGTAGATCCTCATGCAAGAAATCGATAAAACTTCCCATCCATCGTTGTTTCTTGTTCGGAACAAGCATAAAATTCATTCCGGAACTGATACCCTCTCTTCATGGCCAACTTTGTTTTCCGTACACTTGATGCACGAACGAGCGTGACAAGTATGTACCAAATTCTTCTTCCCTGTTTTACGAATTAAGTACCGAACAAAAAAGTGCCACTGCAATAGTTATCAACTCCCACGGAATGTTTTCCTACCATCTCTTTTTCCATCCATGCCATTGCATTGGAAAGTTTGAGCTGTTTTATGTGCAATCGCACGTTCAGTGGGTTCCAGCACAGAACACAAACATGCACTTTGTTTTTTTTAGATTATAGTGCACCAATGAACTGATTTTATCACGATCCGAGAATTTTGACACTAGAGCGGGGCCGCATCCAATCAGAAGTGCACGATTTCCAATCAGAATTGAACAATTCTGATTGGGAATGGCCCCGCTCTAGTGTCAAAATTCTTGGACCGCGATGAATTTAGTTCATCGGTGAACTCATCTATGGTTCACGAGCTCGCGAGTTCACTAGTTTGACATTTGAGCTTCAGTTTGAGCGGAAACCCCTCGATAACACGACTTCGCTCATAAGTCAATTGAGTGAATCCATGCCTTGGTCCATAGAGTTTTGCATGGAAAATTAACCTCAATTTTCTCCCTTAGAAGTACGGCACCGAACGGGAATTAAAACAAACCACTGGAAACTTTTAAATTCGTATGGAAAGGAATCGGATGAATCGAACGAGAATGTACCGAATGTTCATTCGTTCTTGCAAAGCGTTACGGACTTATGGACTTATCCACCGATGAACCAAATTCATCGCGGTCCGAGAATTTTGACACTAGAGCGGGGTCTGTTCCAATCAGAATCGTTCAATTCTGATTGGAACAGACTCCGCTCTAGTGTCAAAATTCCCGGACCGCGATGAATTTGGTTCATCGGTGGATAAGTCCATCCACCAATGAACAAAATTCATTCAGCCCGAGAACTTTGACACTATAGCGAAACTGATTGAAAACGACTTCGCTCTAGTGTCAAAATCCTCGGACTGAGTGAAGTTCATTGGTGGATAAGTCCATGGGCTTATCCAAGGTCTTATTTTTACCCGAGTTGATTCTTCTTTTCTTCCGCAAATACGGACACTGTTCATTACATTTTGCAGGCGACGGCACGAATCAACTTTAGGTTTTTTTCTCGTTCTTTCTGTCCTTTTCTCTTTTACACGAATTTTGACACTTTCTGGTGGTTTGTTTTGATTCCCATTCGTTCCCGTTCTCTTCTCTCTCAAGGAGAAAATTAAGGTGAAATTTCAATGCAAAACTCAATACAAAATAACACATTCGTGAACATCCACCGAGTGGAAGTTCACCGAATGTTTACCGGATCTCGCCAGATGCAAGATAGATGAGTGCAGTGATGAACTGAATTCATTGCGGTTCGAGAATTTTGACACTAGAGCGGGGCCACTTCCCATCAACAATCCCTGAACAATTCTGATTGGGAATGGCCCCGCTCTAGTGTCAAAATTATCGGATCGCTATGAATTCAGTTCATCGGTGCACTCGTCTATGGGAGCAGTGATTTTTGTCAACACCGCCCTTACCGTTTCACATCTTGCTGTTCGTTGACGTGTGACGTTATTGTGGACAAGTTCATTAGTTAGAGATACTGAATGAACTCAGTTGAACTTCTATTTGGGAAAAGTGGATTCTCCATATTAAAACTACTTTTTAACGATTGGTTCAACTTCACGTACCGCCATAAGACCTTTACGCAAAAGGCTCGAATGTATTGAGGCAGCACGGAGTCGAAAGCCAATATACCCTGAAAAACAAGAGAACCCAAATTTGAGTATTTTTAAACGCACTTTTGAGTTCTGTTTTGCATCCTGTTTCACTCGCTCTCTTTATTGTTGTCAGGGAGTGAATAGCAAAACAACCCAACTTTGAGAGTTCGATGCGAGAAGCCAAAATTGAATAAGGGACATAGTACCGAAAGTTGAATAATTTGTACTGACGGTTGAGTAAAAAGAACTTTGACTCTAGGTTCTTTGGCCGTATACGCCTAAATGCAAACTACCTACCTCAAGATCGACTCCATCAACTCAAAATTGGTTTCCCGCACGCAACCTCGAAGTTGGGTGGAATGAACTCACTTTTGGGTACTTTCGTTTCTCCGTGTAAGCCTCGGTTCACACATAAACACATGGCTAGTAAACAATTGGATGAGTAGGATCCAAGCGAGTGAAAAAGTTGACGAATGAATAAGTGTAGATTAGCTAATTGGTGAGTGGATGAGTGTGAGCTGCCCTAAGCGAGCAAGTAAGTTAGTTTAGTGTAGATAGCCGCTCCGTCAATTTGAGAGTGTTAGTATGACGTTAATAAATTGGTGAGTTTGTACGTATGAGTAAGTGAGTAAATGAGTTAGTGAGTCAACTAATGAGGCAGTGAGCAAGTGAGTTGGCGAGTTAATGAGTATGGGAGTTCTGTTCCAATGGGAGTGAGTAAAAGTAATAAGTGAGTGAATTACATCGGGAATTGGCCTGCAATTGAGTTACTTAGTGTGTTACTGACCGAATTAGTGAATAACCGAATGAGTTGATAATTGAGGGAGATAATGAGCTCGTGAGTGAGTGAGTGGATAAGTTCGTAAATGAGTGAGTGTTTGGCTTAAGGAGCCATTAGACTGTTTGTCGTTATGACAAATATTTCTAGACGAACATTTGAAAAGAGCCTATCTGCTTTGCGTAAACAAACATGTTTTTGTCTCTGCAGGGCCCATCTGCATCCACCCACGCACAACAACATCCTTATCAGAAAGAGTGTTCTTCAAGCTATCTGATAAGGGTGTTGATGTGCGTGGGTGGATGCAGATGGGCCCTGCAGAATCAGAAACATGTTTGTTTAAAAAAGCAGATAGGCCCTTTTCAAATGTTCGTCTAGATTTGTCATTGATGCCCGACATTCATCCAAGGTTGCTATGATTCACGTTGTGTTGGTCATTTGTTGGGCTTGTTTGGCCAAATATTTGTCATGTCTAATGGGACCTTTAGTGAGTAAGTGAGTAGAAATTACTGAGCAAGTAGATGAGTGATTTAATGAGTGAGAAAATGAGTTTGAGAATTATTGAGTTGGTAAGTGGGTGGGTTGCATAAAAAAGTAGTTACGGTAGATGTGAAAAAAGGCAGGAGGTTTCAAGGTATTCCATGATGTTTCAGGGATGTTTCAAGGGGTTACAAGGCGTTTCAGAGGCACTTCAGTAGGTTTCAGGGGTGTATGGGGATTCCAGGATGTTGCAGGGGGCTTTTAGGGGCATTTTAAGGGGTAATAAGTTGACTCAGGAAGCTTTCAAACACGTTTCAGAGGCTTTAGTTGGTTCCAGAGGGGAATTTTCGGAGGGGTTCCAGAGACGTTTCAGAGGCGTTACAAAGGTGTTTTCAGGGGTTTCGGATGGTTTCAGGTGTGTGACATGGTGTTCAAGGGGATTTTATGAAGATTCCGGAGACATTTCATGAAGCTTCAGAAAACTTTCGGAGGATTTCAGATACATCTCAGAAGCGTTACATAGTTTCCAGGGGTTTCGGAGAGTTTCAGGGGCGTTAAATGAGGTCCAAGAGGTTTTAGAGGGATTTCGGAGGCATTTTAGGAAATTACAGAGGATTTTGGGCAGGTTTTGGAGACGTTACAGAGACGTTTTCGGGGTTTTTGTAGGGTTTCAAGTACGTTACGCCTAGAAGCTTCCAAAAATGCCTCTGAAATCCCAATAAAACCCTCCGAACGGTATGTTATGCACATGAAACTCTGGAACCCCCGAAAACGCCTATTCTAACTTACAATTGCAAGCCGCAAACAAGCATGCATGCTGAATAAATGCTTTATAATTGTAATGATAGCTGAACCAAAATTATGCTGTACGCATTATTGTAAAAATGATTTATCAATTGAAAAGGTAGCTAATGTTCAACCTCTCGTATCGGTATTACTTCTTCTTCTTCTTTATGGCTCTACGTCCCCACTGGGACTTGGCCTGCCTCACTTCAACTAAGTGTTCTTTGAGCACTTCCACAGTTATTAATTGAAGGGCTTTCTTTGCCTGCCATTGCATGAATTTGTATATTGTGAGGCAAGTACAATGATACACTATGCCCAGAGAGTCGTGAAAATTTTCCCGACTGAAACGGGAATCGAACCCGCCGTCTCCGGATTGGCTATCCATAGCCTTAACCACTAGGCTAACTGGAGACCCTCGGTATCGGTATTAACAATGATAAATAAAAACGCTTTTCAAACGTTTAATAAGATTTGTATTCGATTTGCAGTAATTCCTTTACAAAATAGTTTAACAAGCCTTTTTCTGCTTCTTGTCAAGTTCATGTAAAAATATGCACATGTATCTATACAATGTGTTTCTCACAAGTCAAATAAGCGCTTTCATCGTTTCATCATACTTCGACTCAGAGTAAAGGATGAATAACACGTGTTTCTGACTGAACAGCAGCTGAATTAATGTGTTGTTCAGTTGTTTACCATAATGTTCTAATTCAAAATCATCACTGCTGAATAGGAGTCGAAGTGTGATCATTATTAAACAACGGCAAGTTTATGTTTTGATTTGATTCGAGTTCGATTTGTTCGAGTTCGAATCTTGATTTAGGTAAATTCATGTGTAGTTGTTATTTCACAATAGTTTTTCACAGCATTAGAGTTGCAATCATAAACTCTCCTGGTAATTGAAAAAAAATGAATTTCATTTTTATTTTTACCTATTTTTGCTAAAGCTGAATAACAGCTTTACTATGTAGTTGAAAAACGATTTAACAACAAACCGTTTAGTTGAAACACATCAACATGCTTTACAGTTTCACCAAATGTGTGTGAACAAAACCCGAACAACGAAAATTATCCAAATGTTATTCAGCATCACTCTGAATTATTCCATCGTAAAGGTGCTTGTAAAATGAGTGATTGTTGGAATATAACGCTTCTGTAACGTCTCTGAAACCCGCTGAAAATGTCTCCGAAATCCCCCTAAGATCCCACATGACTTACCTGAAACCCTCCGAAACCCCCCAAAAACGCCTATGGAACACGTAACGTCTCTGAAACCCATGAAAAACCCCTGAAACGCACCTGAACCCTCACTGGAATGCCCTGTAACCCATTTTAACACCCCTGAAACGCCATTAAAAGCCTTCCTGAAACACCATGGAACCCCTTAAAATCTTTAGTCTTTTTTCTACATCTTGACTTGATTTTTTACGCGTTGACTTCTTTATAAATATCGCGGTTTTTTACACGATCCGCGTAAAAATAAACTTCAGTTTAAGTTAATGAATGAGTTATGTAAAGATTTTGTGAATTCGTGAGTGAATGATGCTGTTAGTGAGTGCATGTGTGAGTATGAGTTAGTGCGTAAGGGAGTAAGTAGGAGAAAATGCGGGAGCTAGTAAATAAGTGAATGAATGGTTTAACAAGTAAATCCTCGAGCGACGAAGAGAGCTTCTAAGTGAGCAAGTGAGCCTGTTAGGGACTAAGTTTGTGAGTGTTAGTCTGTTGGTGAGTTAATGAGTAAAGATGAGATGAGATACAGAGTTAGTGAGTCAATGAGTAAGTGAGCGAAGAATACAGTGCAAGATATAGTGAGTTAGTGAGTGATGTAGAGAACCAGTAAGTTCATAAGGGAGTGATCAAGTGAACGAGTGAATGAGTTAGTTAGTGAGTTAGCAAATAAGTGATTGAGTGAGCCTTTTGATGTGTGAATGTGTGGGTTGATGAGAGAGTAGGTAAGTAAGTGTCAGTTGTCTTTTTATAATTGGATGAGTTAGTGAGATCATGAGTAAATGGAGTAGTGAGTTAGTACTAGGTTGATTTATTTATTAATAAATGAGTTGATAAGTGTGTGAGCTGGAGAGCGATTGAGCGCTTTGACAAGTTATTGAGTGAGCTTGGCAGTTATTCAAATAGTAAGTGAGTCAGACTGTTAGTAGATGTATGTGTGCGTAAATGACTAAGTTAGTAAGTAAGTGAGTGAGTTAGTGATTGATGTAGTGTATTAAAAAGCTGCTAAGTGAGTGAATGGATGAGCGAAGGAGTTGGCGGGTGGTTGAGTTGAAGTGTGAGTAAAGGAGTGAGTCTGTGAGAAAATTAGCATGTAAGTGTGCGTGCTCGTGTATGATACCAACTCATTAACAAACCCACTCTCGCATTTATAGCTTAACTAGCTTATCAACTCATCAATGCACTCACTCACAAAATCCCCTCACTCACCAACTCACTTACCTTATTCACTTTTCAAATTACTCATTCACCAACTCTCACTAACCAATTCGGAGCGAATTCGGATCATCGGTGGATAAGTCCATAGGAGAGCGCCCTTGGATGAACGAAATGCCAAAACAACTTTTTCTTTTTTATAAAGCGTCTACGAAAAGAAAAAGTGAATTTGACGTTTGGTTCCCCGGATAAAAAATACAATCGAAAAACATAGGTTTCTAATGTAACAGTGCTATTGAACACCATGCTCTCACAATAGAATTCAGTGTTAAAATAACAATAGAAAAACAATAGAATCAAACGTTTCTAACAAAGCAAATGTGAATGAGCATTTCACACTGAATTGTATAGGTTGTTAAGAATCGTAACAATACAAAAATATACCTTTTTCCATACAAATTTTTTTTCGCAAAACCGAAGATTCTTATGTAAATAAAATGTTGTTAATAGCGATATGTGGAGTCAAATATACCGTAGATTTGTATGTATTTGTATTGCTTTGAATAGTTTAATATGCCGAGAACATTCCGTTTTGAACTGTGATTTAACCCGTATCCGCCCAACAGAAAGAAAAAAATTCAAATGGCTGCCATTTCGTCAATTTTCAACCGATTTCTTTCATTTTTTGACCATTGCATTGTTTTGATGCCTAGTTTTAGGAAACCTAATGGTCATTATTGAATTGTCTGGCTATCCGGAGTTATTCCGGTGAGTCACTGGGTCACATCCGGTAAAAATGACCCCAACTTCCTTTCGCCACTCAATTTCTTAGAGTAACTGCTGAAAATCCAGTTTCATTTTAACAAATTTTCATAATCTAGACCACAGTGATATTTTCAGAAGCAAATGAGGCGATGTAACCAGTTCCAGGCTGGGTCCCTGCTTGGAATCTACTCTAGGGACCCTCAGGGAACCGGCCCAAGAGCGGTCAAATATTATTTTACGTTCAAGTTGAGCAATATGGGTATCAAACTTCAACATTTTCTAATACCAGTTAGAAAACGGTCACTAGAAGATGTTTTGCGCACATTGGCCACCGGGAGGACCGATCCGGTGGTCCCACGCGGAACAAGATGTCGGCCATTTTGAAAACTGTTTGCATCCCACACTGGGCAGAACGCTAGTGCTCTGGATAACCATCCTAGAGGTTTCGTATCTTCAGAGAAATGTCTTGTAACAGTTTTTACTATAATCTGATTATCTAATACTTGATCTAGATAAGTTGAAACTGATCTAGATCAGTTCTATCTTCTCATAGAAGTGTCCTAGAAGAAAATTTTCTTCTGCAAAGACGTTCATACACAGATCGAAAAAAGAATGTAAAATTCTGTGACATATGATGCACATAATTGGAGCGTGGGATATCACAGAAGTTTACATGACATATCATGTAAAAGTCATAAAATATCATGTAAACTTCCATTATATGTCATGTAATTCAGCATGACTCTGAGTGTTTACATGACATATAACACAAATTTACATGTATATCATGTAAACCATCATAACACTAAGTTTACATGACTAAAATGAAGTTTACATGACGCTTAAATCTCATTATTTTTATCTGTGTACTGCTGTTTTTGACATTTCTCCCGAAGGCACCTAGACTGTAAAATGTAAACAAAAGGCACAGTGGGCCACTTCATGAAAAATGTAAAAAAATCATGTTTGATCAATTTTACGTAAAAAAATATTCTAAAAGAATGCTTTTACTACACGTTTGCAACTGTATCCGCCCAACAGAAAACAAAATATTCAAATGGCTGCCTTTTCGTAAATTTTCAACCGATTTCTTTCATCTTAGAACCATTTGAATCGTATTGATGCCTAGTTTTAGGAATCTTGTCATTTTTGGATTGTCCGCCTATCCGGAGTTCCCTTTGGGACTAAATGCTCAAATCCCATTTATACTTCAACGAATGTTCACAGTTTAGCCCAGAATGATACTTTCAGAAGCAAATTAGACTTCCTATACTTGGATTATTCTCCAGAGCCCTCAGGGTACCGGTCCAAGTATGGTCAAATATTATTTTTCGTCCGAGTTTAGCAATATGGGTATCCAACCTCATCATTTTCTGATACCAGATAGGAAATGGTCTTTAGAAGTTGTTTTTGGCATATTGGCCTCAGGTATTTCTGTTCCGATGATCCCCCGTGTAGCTAGATATCGACTATTTTGAAAATTGCTTGCGTCTCGATGGTATAAATGTCTACCTTCAGCATATGCAAAGTTCGTTTGATGTACAGTTATGAGCAGATGTTTCTGCGATATTAGTCACCCAGAGTACCGTTCCGATGACCCCTGAGGAACTAGACAAGGGCCGTTCAAAAACCACGTAGACTTTTAGGGAGGGAGATCTGGTCAAAGTTTATGCTCCATAAACTAACCAATTGGTACTACGGTTTCGAAATGTCGTCTATTCAAGGCATGGATTGTTTGAAAGAATGTTTCGGTGTTATCCCGTGGAATCTGTTTTCGGAGAAATTGAAATATTTTTCAATACGGCAATTATCTATTTTGCGAGCCGATTTCACGAATGAAAATATGACAGGACGTGGAGTATAATATCAGTATCAACACGTTATGACATATATGGGTATCGAGGAAATTGACAAATGGACGAAAAAAATCGGAACTATGAAGGTGATGATTTTTTTTTGCAGTTTTTCGTTAAAAAGTGAAAAAGGGCAGGTTTATTGCCATTTTTTACAAACACGACTATAAGAAACCCCGTAGGAAGAAAAAGTGTTTCTCGGTTCAACAACCTTCGAAGTCGCGTTTTTTTTTCGACTAGACTAATTTATATTTTTTTCCTCTCTGCTACTTCTAAGTAGCTGATCGATATAGGAACGTCTATAAATTTCATCACAATTTGTGAGGGGAGGAGCGGGAATTGAGCAACGACTCATACAAAAAATCCAGAGTTCCCAATCAAAAAGTGTTATATAGGGGTTTTTGCGTGACGTAATTTATGGTCGTTCCATTATGTTAGAAGTTAGTATCAGTGTGTGGGTCTATATGAAATGCCTTCACAGTGACGTATATTTCAAAATTGCAACACATACACCGATGCCGCTACGCTGATTTGCTTTGAAGTATGTATGCATGCGCTCAAACCGATCACGCTAAAATCATTTTACCGAAACTTTTATCTCCTTGCGTATTTCGCAATAGATAAAATACTTTTCCCATGTTTTTTCTTATCGCTTGGTACAAACTTTGACAGGTTGCTACATATTCTCTCGTTATGGAAAGACTTGTGAAGTCCTGTGCTTTCATGCGAATGAAAACACAAAACTATGTAACTCGAGCTCAATTTCTTCAGAAAAATAATTTAAGCGTGTTTGTTTAGATTTCGTCATCAATGACCGATGTCGGCGTCGCGTGAGTTGCCTTTGATTCAAGCGTATCCATTCAACAGCTTTAGCAGTGAGTATATATTGAAAAGTGAAAGAAAATGTACAGTGCTAATTCATCAGAAAGTAGAGAAGAAATTCCAGATGAGTTTTCAAACGATGAAACAGTTTCTGACACAGGCTCCGAAAAATCCATCGTCAGGTAAGTTATACCGGCAAAATCAATTCAACAATGAAATATGTAACTAGAACTTCATTGATGCAGTGAAGTAGACTACAGCGATGTCGCTGATACCGAATCATACATTGGAAAAAATGGAACACAATGGCGAAAATCCGCTCCGGCCAATAGACCTTTACCTGGGGTTTTCAATGAGCAGCATCATGGGCTTAACGACTATTCAAAAAAATTTGTCACGGCAAAAGATGCCTTTGAGTTGTTTATTTCACAAGAATCCTTGCAAGTCATGGAAAAATATACTAATCTCTTCGCAATTAGGAACAACAAAAAATGGAAAAAGGTAACTACAGCAGAAATGAAGGCGTTCATGGGAATTTTGATTGCAGCTGGAAGACTGCATCAAAATGATCTCAACACTCATTTATTGTGGGATTCAGAAGACACGTGGAGTGCGTCTTTTTTCAAAATCGCAATGTCTAGAGAAAGATTCAAGAAGATTTATGACAACTGGAGGTTTGACGACAAGGCGACAAGGAACAGGCGCTTCCAAAAATCCAAAAACAAGTTAGAACCGATCAGAACCATTTACGACGATTTTGTTGAAAGATGTGTCAACAATTACAATCCCGGGAAACACCTTACCATAGATGAGAGACTATGTGTTTTTAGAGGTAAGTTTTATTTTTATAATATCAGATAAATGTTTGTGTTTTTTTCAATTAGTGTAATACAAAATTGCTCTACTTGATAAAAAAAGTCAAACCTCCATAAGTCGATATTACCAGCAATATTACCAGCGGCTAATGAGTATATCAGTTAGTGGAACTGGAAATCTTTGGGAAGCCGTAAACCGAATTTTGGTCATCTCAAAACACCCCTACCCACTTTAAGACATTCGTTCATTCAAAATTTCGAAATTATGGAGCATAAACTTTGACCAGATCTCCCTCCCTAAAAGTCTACGTGGTTTTTGAACGGCCCTTGTCTAGTTCCTCAGGGGTCATCGGAACGGTACTCTGGGTGACTAATATCGCAGAAACATCTGCTCATAACTGTACATCAAACGAACTTTGCATATGCTGAAGGTAGACATTTATACCATCGAGACGCAAGCAATTTTCAAAATAGTCGATATCTAGCTACCCGGGGGATCATCGGAACAGAAATACCTGAGGCCAATATGCCAAAAACAACTTCTAAAGACCATTTCCTATCTGGTATCAGAAAATGATGAGGTTGGATACCCATATTGCTAAACTCGGACGAAAAATAATATTTGACCATACTTGGACCGGTACCCTGAGGGCTCTGGAGAATAATCCAAGTATAGGAAGTCTAATTTGCTTCTGAAAGTATCATTCTGGGCTAAACTGTGAAAATTCGTTGAAATATAACTGGGATTTGAGCATTTAGTCCCAAAGGGAACTCCGGATAGGCGGACAATCCAAAAATGACCAACAAGATTCCTAAAACTAGGCATCAATACGATTCAAATGGTTCTAAGATGAAAGAAATCGGTTGAAAATTTACGAAAAGGCAGCCATTTGAATATTTTGTTTTCTGTTGGGCGGATACAGTTGCAAACGTGTAGTAAAAGCATTCTTTTAGAATATTTTTTTACGTAAAATTGATCAAACATGATTTTTTTTACATTTTTCATGAAGTGGCCCACTGTGCCTTTTGTTTACATTTTACAGTCCAGGTGCCTTCGGGAGAAATGTCAAAAACAGCAGTATGAACGTCTTTTCAGAAGAAAATTTTCTTCTAGGACACTTCTATGAAAAGATAGAACTGATCTAGATCAGTTTCAACTTATCTAGATCAAGTATTAGATAACCAGATTATAGTAAAAACTGTTACAAGACATTTCTCTGAAGATACGAAACCTCTAGGATGGTTATCCAGAGCACTAGCATTCTGCCCAGTGTGGAATGCAAACAGTTTTCAAAATGGCCGACATCTTGTTCCGCGTGGGACCACCGGATCAGTCCTCCCGGTGGCCAATGTGCGCAAAACATCTTCTAGTGACCGTTTTCTAACTGGTATTAGAAAATGTTGAAGTTTGATACCCATATTTCTCAACTTGAACGTAAAATAATATTTGACCGCTCTTGGGCCGGTTCCCTGAGGGTCCCTAGAGTAGATTCCAAGCAGGGACCCAGCCTGGAACTGGTTACATCGCCTAATTTGCTTCTGAAAATATCACTGTGGTCTAGATTATGAAAATTTGTTAAAATGAAACTGGATTTTCAGCAGTTACTCTAAGAAATTGAGTGGCGAAAGGAAGTTGGGGTCATTTTTACCGGATGTGACCCAGTGACTCACCGGAATAACTCCGGATAGCCGGACAATTCAATAATGACCATTAGGTTTCCTAAAACTAGGCATCAAAACAATGCAATGGTCAAAAAATGAAAGAAATCGGTTGAAAATTGACGAAATGGCAGCCATTTGAATTTTTTTCTTTCTGTTGGGCGGATACGGGTTAACATTAGATTCAATGGTTTGGGGATGGTTTTCTAGTGTAATACAGAAGATTTTTATGTTTTCAAACAGTGAAATGCTCGGTAAACGTATTGTCTTTCGTAGTGATTTTATTTCTGGTTCCACATTAGGTTCACTTGTTTTGGAACTGTTTTCTATTGTGATACAGAACATACTTTTTTTTTATTATTTTTACGTTAAATCCAATGGTTTGGGGATTGTTTTCTCTTGTCAAACAGAATAGTCTGATTTTTGGAATAGTTCAATTTTACAGAAGAATATGAACATGACTGCTTAAAAAAAACTCCAAATAAACCGAAACTGAACTATCATTATGCATTTGAACTAGAAGTTTGCATATTTTAAGGACAAACGTCTTGAAATCCCGCTGCAACAGTGCATCAGAACTTTAGACGCACAAATATCAAGAATCAAGCTTCAAACAAAAGTGCATTTTATTATTCTGTTCTTGCTCACTTTTAATAAGCTTAAAATAAGAAGATCCGGTGCGCTGGTTTTGTTTACGAAGAGATTTGTGAGCTCGAAATCGTGAGTAGGTGCCAAAGTCGGCCATTTTGGGATTCTAACAAGTCTGTCCTTAAGCCACATTTTAAGAACCTAGTTCAAACAATCATCGAATATTTGGATCACTCATGTTGTAAATCGAGTGATGGTTGATTGCATTGATCGTTAAAGCTTAGGCTCCAATGCCGGACAGCCACAGCTATAACTGGGTTCAGCAGACTAAGCATAATAAGTGGCAACACTATAAGCGCCATGATGGAACTGTGCCGAGCGCGTTAAGTGTTATTAGACCACTAATGTAGTTGCATTTAGTGGGTGATGAGTTACATAAGTAGCATTACAGCGTGCTTAATCATTATTATAGCAATTACTCGATATACTGCAGTTCTATACACAAGCTCCTACATAGATTGAATAGTTATTGAAATATTCAGATCGCTCATGTCATAGCTCAAGTACCGTCTAATTGAATTAATGGTTGAAGCTTGGGCTCCCATGTCCCACCAGCCAGATAACTGGGTTTAACAGACTAAGCCTTATATGTGGCAACACTCTGAGCGGCATGATGGAACTATGCCGAGCGCGCTAAGTATTATTAGACCACTATTCCAGTTGCATTTAATGGGCGATGAGGTACAAATGTAACATTACAGCGAGCTTAACCATTATTGTAGCATTTACGGACACTTGATGATCTACAGCTTGTGGAATACAGTATAGAATCTATGGGATAACTATAGAATTTGACTCAAACGCCTGCATGTGTTCCAGACTTGAAGAGCGAACCTATATTAAAAGACCTTACATAGCTACCAAATGCAAATGGTGGCTCTTTTCAGTCATATGATTCACTTTTGATTTAACCAAAAGAGTTTGATGTTAATGAAATGATTGCAGTCAAATTTAAAAAACAGGATAAAATCAGAATTTTTGCAATAAAACAACTATACTACTTGACCGCTAGTGTTCTTCACCTATAACAATTCAAGTGTTTTCCAAATTTCGACGTCTTTGCGCTATGTTTTACTCTTCATTTCATGCAGCAGCGCAGTATGTATTTCACACCAACTTAACAGTTTGATCGGACTCCTCTCCTCCGCCGGTTCTGCATTCCATTCCACACGTTCGAGAACTGCAGCACCACCCAGCAGCGTCCCTGATCCTGAGTAAACTTGAAACAAAAACCGGGAAAACTTTTTTCCGCATGAAGTGCAACTGCACCGGGTGAATTGTGGGTGGAAAACGTTTCTCGTTTTTCATGAATGAAGGGGGTTTAGTTGCGAGAGCTTAATGGTATGCTTTGTTCGAATTTGAAGTGACAATCAGAAAAGGATGACGCCTTGATTTTCAATTCTTGGCGTAAAAACCTGTGCAACTTCTTACTATAGACGAGTGCGCCGATGAACTGAAAAGTGAACGATTTCCAATCAGAATTTAACAATTCTGATTGGGAATGGCCCCGCTCTAGTGTCAAAACTCTCGGACCACGATGAATTCAGTTCATCGGTGCACTCGTCTATACATAGATAAGTTCACCCACTCCAGCTCTTCTAACCTCATCATAAACTTCCCATTTTCCATCAGTGAGCGGAATTCACTCGGTTTGAGAATTTTGACACTAGAGCGGGGCCGTTTCCAATCAGAATTGGATGATTCTGATTGGAATTGGCCCCGCTCTTGTGTCAAAATTCTCGGACCGAGTGAATTTTGTTCATCGGTGGAAAATTCCATAGACGAGTGCACCGATGAACAGAATTCATTGCAGTCCGAGAATTTTGACACTAGAGCGAGGCCATTCCCAATCAGAATTGTTCAATTTTAATTGGAAATCGTGCACTTCTGATTGGAAACGGCCGCGCTCTAGTGTGAAAATTCTCGAACCGAGTGAATGCGGTTCATCGGTGGATAAGTCCATTACACAGTTCTGCTTAAACGACGAAGGGAATGAACACATGCATGATTATAACTGAATCATGATTCATTTTGTTCCACATATGCCAGGGGAAGTGATTCACCTAGGATGAACCAAACGTTAAATCTATTTTTTTCTTTTCGTTGACATTTATGGGGAGAAAAAGTGTATTTTGGCATTTGGTTCATCCAAGGGAGCTCCCGTATGGACTTATCCACCGATAAACTGAATTCATTGCGGTCCAAGGATTTTAACACTAGAGTGGGGCCATTCCCAATCGGAATGGTTCAATTTTGATTGGAAATCGTTCAATTCTGATTGGAAACGGCCCCGCTCTAGTGTCAAAATTCTCGAAACCCGATGAATTCGGTTCACCGGTGGATTAGTCCATGGGATGAGTATCATGATGAAAAGACGAGTGCACCGATGAACTGAATTCATCGCGGTCCGAGAATTTTGACACTACAGCGGGGTCGCTTCCAATCAGAAGTGAAAGATTTCCAATCAGAATATAACAATTCTGATTGGGAACGACCCCGCTGTAGTGTCAAAATTCTCGGACCGCGATGAATTCAGTTCATCGGTGCACTCGTCTATGGACTTCTCCACCGATGAACCGAATTCATCGCGGTCCGAGAATTTTGACACTAGAGCGGGGCCGTTTCCAATCAGAATTGGACGATTCTGATTGGAACAGACCCCGCTCTAGTGTCAAAATTCTCGGACCGCGATGAATTTGATTCATCGGTGGATAAGTCCATGGACTTATCCACCGATGAACCGAATTCATCGCGGTCCGAGAATTTTGACACTAGAGCGGGGCCGTTCCAATCAGAATTTAACGATTCTGATTGGGAATGGCCCCGCTCTAGTGTCAAAATTCTCGGACCGCGATGAATTCGGTTCATCGGTGGATAAGTCCATAGGGAGCTCCAAACGTCAAAATTCATTAAGTGATTAATCGAAAATAATTCCAAATACTCACATGAAGCTGTTCAACCTGACGATGGAGTCATCGGATTGGAATTGTTTCGAATTGACACGTGGCCAGGCGCAGGCAGACCCCATTCACCTGCCGACACTCAAACTGAAATTCAAAGTCCCATCTAACATAATGAGCCTCATTTGAGGCTCGTTCGAACCGGCATCATTATCGAAGTGCACGTTCCGTTCGTCGATTGATTTGCCGGCGAGCACAACACACACCCGGCGCGCCGCATGCAAATTTTGCGAAGCATCAGGTGACCGGCGGCGGATGAATCTGGTCGAAGTTGACATGTGCCAAACTAACAAAACCTGATGTAGCAACGAGCGAAGTAGGCGGCCGGCGTGAAGCCGAATCGTGACAACTCGCTCTCGCGCAGTCCCATCACTAGCGTGGCCGGCGTCGCCGACGACAACCCGTGGCAACCGCAACGATAAAACCAAATTGTCATCGCCTGCTGTGCTGTGGTTACCTCACATCTCCTCCGATCGCTACCGCTGCGCTCGCTGTCTTCGATGCACATTTGCATCTTTTCACGGACCACGTGTTTGGTTGAATTGGTTGGCGGTTTATTCAGACGATTATCTGTCAGACTAGCTGCATAAAGTCATGGGGGACTAAGAGGAGTTAAATGGGGCATTCCTAAATGTGGTTCTTGGAGTATGATTCTTTAGTGAACTAATTTCCGAAGATGTTCTAGGTTTTCCAAGAACTTTCGCGAGTTGGCGTCTTAAGATATATGTATAAGCATTATCAATAGATTGTTACATCACTGATACTAGTATACAACAAGATACGTTGAGCTCATAAACCAAACACAAACACTTTAACTTAACTGAGAGGCTCAAATGTCGTGAAGCATGACGAAGCCGACCCAATATTTAAAATGACAAAGAGGATGCTAAACTGAATGACTGGTACATATATGTGAAAATTTCCGGAATTAAAGCGAGTTTTAAATATTGTTGGTAAGTGAGTTGATGAGTTTCCCTTTTTTATTTCAATGTGTGATTGGGTGGGATGTTTGATTGAATTAGTGAGTCGGTAAGTAAGTGGCTTTTTGGGTTAAAACCAAGTGTTGCAAGTCTTCTTGATAAAGTGGTCTTCGGCTTTTCTGTAGTTTTGGTGGTCAATAGCATAAAAACAGTAGAATATTATGATGAATATTTTTTCTAGATATCCTAGGTCATCCAAACTATTAGGTTAGGTATCTATATTAGAGAGATTTTCAGCCCGAGGATCCAAACTATTCTTGAGTTTAGATCCTTAAGTCTATGGGTGTAACGGTAACTTCTTTCATTACACAAAGCTACGATTTGTAATCTATTATGTCCAGTAAGTTTTCTGAAAGTTCAATAGACAGTATCAGATCAGTCGGGATATCCTAGGACATCCAAACTGTTTTTGAGTTTAGATCCTAAGGTCTACGAGTGTAACGGTACCTTCTTTCATTATACAAAGCTATGATTTGTAATCTATCATGTCCAGTAAGTCTTCTGAAAGGTTAATAGACAATATCATATCAGTCGTGATATCCTAGCTCATCCAAACTGATCTTGAGTTTAGATCCGAAAGCCTACGGGTGTAACAGTAACTTCTATAGTTATACAAAGCTACAATTTGTAATCTATCATGTCTAGTAAGTCTTCTGAAAGTTCAATAGACAGTATCAGATCAGTCGGGATATCCTAGGACATCCAAACTGGTTTTGAGTTTAGATCCTAAAGTCTGCGGGTGTAAAGGTAACTTCTTTCATTATACAAAGCTATGATTTGTAATCTATCATGTTCAGTAAGTCGTCTGAAAGTTTAATAGACAATATCAGATCAGTCGTGATATCCAGCTCATCCAAACTGTTCTTGAGTTTAGATCCGAAAGTCTACGGGTGTAACAATAACTTCTATAGTTATACAAAGCTACGATTTGTAATCTATCATGTCCAGTAAGTCTTCTGAAAGTTCAATAGACACTATCAGATCAGTCAGGATATCCTTGGTTATCCAAACTGTACTTGAGTTGAGATCCTAAAGTCTGCGGGTGTTACGGTAACTTCTTTCATTACACAAAGCTACGATTTGTAATCTATTATGTCCAGTAAGTCTTCTGAAAGTTCAATAGACAGTATCAGATCAGTCGGGATATCCTAGGACATCCAAACTGTTTTTGAGTTTAGATCCTAAAGTCTACGTGTGTAACGGTACCTTCTTTCATTATACAAAGCTATGATTTGTAATCTATCATGTCCAGTAAGTCTTCTGAAAGGTAAATAGACAATATCAGATCAGTCGTGATATCCTAGCTCATCCAAACTGTTCTTGAGTTTAGATCCGAAAGTCTACGGATGTAACAGTTACTTCTATAGTTATACAAAGCTTCCGATTTGTAATCTACCATGTCCAGTAAGTCTTCTGAAAGGTTAATAGACAATATCAGATCAGTTGGGATATCCTAGGTCATCCATACTTTTCTTGAGTTTAGATCCGAAAGTCTACGGGTGTAACGGTAACTTCTTTCATTATACAAAGCTACGATTTGTATTCTGTTATGCCCAGTAAGTCTTCTGAAAGTTCAATAAACAGTATCAGATCAGTCGGGATATCCTTGGTTATCCAAACTGTTCTTGAGTTTAGATCCTAAAGTCTGCGGGTGTTACGGTAACTTCTTTCATTACTCAAAGCTACGATTTGTAATCTATTATGTCCAGTAAGTCTTCTGAAAGTTCAATAGACAGTATCAGATCAGTCGGGATATCCTAGGACATCCAAACTGTTTTTGAGTTTAGATCCTAAGGTCTACGAGTGTAACGGTACCTTCTTTCATTATACAAAGCTATGATTTGTAATCTATCATGTCCAGTAAGTCTTCTGAAAGGTTAATAGACAATATCAGATCAGTCGTGATATCCTAGCTCATCCAAACTGATCTTGAGTTTAGATCCGAAAGTCTACGGGTGTAACAGTAACTTCTATAGTTATACAAAGCTACAATTTGTAATCTATCATGTCCAGTAAGTCTTCTGAAAGTTCAATAGACAGTATCAGATCAGTCGGGATATCCTAGGACATCCAAACTGGTTTTGAGTTTAGATCCTAAAGTCTGCGGGTGTAAAGGTAACTTCTTTCATTATACAAAGCTATGATTTGTAATCTATCATGTTCAGTAAGTCGTCTGAAAGGTTAATAGACAATATCAGATCAGTCGTGATATCCAGCTCATCCAAACTGTTCTTGAGTTTAGATCCGAAAGTCTACGGGTGTAACAATAACTTCTATAGTTATACAAAGCTTCCACTAAGTCTTCTGAAAGTTCAATAGACACTATCAGATCAGTCAGGATATCCTTGGTTATCCAAACTGTACTTGAGTTGAGATCCTAAAGTCTGCGGGTGTTACGGTAACTTCTTTCATTACACAAAGCTACGATTTGTAATCTATTATGTCCAGTAAGTCTTCTGAAAGTTCAATAGACAGTATCAGATCAGTCGGGATATCCTAGGACATCCAAACTGTTTTTGAGTTTAGATCCTAAAGTCTGCGTGTGTAACGGTACCTTCTTTCATTATACAAAGCTATGATTTGTAATCTATCATGTCCAGTAAGTCTTCTGAAAGGTTAATAGACAATATCAGATCAGTCGTGATATCCTAGCTCATCCAAACTGTTCTTGAGTTTAGATCCGAAAGTCTATGGATGTAACAGTTACTTCTATAGTTATACAAAGCTTCCGATTTGTAATCTACCATGTCCAGTAAGTCTTCTGAAAGGTTAATAGACAATATCAGATCAATCGGAATATCCAAGCTCATCCAAACTGTTCTTGAATTTAGATCCGAAAGTCTACGGGTATGACAGTAACTTCTATAGTTATACAAAGCTACGATTTTAATCTATCATGTCCAGTAAGTCTTCTGAAAGTTCAATAGACAGTATCAGATCAGTTGGGATATCCTTGGTCATCCAAACTGTTTTTGAGTTTAGATCCTCAAGTCTGCGGGTGTAACGGTAGCTTCTTTCATTATACAAAGTTTCCGATTTGTAATCTACCATGTCCAGTAAGTCTTCTGAAAGTTCAATAGACAGTATCAGGGGTCAGTCGGTTTTCTCGATAGGGCGATGGAAGTGCGAGTGAAAAATCCGGGATCAGAATCGCGCTACAATATTCGTTGGTCAGTCGGTTTTCTCGGTAGGGCGATGGAAGTGCGAGTGAAAAATCCGGGTTCAGAATCGCGCTACAATAATCGTAGATCAGTCGGTTTCCACGGTAGGGCGATGGAAACGCGAGCACGAAATCCGGGATCAGTGGTCATCGTGATCAAATAAATCATAATCGTGATGAAGACCGCGACGTGTATTTCCATATAACTAGTGGATCATATCACCTAACAGAGGTGGCTCCTAGATCCACACCTTACCCTACCCTACTAACCACCATTCCTTCCCGTGACAACTGTGGGGATGCTGTGGATTCCACGGTTTCTAGTAGCAACGGTTGTCGAACTAACATTCCTTCCCTTTCCTGATGACCGTAAGGACGTGGCCAGCGCCGTTATTGACTTTAAATAGCTGAACTCTCGAATTGTGCACATTGAGAATGGTTAGCTAGTCCCAAGCTTTCACATTCATTGGCTCTCTGTGCAACTTCGATTGTTCTGGTCAATCACGGAGTAGCAACTACGATGTGTACGGTTATCTTTGCTTTGCTTTGCTTTGCTTTGAAAGTTCAATAGACAGTATCAGATCAGTTGGGATATCCTTGGTCATCCAAACTGTTTTTGAGTTTAGATCCTCAAGTCTGCGGGTGTAACGGTAGCTTCTTTCATTATACAAAGTTTCCGATTTGTAATCTACCATGTCCAGTAAGTCTTCTGAAAGTTCAATAGACAGTATCAGGTCAGTCGGGATATCCTAGGACATCCAAACTGTTTTTGAGTTTAGAATCTAAAGTCTACGGGTGTAACGGTAACTTCTTTCAGTAAAAGCTACGATTTGTAATCATGTTCAGTAAGTCTTCTGAAAGTCAATGGTTGTTTTTATCAACTAAGCTTCATAACAGTAAGTAAGCTCATGATATCCAAAAAAAAAACTATAACAACGCTTATCGTTCCTCTTACTGCTTTGGTAGGTACAGCGGATTATGTAACACTACTTAACGTATTTAGTGGCAAAAGCTATTATCGCAAGTGTATACCTGAAGCTATTGTCTCTGGTAGTAGTGTTGTTGATCTGGAATATCTCAAAACTATCTTGAAATGACTCAGGGGGACCCTCAATGTCCCAAAGTTTCATAACAATATGAAGTATCGGATTGGTCCAGTTGCCGTGATTAATTATGAAATGTTACTCAGTATGTCAGATATAGCTGATGTTACGAGTGTAGGCCTGAAGTTCTGAACTCAATGCTAGTTTGGCTGACCTAGAACATCCCCATAGTGTCTCTAAATGACATTTGAGATTTCAAGAGCATCACAAATCTCAGCAGATTATGCTATGCTATTATTTATGGTGAAAACACATAAAGTTTTTCTTGTAGATTTGAAGGACTTCATTGTAGAACAGTTTGAACGAACCTGAATGTCTCAACGGTTTATAATAAATATGCAACGTTACTACGTATAGCAGATATGGCTATTGTTACAAGTGTAGACCTGAAGTCCTGAGCTCCAAGGTAGTTTGGCTGACCTGGAATATCCCTGTAGTGTCTCTAAACGACATTTGAGATTTCAAGAGCTTCGCGGATTCCAGCAGATTATGCAATACTATTATTTATGGCGAAAACACATACATTTTTTCTTGTAGACTTGAAGGACTTCATCATAGAACAGTTTGGACGACCCTGAATGTCCCAAAGGTTTATAATAAGCTAGTAGACTTCAGATTGCTCCAGTAACTATGGTTGATTATGCAGCGGTACTCAGTTGAACAGATATGGATACTGTTACGAGTATAGACCTGAAGTCCTGAACTCCAAGGTAGTTTGGTTGACCTTGCATACCTCTCTAGTGTCTATAAATGACATTTGAGATTTCAAGAGCCTCGCGGATCCCATTAGATTATACAATACTTTTATTTATGATGAAAACGCATAAAGTTTTTCTTGAAGATTTGAAGAACTTCATTATATAACAGTTTGGACGAACCTGGATGTCCCGATGGTTTATAATAAAAAAGTGAACTTCAGATTGGTTCAGTTATTACGGATAAATATGGAACGTTACTCAGTATAACAGATATGGCTGTTGTTACGAGTGTAGACGTGAAGTCCTGAACTCCAAGGTACTTTGGCTGACCTGAAATATCCCTATAGTGTCTACAAATGACATTGTAGATGTCAAGAGCTTCACGGATCCCACGGATGCAATGCTATTATTTGTGGCGAAAGTACATGAAATTACTCTTGTAGATTTGAAGGTCTTTATTTCAGGACGGTTTGGAACACCTACTACATCCCAGAATATAAAACACCATTTTATATTCTCGACAAAGGCTAAATGAAACCATATAAACGTAACCAACATCCAAGTTCAGCTTTTAGAACAACTGGTAAGTCAATTATTTCGTTTTTCCAAATTTCATGGTGTTTAGGATGTTCTAGGTTATCAATGAAGGCCCACATATAAATATTCATATTTTTTCCTAACAGAGGACTCAATTTGCAACAATTTTGCCGAATTGGGTGAATTTATACAGCCGTTTCTATGTTGAGGTCATATATGACCCCTCCGGCTCCAAAGGGTCTTAAACAAGATCTTCCTGATATACTCTATGTACAGTTGACGACTAGTCTGATTCAGGGTGCGTGAAACAATACGGATAATTCTGTTTGTTACTTAAATAGCTCTTCCATCGCGGTCTAGAGACCTTCTCGGCCTAAAAGACCTTCTCGGCCTAAAAGATCTTCTCGGCCTAAAAGACCTTCTCGGCCTAAAAGACCTTCTCGGCCTAAAAGACCTTCTCGGCCTAAAAGACCTTCTCGGCCTAAGAGACCTTCTCGGCCTAAAAGACCTTCTCGGCCTAAAAGACCTTCTCGGCCTAAAAGACCTTCTCGGCCTGCAAGACCTTCTCGGCCTGCAAGACCTTCTCGGCCTGCAAGACCTTCTCGGCCTGCAAGACCTTCTCGGCCTGCAAGACCTTCTCGGCCTGCAAGACCTTCTCGGCCTGCAAGACCTTCTCGGCCTGCAAGACCTTCTCGGCCTGCAAGACCTTCTCGGCCTGCAAGACCTTCTCGGCCTGCAAGACCTTCTCGGCCTGCAAGACCTTCTCGGCCTGCAAGACCTTCTCGGCCTGCAAGACCTTCTCGGCCTGCAAGACCTTCTCGGCCTGCAAGACCTTCTCGGCCTGCAAGACCTTCTCGGCCTGCAAGACCTTCTCGGCCTGCAAGACCTTCTCGGCCTGCAAGACCTTCTCGGCCTGCAAGACCTTCTCGGCCTGCAAGACCTTCTCGGCCTGCAAGACCTTCTCGGCCTGCAAGACCTTCTCGGCCTGCAAGACCTTCTCGGCCTGCAAGACCTTCTCGGCCTGCAAGACCTTCTCGGCCTGCAAGACCTTCTCGGCCTGCAAGACCTTCTCGGCCTGCAAGACCTTCTCGGCCTGCAAGACCTTCTCGGCCTGCAAGACCTTCTCGGCCTGCAAGACCTTCTCGGCCTGCAAGACCTTCTCGGCCTGCAAGACCTTCTCGGCCTGCAAGACCTTCTCGGCCTGCAAGACCTTCTCGGCCTGCAAGACCTTCTCGGCCTGCAAGACCTTCTCGGCCTGCAAGACCTTCTCGGCCTGCAAGACCTTCTCGGCCTGCAAGACCTTCTCGGCCTGCAAGACCTTCTCGGCCTGCAAGACCTTCTCGGCCTGCAAGACCTTCTCGGCCTGCAAGACCTTCTCGGCCTGCAAGACCTTCTCGGCCTGCAAGACCTTCTCGGCCTGCAAGACCTTCTCGGCCTGCAAGACCTTCTCGGCCTGCAAGACCTTCTCGGCCTGCAAGACCTTCTCGGCCTGCAAGACCTTCTCGGCCTGCAAGACCTTCTCGGCCTGCAAGACCTTCTCGGCCTGCAAGACCTTCTCGGCCTGCAAGACCTTCTCGGCCTGCAAGACCTTCTCGGCCTGCAAGACCTTCTCGGCCTGCAAGACCTTCTCGGCCTGCAAGACCTTCTCGGCCTGCAAGACCTTCTCGGCCTGCAAGACCTTCTCGGCCTGCAAGACCTTCTCGGCCTGCAAGACCTTCTCGGCCTGCAAGACCTTCTCGGCCTGCAAGACCTTCTCGGCCTGCAAGACCTTCTCGGCCTACAAGACCTTCTCGGCCTGCAAGACCTTCTCGGCCTGCAAGACCTTCTCGGCCTGCAAGACCTTCTCGGCCTGCAAGACCTTCTCGGCCTGCAAGACCTTCTCGGCCTGCAAGACCTTCTCGGCCTGCAAGACCTTCTCGGCCTGCAAGACCTTCTCGGCCTGCAAGACCTTCTCGGCCTGCAAGACCTTCTCGGCCTGCAAGACCTTCTCGGCCTGCAAGACCTTCTCGGCCTGCAAGACCTTCTCGGCCTGCAAGACCTTCTCGGCCTAAAAGACCTTCTCGGCCTGAAAGACCTTCTCGGCCTGAAAGACCTTCTCGGCCTGAAAGACCTTCTCGGCCTAAAAGACCTTCTCGACCTGCAAGACCTGCTCGACCTGCAAGACCTTCTCGGCCTGCAAGACCTTCTCGGCCTGCAAGACCTTCTCGGCCTAAAAGACCTTCTCGGCCTAAAATACCTTCTCGGCCTAAAAGACCTTCTCGGCCTAAAAGACCTTCTCGGCTTAAAGGACCTTTTCGGCCTAAAGGACCTTCTCGGCCTAAAGGACCTTCTCGGCCTAAACGACCTTCTCGGCCTAAACGACCTTCTCGGCCTAAAGGACCTTCTCGGCCTAAAGAAAGACCTTCTCGGCCTAAAGAAAGACCTTCTCGGCCTAAAGAAAGACCTTCTCGGCCTAAAGAAAGACCTTCTCGGCCTAAAGAAAGACCTTCTCGGCCTAAAGAAAGACCTTCTCGGCCTAAAGAAAGACCTTCTCGGCCTAAAGAAAGACCTTCTCGGCCTAAAGATAGACCTTCTCGGCCTAAACGACCTTCTCGGCCTAAAGATAGACCTTCTCGGCCTAAACGACCTTCTCGGCCTAAAGAAAGACCTTCTCGGCCTAAAGAAAGACCTTCTCGGCCTAAAGATAGACCTTCTCGGCCTAAACGACCTTCTCGGCCTAAAGAAAGACCTTCTCGGCCCAAAGAAAGACCTTCTCGGCCCAAAGAAAGACCTTCTCGGCCCAAAGAAAGACCTTCTCGGCCCAAAGAAAGACCTTCTCGGCCCAAAGAAAGACCTTCTCGGCCCAAAGAAAGACCTTCTCGGCCCAAAGAAAGACCTTCTCGGCCCAAAGAAAGACCTTCTCGGCCCAAAGAAAGACCTTCTCGGCCCAAAGAAAGACCTTCTCGGCCCAAAGAAAGACCTTCTCGGCCCAAAGAAAGATCTTCTCGGCCCAAAGAAAGAGCTTCTCGGCCCAAAGAAAGACCTTCTCGGCCCAAAGAAAGACCTTCTCGGCCCAAAGAAAGACCTTCTCAGCCTAAAGACCTTCTCGGCCTGGAGATCTTCTTGGCCTGGAGATCTTCTCAGCCTAGAGACCGTCTCGGCCTAAAGAAAGACCTTCTCGGCTCAAAGACCTTCTCGGCCTTAAATCCTTTTCGGCCTAAAGACCTTTTCGACCAGATGACCTTTCCGACCTTATATCGTTTTGACCTAACGAGAAAGCAAACAATGTTGTTATGTTGATCTACAGGCTAATTCAATAACCAATTTTAACGGCAAATAGTGACATAGTTTATGCCATTCCCTGTTTATTTATAATGATAATTGCATGCAAGCGATAAAGATCTCTAGAGAAAATCCATCCAGCCTCACATTTATAAGTGTCAAACTGACGTCTCACGCGATTGATTGGTCATTTCACATGCCCTGAACTAACTTCTGACTACTGTGACAGCCACTCAATAAGTCCGGATCAAATATGGTGGCGTTTGTGCTTGGGCAAAACAAGAGTAGGCGTCGAGCGAGCGCCGACACCGCGGTGGCCTGCTGCGATCCGGAATTTACGATTTCGATCATCATCGGCGCGGTGGGCTCTCCATTTTCGGCTTTTGGCGGGTCGTAAATTGTCACGCGATTGCCGCCACGCTGGCAGCTTAAATTGCCTTCCTGCCCGCCCTGTCCTGCTCAAGCGGATAAGGGCGTGCTTGTTACTGCCAAAAACGGCTGGAACGATTATCTAGTAGTTGTTGGAAGCACGAACCGCTGCTGTTCTGATGCGGTAGGTTGTGTTCTCGCTTGTCTGTGTTTTGTTTACTCGCACATTCGTTGGAGGTAACTACTTGATTGCAATAAATTTTCCTGTCTGTTTGCGAAGAGAGACAGAGAGAGGGAAAGCCAGAAAAACTTTAACAATCGATAAATAAAATGAATATTCTTGCTTACAGTTCTCACATTTTCCCACGGATGTTCCGCAAAAACGAAAAACGAAACGGAACGGAAAACGGGGAAATTTTCCGACTACGGACGGATCGCAGCAGGCGGTGCCCATTATTCGAATGCGGAAACCCCGAGAGCTTTCACGACTCGCCGCAGCTCCTTACTCACAGCCTGTGGTGGTCATCGGAGTAGCCATTGCGAGGAAATAAAAATGGGAAAAGTTTCACTCGAGGCAAGGTGTGTATGTGCTCAGGTACTCTGATGCGCTAGAAAGACTGCTTGTTTTTGATGAACCTTGGCGCCTTACCGTCACGCTTTTGTTTCATTCATTTGGTTTTGAAAGATAGCTGTTCAGCTCGATGTTCATAGACCACTAAAACTGGATGGTTGCAGATGCACTTATTGTAAAAGAACGGACTCATCCACCGATGAACCGAATTCATCGCGGTCCGAACATTTTAACACTAGAGCGGAGCTGCTTGCAATCAGAATTGATCGATCTCCAATCAGAATTGAACAATTCTGATTGAGAATGGCCCCGCTTTAGTGTCAAAATTCTCGGACCGAGGGAATTCGGTTGATCAATGCCTAAGTTCATGCTCTCGTCTATGGACTTACCCACCGATGAACCGAATTCACTCGGTCCAAGAATTTTGACACTAGAGCGGAGCCATTTCCAATCAGAATCAGTCAATTCTGATAGGAAACAAAATTCAAAATTCTCAGACCGAGTGAATTTAGTTCATCGGTGGATATTCCTATGATGCAAACAAAAATGAACACCTCATTTCGTACTCACCTTGGACCGAATCCAGCCAAGCGGCACCGCACGATGGAAAGCGACTGACGGCGACGAGGACGGTAGAAAATCAAGGTGATAAAGTGAATCCGAGGATTCGAAGCCACGCAGCCAGCGAATAAAATAGAACTGGACGCTACTTTCCCTATGGTAAACTCGCAGCACCACAACCACCACCGACAGATGGGGGCTATTAAATAAATTATACTCTGACGATTCTACTGGGGGATGTGAAGTGGTTTTCTTCTTTTTGCTGCTTTTTTTTTCTATCAGTGTGGTACTGGTTCGTTCATCCCAAGGTTTCCCGAGCTGTGCCATTTTCTTTTTCTTCGAAAAAAAAAAGTTGTATGCGATTTTTCTTTGAGTTCATCCTCATTCATTTTAAATTAAGATTCATTTTTGATTCAAGGAACTAGATGAATCGGAATGAACGTACCGCTACGAACAAATAATATTTATTGTCATACTTTTTTACCGAAAAAATCATTCTCATTCATTTGAAATGAACTCTGGAACAAGAGAAACTATTCATTCACATCTATGGACTTATCCACCGATGAACCAAATTCATCGCGGTCCGAGAATTTTAACACTAGAGTGGGGCCATTCCCAATCAGAATCGTTCAATTCTGATTGGAAACGGCCCCGCTCTAGTGTCAAAATTCTCGGACCGCGATAAATTCGATTCGTCGGTAGATAAGTCCATGGACTTATTTACCGATGAACTGAATTCACTCGGTCCGACAATTTGGTCCCTAGAGCGGGGCCGTTTCCAATCAGAATTGAACGGTTCTGATTGGGAATGGCCCCGCTCTTGTGTCAAAATTCTTGGGCCAAGTGAATTAACTACATCGGTGAATATGTCCATGGACTTATCCACCGATGAATAGTATTCACTCGGTCCGAGAATTTTGACACAAGAATGGAATCCTTTCCGATCAGATTCGTTCGATTCTGATTGGAAATGACTTCGTGTCAAAACTCTCAGATGGATTGATTCACCGGTGAACTCAATTCACTCGGTTTGAGAAATTTTACATTAGGACCATTTCCAATCAGAATCTTGATGATCTTGAAATTCTCGAGTTGAGTGAATTTTGTTCAATGGATTTATCCACCGATGAACCAAACTCATCGCGGTCCGAGAATTATGACACTAGAACGGGCCATTTCCAATCAGAATTGTACAATCGTTCAATTCTGATTGGAAGCGGCCCCGCTCTAGTGTCAAAATGTGGAGCCTCGTAGCCGTGCGGTTAGGGTCATCAAGCTTATAATCGCACCATGCTATGGGGTGAGGCTTCGATTCCCGCTTCGCGCGTTGAAACTTTTCGTGAGAATAGTTTCTTCCCCGTTTCCACTGGTGCATGCTCCGTTGTCCGTTGTCTAATGTTAAGTTTAAAACAGTCTGTACAGCCGAAAGCTGAAGACGCTGTCCGTGTCTTTTAAAAATTCTCGAACCCCGATGAATTCGGTTCATCGGTGGATAAGTCCATGGTAGATCAGTCCATAATAGACTTATCCACCGATGAACCGAATTCATCGCGGTCCGAAAATTTTGACACTAGAGCGGGCCGCTTCCAATCAGAATTGAACGATTTCCAATCAGAATTGAAAAATTCTGATTGGGAATGGCCCCACTCTAGTGTCAACATTTTTGGACCGCGATGAATTCAGTTCATCGGTGGATAAGTCCATTCCATTTTGAGTGAATCTGTTACTCGTTAAGTTCATTCTCATTCATTTCACCTTGAGCAGTTGAAATTTCTATTCTGGATCTTCTTTTTCTGAAAATCCCCTTGTCCAATCAAGCGTGCACACTGAAGGAAACCGCCAGCTTCAACTCAAATGATTCTCATTTCGTTTTCGTTCCGGATTTTTATCATCAATCTCTTCCGGGGGGCTCTCCTCCTTCTTGAACCGCTGCAGACAGGATGACGATATTTTCGTTCGGTGAAGCTGAGGTAGATACGAAGAACTTTTCTCATTAAGGTCGATTTTTTCCCGTAATCGGGGGAAAAAGTTTTCACAGATTTTTTTTTCTGCGGCTTTCTCTTTTCGCCGCAAAATTAGTTGGTTCCTTCCTGTATAGACTGACCACGGCTGTGCGCAGATATTCTGTTGGAACCAATCACTTCCCATGAGGTTTGTTTAAGTACGTATTGGAAGGCGATGCAGTGGCAATAATAATTAACCATCGGGTCCGGTCCTGTAGAGATCCATTCCGTTCGCAATTGAGCTACAACCACTTCGTCTGTTTCACAGAAGGATGTCGACAGACGGAAATGTGTGTAGTTCTGGGAAACACATTCTAGAAAGTTATTCAAATGGAAAGCCCTGAAATAAAAGTTAGATCCATGTCTAACGAGCAATTTATATCGTGGGTCTTTTTGTTTTGTATCTAGGATAATTCAGTCAGTCAAAAAGCAGCTGGTTAGGAAAAAAACTTTGTCGCAAACTTCCCGGAGAAGCTTCGCAAGCTTCCAGGAGAAGCTTCGCAAGCTTCCAGTAGAAGCTTCGCATGCTTTCAAGAGAAGCTTCGCATGCTTTCAAGAGAAGCATCTCAAGATTCCACGACAAGTTTTGCAAGCTTTCACGACAAGCTTCGCAAGCTACCAGGAGAAGCTCCGCCAGTTTCAAAGAGAAGCTTCGCAAGCTTCCAGGAGAAGCTTCGCATGCTTCCAGGGGAAGCTTCGCAAGCTTCCAAGAGAAGCTTCGGAAACTTCCAGGAGAAGCTTCGCATGCGTTCAGGAGAAGATTCGCAAGCTTTCAAGAGATGCCTCACAAGTTTTCGGGAGAAGCTTCGCAAGCTTCCAGGAGAAGCTTCGCAAGCTTCCAGGAGAAGCTTCGCAAGCTTCCAGGAGAAGCTTTGCAAGCTTCCAGGGGAAGCTTTGTAAGCTTCTAGGAGAAACTTTGCACGCTTCCAGGAAAAGCTTCGTAAGCCTCACAAGCTTCACAAGCATCAAGAAAAAGCTTCGCAAGCTGCCAGAAGAAGCTTTGCAAGCTTCGCAAGCTTCCAGGAGAAGCTTTGCCAGCCTCCAGAAGAAGCTGCACTAGCTTCATAAGCTTCAAGAAGTAGCTTCACAAGCTTCCAGAAGAAGCTTCACAAGCTTCCAGGAAAAACTTGCGAACTCCCAGAAGAAGCTTCGCAAGCTTCCAGGAGACGCTTCGCAAGCTTCCAGGAGAAGCTTTGCAACCATCCAAGAGAAATTTTGCAAGCTTCCAGAAGAAGCTTCACAATCTTTCAGGAGAAGCTTCGCAAGCTTCCAGGAGAAGCTTTCAGGATCAGCTTCGCCAATTTTCAGGAGCAGCTTCGCAAGCTTCCAGGAGAAGCTTCGCAAGCTTCCAGGAGAAGCTTCGCAAGCTTCCAGGAGAAGCTTCGCAAGCTTCCAGGAGAAGCTTCGCAAGCTTCCAGGAGAAGCTTCGCATGCTTTCAAGAGAAACTTCGCAAGTTTCCAGGAGAAGCTTCACAAGCTTCCAGGAGAAGCTTCGCAAGCTTCCACAAGAAGCTTCGCAAACTTTCATGAGCAATTCCACAAGCTTCCAGAAGAAGCTTTGCCAGCTTCAAGGAGAAGCTTCGCAATCTCCCAGGAGAAGCTTCGCAAGCCTCCAGGAGAAGCTTCGCCAGTTTCCAAGAGAAGCTTTGCAAGCTTCCAGGAGAAGCTTCGCAAGCCTCTCGGTAAAGCTTCTCAAACTTGCGCGAAAAGCTTGGGAAGTTTCCAGGAGCAGCTTCGCAAGTTTCCAGGAGAAGCTTCGCAAGCCTCTCGGAGAAGCTTCTCAAACTTGCGCAAGAAGCTTCGAAAGTTTCCAAGAGAAGCTTCGCAAGTTTCGAGAAGAAGCTTCGCAAGCTTTCACGAGAAGCTTCGCAAGTTTCCAGGAGAAGCTTCCAGGAGATGCTTCACAATCTCCCAGGAGAAGCTTCGCAAGTTTCCATGAGAAGCTTCGCAAGCTTCCAGGAGAAGCTTCGGAAGCTTCCAGGAGAAATTTTGCAAGCTTCCATGAGAAGCTTCGCAAGCTTCCAGGAGAAGCTTCGGAAGCTGCCAGGAGAAGCTTTGCAAATTTCCAAGAGAAGCTTCCAGGAGAAGCTTCGCAAGCTTCCTAGCGAAGCTCCGCAAGCTTCCAGGAGCAGCTTTCCATCATTCTGGATAAATTCCTCAAGCTTCCAGGAGAAGCTTCGCAAGCTGCCAGGAGAAGCTTCGCAAGCTTCCAGGAAAAACTTGCGAACTTCCAGAAGAAGCTTTATAAGCTTTTAGGAGAAGCTTCCAGGAGAAACTAAGCAAGTCGCACAAGCTTCGCAATCTTCCAAGAAAAAGCTTCACAAGCTTCCAGGAGAAGCTTTGCAAACGTCGCAAGCTTCCAGGAGAAGCTTTGCCAGCCTGCAGAAGAAGCTTCACAATCTTCCAGGAAAAACTTGTGAACTTCCAGAAGAAGCTTTGTAAGCTTTTAAGAGAAACTTAACAAGCTTTTAGGAGAAGCTTCGCAAGCTCCCAGGAGAAGCTTCGCAATCTTCCAGGAACATCGTGGAGAAGCTTCGCAAGCTTCCAGGAGAAGCTTCGCAAGCTACCAGAAGAAGCTTCGCAAGCTTCCAGGAGAAGCTTTGCAAGCTTTCAGGAGAAGTTTCGCCAGCTTTCAGGAGAAGCTTCGCAAGCTACCAGGAGAAGCTTCTCGATCTTCCAGGAACATCGTGGAGAAGCTTCGCAAGCTTCCAGGAGAAGCTTCGCAAGCTTCCAGAACAAGCTTTGCAAGCTTCCAGGAGACGCTTCGGAAGCTTCCAAGAGAAGCTTCGCTAGCTTTCAGGAGAAGCTTCGCAAGCTTCTAGGTCAAGCATGACACACACAGTCTCTTTTATCAGAGAAATCATGTTTAATACGTAGTCAGAGTAACAACAAAGTTGTGAGTACTAAATTTACTTCAGTTTCCTTGTCGTTTTCTCTCAGTACAGCTACACCATTCTTTTTTCTCGGGTTCCACTTTTAACCTTGCACACAGCTTGGCTACACTCATTCAAGTGTCTCATCGTAGCCACCTTTGTTATTTTCGCAGAAAAAGAATCCTTTCCTTTCTCCCAGCCTGCTGTGATGCGCGCTCACCTGCTGGGTTGGGGTTGAAGGGAAAAAAAACATGAAGCCCCACCAATAGCTGATGTAATCTGCTGGTGTTAAAATCTGGTCTCCGTCACCTGGTCGCGCTATCATCACAGACAAACGGACATGGAAGATTTTCAATCGAAACCGTCGCATTTTGAACATTATAAATATTTGAAACTGACGATTTCGGTCTCTTTCGGAGAGAAATGAACCCTGCGCCATTAAACATGTATGGACTTATCCACCGATGAACCAAATTCATCGCGGTCCGAGAATTTTGACACTAGAGCGGGGCCATTCCCAATCAGAATTTTTCAATTCTGATTGGAAATCGTGCACTTCTGATTGGAAGCGGCCCAGCTCTAGTGTCAAAATTCTCGGGCCGCGATGAATTCAGTTCATCGGTGCACTCATCTATGATCCAAACGAATGAACATTTGGATTTGTGCACTATGTACTTATCGACCGATGAACCGAATTCATCGCGGTTCGATAATTTTGAAACTAGAGCGGGGCCATTCCCGATCAATTCTGATTGGAAACGACCCCACTCTAATGCCAAAAATCTCGGACCACGATGAATTCGGTTCATCGATGGATAAGTTCATGAACTTATCACCGATGAACAAAATTCACTCGGTCTGAGAATTTTGACACTACAGCGGGCCTTTTCCAATCAGAATTTGACGACTGAATTCGGTTCATCGATGGATACGTCCATGAACTGATTCACTCGGTTCGAGAGTCCAATCAGAATTGGATGAATTACTTTGAACCGATTTCTTCGTCGTTTCGTGTCCTGTCATGTCTGTTTGTCTGCTGCGGTGCTATCATTAGCATTCAAGCTGAAAGTGCTCGAGGTCGGCACTGAAGGAGACACTGTTTTCAAGTTTCAGAAGTTCAGAAGTTTCCATTTCAAGTAACCCAACTCAAAAGCAGGCACTGTTCCGCAGAAAAGGTGAAAAAAAAACAGACGAACGGGACGGGGCGTGGTAACAAAGCCCTGAAGGGGGCACCGGTAATTTGTTGTCTTCTTTGCGCCATTTTGGGGTTGGAGTTTTCCAATAAAAAGATTTTTATTTTCTTTTTTTTTTTCTTGCTAGACTGAGGTTGGGGAGGTTAGTTTCGTTTGTCAAATCATTTCCTTCCCGCAGGGGACCGAAGGGGTAACCTTCGGAGAAACTTTGGAAATAATACAATAATGTACTATTCCCGACAGATCTAGAGTCCAAACATAATTGCGCTTCGTATTTTTCCAAACATTTTTCAAAAACTTCCAAATTTTATGCATAATATCAACTAAAACGGCTCGGCAAAAATATATGAGATCATGGACTTACCCACCGATGAACCGAATTCATCGCGGCCCGAGAATTTTGACACTAGAGTGGGGCCATTTTCAATCAGAATCGTTCAATTCTAATTGGAAAGACCCCGCTCTAGTGTCAAAATTCTCGGACCGCGATGAATTCGGTTCATCAGTGGATAAGTCCATACGATTGTTCCATGTCAGCAGGATTCACTAACGTTATAAAATTTTGCACCTATGTATTTATCCACCGGTGAACTGAATTCACTTGGTCCGAGAGATGAACGTTTCTAATTGGAAATAGGCCAGGGGAAGTGGTTCACCTAGGATGAACCAAACGTCAAATCCACTTTTTCCTTTCATAGAACAATTCTAATTGAGAATGGCGCCCTGTAGTGTCAACATTCTCGGACCGAGTGAATTGAGTTCACCGGAGGATAAGTCCATAGACTGATTGGCCGGTGAACTTAAGTGTCAAAATTCTTCAGCCGAGTGAATTTAGTTCACTGGTGGATCAGTCTTTGGACTTATCTAGTGATGTCCGAGAGATTGAACACTAAGCCAGGTGAAGTGGTTCACCTAGGATGAACCAAATGTCAAATCTACTTATTCTTTTTATTGAGACTCTATGGACTTATCCACCGATGAACCGAATTCATCGCGGTCCGAGAATTTTGACACTAGAGCGGGGTCTGTTCCAATCAGAATCGTCCAATTCTGATTGGAAACGGCCCCGCTCTAGTGTCAAAATTCTCGGACCGCGATGAATTCGGTTCATCGGTGAATAAGTCCATTGAAAGAAAAAATGGTTTTGACATTTCAAGGGCGCTCCCCTTTCAGAATAGACTCATTCAGCGATGAACCGTATTCACTTGCTACGAAATTTTTACACTAGAGCGAGGCCGTTTCCAATCTTAGAGAATTGGACGATTCTGATTGAAAATGGCCCCGCTCTAGTGTCAAAATTCTGGGACTGAGTGAATTCGGTTCATCATTGGATAAGTCCACTGATTTAAAAAGTTAAAAAAGTACTTTTTCTGACCGATAAGTTCATTCCCGTTCATTTTTGGTAAACCGCTCCATCTCATGGACTTATCCACCGATGAACCGAATTCATCGCGGTTCGAGAGCTTTGACATTAGAGCGGGGCCGTTTCCAATGAGAATTGAACCATTTCCAATCAGAATTGAACAATTCTAATTGGGAATGGCCCCGCTTTAGTGTCAAAATGCTCGGACCGCGATGAATTCGGTTCATCGGTGGATAAGTACATTGCCGTTAATCAAAATTGCCTCCATTACAGAAAAAGCAAATGAAACAACTTGTCCACCAAAGCACTAAACGTTAATCAAGTCCTATACACGTTTTCACCGAAAAGGTGGTCGTTACCAGCTCTTTCCACTGCGGTGACCAGACCACCAGAGCGTAATGGTTGAAACAACGGTGACGACAACGAAACAAATTGTTTCCATGATGCTTTCAGTCCGAGTGGTGGCCGGTGGGAGCTCCCAGACCCAGAACCATCATCATCATCATCGTTTCATCGTTAGCGCGCGCGGCCATGGGCAAGCTTTTCACCACACCACACTGACTGTCCATCGGAATCGCCTGACGGTTATGCAACCGAAATGATTCGTATGTTTCGCTATTCGCACTCTGTTTTTCCCCTTTTTTTTGAGTTAACTCAGTCGTCAGTTCAATTTCATCACGTCATTCTCGGTTTTCCGCCGCTGAGCGCTACTGTGGAAAAGAAAAGGGTTCCCGCTCGCACGTTTCTTTCTTTCGAGCAACTTGTCGGGCTGTTGTCACGTGGCGACAAATTCCGCCATTGTTAATGTCTTAATGGCGGCGGATGGGTGGGTGCTTTTCTCGCTTTTTCGTTGTTCACAGTAGTAGGCGAGAAACGTGACTGTCACTAAATCGTTCATTGGGAGAACAACATCTGCTTCAAAGTGTATCAAAATGGACATCTATCCGATGACAAGAAGAAAGAGGCCCTTAGTTTGATGAAGATGAAATTATCGTAAAGAAGACGAAGAATGTAAGTTGAACCACTTTTCCTGGCCTTATTCACCGGTGGACTGAATTCACTCGGTCCGAAAATTTTGACACTCGAGCGGATTCATTTCCAAACAGAATCGTCCAATTCTGATATGAAACGACTCCGCTCTAATGTCAAAACTCTCGGACCGGATGAACTCAGTTCATCGGTGGATAAGTCCATGTAGCTCTGCAAGAGTTCACTAATTTGACGCTTTAGTGGTACCGTGTTTTCGGAAAATGAGCTCGTTTTCATAAGGGAGCGCCCTTGGATGAAGAGCCTCTATGGACTTATCCACCGATGAACCGAATTCATCGCGGTCCGAGAATTTTGACACTAGAGCGGGGTCTGTTCCAATCAGAATCGTCCAATTCTGATTGGAAAGGACCCGTCCATGAATCGAAAAAGTGGATTTGACTTTTGGTTCATCCTTGGTGAACCATTTCCCCTGGTTAGACCACTTATCTACCGATTGGTTATTTGGTAGGTTAGGAAGATTTTGGAGGTTTTTTAGGAAGTTTCAGAGGATTTTCGGCGGATTTCAGAGACATTACGAAGGCGTTACATGGCGTTTTCGGGGGCTTCGGAGAGTCGCATGTGCGTTACATGGGGTCCGAGGGGGTTTAAGGGGGATTTCAGAGGCATTCCAAGAAGCTTCAAAGCATTTTTGGCAGATTTCAGAAACGTTACGGAGGTGTTACATGGAACTTTTGGGGGTTTTGGAGGGCCTAGAGTGCGTTACATGGGGTTTCAGGAGGTTTTAGGGGGATTCTGGAGGCATTCCAAGAAGCTTCAGAGCATTTTCAGTGGGTTTTAGATACGTTACGGAGGAGTTACATGGTGTTTTCGGGGGTTTCAGAGGGTCTGAGGTGCGTAACATAGGGTTTCTGGGGGTTTTAGGGGGATTTTGGAGGCATTCCAAGAAGCTTCAGAGCATTTTTGGCGGATTTCAGAAACGTTACGGAGGCGTTACATGGTGGTTTCGGGGGTTTCGGATGGTCTAAGGTGCGTTACTGTTGAGATCCGGGAAGAGATTCCGTCGTTGGGACAGTTAATGCGACGCGATATTCCGATAAAAAACGCGGAGATAGTTTTCTCTTAAACAGAACGTGTATCGTTTATTTTTCTCGTTTTATACTGAATGACATTTAAGATTCATCACGGTAGCAAGGTTTTTGATATACCAGGTATGGTAACTTGCCCTGTTTATGTCTGACCTACTGACGTCACTACACCTCCTCTCAAGTTCACCAATCCTAATCCCTCTCGATGTTGTACAAACAAAACCTTGCCTAGTGCTTTCGTTAATGTATCTGCCACCTGACTCTCAGATGGAATCCGTTTCAGCTTTAGTATCTTCTCCCTAACCTTCTCTCGTAGAAAATGGTATCGAACATCATAATGCTTGGAACGGCGCGTCTCTGGGTTTTCCGAAACACTTATGCATCCCGAGTTGTCTTCAAGTATCGTCACTGGAAGCTGCACTTGTAGGTTCAAATCATTCATGACTTTCAGTAGCCATAGTACTTCCTTGGCGGCATCACAGACTGCTACATACTCTGCTTCACAACTAGAGAGGGCCACTATGGCTTGCTTGCGGCTACACCACTGTACTACGTTTCCGTACACCTTAATGAAGAAACCAGTAGTTGACTTGCGATCCACTAAGTCATTTACCCAATCTGCGTCAACGTAACAACTAAGGGCTGGTTCATCGTCACGCTTACTAAACTGCAGTCCCACGTCGATCGTGCCACTCAAGTAGCGTAAAACACGCTTTAAACACTGCCAATGCTCCTGTGTAGGATTCTCTTGAAAACGAGCAAGGTACGTCAGAGCAAAGCAAATATCCGGCCGGGTACCAGACATAAGGAACATTCAGGGGGATGACGAAGAGCCAAAATCAGGAACCCAACATTCGATTCAACATGGCGTCCAATGTTTTTGTTTTGATTGCTTAATTCATGGAAAAATGCGCTGGAAACATAAGACACTGCTTCGCTGCTACACCCGCTGCTACATATAATATCGTGCAAAGTAGTAACAATCATCAAAAACAACAATTTCGCTTGAAATGTATAATTTCCGAAATAAGCACTAGCAACACACGAGCCACACATCCGAAAATCAGGAGCAAGTTAGGGTATACTGTCCAGAAAGTGGGTACCAAAACGCGCCGTACCAAAAACGATGATGGGTGAGGCGGCGATGTACCGAGTTTGACAGCTGTGTCACCCCACTGGGAACATTAGACTGCCAATGAGTTCACGGTAGGCCTCTTGAACCTTGTCTGCTTTCACGCCAGGCATCAACTTCAGATTCTGTTCCATGGGGGTTGCAGCAGGGTTGCAGCCAGTCATTCCGAATTTATCCAACAAGCGCGAGGTGTAACCTGCTTGATCGATCTGCAGAACGCCTTCCTCTGGATTCATCTTAATACGAAGCCCCATGAACATACAGGGAATGGCCAAATGTTTGGGATAGGCAACTTTTTTTCTCTCACAAAAAAGTTCAACATGCTATAACTTTTCATAGAGTGCATAAAAAAGTCTCAAATTTTGACTGTTTGTCAACCTATTATATGTGCATCATTGGTACAAATTTGGGCTCAATTGATTAATCTTTCACAAAGTTAGAACCGTTCGAGTAAAACACTATTTTTTAGACATCTCATTTTTGAGCTGTCATATCTCGGAAACCAGTAAACCGAATTGAATGAAATTTTGAATGTACACTAACAATAAACAAATGCTTAACAAAATATCAAAACATAAATACTTTTTGAACTTTGAAAAAAGTTATCATGGATTGAAACTTTGTGGATTTTTCTCGAAAAATGTATTTTTTTAAGTCAATGTCAATAGATTATAGTGTTGATGTCCAAAGATTTTCCACTTCTGTTCTCAAGTTATCTTTAATCAGATATGTTGGAGCCTATTTAGAATAAGGGAAGAACACATTTAGTAATTTTTGTGTGGTTTTGTAAATTTGACTTATTTTCCTCTATATGAGTAAAAATTTCAACCCGGTATAACTTAATTCGCCGTGAGAAAATATTACATTTTATATCGTTGTATTAAGTATCAATATATTGTTGATAAACGTTAAAAAATTCATTCAATTCGGTTCACTGGTTTCCGAGATACGACAGCTCAAATATGAGTTCTCTAAAAAAATAGTTTTTACCCGAACGGTTCTAACTTCGCGAAAAATTATTCAATCTAGCCCAAATTTGTACCAATGATGCACATATAACAGGTTGATAAACAGTCAAAATTTGAGATTTTTTTATGCACTCTATGAAAAGTTACAGCATATTGAACTTTTTTGTGAGAGAAAAAAAGTTGCCTATCCCAAACATTTTGGCCACCCCCTGTATTAGGCACCCCAAGGTCCATCATCCGAAACTCCCTGGCGAGCCTATCACGAACGTAGTTGACCACATCCGTAGTACTGCCACACAGCAACATGTCATCAACATATATAACCAAATATACAACTGTGCCCTCGTAACATCTGTAGTACAGACAAACATCCGCTGTTGACTGTTTGAACCCCATGCTAGTAATAAAGTCGTGAAACCGATCGTTCCAACATTTAGGGCTTTGCTTCAAACCATACAACGAGCGATGCAACTTCAAAATATATCCTGGTTTCAATTCCATACCTTCGGGGGGATTCATGAAGACATCTTCCTTGAGCATTCCATTAAGAAAGGCAGTTTTAACGTCGAGATGTCGGAAGTGGTAGCCATTCTTAACTCCAAGAGACAGTACAAAACGCACGGTTGGGAGACGAGCTACAGGTGCGTACGACTCCACAAAATCTACTCCACGCTTCTGTAGAAAACCACGGGCTACCAGTCGAGCTTTGAACTGTTCCGGCTTTTCGTCATCTGTGTTCTTGCGTTTAAATACCCATTTCGAACTAATAACCTTCACGTTTCCCGGATTCTTCACTACTGTCCAGGTTCCATTCATCTCCAGAGCATCCATCTTGGACTTGACAGCTTGCATCCATTGAGCTTCATCATCTCGTCCACGAATATCCTGGTATGATTCAGGAGCACCCGACATGAAACTTTCAAGAGCCATCGCAGCATTTGCAGAAATATCGTATTCTGTGGTCCTCATCCAAGCAGGCTGACGTCGACTCCGATCTGGATTCTGCCGGACTTCCAATGGATCCTCCTCTGGCTGATGAATTTCCTCTAGCGAATCATCACCCGAACCAACCGACATGTACTCTTCCTGCTCCTGACACTCATTTCGAACCTCGTTACAATCTTCGCTGTTACTGACGTCCACGACAATTGACTTCGCTTGTTCTACTTCTTCGATAGAAGCGCCGTTCTTCAACTCATTGAATTTCACACTCTGGGAACAAACGATCCTCTGCTTGACGACATCCCACAGCCTGTAGCAATTTACTCCATATCCGAGAAACACGCATTCCAATGCACGGCCATGCAGTTTCTTCCTATGCGCAGCTGGCACAGTCGCGAATGCTTGACAGCCAAAAATCCTGAGGTTCGAGAAATCCGGCTTCCTTGAGAACCATCCTTCGTACGGCGTCTTTCCGTGCACAGCACGAGTTGGACTGCGGTTCGTTAGATAAACGGCGGTATTGAGTGCCTCGCCCCAAAGCCGTTTGTCCAAATCAGCATCAATCAGCATCGCTCGCGTTTTTTCGCAGAGGGTGCGATTAACCCTTTCCGCCACACCATTCAGCTCCGGTGTGTAGGGGGGTGCAAACTCCAAAACAATCCCTTCAACAACGCAGAACGCTTGCATATCCCGGCTGCGGTACTCTCCGCCGTTATCGCACCGAAGCCGCTTCATTTTGATTCCAAAATGCGCAGTTGCCATGGCATGGAACTCCTTCAACTTCGCCAATGCTTCATCCTTACTCCTCATTAGATACACAACGACCATGTGCGTAAAATCGTCCAAAAACGTGATGAAATACTTATACCCGTCGTATGTAGTGGGCGTTATTGGACCGCACACATCGCTGTGCACTAGCTCAAGCGGTTTTGTAGCTCTGGTTCGTGTACCACCGATGTGTGCCTTCGTCTGTTTCGCTCGTGCACAGTTCTCGCAGAAATCCAGTTCTTCCGTCAGCAAGTCTCCGACTCCGGTGACCATGTTACCTCTAACCAACGAACAAATACTTCTCATGTTGAGGTGTGCTAGACGTCGATGCCACAAGGAGTTGACATTCACTTCCGCAACCGCTGCCCTTACCGAAGGTTGCTGTTCTGCATGGATCTTGATCCAGTAGATGCCGTTTTTCACAACTGCACGTGCAAACACTTTTCCGTCTCTCGAAATAGCAGCGCCTTGTCTGTCAAACCACGTCAAACACCACCTTGTTGCCAAGTTCCACCAACTTTTGCACCGACAACAAATTATCCCTGCACTCTGGGACGTAAATAACATCGTGCAGGATCACCTCAATATCCTCCTCTCTATCCGCTATGATGCGTCCCGATATGTGTCCACCAACAGTGCCGCACATTTTCATCCCATCCATAGCGATTGCAATTTGAAAAGGTGACTTCAGCTCTGTAACTCCAGAGAGCACAGATACATCGTTGACAAGGTGCTCTGAGCATCCCGAATCGAGTATGAACCACATTTCACTCACCTGCGGGGCGCTGCCCTCGTACACGGCCATTGCAAACGCTCTTTCCCCGCTCTTGACCGCCGATGCTCTACCGTCCGCAATGTCGTTCCTCCTTTTTGGACACGCCGCCTGCAGATGCTCCTCGGATCCGCAGATGTAACATTTTCGTTTTTGTTTCGCAAAGCGCTTGCGTTCCTGCGTTCGCTCCTGCAAGCTCATTGCCGATGAAAACGTTTCCGAAAGTACCTCCTCTGACGCCTTGCCCTTCATTCGAAGTTCTTCTTCCAGTAGGCTTGATTTCACTTTCGTCAGGCTCAAATCCGCTTCGTCCATGGTTTGTAAAGCAGCGATCACAGGTCGATATTGCTCCGGCATCAGCATCAAAAGTCGCACCACCTTATCAATTTCGTCGAACTGTTTCCCAACATCGCGCAGCTCTCGAATGTTTTTGTCGAAACGCATGAAAAACGATTGCAGAGATTCGTCACCGTGGAGTTTAAGGTTGTGCAGCTCCGTCTCCAGCAACAAACGTTTAGCTACACTCGACCGGTTGAACGTGCTCCTCAAAACATCCCATACATCGAAGGCTGTGTTGCAGTCGCGGGTCATGTCCAGAAGATCGTCGTGGATGCACCGTATGACCAAGCCTTTTGCTTTCTTGTCATTCCTCTTCCACTCATCATTGGGCTGCACCGGCTGTACCCCCTTCACATGTTCGAGCAAGTCTTTCTCGTCGAGTATAACCTCCATTCGGTAGCTCCACTCAGCGTACCCAACTCCAGCAAACTGTCTCACTCCAATTCTTTCACTGCTTTCCTCGGCCATTCTCGTGCGGGTCCACAACCTGTTGAGATCCGGGAAGAGATTCCGTCGTTGGGACAGTTAATGCGACGCGATATTTCGATAAAAAACGCAGAGATAGTTTTCTCTTAAACAGAACGTGTATCGTTTATTTTTCTCGTTTTTATACTGAATGACATTTAAGATTCATCACGGTAGCAAGGTTTTTGATATACCAAGTATGGTAACTTGCCCTGTTTATGTCTGACCTACTGACGTCACTACAGTTACATGGGGTTTCAGGGGGTTTGAGGGAGATTTCGGAGGCATTCCAAGAAGCTTCAGAGCATTTTCAGTGACTTCCGAGTCGTTACAGAGGCGTTTTTGAGGATTTCGGAAACCCTCAGTAGCCTTTATATTGCCCTCGAAACCCCAAGTGCCATATTTAATTCCAATATGGTCTAGGATATCGGGTTTCAACATCAACTCAATTAGCCAGGTCCGAAAATATCCGTATGGCATGAGTCGTTTTGATTTGTTAGACGTGGGCCGTAACTATTCAGTTGGGAGCCACTGACTTATGTTCCCCTGCTCCATTGGTGGTTAGGACCCACGGAACGCACAATCCGAAAATCTTTGTCTCCGCTTCTTCACACTTTCGGTTCCAAAGTTATACGCATGTCCCGTTCGCAGTTTTCGGAACCACTGGGATTTCATTAGTTCACTCAATTTGCCAATCCACTACATTTTTTGGTGATATTAAAAAAATGTCACAGTCAGCCATGAATCTGCCAGTTGTTAAACTGCGTTTTTCGCAAAAATGCAAAAAACTCAGCAAAGCTTCGCGAATCACATGCGAGTGCTTGCCAGCATCGTTCACTCACGAATAAAGAAGTGCGAGTATTCTCGGGCCCCTGTTGTTTACGAGTAGGTTTGTTTTGGTTTGTGTCTGCTCAGTTGCAATCTTCATCATTTTCCATCGCTGGTCATAAGTTGGCTGTGTAGAACGGGATGTGAGCAGTGTAGAGTAAAAGGTTGGAATGTGCTGTGAGGAGTAACCAGTAAAGAGTGTGGAACACTCACTCACTAACTCACTCAAGAGCGTTGGGCAGTGAGGAGTGAAAAATTAGCTGTACGGAGTGATCAGTGAGAAGTATACAGTTAGTAGTGAGCGGTGATTAGTGAGGAGTTAATAGTGAAGAGTAAGAAATGAAAAGTGAGTTTTTTTAAACAAAGGAGCTTAGCCTGGTTTTCCTTTTTTTTTCAAGAAATCTTCGATTGAGGATCCTTTTACAAGATTTCGGCTCTGCGATGCGATGGATGCGTACTCTGTTTGAGTCTCTAGAATAGTTAAAATAATATATTGTGACTTTTTGTACCGATGTTGGAAAAGATAAAAAGGTTTTGTATCCTTTTGAGATCGATTCGAAAGGGAACTGAGAACTGACTAAAGTGTCCCTTTCTTTGAATTGAAAGTAAATAATAAAATAGTAAAAAGTGTAGGGGTCTCCAGTTAGCCTAGTGGTTAAGGCTATGGATCACCAATCCGGAGACGGCGGGTTCGATTCCAGTTCCAGTCGGTGAAATTTTCTCGACTCCCTGGGCATAGTGTATCATTTAGAGGGTCTTGTTTCCCGGACTGAAAAAAATCCCGGGATTCGGGATTTTTATTTTCTAAATCCCGGGATTTCCCGGGATCCCGGGAAAAATATAAATTTTCTAAAAAACAATGAAAAGTTAATGGAACGATTTCTTAAGCACTTTTAAATATAAATTCGATCAACTAATAACCATTATATTCGAAAGAAAATACATATTTCATAGACATTTGATTGTGTGAGGGCAGTTGGAGACATTCAAAGGTATTTGAAAATTTTCAAATGAAGTTCATCTTCTTCCGCAATAGGTTAACTTGGGCTATATGTTAACTTCTGCCTTACTTATCCGAAGGAATTTTTTGACAGAACATGATGATATTTCTAGAGTAATCCCTTATAATTTACCCTGAGACGTGAATGAATTCTGTGTGAGAATTTTATGACGGAGTTAAAATGGCAGTGTTAGAATGGTGATTTGAAAATTTCAAACGGCAAGTTCTTAAGATATTATTTGTCCGCATTTTGTTTTTTTTTTTTTCTTTAAGAAAATGTGTGACTATTTCAATTATATGTTAACATTTTAGAATTTCGATTAGTTTTTTTTTGGTGAAATACATTGAAGAAACTGTGGAAAAAATCCAGAATAATTCAAGACAGACCCTCTCAATAAACTTCTTGTTAAACTGATATGAATATCTTCAAAAAAATCCTTATAAAATTCTTTAAAAAAATTATTTATGATTTCAATTTCAACATTTCTATCCCGAAAGTCCATTGATTTTTTTTTTCGATTTATTTGGCAGGATGACAACTTTAACAATTTATTTATTCAATTTTTTTGTGGGTTTTTCAACATTTTTTATGTTTCTATTATTCCTATTATATGGTATTAAATTATATTCTTCGATTTAATTGTACGATACGCTTTATTTTTTTTTTTTGCAATTCGATATTGCTCTGTTTTTCACCATAAACCATCACAGAAATTTCTGCAGAAGATCTAAAAACGGTGGGCTGTTCCTTCTTGTAAATAAATTCCTGATTTCTCTTAGAAATTTCGTCAAAATTATCACTTGTATTATCTCTAGTGATTGTTGAAATGAGTTCCGCAGATAATTTCGACTGGAACAAAATGTCTCAACGAATTTTATCGGAAATATCTTTACGAAATCGTCAACAAATATTTCAAAGATTGCCAAAGTCCTGCAGAGGTTGGGGATTGTTTATCCGTTTTCTTTTGAAAATTATGCGAATTTTCCTCATAATTTAAACGTAAATGTGCAAACAATTGATCAGGGCTGTTGAATATCATATAACAACACAGTATTCTTAAGGGATAACTCCAGAAACATCTAAAAATATTTGCAACAGTTTACATATTACACATATTGTGAAAATGTTGAACATTGCCATAAATTCCAAGAATACTACCAGAACAATCTAGCTTAAAATAAATCATTTTATTGCACATTCCGATATTCTGTCTGTTGATTTAGTTTGATTATAATTGTAATGTACCGCCACATAAATGAAAAATGGAAAGGCAGTCAAAAATTGTAAAATGTAAAATCATTGTAAAAACAAAAGATTTCGGGTCAGTTATGCCCATTTGGCACCCGAGCCTTACAAATAAACGAATAATTAAAAAAAAAGAAAAATGAATGACATAAATTCAGCCAAAATATCTTTGGTTTAATTAGTTGGACTTTCATCTAAACTTGATTTAAGTAGAAATAAACTATACCTGACAGATAGCGTAGAATTGGATGGAAAAAAGGAAACATTGATAAAGAGAAGATTTCAAAGTGAAAAGATTTGTTTTAGTATTGCCATTTTTTTTTATTTTCGGGAAATCCCGGGAATTTCTGAAAAATATCCCGGGATTCGGGATTTTTCAGATCCCGGGATATCACGGGATTTTTGTCCCGGGAAATCCCGGGCAAGACCCTCTAGTATCATTGTACTTGCCTCACAATATACATATTCATTCAATGGCAGGCAAACAAAGCCCCTCAATTAATGACTGTGTGGAAGTGCTCAAGGAACACTAAGTTGAAGCGAGGTAGGCCATGTCCCCGTGGGGACGTAGAGCCGATAAGAAGAAGAAGTAGTAACAAGTATAATAAAAATTGAGAAGTTTAAAGCAACGGCGATTGTGGTGCAGTGAGCCGTAAAAGTTATAAGTGAGTAGTAGAAGGGAGTAGTTATTACTGAGTATTGAGCAGTGAAGAGCAAGGAGTGAGGAGTGAGCAATGAAGTGAGGAGTAAGGAGTGAAAAGTATGAATCCAGAATGAGCATGAGGACTGTGCCCAAGCAGCACACATATGTCACCAGGTATCAGTAGCAAAGATGCCAGATAAACAGATTTGTCTGCATTATACTGATTTTTGACCTTCTTTACAGACAACATACAAAGTACAGAAAAAAAACAGATATTAAAAATGTAATACAGATTTCTCCAGAAAGCATAAAATGTTAGAAACTTGAATTTATTTTCAATAAATTTGATGAAAACTTTATAAATAGCTGCTTAGACTTGGAAGAATTTATGAAAATATGTGCATTTTTACACATGTTTTAGAGAAATAAATAACGGAACGGTAACAATTAAAACCGTCAAAAAGTAGTACAATTTTATTAGTTTCTATTGAAATTTAGGACTCTCAGTTTTAGTCTTGTGGTAGTTTAGCATATTGCTGAGTAGGCTATGTGTACGGGAAGGCTATTATTAGTCAAGCTGTCAAGTACATTGGACGTACAAACTCCACATTGGCGACGAAAGAACCAGCGTGCAATGGAAAAGGCATCATCATTGAAGCTCGGCAACACAGCCTGGTCCTCTGAAGAAGTACCTCCGCCGTCACTGGCAATTGTGAGAAAATCCTTCAAAAAATCGTTTCTGCGAAGAGCTGCAGTTTTACCAAATCATTGCCGCAAAACGGAACTAATCGTACACGCTGAGCCAGAAGTCGAAAAACCACTGATGGAACTCTCCTAGCAAGACTGCCGTTGTGAAGCAAGCTCTACGGTGCAAATTGAACGGATGACCTATTGAAATGTCCATCAAACCCGCCGAAGCCTGCCGAAACAACTGATTCGATCCGTTAGGCTCGGCTAAATAAACGCTCACCTAAGAGGGAGCTACCTTAGCGGCGGATACGATCCGTCGGGTCAGGTTGTCGCCTTAGCGGTGGATTCGATCCACCGGGTCAGGCTGTTCGAAAAGTACACCTTGAAAGGGGACTGCCTTAGCGACAGATTCGATCTGTTGGGTCAGGCTGTTCAGTTACAAAAACAACTTCGCCTTAGATGGGAAGTTGCCTTAGCGATGGATTCGATCCATCGGGTCAGGCTGTTTGAAAAAGTCCGCCTTAGAAGGGGGCTTGCCTTAGCGACGAATACGATTCGCCGGATCAGGCTGTCTGCTCACCATAGATGGGAGCAACCGAAGCGGCAGTTTCGAACTGCCGGGTCCGGTAGTTGCAAAAAGCTCGCCATCAAAGGGAGCTGCTGGAGTGACGGATTCGATCCGTTGCGTTCAGCGAAAGCATGTTCACCTTTTTGTTTGAACCAGACGGATAGTATCTGATCGGGCCAGACACAAAGATTGAAGGGAGTAGCCGTTACAGTAGATTCGATCTGCTAGGTCCGGGGGAAAATCAATGGTCGCCTTAGAAAGAAGGCGCGTTAAGGTAACGTCGAAGCCCGTGAACTGGGAACTCTGAAATAAAAGTTGTCTGAGATTTGGAATTAACCATGAGTTATGCCATGAAGAAGTTAGCCTAAAACGTAGGCGCAGGTATTGCATTTCTAAGTATCCCTCTTCAACGGTAATACATTGAATCTTTTAGAAGATCGTAGATGATCTAAACAGTGGATTTAAGATAATGAAAACATGGCTAGCAATGTTGAAAAAATATACTAACTAAACATTTTCCGTTGAAGAAAAGGAGATGTGGTAGTTTAGCATATTGCTGAGTAGGCTATGTGTACGGGAAGGCTATTATTAGTCAAGCTGTCAAGTACATTGGACGTACAAACTCCACAAGTCTTGTAGTCTATTTTGGTTTTATGGTGGTTCTAAGAACCTCTTCAAGCCTATTTGACTAAAACAAATGTGACTTGGGATGTTATTCTAACCCTATGTTAGAATTACTTCGCTTTGACTCGTGCCAAAAAAAAATGCGCTGCGTGACTCTTTTGTAACATATGTGCTGCTTGGGTGAAGCAGTGAGTATGCATCAGTGAGTATGCATCAGCAAGCGAGAAGTAAGGAGTGAGAATAGAAAAACTAGGAGTGAGAAGTAAACTGTAAGGAATGAGCAGCGAAACCGTGAAAAGTGAGAAATAAGAAACGAGGACTGAGTAATGAAGTGTGTGAAAAGTTAAAAGTGAGAACTATAAAGTGAGTGAGAAGTAAGTAAGTAAGTTAGAAATGAGTTAGTGTTAGTTAGAGGTGAGAAGTGATTAGTGAAGAGTCAAAAGTTAAGTAGGATAATGAGTGAAAAAATAAGAACGAGTGAGTAAAGCAGTGAGAAGCGATCAGTTTAAACAGTGAGGATTGATTATTTGGGAAAAGAGAGGGGTGTGCATCAGTGAGGAATGATAAGTGGTAAGTGAGAAGTTAGCAATTGAGAGTTGGAAAGGAGTATTTAATATTGATGAAGAGCGGAGATTGTGAAGCATTGATGAGTGAAGTGTGAGAAGTGAGCAATCTCTAACTAAGTTAAGGTTCTTGACTTGAAACGTGTGTGATGCCCACAAATGCAGAAACAACTACGAACATTTTTTGTCTTTTGTAAGATGAGTATTTCTATGTCGTGGATTTTTCAATGGCGTCAGTCGCCATAGTTAGTTAGCAGGGATGCAGGAAAAATCTTTCCATCTCTGTTCTTGTTAGATTGCTTAAGTGTTTTCAAAGAAGTGGTTTTTTCCTATTTTTTCTTCCATACACGAGTTTTGTATATGACTATTTGATTATTAGGGGTACATATGCTATATTTATTGTTTCCAATACAGTTCGTAAGAATCTTTCCATGCTTTTGTTCTCTATTTATGTCATTTGAATCCAGAAGAGCTTACGAATTCCAGGTTTCAACAACTTTTGAAAAATAAGCTGAGCCTAGTGAGTAGTCAGCGGTGATTAGTGAGAAGTGAACAGTGAAGGGTATGATATGAATAGTGTATTTTTGAAATCAAAGGAGCATTGCCTGGTTTTCGTTTTCTTCCATGAAATCTTCGATTGGGGATCCATTTTCAAGTTTCCGGCTCTGCGATGGATGTACTCCGTTTGAGCCTCTAGAAGAGTCATAATTATTTATTGTGATTTTTTGTGCTGACGTTGGAAAAGATGGAGAGGTTTTGTGCCCTTTTGAGATCAATTCAAAAAGGAACTGACTCAAGGGTCTCTCTTTCTTTGAATTAAAAATAAATAATTAAAAAAAAATATTATTAAAATTTAGAAGTTTAAAGCAACGAGGATTGTGATGCATTGAGCCGTGAAAAGTTAAAATTAATAGGTAGAAGAGGGCAGTTATTACTGAGTATTGAGCAGTAAAAGAGTAAGAAGAGAACAGTAGGAATGCAAATTGAGCGGTGAGGACTGTGCCCAAGCAGCACACGTGTCACAGATGAGTGACGCAGCGCAGTTTTTTTTGGTTGCACATGAGCTATAGTTAATGTTATTCTAACTCCATGTTAGAATTACTTCTCTTTGACTCGTGTGCAACCAAAAAGTGCGCTGCGTGACTCTTTTGTAACATATGTGCAGCTTGGGTGAAGCAGTGACGAGTGAATAGTGTGGAGTATGTAGCAGTTAGCGAGAAGTAAGAAGTGAGAAGAGAGAAATCGGGAGTGAGTAGTGAAAAATGAGAAGTGAATTGTAAGGAAAGGACAGTGAAACAGTGAGGAGTGACAAATGAGAAACGAAGACTGAGCAATGAAGTGTGTGAAAAGTTTAGAGTAAGGGATGAGGAGTGAGTGAGGAGTAAGAAGTTAGAAATAAGTTAGAAACTATCAGAGGTGAAAAGTGAAAAGCTATTAACGAAGAGTCAAAAGGCATGATGAATGATGATTGAAAAATGAAGAACGAGGAGTGCGAAGCAGTGAGAAGTGATCAGTAAGGATTGATCCTTATTGAGGGGAAGGGAAGGATGTGCATCAGTGAGGACTGAGAAGTGAGCCGCGAGAAGTGAGCAATAAAGAGCCAGAAGTGAGTATTTATAATTGAGGAATGAGAAATTAAAACTGAAGAGCGGGAATTGTGAAGCAGCACTTGAAACGTATATGCATACGAGTGCAGAAACAACATGTCTGCCCTGGTAGAGGTAAATACTGACGATCAAAACATGATATTGGTTTGATTGATATAAGAGATAAAAGATCTGAAAATAATATCTGAAAAATGTTCCTGGAACATCTGAACAATATCAAAATTTGATATTTCAAGATCATACGAATGGCTCGCTGCTATTGGTTAGATCTTACAAAATCTAAATATGATTTGATAATGATGTTCCAGGAGTAAATTTTTGATTTTATTTTTAGATCTTTTATCTCTCATGTCAATCAAACTCATATCACTTTTTGATCTCCATATCAAAATATGCTATTATTGAGGTCTTTTCCTCTACTCGGGTATGTTTAATAAGATGAGTATTCGTCATGTTATCAGTCTTCCATATCATATCTTCCATATTTCATCTACACATAAAATGAAATTCGAAAAATGCACGGTATTTCAGTGCCACCTTAGAGCAAAACTAGAAAACTTGTGATCCATGCGTACATTTGGCCAAGTTTATGGAAAATCTACTTGTCAACGGTTCGTTCGTTCTCACTTGTCGTGGAGAGAAAGACGATTTTGCTTGTGGAATAAGTACTTTTCTGAGAAAATCTACATTTTTGTTGAGAAAACTTTATATTCGTTCATTTTAGGTGAAGCCCTTGATCTAGTTTATATACTTAGGAACTGGCTTACCCATCGTGAAAGAGGTTGAAGCAACTGTCATATTTGTGTGTTTTTTTATATGAAGACTCCACTTTTTCTCTTCGTTAAATTCATCCACGTTCATCCAACTCCACTTTATCCACCAGTGAACTAAGGACTGTTCAATTTATAAAACGGACAACTTTACAAGGCTATAAAATGAAGACGCGTAGTTCAAATTTAACCACCCTTGTTTCGTTGTTCAGTACGCCATCTTCCATTATAGTAATAATTTTTGAATCGAATAAAAATAGTTTTATTTTATAGAAAATCGGCCAGGTGTTCAATGAGGTGAATTTTTCGGTTGCTGAAAATTGAAAATATATATAAAATTACTGTTCACATATAGTATATCGTTTTTAATACCATAAAAGTATGCGCCATGCTGCAGCAGCATGAGTTATGAACATTCTGGCAAAATTTAAACTTAATTGGAAAATTAAGTGTTGAGATATTAGAGTCTCAAGTGAGACTCGATTTTTTGAATAAAATTCAATTGTAAAGCGAAAAGGGCATGAAAATAAATTAAATAATCAATTTTTTTATGCATTTAGTCGAAAGTGGGAAAAATGTGGTTTTAAATGCAGAAAACTGCGTCTCAATAGCATTGCTGGTTTGGTTACTGTGCGCCATTACAGACACAGTAGTCAAAACAGTTTCGTACTCTGAAGGTTCTTCCAAATAACCATGCAACCTAATGCAAATTTTGCATAACAATGATGTTGGAAATAAAAACTTTGCACTCGATTATTATTAAATAAGGTGTACAATAACATAGGACCAACTTTGTTCAAAATAAATAATAACAAGATTCGCTAGAGTCGAAAATCTGCATCAAAGTATGATTTTTTTTTATATGACCATCTTTATGGATTAAATTTTTGATGAAAAATGCAATTAAAAGTAAATTTCTCTTCTGTATCATTCAGAGAGCAATATTCTACTTCTCTTGACAAATTTTTAGCCGAATCCGTGATGCTATTGCACCACAGGACTTAAACGAACATTTTTTAATAATTTCTATGAAAACAAGGCAACTTGCTATATCAAGCTGGAGAATGCTTAGTGCATTATTACTGACCAACTATTGAGCTTTACCTTTAGTGGAATAGTATAAGATTCTAATACATTAAAAACTTCATGAAAATGTGCATGTTAAGTATGTGGAAAGTTATGTCGAAATTTGAGAAATGAGTTTTTATTGATGTTTCACGAAAATTGCTTCAGTTACACAATAAAGAACATTTTGCTTAATATTATATTTTTCCTACATTTGAGAATAGCTATAGAAAGTTATGCAAAAAACTGATAATGATTTTATTGAAAAATAAAAAAGATATCGCACAAGCAAGTTGTCCGTTTTATAAATTGAACAGTCCTTAAATTCTTTCGGTCCGAGAATGTAGACGGGGTCATTTTCAATCAAAATCTTCCGATTCTGATTGAAGATGGCCCCGCTCGTTTGTCGAGTCGAGCCCCGCTCAAACGTCAAACGGGTGAACCCGTTCATTGGCCCATGGACTTATCCACCGGCGGTGAACCGAATTCACTCGGCCCAAGAATGTTGACATTAGAACAAAGCCATTTCCAATAAGAATTTGAAGATTATCAAAATGCTCAAACCGAGTGAATTAGGTTCACCGGTTGATAAGTCCATGGACTTATCCACCGATGAACCGAATTCATCGCGGTCCGAGAATTTTGACAGAAGAGCGGGGCCGCTTCCAATCTGAAGTGCACAATTTCCAATCAGAATTGAACAACTCTGATTGGAAACGGCCCCGCTCTAGTGTCAAAATTCTCGGACCGCGATGAATTCGGTTCATCGGTGGATAAGTCCATAGGCTTAAGATTTAGGATGAACTCGGAGAGCTTTTTCATCATCTTCAATTGTCTCTAGCCTATGAACGGTGCAATTTACATTCGGAGTAGCAAGATTCTGATTGGAAATGGCCTCGCTCTGGTGTCAAAATGCTCATACCGAGTGAATTTTGTTCATCGGTGGATCATTCCATGGACTTATCCACCGATGAACCGAATTTATCGACGTCCGAGAATTTCGACACTAGAGCGGGGCCGTTTCCAATCAGAATTGGACGATTCTGATTGGAACAGACCCCGCTCTAGTGTCAAAATTCTCGGACCGCGATGAATTCGGTTCATCAGTGGATAAGTCCATATGGACTCATCAACCGATGAACTGAATTCACTCGTTTCGAGAATTTTGATACTAAGAATTGGACGACTCTGATTGGGAACGGCCCCGCTCTAGTGACAGAATTTTCGGACCGCGATGAATTCAGTTCATCGGTGCCCTCGTCTGTGGACTTATCCACCGATGAACCGAATTCATCGTGATCCGAAAATTTTGACACTAGAGCGGAGCCGTTTCCAATCAGAAGTGTACGATTTCCAATCAGAATTGAACAACTCTGATAGGAAATGGCCCCGCTCTAGTGTCAAAATGCTCGGACCACGATGAATTCGGTTCATCGGTGGATAAGTCCATAGCTTCAGAATAAGGATGAACTCGGCAAGTTTGTTCGTTATCATCAATTGTCGCTAGCATATGAACGGTGCAATTTACATTCGGAATAGCAAGATTCTGATTGAAAAAGACTCCGCTCTACCATTAAAATTCTCGTACCGAGTGAATTCGGTTCATCGGTGGATATGCCCATATTAAAGCTACTTTGTTCTTAAAGTTTAGTCCATCCATTCGCATTTGTTACTTTTTTTCAGGTTTCTGGTATGGTCGTTCATAGTTGCATTTCGGAATTTGTTGTACTTGTGTGCTGTTTCCATATTTCTACCACAATATCCCTATGATGTTCCATTTCTTTGTACATACTATGATATCATCCATTCCATTCAACAAGCCAAGCCGCATGTTCACTGTGTACTGTACATACCCTGGATACTGATCCGGGCCAGACCGACGACATATTGTTGGGTAGGACCAACCAGGTTAAACGACCGTTATCAGATGAAATTATTGCCATCCATAATAAAGCCAATTTACAGGATAATCCAGTTTTGTTGATGATGCAGGGATTTTTTTTCTTGTCCTTTGCAAGCTTCCTCTCAGTACAAAAGGTGGGTGGTGTTCTGGCTGTGACCCGATTGGCTTCCTGTAGAATTGAGTGGTGGAACAGCCACAAACATACCACTGAAATGCCAGAAATTCGTTCCAATGACAGCGGTAGACATATTAGACTTTTTCTCTGGAATGGCTTATTACTTGGAAAACACAAGACAATCGTGCTTTTGGAAGAGAGATGACTCCTTGTCGGATTGATTTCCCTTCGGGTTTGCATTTCCAGGTGAAATTCTGCGGAAAACCACTCTCACCCTAAAAATAAGTATAGTGAAAAAGCTAAATGAAATCTAACCTCACATTTTTCTCATTTCTTCTTCTTCTCCCTTCCGCAGGTATGGATCTTCGGTGACGTGTGGTGCCGCGTGTGGCTGGCCGTCGACGTCTGGATGTGCACCGCGTCGATACTGAACCTGTGCGCGATTTCGCTCGACCGCTACGTGGCCGTCACCCGTCCCGTCACCTACCCGAGCATCATGTCCACCGGGCGGGCCAAGTCGCTCATCGCCGGGCTGTGGGTGTTGTCCTTTGTGATCTGCTTCCCGCCGCTGGTCGGGTGGAAGGAGCAGAAAGTAAGTATTCTGGGTTTGGGTTTATTTTGGGAATTCAAATTGAAATTGATTCACTTCGCCTTAAGGTGAAACTTCAAGAAATCCCCTTGCAATTTTGGCAATTTTGCATACAAACTTTAGAGGCACAAATTTGACGAACGAAGCATCGAACCAAGCCGCACTTGATTATCCTGGCTTTGCTCACTTGCAAAAAGAGGCAGCTTTTCCAAATCGAGCGCATTTATTTACGAATTTTTAAGATTTGTGCTCTTGAAAACGTGAGTAGGGGTCCAAGTCGGCCATTGTGGCAGCCATATTGGTATTCTATGAAGTTTCTTCTTAAGTGTGCAAGAAAATCATTGTAATCTGATTTATCAATTTTTTTATGTTTTCTTTCAAAAGATGATTGTCCTTTATAGTTTCTGTATATGTGAGACTATGTTTGGAAATTTTGTGAACGAATTTATTTACAGAAATGTTCTTTCAAGTCCCAGATTTAACTTTTTGGAGCCGGTTTTTTCTGACGGTGTTGTCGCATCTGCGCTGGTTTGGTACACGTTTGTTAAGCTCGGTTTCACCGCCGGGGTCAAATTGACCCCTTCTTCGGTTCCAAAGGGTTAAGGTAACAATTTTATGCTGAATAATCGTTTTCCAACCATTTTAAGCAGCCTTCATTTGAACAAAAGCTGAGCACAGGATGTACAAGCCTTTATTCAACCCCCTAACATCTAGTTTTGGTGATTTTATCCAACTTTAAGCTGGTTTGAGGTTCATTGAAATGGCTTAATATGCGCTTAGCCTGCAATCAATAAACGTTATTAAATTTGGTCAAAAATGAAAAAATAGCATTTTTTAAACTCATTTTCACTATAGGGCACTGCACTGTTTTGAATTAGTATGGGATTTTGACGTTTCTTGGCCTTGTTGTTTACAAAATTTCTGTAAGAGTGAAAGAGAAGAAGAGAATTTCATGCAGTGCCCTATTGCAATTTTCCATTCCCAGAAGCGTTGCTTCGGAACGTATAAATTAATTTATGAAAAAACTGGGAATTGAACTCGGAACTCCTGATTTATAGTCACTCACCTTCACCACACACAAATGTATACAAATCGTCGAAAACGAGAGCAATGCTTGTTGTATCTGAATGATCAAAAACATCAGTTGAACTAAAGCTGTATTGAGGCTGAAGAAGCTATGCGGACTCTGTGAAAATGCTTGGATCAGCTGTCAAAAAATATTTGGTTAAAGGTTGAACGACAGATGATTAATTCTGCATATTGGTGTACTTTTCAAAGCTGATTATAGATATGAATAATATACTATTCAACTTGATATTCAGCTATCTATGTATTCTATGTATCTATGCTGAACAAGCAATACCAATATTCAGCTGTTATAGTATTCAGCCGCTGCCACCATAACCCAGCCAATGTTTAGCTAATACTCTCGCTGTTCAGCATACATTGTTACTTGGGTAATCAAATGGACCAGTAGACATAATCTACTTAAACCATCTATTTTCTTAAGACAAAAAAAAATGGTTCCATAATGGAAATGCACAAACAAACTGATATAATATTTGTCTCAGGTTTTTCCAAATATTATTATTAGAGTTTCTTTGAAGATTTTTTTCAGAAATTTTAGGAAAATTGTTTATAGGCATTTGCCGAGAAGTTCAGGTCAAAAAGAACCTCTAAGGTTTGCTCCTGCACTTCCTTACGAAAACTAGGAAGGAACTTCTGAAGGAATCCTGGTGGATTTCTGAAAAAGTTCGATAAGAAATTTCAGAAAGAAAAAATTACAGAAGGACCTCTATTTGGAATACCAGAAGAAAGTCCAGGAGAAACCCCAGAAAAAATATCTTTAAGGAATCTCAGAGGGATTTCCTAGAAGAAATGTCGAGTATTTTTGGAGAAAGTCCAGATGGTATCCCTACTGAGATCTCACAAGCCATGGGCGTAGCCAGAGGGGCCGCCAAATTTTTTATTTAACTCGAGCCAAGTCGATTATCAATGATTCAGAGTTCATGAAAAATTATCTCAAGAAATAAAATATTCTAATAATTTAGTTTTTTTCTATAACTATCAAAAAGTGAAAAACTCGGAAAACCACAAGATATTTAACAAAGCCATTTCAATCTTAGAAGTTTACCATATAGGTAACATGCTTGGTTGAACGACTAAATTTTGTAATGTTTATTCATGCAATACAAAAACAACATGCCAAATTCTCCAGAGATTCCTTCAGTGATTCCATCATAGATTGCTCCAGAGCTTCCTTCAAGAATTTCTCTAGGGATTTCTCCTGGGATATTTTTGTAGGATCCTCCAGTGATTGTTCCAGTCTTTTGTTTTGAGCATTTCTCCAGGAATTTCTTCACGATTCTCAAAGGAATGTCAACAGTGATCCCTTTAAGTATTTCTGCAGGTGTTTCTTCTGAGGTTTCTTCAGGGATTTCTTCAAACATTTCTTCAAGAATTTCATTAGAGATGACTAAAAATTCAATTTGGAACAATTGAACGATTTAAATGCTAAAATATCTTCCAGGAATCCTATCAGAAAATTCTACCAGAGATTATCCATAACGTTAAGTCAGGAAAACCTTAAAACCTCAAGTGGTTTCTTCAGAAATTCGTCCAGGTTTTCCTCCAAGACTTTCACCAAGGATTCACTCGAAAATTTCTTCTGTGATTTTTTCAGGAACAACTCCAGGGATTATTTGAATAAATCTTCCAAGGGTTCCCCCAGGAACACTTTTTAAAATTCCTTCAGGAAAACCTGCAGAATTCTTTCAGGAAAACCTCCAGGAATTAATCCAGTTATTCCTCCACGAAATGTTTAGGGATTCCCTAAGGTATTCCTCTTGATATGGCTTCTTCAGGAATTCCTCCAGGGATTTCTTCAGGAACTGCTACAGGGATTCTTCAAGGAGTTCCTCCACGAGCTCTTCTAAGGATCCCTTCAGGATTTCTCCAAGAATTCTATCTGCGATTTTTTCAGGAATTAAGCATCTAGAGATTCCTCTAGGAATTCATCCAGAAATTTCTCCAGGGATTCTTCTAGAGATACCTCCAGGAGTTTCTCTAGAGAATTCTCCGGGAATCGCTACATGCATTCCGAATATCTTCCAGGGATTTATCAAGGAATTCCTTCAGGAACTCTCCATTCACTTGGGACTTGATTCTGTGTCTCTCTTATGAACAACTTTAGGAACTATTTTAAAAAATCCTCCAAACATTTCTTTAGGAACTCTTCTTAGGATTCCTTCAGGAATTAATACTTGTATTCATTAATGAATTCCTCCAGGAACTAATCCAGTACTTTCTCCAGGAACTGTTCAGGGATTCTTTTAGGAATTCCTCTTAAAAATCCTTCTGAGGTTTCGTCAGGAATTCCTTCAGGGATATCTTCAAGAACTAATATAGAGATTCCTCAAGGAGCTCTTCCACGAACTCTTCTAAAAATTCCTTCCGGATTTCTCCAAGAATTCCATCTGTGATTTTGCCTTTACAAATTCCTTCAGAAATTTCTCGAAAAATTTCTCCAGGAATTCCTCCAGGATTTTTAGGAGGAATTCCTCTGAGAATTGCTACAGGGAGTCCTCTAAAAATTCCTCCTGGAATTCCTCTACAGATTCCAATTCCAGATACAAATTCCGCTAGAAATTTCTCCATTAACCCCTCTAGAGATTTTTTCAGGAGTTCCTCTGGAGATTCCTCTAGGAATTACTACAGCATAGGTTCTCAAACTTTCAAGTACGCGATCCCCTTTTGCCAGCAGACGTACTTTTCGCGACCCACCATTGAAATTCTCTCGTTTGTTGTCTGTTACAATAAAATTATCTACGGCCCTTCGCGACACCCTAGATGAAGGCCGGCGACCTCCCTGGGGGTCGCGACCCATAGTTTGGGAAACCATGTATTACAGGCATTCTTCTAGTACATCCTCCAGGGACTCCTCCAGGAGTTCTTGCAGAAATTCTATCAGGGATTCCTCCAAGAAATCCTCCAGGTTTTCCTCCATGCATTCCCTCAAAATTTCTTCTAGACATTTCTCTAGGAATTCTTCATGACATTCTTCCAGAAATTCCTGCTGGAATTGTTTCAGAGATTCCTCCCAGGGTTCTGCCAGGAATTCCCCTGGGAATTTCTACAGGATTTTATCCAGGAATTCTTCAAGGGATTATTCCAAGGATTTTTTTCAGAGATTGCTAAAGGAATTCCTTCAGGGATTCCATTAGTAATGCCTCCAAAGATTTCTCCAAGAATTATTTCAGAAGTTCTTCCAGGAATCCAAAAATTTCTCCAGGAAATCCATCTAGGATTCTTTAAAAAATTCTCCAGGTGTTTCCACCAGGAATTCCCTTAAGAATATCTCCAAAAATTGGAGGATTCTTAGAGGATTTCTCCAGGAATTATTTCGAGGGTTTCCCCGGGTTCCCCAGTTTCCCCGGTAATTCCTCCAGAAATTCCTTTAGGAATACTTCCAGGAATTTCTCAAGAGATTTTTTCGAAAATTTCTTCAGATATTTCTCCCAGAATTCCTCTAGAGATTCCTCCAGCAATTCCCACAGGAATTCTTCCAGGATTTTATCCAGGAATTTCTTCAGGAACTCCTCCAGGCATTCCTCCAATATATGCCCTCAGATTTTTCCACGAGTTTCTGCAGGGATTCTCCCAGGGATTCCTCCAAGAAATCCTTTGAAGATTCCTCCAGGAAATACTCCAGGAATTCCTTCAGAAATTCCTCCAAGAAATCTTCCAGGAAATCCTCCTGGAATTTATCAAAGGATTTTTTCAAAATTATCTCTAGGGATTCCTCCCAGAATTCCTCTGGGATTTTTTTTAAGGAATTCTTCCAGTAATTTCTTCAGGAAATGATCCAGGACATCCTTCAGAAATTATGTCAGCATTTCCTCAAGGAATTTCTCCGGGAAATCCTCTAGGGATTCCTTCAATAATTCTTTCAGCAATTTCTTCAGGAACTCCTCCAAGACTTTTTCACAGATTCCTCCAGGCATTCCTCCAGAGATTCATCCTGAAATTACTTCAGGAATTCCTCCAGGGATATCTCCACGATTTCTCTAGGGATTTCCCCAGGGATTCTCGGAATCAGGAAATCCTCCGAAGATTCCTCCAGTAATTCCTCGAAGAATTCTTCCAGCAAATCCAGCAGGAATTTATCGAGGATTTTTTTTTTAGAATTTTTTCCAGGGATTACTTCCAGAATTCCTCTGTAGATTTTTCCAGGGCTTCTTCTAGGGATTTCTTCAGGAATTCTTCTAGGGATTACTCCAATAATTCATCCAGGAATTTGTCCAGAAGTTCCTCCAGGCATTCCTCCAGGATTCTCTCTAGAGATTTTGCCAGGAATTGCTACAGGGATTTCTCCAAGAATTCCTCCTGGATTTCCTGCAAGGATTATCCAGAATTATCTCTAGAAATTCCGCAAGAGTTTTCTTCAGAAATTACTTTAGAGATTTCTCCCAGAATTCTTCCAGGGATTCCTGCGGAAATTCTCCCACGAATTCCTCCAGGGATTCTTCAGAATTTCCTTCAGGCACTCCAGTAGGAATTCTTACAAGGATTTTCATCCAGGAATTTCTTCAGGGATTTATCCAGTAATTCTTCCAGGGATCGCTTCAGGAATCCCTCAAGTGATTCCTTCAGAAATTCCTCTCAGGTTCTCAACTTTAATTCATTCAGAAGCTTCTTCAAAAAAAAATCTGAAACCCTTCAAAAAGATTTTCCAAGAACTCCAGGATTACTTGAAGATTTTAGTTGCCCAGGTTTTAGTTGCCTTCAAGAATTCTCCCAGGGAAAAAATCCTTCATACAGAAGGACTTTCTGGCGAAAAAATAGACGAAATATGTAAAGGAATTGCATAAAAATCTTCTCGAGAAATATCAGAAGAAAACTTTTGGAGAAATCCCGGAAGAAACATCCTTAAGAATACCATAGGAATTGCATTCATTACAAAATAACAAGAAACAGGATTATGAAGAACGTCAAAGGGAAACAGTGGAACAATTCCAGACGATTGTTCAAGTGTTGAAGAGACTCACTGAAAAACTCTTTGAGGGGAGCAGCAGGAACGCTTTTAGGTTCTATCCTAAGGATATATTTATCATATTTTTTTTTGGAAATAAATAAATCTAGAAATTTCTCCAAACATTCCTTTAATAAACCTTATCTATGGTTTTATTTTCAGAAGTTCCTTTTTCGACGCCTTTGGAAATTCCTATAGATTTTTTTAAAATTCTTCCAGAGATGTACCTAGGAAGTTTTGTCATTACTTAGTCTAAGCATTCTTTATTCAGAAAGCTCTGCAAGTAGTAAATTTTGCACGGATTTCTTAAAAAAAATCTTCCAGAGATTCTTACAGTAAACCCACTAGAAATTTCTGCAGAGATTTATTTTAAAAAATTTACACGGATTCAATCGGATTTTTTTAGAGATTCCTTCAGGGGTTATTTAAGAAATTTCTCCAGGATTTTTTTTTTATAAAATCTTTAAAAGGTTGGTCAAAAACTTCACCAAGAGTTTGGGTTCTTCTGCGAAAATTCTTCAGAGTTATCTATAGAGTTTTCTCCAAGTATTCCAGAGATTACCTCTGTAATTCTTCCTTGGATTCTTTTAGAAAATTCTCCACGGATTTTTTCAGAAATCCTTCCACTGTACTGGTTCTTTTAAAAAATCCTTCGCAGAATCCCCAAGAAAATTGTTCCAACGATTCCTTGCACAAGTCTTCCGAATATTTAAATAAGCTGAGTGTACCAGTTATCGCCATAGTGTTTCCCTCTTTGGCCATAGTGGTTAATTGACAAAAAATTGAATCAATTCAAGAGTTTCAATGACTGGATACATTTAAATTCTTCCTACTAAAACTTTCATAAGAGGTCAAAGCTGGAAAACTTCATAAATTTTTCCTTGGATTTCTTTATGTATTCCTCCAGAGATTGTTTCAAGAATGTTTCCCGCTATTCATACGTAAATTTCTTCAGAGATTCATTTTACGATATCGCTTGATTTTTTTTAGAAATTTTAGCAGATATGATTTTTGAAATACTTCTATTTTTTTTATTTAAGGGGATTTTTTTTTTATTATGGTACAAATTGGGCCAAAGGGTCTCAGATTGAGAAAAATTTGAGAAAAGTTCAGGATCGGCCATTTTCTCGGTAAACTCAAGTGGATTTTTTGTTTTCCCCTGACACTCCTTTCTTTGAAAAATCATAACTCAAGAACAAAGCATCTTAGAAAGTTTTTTTTTTACAAAATAAAAGCAATTTTTTTTACAAATCAAAAAAATATGAACTGGAAAAAGTTTTCCACAAATTTTTTCACAGTTGGGAAAATTTGTAAAGAAAAGCCTGAAAAACTATGCCCGAACTCGTGAAAAAAATTACAAAAAATATTTTTGGGAAGGTTATTTTGTAAGGTGTAATCGCTGAAATTTTTGGATTGCACTTTTTTTTTCGTTATTATGTTATGGTAAATTTTGTTGAAAAATATCCAAAAGTGCCATGAAAAAAACATAACTCAAGAACGAAGAATCGTAGATGTTTTTTTAGAAAATAAAAGCAAATTTTCTAAGAAATCAAAAAAAAAAAATATATGAAGTGGAAAAAGTTTTCCACACATTTTTACCGTCGAGAAAATTCACAAAGAAAAACCGGATAACCTATGCCCGAACTCGGGGAAAATTTTCAAAAAAATATTTTTGAGGAGGTAGTTTTCATGAGCTTTGATTGCTGATGTTTCTGGAATGCACTTGTTTTTTTCTTTTCTGAGTTGTGGTCAATTTTATGAAAAATGACCATGCACGCATATATTATATGGTCATTTTTCACATCGCGCACTAAAATTTCAATTATTGTGGGAATCGTGTGCTACCTTAAATCCTTACAATTGTATTGAACTTCTTCCGGAAACTCAAAACATGCCAAACCTTGTTAATTACGCCGAAATACTTCATTTTTTTAAAATGTCAAAAAACGGTAGTTTTTCCATATTTGGTTAAAAAAAATCTTGAGGTATTAAAAATCGTAATTTCATATTTTATTAACATTTAGCCATAACATTCCAATACTTCAAGTTTTGCATCAGTATGTTATGGCTAAATGTTAATAAAATATTAAATTTTGGATGTGCTATTGAGAGTTTGGATAAATTTGTAGGGGTTCTACAATAAAATCAATACGATTTTTAATATCTCAAGATTTTTTTAACCAAATTTGGAAAAACTGCCGTTTTTTGAAATTTTAAAGCAATATAAGTGAAACTGAGAGATTTTTCCACGATTTCAAACTGAAAGATGAGTAAGAACCTGTTGTACCTACAAAGGTGCTGATGTGCCGCGATGTAAATAAAAAAAAGTGCCGTGATAGCAAACAGTTTGGGAACCACTGTACTATAGGGCCTATTCCTGGGATTTTTTATGAGATTGCTGTAAAGAGTCCCCCAGACTTGCCTGGCACAATTTCTTCGCGATGTTTTAGGAATATTTGAGGATTTTCCTTGTATTTCTGAAAAAGTTGAAGAAAGTTTCCGCGAATCTTCCAGAGGAAGACTCGTCGAATCTTGCGGGAAAGATTTCCTCGAATCTTCCTGGGACTTTTTCTGGAACTCCCTCAGGGAATCCTTCAGAAATTCCCCAGGTTTTTCTTAAGAAAGTTTTTCACTACTTACTTTAGGAATTTCCTCATGGTCTCTAAGAGTAATTCCTCCAGGAGTTTCTCTTGAAACAACCCCAGGGATTCTCCCAGAAATGTCTTTGGATAGTCCTCAGGGATTCTTTCAGTATTTCCTTTAGAAATACTACAAGGGTAGCCTCTTTGATTTTTTGAGGTATTTTCTAAGGATTTTACCATTTTTTTTCAAATAATATCGTAACAAAAGCCTACATCAGGGGTTTCAACAAATCCGACCTTGATGAATTGTTAAGCATTTGTTCTGGAACTTCGCTTGGGATTCCTCCTGATGTTCCTCCTGAAGCTCCATCCTTGGTTTTCGAAAATTTATTTCAAAAATAACTCCAGAATTCCCTCAGAGCTCCCCGATAGATTTCCTTCTGGAATTCCTGCAGGGTGATTTTGGATATTTCCTCGGGGAGTTCTCAAGAAATGAAAATTCCGGAAGTTTAATGAACTTGCTATGGAGAAAAGAAAATTTTAGCTTCTGTTTCAACAATAACTTTATCCCATTTTTTAGATTCAGTGTTAGAGATGTTCAATGAGTCAAATTTCTGCACAAAGAGGATAAAATAAACAAAAAATGCGAAGAAACTGATGATTACTTTTCACAGAAGAAGTGAAGGAAGAAAAATTCATTGAGAGTAAGAAAACCAGGAATAGAATCACCAATTACGTAGATTTATTTTCAAATAAAGGCCTTCATTGGACGTATCAGCTGAGCAATTATATCGATTTAGCGTTCACAATCAGAACCAAACTTGACCAAGTTTCACATATCGGAAAGCTCTGCCACCTGCAGGGAAATCGGTTCGTAAGAAGAGCAATCATAAGAATCCAATCGATCATACCCATAGGTCAAAGTTGAACCACCATTCGGATAAGCCCGCCCACTTGCTTCGCACACCGAGGTAAAAATCAAGAAAAAAACGTGTAACGCTGGAAATTAAAATAATTTGATTGCTTTCGGTCTCCCTTAGTAGGGGTGGGTATGTAAATGCTGGCACGTCCTTCGAGGACGCCTCCACTCCAGGGTTGTGCCGTTCGCAATGCTGATCAGAGTCCCATCCTACCAACCAAGCTGACTTCGATTCGATTCGCATATTTAAATCGCCGTTATTGGCAGAGGTCGTTGCGCCTTGTGCCTGTGGTCTATCTCCCTGAAGGTTATAGACCACCAAAATTTTGTGGTGCAAAATCTTCAAAATGTACCCAAGATAACGTGAATTGAACATAAAAAATGAACTTTTTCTTTAAAGAGTACATTTGTTAGGATGCTCAATTTGCATAAGTCTGAAATATAGTAAAAAAAAAATTAAAAAAAAAAATCCAAAAAAAAATTCAAGAATTTCTGAAATTAATTTTATTTAAAAAGTAATGATTTTTAAATTATAAAAATCTTTCCAAAAAATGGTAAATCGTAGGTTATGAACTCAAATCGAGTGGTCTATTTTCCAAAAGCACCATCGTTTCATATCGAGAGGTTTGAAAAGTCAAGTGCGCTCTCCATCGCTACTTTATCCAACGATGAGAATGTTTGAACGGAAATGGATCTTCTCTTTCTCTGGTTTGAGGGGGATGGGGGCGTGAATCGTGAATATGGTAATTTTTTTTTTTCTGCCACTCCAGTCCCAGTCTCTCCAAATTTCCACTCGAACCGTGCCAATAGCTTCCACTCACTTTTGCTCAACCGTAAATCGGCAGGAGAATGAATCACGGGGCACAGCTTCCAAGTTAATTTGATCTATTGCATCTATTGATCACCTGCACAGATGGAAGATTTGAGAGTGCAATGATGTCGGTGTGGTTTCGTTCCTTTATTGACGAATAATATAAAACAAATTTAAAAAAATGCTTTGTAATGGAGAAATCGAGCGTTCTCTTTAGATTGAAGTCCCAGCTTTTACAGTGCGAGAAATAAGTATAAAGACAGAGCCGTTTTCCATACAAAATAATCATGTTTAGGGATCAAAATCTCTTTTTCTAGCGATTCGTTTGTTATGGAATTTTGTCTGCAACCTTAAAATAACTAAAATTTTGACTAGAAATATAAATCATCATCCATGAAAACGTTTATATCGACTTTTCAGATTCAAATAAATATAAAGACACATTTTTATATGGAAATAAGTGTCTTTATATTTATTTGAATCTGGAAAGTCGATATAAACGTTTTCATGGATGATGATTTATATTTTTAGCAAAAATTCTAGTTATTTTAAGGTTGCAGACAAAATTCCATAACAAACGAATCGCTAGAAAAAGAGATTTTGATCCCTAAACATGATTATTTGTATGGAAAACGGCTCTGTCTTTATACTTATTTCTCGCACTGTAATTGACTTATTTCAATTCGAAAAACGGACTTCTCAGTGCAAGTAGGTACCTAGATTCAGATTAAAACTTAAAAAATAAAAAATATAAATAAATAAAAATTTTCCCAATTGTTCCTACTTAAGTAACAATGACAGCTGAATAACAGCCTATTCAGCCAAAATTTTTATAATCAAGCTTAAGAACTGCTTATTCATCTGTTGTACAGCATCAATTTTTATTGGGTAGGGATGTGCAATTTGAGAAATTCGATTTTTATTTTGATGAAAACTCAGCGATTTGATCTGGGATGAAAAAAAAATCTGCCCTTCGTAATTTGTGCACAATTCCAAGTCATGAAAGACTTCCAGTAGATTGAAGAACACCCCCCTTTGCTGAACTCAACCTAAGAATTGACTACAGATGAGAGTTGTGTGCGGCTGCTGTAGCTGCCTAGACTCGATTCCGACCAACAGGAAATTAATTCCTCAGCTGGCTGGGCATCCCGCAGGAATCTGTTTCATTACTGCTTCGATTCTACGGTTTGATGAGGAAAGCAGGAGTGGGATGGTTTATTTCCTGGGAAATTATCAGTACGTCCACGGAATGCATTTGTTGGTGGTTTACTTATTGACGGGCGTTCATTTTGCAGAACTGCTTTAGAATTTAATGAAAGTAGGGGAATGGGACCCATCTTCAGCATGCTCTTATTTTCATTCTATCGAAACGAAGCCAATAAAGGCTTTTTTTATATATACAGCCATTCCATAGAAAAACGATATAGTGCATCTCCGATTGTCGTGAAACTTGGTGGGCTTGTAGTTCTTCGGAAATAATTAGACCCGTATTTTTTTTTTATTTCGTCATTAGGGTGACCAATTTTCATATAGGGTGGTCCAAAAAATCAAGGTTTTTCAAAACTAATACTTTTCAAAAAATCGTAACTTTTGAACCATTTGAGCGATTTAAAACTTCTTTTTTTTTAAATAAAAAGAAAATCGGGTTAAGTACGGTTCCTTTGAATTCCACTAAGAATTTGCATCCTTTGACAGATACGTATTTCGACCTCAACTGTAAGGTCGTCTTCAGTGTCTTGTACTTGACTCGACTGGTTAATCATCATTTTTTTTGTTTGAAAGCTATTGAATTGTAGTTTTCAGGAAAAATACGTCAAAGGGGCTAAAATGTAAAGAGTACTATAAAATATGCAAATTTATTAGTTTTTTCACGTTTTCATGGTCTCGGGACCAAAGAGGTGCCTGGTTTTATATTTTTATCAGAAAATTCAGGAAATTTGACGTAACATATCAAAAAATCAGAAATGTATGTTGTTTTGTTTTTGAGATATGATTTTTTGAATATAGAGAGTCATATATTTTAGTACTAGCTACCAGGGTTGACAATCGTCCTTTTCGTCACCACTGCGTGAAGATAACAATAAAACAATCTGCGTCCGAAAGAACAACGGTGACGATTAGCCTTTTCGTCGCCGACTGCGGGCGTCACGACGAAGCTCAATCATAAATAGTCACCCACCAACTTTTCCGTCGTCCTCTTTGTTCCCTGGAAATGAGCGACGACGGGCCAAGCGAACGCCAACTGGGAATAGCATTTATTGGCGTTTCGGCACTTACGATGATGTGAAACCTCACTAGCTCAGTTGGTAAGAGTGCTGGATTGGCAATCTAGAGGTTCGTTGTTTGATTCCAGGTACAAATATTGTTTTATTAAAATCTTTTTTTTTGTGTGTTGCCGTCAATGTTGCCAGACTCCGTCGGCTAGATGCACTTGGACGAAGAGCGAAACAAAGCGAATGAAGATTTTGTTTTCGTCACGACGCAAGCCCTTCACGACGATTCGCTGGCTTGAATGAGTCATCCAATGTGGAACGAGCAACGATGACGATCTAGTTTTCGTTCTCGTCGTCGACTTTTTTGGTCGTACGGCGACGATTTTCAGCCCTGCTAGCTACTCTAAAATTGCTTGAAATTGCAAATTCTCATAAAACTATGAATAGTATTGCTTTTTAAAGTGATTCCTGGTGGTTTTGGTATCCATAATATCATAAGGAATCAAAATATAATCAAATTTAAAAAAGTGTCTGTGGAGCGGACCTGGTGTGATGGTTAGAACACTTAACTATCACGCCGAGGACCTGGGATCGAATCCCACTCCCGACAAACTTGCAAAATGTGAGTTCTTTCTTCGGAAGGGAAGTAAAGCGTGGGTCCCGAGATGAACTAGCCCAGGGCTAAAAATCTCGTTAATACAGATAAAAAAAAGTGTCTTGTATGGGAAAATTTGACCTTTTATTCATATCTCAAAAACTAAAAAACATACATCTCTGATTTTTTGATATGTTACGCCAAATTTCCTGAATTTTCTGATAAAAATATAAAACCAGGGTACCTCTTTGGTCCCGAGACCATGAAAACGTGAAAAAACTGATAAATTTGCATATTTTATAGTACTCTTTACATTTTAGCCCCTTTGACGTATTTTTCCTGAAAACTACAATTCAATAGCTTTCAAACAAAAAAAAATGATGATTAACCAGTCGAGTCAAGTACAAAACACTGAAGACGACCTTACAGTTGAGGTTGAAATACAGGGGATAGACAAAATGATCGGGACAGGCAGAATTTTCCCTCCTCAAAAAATATTCAAATAGCTGTAACATTTCGAAAAGTGCATCAAATGTTCTCAAATTTTTACTGTTAGTGGATCAACTAGTTGTGTATCAGTGGACAAAATTTGGAAAAGATCGGGCTATTTTGCACGAAGTTATGAAGATTCTAGAAAAAGGTATATTTATCCGATAGCCAACTTTGAGCTGTTATATCTCCGGATTCAATGAACCGAATGCAATGAAATTTTGACCATTTATGACTTATATAATGAGTTTTGAAAACTTTTGACTTAACTTTAAATTCTTAACACGGAAGAAAATTATAACGATTAGATTATTTTTCTAATAAAACACCAAATTTTCTTAAATTTCAACATCTTTTCAAAATTCAAGATGCTAATTATAGTTCATTTATATTCCATCTAATTGTCTTGAATATAAATATGTTCTGAAAGAAAATAACAACATAGCCGGAAATTCATTGAAAAAGTAATGGGATGCATATTAAAAATAGACCAATTTACTGAAAAATCATAAAATAAATGAAATCGCCATAACTTTTTCTCTTGTTAATAATTTCAAGTTGAGTCAAACGATTTTCAGAGCTAATTATATAAGTCGTAAATGGTCAAAATTTCATTGCATTCGGTTCATTGAATCCGGAGATATAACAGCTCAAAGTTGGCTATCGGATAAATATACCTTTTTCTAGAATCTTAATAACTTCGTGCAAAATAGCCCGATCTTTTCCAAATTTTGTCCACTGATACACAACTAGTTGATCCACTTACAGTAAAAATTACAGAACATTTGATGCACTTTTCAAAAAGTTACAGCTATTTGAATATTTTTTGAGGAGGGAAAATTCTGCCTGTCCCGATCATTTTGTCTATCCCCTGTACGTATCTGTCAAAGGATGCAAATTCTTAGTGGAATTCAAAGGAACCGTACTTAACCCGATTTTCTTTTTATTTAAAAAAAAAGAAGTTTTAAATCGCTCAAATGGTTCAAAAGTTACGATTTTTTGAAAAGTATTAGTTTTGAAAACCTCGATTTTTTGGACCACCCTATATGAAAATTGGCCACCCTAGTGACGAAATAAAAAAAAAATACGGGTCTAATTATTTCCGAAGAACTACAAGCCCACCAAGTTTCACGACAATCGGAGATGCACTATATCGTTTTTCTATGGAATGGCTGCAATGCCAAAGGGAGTCAAGAAAATTCTCATAATGAAAAGTTCTTGGTCCGAACGCGAATCGTACGCGTATCCCTCAGCATGGGCCCTAGTTTCGAAGTTAAACTTATAGTGAAAAGGCTAATGGTGCATACAAACAAACACAACAAAGGAACTGATAATATTCATATCGTTAATTTATCCTTCTTTAAACATAAGCTATTCTTTCGAGCCATGTTGTTTTGGAGATTGTTGTCATTACGGCTACTAAAACAATATAATCAGAGATTTTCCCTTTTTTTTTGGAATTACATGCTATTCTCTTGAAAAAAAATACTGTCTTATTAATCTAGGCGTTTAATTATCCATAGCACTATGGCCAGTCGTAAAATTTTCCGGTTCAGAACTTAGTACCTGAAGCATGTTTCCCCAAAATGGCTTAGTTTGGCCAACCATAAACTAGGGACGGTAGGATGATCAATCGTCAAGCTAAAGTTAAACCAATGCGAGTGTCACGGCTGAGTAATCAACCAACAAGTATATTTTCAAATAAATCGTTAAATCAATGGACGTATGTAACTTTTCCCAATTGGAGTGATCTGTTTGCCTGAGTTGTTAGTGTTAGTGCCTTTGGACTGGTGCGTTTGAAAACTAGTCGAATCTTTATTTCAGCCTTACGTTATTTCAGCCTTTTTATGCATTCAGCCTTCTGTGTAATTTCAGCCTTTTGTTGTTTCAGCCTTTCGTAATTCAGCCTTTTGTACGTAACCCAGAAATTCATGTCAATCGGTTTAAAATTGACTGAGTTAGAGCAGCAAGTGCCAAAAACAGGTGCTCCTGCCCAAATGGTCCCAGACCCTACTACAGTTTACTCAGAACTTGTTGAACTAATGCAAGAATCTTTTCAAGAACTTTAATATTTTTAAATAGAAAGTTTACTGCCCCCACTCGCATAACAGTCTCATTTGACTTTTCATCAATTTTGAGTTAACGTTATGAATAGTCATCATTTTCGATGTACTTCCAAATACAATAATAAAAATTACGAATTTTTATGTCATTGTGTGAAAAAAAATACCAAGTCATGAGCGTCCCATATCAAAAGTACCCGCATAACAGTCCCATCATGGATTTTTGTGTCACGTAACACACAACTGAACAACTTTATAGTGATTGTAATATTTTTACAGTTATATATTCATGTGCAAAGCAATCTGTGAAAGTTTCAAGATGATCGAAATATTTTTCAAATTTTGGCGATTTTTCAAAGTTTTATATGGAAACAAGTATTTAAACTTCAAATGCCGTTTTCTCAATTCCTTCTTTTTACAAATGGGACTGTTATGCGAGTGGGGTCAGTTTATGTAAAAATCAATGTTAGTTTTTTGCAAAAATGGATTACGCACAAAAGACTGAATTACGAAAGGCTGAAACAAAAAAAGGTTGAAACCCGAAAGGCTGAAATTACAGAAGGCTGAAATGGTGGCTCAAACGCACCAGCCTAAAGGCTAACCTCAACACTAACAACTTAGACAAACAGATCACGCCAATTGGGAATAATTACATACATTCATTGATTTTACAATCTATTTAAAAATTTGCTTGTGTGGGAGTAGGATGAATACATTGAAACACCCCCCCGTAAGTAGTGGAGAGATTAATTTATGTATATTGGCAACACTGTATTTTATGTTTCCGTTCATCATAACAAAGCTGAGTTCGATACGAATAAACGTGTTTTCTGTTTTCTCTACGTGTCGCGTTTGATTCTCGAGTCCGAGTGGTTCTTTGTTCCTCCGGTCGCGTTCTGCGTTACTCTGCTGTTCCGTTGATCCAACAGCTTGTTGGTCGATTACCCAGCCGTGGCACTCGCATTGGTTTTGCTTGAGCTTGAAGATTGACCGTTCCACCATTCCTAGTTCATGGTTGGCCAAACTAACCCATTTTGGGGAAACATGCTTCAATTACAATGTTCTGAATTGGAAAGTTTTTCGACTGGTGATAATGCTATGGATTATTGAACGCCTATATTACTAAGACAGTATTTTTTAAAAGAATAGCATATACATATGTTTCGTCCAACGGTTGAAAAGGCCCCACGTTGTGTTATCTTTTCTCGGAGGAATGATGACGACGAACTACTTCTTCTACGATTTATTGCGCACCACAGAGAGGCAGTGCTCCTGCTCTGTGGTGGTACTTTGCTTACAACTAATTACACAAGAAACAACATATTTCAAAAAAAAGGAAAATCTCAGATGATATTGTTTTAGTAGTCGTAATGACAACCATCTCCAAAACAACATGGCTCAAAAGAATAGCTCATGTTTCAAGAAGGATAAATTAACGATCCGGGTCTCCAGTTAGCCAAGTGGTTAAAGCTATAGATCGCCAATCCGGAGACGGCGGGTTCGATTCCCGTTCCAGTCTGGAAATTTTTCTCGACTCCCTCAGCATAGATTACACTGCTCGACAAAATCTCACAAAATTTGGTGTTATGGGATAAGAAAAAAAATAACAGGGGTTTGGGGCCCCAGAAGTGCCATAGTGAAAGAATTTTTGAAAAATATTGGACCGATCCTTCACAGTTCAAGACCGAAGTTTGTATGGAGAACTTGGGGTGTTCAATTGATACGCGCATAAGAACGTATGGTGCATATATTTAGGCATTTTTGGTATTCAGGTTTGTTTCGTTATTGTTCAACGCCTAAATATATGCACAGCCCGTTCTAACGCGTACATCAATTGAACACCCCAAGTACTCCATACAAACTTCGGTCTTAAACTGTGAAGGCCCGGTTCAATATTTTTCAAAAATTCTTTCACTATGGCACTTCTGGGGTCCTAAACCCCTGTTATTTTTTTTCACATCCCATAACAAAATTTAGTGTTGAACGGTGTTATCATTGTCCTTGCCTCTCAATATACAAATTCATGCAATGGCAAAGAAAGTCCTTCAATTAATAAATGTGAAAGTGCTCAAAGAACACTAAGTTGAAGCGAAGCAGGCCATGTCCCAGTGGGAACGTTGAGCCATAAAGAAGAAGAAGAAATTAACGATATGGATATAATCAGTTCCTTTTGTAGTTCGTTGATATGCACCATTATCCTTTTCACTAAAAGCTCAGTTTCGAAACTTGGGCCCATGCTAAGGGCTGCAGGTACGATTCGCGTTCGAGTCAAGAACTTTTCTGAGAACTGGAATTGTGAAACGTCGTGCCTGTTACACGATATGCCTATTTGACAAGCTGAGAAACAGGCTAGATCTCAGTTTGGGCGTTACTCCAAGAAAAGGAAGAAGTGATATAACTTATATATGTATTTGCGAATTTTCAGCTTTCTGTAATTTCAGCCTTTCTTGATTTCAGCCTTTTGTGCATTCAGCCTTTTGAAAATCAGCCTTGTGTTACAACCCCGCAAAAATAGCCTACACACCAACAATCGGTTTGAGATTTCAGCAAAACGATTTGCTGAGTAGAAATCAGCAAACGCATTTTTTACCGAAAAATCAGTACTTTGGATTTGTTTGCTGAAGACCAGCAAACTAATCGGGTTTTCTGAAATTTCAGTAATTTTTTCCATCGTCAACCACGTCGGCCACCTGTCAAAATAAAAGATGAAAAAAAAATCGCCGGCTTTGTACATACCACATTTTGTATCACAGAGTGCATTATTTTTAATATTTTTGTGGCGCATTTCTCGGTACTTGATATAAATTGCACCAGATTTTGATTTTACATTCATTGGAACATATATAAGAACAAGGTAAGTACTAAAATTATAATTATTTTGGTCTATCTGAGCCACAATGACGTTCAATTCATTCAACAATATAGAATCGATCGCACGAAGAAAAGCCGCATTCAAAGACTTCGGGGTGATAACCGGTGCATCCAAAGCCCTTCCGATGATTCAAATCTGCGTTTTCAACTTTGTACACCAAAGAAATATCGTATTCAAAAAAGATTCCTATTTTGTGTATTCCCCCCTAAATTTGTTTAAAATGCATGGATTGTTATTATTAGTGTACGTGGTGCAACATTATGTGTAAATGGATTAAAATTAACTGAATATATGCCCTTCCGTCTAATAATTTGCTTTTACAAGAACTTTTAATTTATATTTTCAATATTTTGATACACATTGCTGAAACCCTTCAGCAAAGTGCAGGCGAATCTCACGTCGGTCGAATTTACTGAAATTTCGGCAATCCTCAAGAATTTGCTGATCTTTCAGTAAACCCCTGTCATCCACGATGACAGTCGAAATTGCTAAAAATTTCAGCAAAAAAAATACTGAATTGATTGCTGCAATTTCAGCTCGGCAAAATTCAGCAAAAGTTTGCTGATTTTCAGCGAAAAAAATTTGATGTGTAGGTATATTAAAAGCAGTCTTTGTCTTTCTTAGGAAAATGCCTACCCCCAGGCGTAACCGAGGTTTAGCCAAATTGATTTATCATATACCTTCGAAAATACACTATGGATTTACACATCAAATTTTTTTCGCTGAAAATCAGCAAACTTTTGCTGAATTTTGCCGAGCTGAAATTTCAGCAATCAATTCAGTATTTTTTTTGCTGAAATTTTCAGCAATTTCGACTGTCATCGTGGATGACAGGGGTTTACTGAAAGATCAGCAAATTCTTGAGGATTGCCGAAATTTCAGTAAATTCGACCGACGTGAGATTCGCCTGCACTTTGCTGAATTTCCTTTACGAAAAGATCCTGGACCGACCGGGAATCGAACCCGTCACCCTCAGCATGGTCATGCTGAATACCCGTGCGTTTTCCGCTTCGGCTATATGGGCCCTTATTAAACCATTTGAATACATGTAAAGCATATTGCAAGAGAAAGCATCGATGATAATAAATAGATTCTACGACAGTCAAATAACATTGCCCTGTTCCAGCTAGTGAATCAATTTCAGCTTGTATTTTTCGCACACTCCATCCAATCTCACCTCGATTTTTCTTCCCGCTTTTTCATTCTCCCACAGGTGAAAGAGAACCTATTATTACCGTATGGAAATCACACGCTGGCGTCAGTGTCACCGTCGCCAGTCACTTCCACCTCATCGTATTCATCATCGTCGTTGCCATCATTGTCGATATCATTTTCGTCGTCGTCGTCTTCGCCGCCATCATCCGGGTCCGTGTCGTCGGCCTTCAGTAGCACCATCACAACAACCATCACCTCTTCGTCCTCCTCATTCGCCGCCGGCGCCGACTGGGATGGGCTAGGGATGGGCGACGCTGCCCCCACCCCCAATCCGCCCTGCCCGTGGACCTGCGAGCTGACAAACGACGCCGGTTACGTCGTCTACTCGGCGCTGGGGTCCTTCTACATCCCCATGTTCGTGATGTTGTTCTTCTACTGGCGCATCTACCGGGCCGCCGAGCGGACCACACGTGCCATCAATCAGGGATTTAGGACCACCAAAGGTAAGTGCGGGACACTGACTGCGGTGAACTGAAGGGGACTCCCGACCTTTTTTCTTGTGTTTTCCTCTGTTCCTTTCTTTTTTTTTTGTGAACGTGGTGATGAGAGATCTGCTCTTACCTGAATCCGTCAGACCACCGAGTGACATTCATTGTGAGAACGAGGTGTGACAGTGTTGCCAACTTTTCAATCCGAAAAAGCCACGTAAGGGGTGGCACATTTCTGGCAACACTGCACCAGCTGCTTAACCCAAAATCATATTTTTTTACTGTTGTCCCCGAAACATCCCTAACCTGTATGTTTGTGTGGGTGATAAATACGGGCTACTCTCGTTTCTAACCTCTCATCGTAATGAGTGACGATTACTCCTCCTAACACATCGCCAGATGCTGGCAACAACAAAAAACACATCACAGACTGATTTAATAACAAAAAAAAAAAAACAAAAGAAATCCATTCTGAGAGATTGATGGCTTGATCCTAACCTCTTTTCCCGCACATTATTTCCAGCACATGTGGAGTCAGACCGTATGTGGAGAAAACATCGTTGCATCATCCAAGAGAACAGACTCGTAATTCTAACTTCAGAATATCATTTCTATCCTTTTCAATGTCAATTCTTTTGAAATTCATTAACGTAACCTGATGTTTAAAAATATCAAAAGTTTTACAAGGCAAATTTGAAAAAAATGTGAATTGAACATCCCTAAAAATGAACTTTTCGATGTAAAAGTTTATTTTAGAGATGTTGAATTTAACAAACTGTTCTTAGAGGGGCTCAAAAATGGAAAAGTGCGAAAATATTACAAGTTTACAGGAAAAGCAAGCGGGCATTTGAAAGTCAAAAGCTGTCAATGTGTATCAAAGTAACATATTGAAGAATGGGTTCATTCTGCTGAGTGAATTTTGGCCAATCATTTTGTACCACCTTCAATGTCTGTTATCTGTGGTATCATTTCGGTTCCTCTCGCCTCTTATCTTGTGATGTATGTTTATGGGCTTCCGTCGTCGATCCGGTCCTTTTTTTTCCACTGCCACCATAATCTAAACGCCACCGACCGGGGGTGTCGAGAAAGTCGAGAACCCTTCTCCCAATGCCGAACGATTCCAAGTAGGTATAGAGGAAACCCACCGTAATCAAACAAACACATTCGTACTTTGCCATTTCTGCCAACCTCTACATCTGCCTGCCATGGATGCGGATAACGACCGTCGATCGTAATCACGTGTAATAATTTAAATCCATGGCATCGTTGCCGAAAAAAAAAACATATTTCGCCAGCGCCAGAAAGTAGGCATCACCCTCCAGCACACAAACTTTTCGCATCTTTCATCTTTATGGTATTTTTTCCTCTCGTATTTTTTTTTTCTACAAAATCCGAACTGGAAACGAAAGCGCCGCCTGCTTCGATTCGACGAAGGGCTATCTACGTAGTGGTCTTCAATATTGAACTGTAAACAAACTCACCGAGATTAAAACGGACACGTGCTCTAAATGATATTAAAAATGCCGCCTCTGTCAGTGTTAACTCCTTAAAATATGATTATTTCATTTGAAGTTCCGGAGAAATTCCCGTTCAAAAACCGGAAATTTCTCGTGTAAAATCTGGAAAACTTCCCGCGGAAATTCCGGAGAATTTCCCGAGGAAATTTTTAAGAATTTACCGAAAAAATTCCGAAGAATTTCCCGAGGAAATTCTGAGGAAATTCCGGAGAATTTCCCGAGGGAATTCCGGAGAATTTCCCGAGGAAATTCCGGAGAACTTCCCGAGGAAATTCCGGAGCATTTCCCGAGGAAATTCCGGAGAATTTCCCGAGGAAATTCCAGGGTATTTCCTGAGGGAATTCCGCAGAATTTCCCGAGGAAATTCCGGAGAATTTCCCGAGGAAATTCCAGAGACTTGCCCGAGGAAATTCCGGAAAATTTCCCGAGGAAATTCCGGAGAATTTCCCGAGGATATTCCGGAGAATTTCCCGAGGAAGTTCCGAAGAATTTCCCGAGGAAATTCCGAAGAATTTCACGAGGAAATTACGAAGAATTTCCCGAGGAATTTCCGGAGAATTTCCCGAGGAAATTCCGGAGAATTTCCCGTGGAAATTCCGGAGAATTTCCCGAGGAATTTCCGGAGATTTTCCCGAGGAAATTCCGGAGATTTTCCCGAGGAAATTCCGGAGAATTTCCCGAGGAAATGCCGGAGAATTTCCCCTGGAAATTCCGGAGAATTTCCCGAGGAAATTCCGGAGGATTTCCCGAGGAAATTCCGGAGAAATTCCCGAGGATATTCCGGAGAATTTCCCGAGGATATTCCGGAGAATTTCCCGAGGAAGTTCCGAAGAATTTCCCGAGGAAATTCCGAAGAATTTCACGAGGAAATTACGAAGAATTTCCCGAGGAATTTCCGGAGAATTTCCCGAGGAAATTCCGGAGAATTTCCCGTGGAAATTCCGGAGAATTTCCCGAGGAAATTGCGGAGAATTTCCCGAGGGAATTCCGGAGAATTTCCCGAGGGAATTCCGGAGAATTTCCCGAGGAAATTCCGGAGAATTTCCCGTGGAAATTCCGGAGAATTTACCGTGGAAATTCCGAAAAATTTCCCGTGGAAATTCCGGAGAATTTCCCCTGGAAATTTCGGGAAATTTCCCGAGTAAATTCTGGGGAATTTCCTAAGGAAATTCTGAGGAATTTGCCGAGGAAATTCCGGGAAATTCCCCAAAAAAATTCCGGGAAATTTCCCGAGGAAATTCCGGGAAATTTCCTTAGGAAATTCCGGGGAATTTCCCGAGGAAATCCCGGAGAATTTCCCGAGGAAATCCCGGAGAATTTCCCGAGCCGAGGAAATTTGGGGAATTTCCCGAGGAAATCTTCAGGGGAAATTCTCGGGAATTTCCAGGGGAAATTCTCGGGAATTTCCAGGGGAAATTCTCCGGAATTTCCAGGGGAAATTCTCCGGAATTTCCAGAGGAAATTCTCCAGAATTTACAGAGGAAATTTTTCGGAATTTCCAGGGGAAATTCTCCGGAATTTCCAGGGAAAATTCTCCGGAATTTCCAGAGGAAATTCTCCAGAATTTCCAGAGGAAATTTTTCGGAATTTCCAGGGGAAATTCTCCGGAATTTCCAGGGGAAATTCTCCGGAATTTCCAGGGGAAATTCTCCGGAATTTCCAGGGGAAATTCTCCGGAATTTCCAGGCGAAATTCTCCGGAATTTCCAGGGGAAATTCTCCGGAATTTCCAGGGGAAATTCTCCGGAATTTCCAGGCGAAATTCTCCGGAATTTCCAGAAGAAATTCTCCGGAATTTCCAGAGGAAATTCTCAGGAATTTCCAGGGGAAATTCTCCGGAATTTCCTCGGGAAATTCTCCGGAATTTCCAGGGGAAATTCTCCGGAATTTCCAGGGGAAATTCTCCGGAATTTCCAGGGGAAATTCTCCAGAATTTCCAGTGCAAATTCTCCGGAATTTCCAGGGGAAATTCTCCGGAATTTCCAGGGGAAATTCTCCGGAATTTCCAGGGGAAATTCTCCGGAATTTCCAGGGGAAATTCTCCGGAATTTCCAGGGAAAATTCTCCGGAATTTCCAGGGAAAATTCTCCGGAATTTCCAGGGAAAATTCTCCGGAATTTCCAGGGAAAATTCTCCGGAATTTCCAGGGGAAGTTCTCCGGAATTTCCAGGGGAAGTTCTCCGGAATTTCCAGGGGAAATTCTCCGGAATTTCCAGGGAAAATTCTCCGGAATTTCCAGGGAAAATTCTCCGGAATTTCCAGGGAAAATTCTCCGGAATTTCCAGGGGAAGTTCTCCGAAATTTCCTCGGAAAACTCCCCGGAATTTCCTCGGAAAATTCCCCGGAATTTCCTCGGAAAATTCCCCGGAATTTCCTCGGAAAATTCCCCTGGAAATTCCGGGGAATTTCCCCTGGAAATTCCGGGGAATTTCCCCTGGAAATTCCGGGGAATTTCCCCTGGAAATTCCGGGGAATTTCCCCTGGAAAATCCGGGGAATTTTCCCTGGAAATTCCGGGGAATTTCCCCTGGAAATTCCGGGGAATTTCCCCTGGAAATTCCGGGGAATTTCCCCTGGACATTCCGGGGAATTTCCCCTGGAAATTCCGGGGAATTTCCCCTGGAAATTCCGGGGAATTTCCCCTGGAAATTCCGGGGAATTTCCCCTGGAAATTCCGGGGAATTTCCCCTGGAAATTCCGGGGAATTTCCCCTGGAAATTCCGGGGAATTTCCCCTGGAAATTCCGGGGAATTTCCCCTGGAAATTCCGGGGAATTTCCCCTGGAAATTCCGGGGAATTTCCCCTGGAAATTCCGGGGAATTTCCCCTGGAAATTCCGGGGAATTTCCCCTGGAAATTCCGGGGAATTTCCCCTGGAAATTCCGGGGAATTTCCCCTGGAAATTCCGGGGAATTTCCCCTGGAAATTCCGGGGAATTTCCCCTGGAAATTCCGGGGAATTTCCCCTGGAAATTCCGGGGAATTTCCCCTGGAAATTCCGGGGAATTTCCCCTGGAAATTCCGGGGAATTTCCCCTGGAAATTCCGGGGAATTTCCCCTGGAAATTCCGGGGAATTTCCCCTGGAAATTCCGGGGAATTTCCCCTGGAAATTCCGGGGAATTTCCCCTGGAAATTCCGGGGAATTTTCCCTGGAAATTCCGGGGAATTTTCCCTGGAAATTCCGGGGAATTTTCCCTGGAAATTCCGGGGAATTTTCCCTGGAAATTCCGGGGAATTTTCCCTGGAAATTCCGGGGAATTTCCCCTGGACATTCCGGGGAATTTCCCCTGGAAATTCCGGGGAATTTCCCCTGGAAATTCCGGGGAATTTCCCCTGGAAATTCCGGGGAATTTCCCCTGGAAATTCCGGGGAATTTCCCCTGGAAATTCCGGGGAATTTCCCCTGGAAATTCCGGGGAATTTCCCCTGGAAATTCCGGGGAATTTTCCCTGGAAATTCCGGGGAATTCCTCCTGGAAATTCCGGGGAATTTCCCCTGGAAATTCCGGGGAATTTCCCCTGGAAATTCCGGGGAATTTCCCCTGGAAAATCCGGGGAATTTCCCCTGGGAATTCCGGGGAATTTCCCCTGGAATTTCCCCTGGAAATTCCGGGGAATTTCCCCTGATAATTCCGGGGAGTTTCCCCTGGAAATTCCGGGGAATTCCTCCTGGAAATTCCGGGGAATTTCCCCTGGAAATTCCGGGGAATTTCCCCTGGAAATTCCGGGGAATTTCCCCTGGAAAATCCGGGGAATTTCCCCTGGGAATTCCGGGGAATTTCCCCTGGAATTTCCCCTGGAAATTCCGGGGAATTTCCCCTGATAATTCCGGGGAGTTTCCCCTGGAAATTCCGGGGAATTTTCCCTGGAAATTCCGGGGAATTTCCCCTGGAAATTCCGGGGAATTTCTCCTGGAAATTCCGGGGAATTTCCCCTGGAAATTCCGAGGAATTTCCCCTGGGAATTCCGGGGAATTTCCCCTGGAATTTCCCCTGGAAATTCCGGGGAATTTCCCCTGGAAATTCCGGGGAATTTCCCCTGGAAATTCCGGGGAGTTTCTCTGGAAATTCCGGGGAGTTTCCCCTGGAAATTCCGGGGAGTTTCCCCTGGAAATTCCGGGGAATTTCCCCTGGAAATTCCGGGGAATTTCCCCTGGAAATTCCGGGGAATTTCCCCTGGAAATTCCGGGGAATTTCCCCTGGAAATTCCGGGGAATTTCCCCTGGAAATTCCGGGGAATTTCCCCTGGAAATTCCGGGGAATTTCCCCTGGAAATTCCGGGGAATTTCCCCTGGAAATTCCGGGGAATTTCCCCTGGAAATTCCGGGGAATTTCCCCTGGAAATTCCGGGGAATTTCCCCTGGAAATTCCGGGGAATTTCCCCTGGAAATTCCAGGGAGTTTCCCCTGGAAATTCCGGGGAATTTCCCCTGGAAATTCCGGGGAAATTCCCCTGGAAATTCCGGGGAATTTCCCCTGGAAATTCCGGGGAATTTCCCCTGGAAATTCCGGGGAATTTCCCCTGGAAATTCCGGGGAAATTCCCCTGGAAATTCCGGGGAAATTCCCCTGGAAATTCCGGGGAATTTCCCCTGGAAATTCCGGGGAATTTCCCCTGGAAATTCCGGGGAATTTCCCCTGGAAATTCCGGGGAATTTCCCCTGGAAATTCCGGGGAATTTCCCCTGGAAATTCCGGGGAATTTCCCCTGGAAATTCCGGGGAATTTCCCCTGGAAATTCCGGGGAGTTTCCCCTGGAAATTCCGGGGAATTTCCCCTGGAAATTCCGGGGAATTTCCCCTGGAAATTCCGGGGAATTTCCCCTGGAAATTCCGGGGAATTTCCCCTGGAAATTCCGGGGAATTTCCCCTGGAAATTCCGGGGAATTTCCCCTGGAAATTCCGGGGAATTTCCCCTGGAAATTCCGGGGAATTTCCCCTGGAAATTCCGGGGAATTTCCCCTGGAAATTCCGGGGAATTTCCCCTGGAAATTCCGGGGAATTTCCCCTGGAAATTCCGGGGAATTTCCCCTGGAAATTCCGGGGAATTTCCCCTGGAAATTCCGGGGAATTTCCCCTGGGAATTCCGGGGAATTTCCCCTGGAAATTCCGGGGAGTTTCCCCTGGAAATTCCGGGGAATTTCCCCTGGAAATTCCGGGGAATTTCCCCTGGAAATTCCGGGGAAATTCCCCTGGAAATTCCGGGGAATTTCCCCTGGAAATTCCGGGGAATTTCCCCTGGAAATTCCGGGGAATTTCCCCTGGAAATTCCGGGGAATTTCCCCTGGAAATTCCGGGGAATTTCCCCTGGAAATTCCGGGGAATTTCCCCTGGAAATTCCGGGGAATTTCCCCTGGAAATTCCGGGGAATTTCCCCTGGAAATTCCGGGGAATTTCCCCTGGAAATTCCGGGGAATTTCCCCTGGAAATTCCGGGGAATTTCCCCTGGAAATTCCGGGGAATTTCCCCTGGAAATTCCGGGGAATTTCCCCTGGAAATTCCGGGGAATTTCCCCTGGAAATTCCGGGGAATTTCCCCTGGAAATTCCGGGGAATTTCCCCTGGAAATTCCGGGGAATTTCCCCTGGAAATTCCGGGGAATTTCCCCTGGAAATTCCGGGGAATTTCCCCTGGAAATTCCGGGGAAATTCCCCTGGAAATTCCGGGGAATTTCCCCTGGAAATTCCGGGGAATTTCCCCTGGAAATTCCGGGGAATTTCCCCTGGAAATTCCGGGGAATTTCCCCTGGAAATTCCGGGGAATTTCCCCTGGAAATTCCGGGGAATTTCCCCTGGAAATTCCGGGGAATTTCCCCTGGAAATTCCGGAGAATTTACCCTGGAAACTCCGGAGAATATCACAAACCCCTCGAAACTTCTCTGCATTCTGTTCCAAGAAGAATGAAACCCCAAATAGTCTTTGAAAACCCTTGAAACGCCTGAAACTCACTTTAAAGCTGATATGCTGGAACGCCCTTGAAATATCTTAAAATGTCTTTTGGATTTGATCCAACGGGGTGAAAATTTCCGAAATTATGATCCTTCGGTACGGGAATGAAAACACTTAATCCGTTGTGTTTGGGAAGGATATAATTTTCCAAAGGAAAATATTTAAATTATAATTGTTACAGACTATCATTATAATTATGTTTGTTTGTCTCGCAAACTGGCTTTGAGAACCCCTGTACAGCAGGTTGCTCTTTGTGCAATATATGGTTAGTTCACATTGGTTTACATAGTTTTACTTACGTTTATGTTCCTTTGTGGCTTCGTGTCTATAGCATATGTGGTCGTAGTCCTAATAATTTGAGTTCAAGTTGTACATATAATCTTTCGAAGAAAATGTATTTTAGCTTACCGGACTTGGAAATAAGCAATTTACTATGTTCTAGGCTCAGAGGAACAGGAACGTAGCGGAGTTTAGGTTACCTAGTATGCATAGATAAATTTAAGTCCAAATTGCATGATTTTATGTATCTAAGCTTACCAATTCGGCGTGTAAATAGTAGACACTTATTTAATTAATTAGTTCCCTAGTTTTAAGTTCAATTTTAGGATATTTGCACTAGTTTAAGGATATTTTTAAGTAGAATTAACACAATATTGTTGCTCATACTATCAAGGCATATTCTTCTCTTCTGTTTCTGTCGACTCACCCATGTGACAGGCCGAATACCTGTCACTCCCTACCATCCGTACAATCACTGCCGCAATCTTGTTCGCAAGGTTGCGAACAATGTAGAGATTACGGTGGTAGACTTGCGCGCTGGCCTAATGGGGTAGGCCAACAATGTCTTTTACAGTCTCATGTAACCTCTGAATTCCCTATTAAAACCTATTGAAACCCTTTATTTTTACCGGAAATGAATTTTCTTACATGGTTGCAGAGATAAACGAAAGAGTGAACTTGAGCATTCATGGACTAATTCACCGATGAACCAAATTCACTCGGTTCAAGAATTTTAACACTAGAGCAGGATAGACGAGTGCACCGATGAAATGAATTCATCGTGGTCCGAGTATTTTGACACTAGAGCGGGGCCATTCCCAATCAGAATTATTCAATTCTGATTGGAAATCGTTCACTTCTGATTGGAAGCGGCCCCGCTCTAGTGTCCGCGATTAATTCGGTTCATCGGTGAATAAGTCCAATTGAAATTGGACGATTCTTATTGGAAATGGCTCCGCCACAATGTCAGAATTCTCAGACCATGAGCACCTTGCATCATGACTGCAAAATACATGAGATTTAAATTATCCCAGATTTCTTTCTCGATTACAGAAACCTATAGTACTCTACTTAGAGAAACAAATTTAAGACTCATGCCACCGAAAAGTTAGGAGTGAAACATCCCCCCGAAAAAAGGAAAGGGTTCTTTTTTTATGGCTTCCGGGGGTCGGCCCTATTGGACCGATGATAATAGCGAACCCAAGGGGTGACTATCGTACAGCTTATCTACTATACTGTAACGCATTTGTGGGGCTTTTTTCCGGCTTCGATGCTGCCGTGATTGGATTTACGGTGTGAACTTGGTGGTAGAGAACAAACTCGGTACGAAATTTATCCCGGATTGTTGCTTTTGGGTGGCATCACCAAAAGTCGATCCGGGATCGACTGTTGGCTTTTTGGAAGGAAGAATTGAAAACAATATTCAGTTTTGTATCAGTTTTTCATTCGTCACAGAGGAACCAAATGAATTCAGTTGGTGCTTGGTTATGAACTTATCGACCGATGAACTAAATTCACTCTATCCGAGAATTTTGGCACTAGAGCGAGATCATTTCCAATCAGAACTGGACGATTCTGATTGGAAATGGCCCCGCTCTAGTGTCTAAATTCTCGAATCGAGTGAATTTTGTTCATCGGTGGATAAGTCGATGAACCAAATGTCAAAACTACTTTTTCTTAAAAAAATGCGGGGTCGTTTCCAATTAGAATTGAACCATTCTAGGTCGAAATTCTCGGACCGAGTGAATTCGGTTCATCGGTGGATAAATCCATAGGCCAGTCAATAAACGAATACACCGATGAACTGAATCCATCGCAGTCCGAGAATTTTGACACCAGAGCGGGGCCATTCCCAACCAGAAATTTTCAATTTTGATTGGAAATCGTTCACTTCTGATTGGAAGCGACCCCGCTCTAGTGTCAAAATTCTCAGACCTAGATGAATTCAGTTCATCGGTGCACTCGCCTATGGACTTATCCACTGATGAACCGAATTTATCGCGATTCGAGAATTTAGATACTAGAGTAGGGTCGTTTCCAATCAGAATTGAACGATTTCCAATCAGAATTGAACGATTTCCAACCAAAATTGAACAATTCTGATTGGAAATGGCCCCACTCTAGTGTCTAAATTATCGGACCGCGATGAATTCGGTTCATCAGTTGATAAGTACATCCAGAGAAGCATATATGATTGAAGATAAAGTTATCTTCAAGAAAATTAGATTTTCATGGAAAAGCTAGTTTTTCCAACGATAAGTTCATGCACGTTCATCCAGTTCCTCTTGCCTGTTAGACGATTGTACATATCCTTCACCAGTAACTGTCAGTAACAGAGCTCTGTGAACGAACAATCTTGTCAACTACCCCTGAAGGCAACCCCCCCCCCCCCCGCGCTCCTTCTTCATCAACAACAAACCTAATCGAATTCCCTTCTAATGAATTCTAAAGCACATCATAAAAGACGCAAAATCAATTATCTTATAAATTATCCACATTTTTCAGTCCGCCGGGCAGCAGGCTTTGAACTTCATCAGTTCGTAAACCTTCCGTTGCCCAGTTGGGTCGGTCGGTCTTGCCGTCCTCAACTGACATGCCCCCCCCCCTTCCCACCGAGTGCCTTTAGGGCTCGTACCGAATCGCATACGGCTGAGTTTCAGCTACAGAGCGAACTGTTGTCCGTCTCATAAATCTATGCATCGAACGAGAAAACGGTTCCAATGGGTTGATGGGGTGAAATGAGTCATGTACTTATCTACCGATGAGCAGAATTCACTCGGTCCGAGAGTTTTGACACTAGAGTGGGGCCATTTCCAATCAGAATCGTTCAATTCTGATTGGAAACGGCTTTAGTGTTTGAATTTTCAGGCATAGTGAGTTTGGCTCATCGGTGGATAAGTTCATGGGCTTATCAACCGATGAAATGAGTTCACTCCGTCCAAGAGTTTTGACATTTGAGTGGAGACGTTTCTAATCAGAATCGGACGATTCTGATTGGAATTGGCCCCGCTCTAGTGTTAAAATTCTCGGACCAAGTGGTGAATGCAGTTTACCGGTGAATAAGTCCATAAGGGAGGTCTCTTGGATGAACCACACGACACAAATCACGTTTGCTCCCGCAAGCTTCAATAAAAAAGAGAAAAAAGGAATGGACTTATCCACCGATGAACCAAATTCATCGCGGACCGGGAATTTTGACACTAGAGCGGGGTCTGTTCCAATCAGAATTGGACGATTCTGATTGGAACAGATCCCGCTCTAGTGTCAAAATTCTCGGACCGCGATGAATTTGGTTCATTGGTGGATAAGTCCATTAATAAAAGTAGATTTGACATTTGGTTCATCCTGGGTGAACCACTTCCCTTGGCCTATGGACTTATCCACCGATGAACCGAATTCATCGCGGTCCGAGAATTTTGACACCAGAAGTTGGGAATGGCCTAGTTCCAGTGTCAAAATTCTCGGATCACGATGAATTTGGTTCATTGGTGGATAAGTTCATGAAAACCTGTGCCCGAGGAGTGTAGAATTAGCATTTAAGTTAAAATACACGTTAATAAAAAAAAACCTGTGCCCGAGTTTATATTTATAGGCCAGTAAAATATCTTCATTCTCGCGAATAAAATTCCTGGTCGTCGTACACGGACACAAGTTTGTAGCAGAAAGTGTCAGATGCATTTATCCCTTTTCTCTTGCACCAGGGAGGTAAAAGCTACGAACCGGCGATAAAATGGGACTGGCCCAACCATTCAACCGTTTTCCACATCGGCATGCACGGAGGCAAAACTCTTTGGTGATTTAAATAAATCATTTTAAAAACAACTAAATAAAGTCACATTATGCAACCACGAAATGCCCAATGGACTTATCCAACGATGAACCGAATTCACTCGGTCCGAGAATTTTGACACTCGAGCGGGCCCATTTCCAATCAGAATTGGATGATTCTGATTGGAAGTGGATCCACTCTAGTGTCAAAATGCTCGGGCCGAGTGAATTCAGTTCACCGGACGATATAGACAAGTGAACCGATGAACTGAATTCATTGTGGTCCGAGAATTTTGACACTGGAGCGGGGCCATTCCCAATCAGAATTGTTCAATTCTGATTGGAAATCGTGCACTTCTGATTGGAAGTGGCCCCGCTCTAGTATCAAAATTCTCGGACCGAGTGAATTTTATTCATCGGTGGATAAGTTCATTCAGGTTAACTGAATGAACATGGATGAATTCATCGAAATTTTCTCACTGACATTGCATAAGTAAATCTTATCACAATCATACGGCCAGTTCCCTCAGTGTTCAGTCTCTTCCACCATTTCACTCCTTCATCCCCTTTATGCTTCTCACCACCTTCACACCGGATGAACCCCCCTCCGAGCATCGATGAACGACAATCGCTAGATGCGAATCTACACGCTGGCCGTCCATCGTTCTGTACCGTCAACGCCATGGTGCTGGAAGATGTTCCCGACTACTGGGATCGTACGACACATGAATGGCCGGCGTCATCATCATCGACTTCATCAACAGAAGAACCGCCGCCTCGCTTTCGTTCGATGATGAGTGCGGTTGGTCAGTCGATTGGTGGTCGTCTAATGCAGCTATCCTACCTACCTATATCATTGCTGCAAGTGTCAACAGATTCTATTTTTTCGAACGACCTTCTCCCGAGTTGGGTTCGCCCATTTCCGATCGAAACGATTTTGCATATGAGCGGCTGTTGATGCTTAAGTGAAGGGTACGCTACCAGTAAGTAGGTCTTGTTCATTGTGTGATGATTTCGAAAATGAACAACATGGCAGACGTCGAGTTACTTTTTTTCATTTCCGATGCCAAATCCAAACCATTTGGTGTTGATTGTTATCTGAACGATGAGAAAAAAAACTAAATAGATTATAAACGAGTGCACCGATGAACTGAATTCATCGTGGTCCGAGAATTTTGACACTAGGGCGGGGCTGTTCCCAATCAGAATTGTTCAATTCTGATTGAAAATCGTTCACTTCTGATTAGAAGCGGCCCCGCTCTAGTGTCAAAATTCTCGGACCGCGATGAATTCAGTTCATCGGTGCACTTGTCTATAGTAAATGAACTTATCCATCGATGAACTGAATTCTCTCGGTTCGAGAACTCTGACACTAGAGCGGGGCAATTTCCCATCAGATTCGTACAATTCTGATTAGAAATGACCCCACTCTAGTGTTAAAGCTCTCGAACCGAGTGAATTTGGTTCATCGGTGGATGAGTCCATGGTCTTCTTGATGACAAGGCTCTGCTTAAAAGTAAAACGGGTGAACACATGCATTGGTCCATGGACTTATCCACCGATGAACCGAATTCATCGCGGTCCGAGAATTTTGACACTAGAGTGGGGTGAATTGAACGATTTCCCATCAGAATTTAACAATTCTGATAGGAAAAGGCCCCGCTCTAGTGTCAAAATTCTCGGACCGCGAGTTCCGAGAATTCTGACACTACAGCGGGGCCATTCCCAATCAGAATTGTTCAATTCTGATTGGAAATTGTTCACTTCTGATTGGAAGCGGCCCCCCTCTAGTGTCAAAATACTCGGACCGCGATGAATTCAGTTCATCGGTTCACTCCTTTATGGACGAGTGCACCAATGAACTGAATTCATCACGGTCCGAGAATTTTGACACTAGAGCGGGGTCGCTTCCAATCAGAATTGTTCAATTCTAATTGGGAATTGTTTACTTCTGATTGGAAGCGACTCCGCTCTAGTGTCAAAATTCTCGGACCGCGATGAATTTTGTTCATCGGTGCACTCGTCTATTAGACGTTTCAGATTGGAAATAGCCCAACTCCAGTGCCAGAATTTTCGGACTGAGTGAATTTTGTTCACCGATAACTAAATCTATAGGCCAGGGAAAGTGGTTCACCTAGGATGAACCAAACGTCAAATCCTCTTTATCTTTTCATAGAAGCTCTATGGACTTATCCAGTGATGAACCGAATTCATCGCGGTCCGAGAATTTTGACACTAGAGCGGGGTCGTTCCAATCAGAATTGGACGATGCTGATTGGAACAGACCCCGCTCTAGTGTCAAAATTCTCGGACCGCGATGAATTCAGTTCATCGATGCATTTGTCTACTGTAAGTCCTCTGTAAAAACTGAATGTAAAACTTAACCATCATCATATTATGCTGGCATGAGATCTTCCATCTGATGATGGCCGATAAGTCCAACATGGCATACGCGAAAATCCACATGGGAAACCAAAATATGGGACCATTCGACCACCGACCGCCTCATCACTTGTCGGGTGATGATACGACAAAAGTGGGTGATGATAACGGTCATTCATAACCATTTCCATTGTTTCACGATGTGGTCCGCGTATACGTTTTATTGTAGGTGTACGGCAATTGCACTTTTTCGTCTGATGGGAAAAAAGATGCCCGAGGAAAATGAAATTTCAAAATAAGGACTGTTTCTGCAATCTAAGATGATATGGACTTATGCACTGATGAACCGAGTTCACTTGGTCCGAGAATGTTGACACCCGTTTGACCGTTTCCAATCAGAATCTATCGAATCTGATTGGAAATGGCCCCGCTCGAGTTTTAAAAATTCTCGGACCGAGTGAATTCGGTTCATCGGTGGATAAGTCCATGTGCAGATGAATTTATCGCTAGTGAACGTGGAGCAGAGCTGAATGTTCACTGAGAGCTAATGGGATAAATTTATGTTTGAAAAAGCACGGCTAAAGTCGTCTAAATTAGTCGTCTAAAATGAATGTTGATGAACAAAGCTTTGAGGAAATGTAGGTTTCAAATAAGCTGGCTTGGAAAAAATATTCATTTAAAAACAGTATGGTCTTATTCACCGATGAACTGAATTCACTCCGAAGTGGATGAACTGACTGATGACTATTAGTTCATTCTCCTTGATTTTGGGTAAACTATTTCCTCTGGCCTATGGACTTATCCACCGATGAACTGAATTCATCGCGGTCCGAGAATTTTGACACTAGAGCGGGGCCATCCCCAATCAGAATTGTTCAATTTTGATTGGAAATCGTTCACTTCTGATTGGAAGCGGCCCCGATCTACTGTTAAAATTCTCAGACCGCGATGAATTCAGTTCATCGGTGCACTCGTCTATAAGACCATGGTTGTGGATGAACTCTATGAAAAGAAAAAGTTATTTTGACGTTTGGTTCATCCTAGATGAACCACTTTCCCTGGCCTATGAGTTACTAAAATCCAACAGAAATAGTCTTCATCGTATCAAGTTACACCATCTCGCTCGGGAAACGCCGAGGAGAACCATTTGGCGATTACTCGTTCTTTCGAGCGGTAAACGAGAAACCGAGAAACCGCACACGCCCATCTGTCATGGTTCGCACAAAAATGACGCATCGCAAACCGATCACCCTGCACCACGATGGCGATGGAAAGATGGAAATTTCTCTCGAATTCAGTGTGGGCGATATGGTGCAGCGGCGATACCGTGCCAATGTTTGTATGCAAACGGTTTCACGCATCTGCAGGTGGGTGGTGGTTTATGCTGACTTCACTGACAAACGAATGTTTTTCTAAAGTAAATGGTAAACGGGGGAAATGGAATGAAGCTGGATCAAGTTATGGACTTATCCACCGATTCATCGCGGTCCGAGAATTTTGACACTAGAGCGGGGCCGTTTCCAATCAGAATTGAACGATTTCCAATCAGAATTGAACGTTTTCCAATCAGAATTGAGAATTCTGATTAGAAGTGTTCCCGCTGTAGTGTCAAAATTCTCAGACCGAGTGAATTTGATTCATCGGCTACGTTCATGGACTTATCCATCGATGAACCGAATTCACTCGGTCAGAGAATTTTGACACAAGAGTGGTGCCACTTCTAATCAGAATCGTCCAATCAGAATTGGACGATTCTGATTAGAAATGGCCCCGCTCTAGTGTCAAAATTCTCGGACAGAGAGAATTCTGTTCATTGGTGGATAAGTCTATAGTTTAGATGAACTGTGATGTATTGGATGAACATAGCTGAACTTATTGTTGAGAAAGGTAGATTTTCCTTGTAAAATCTGATCATTTCTTCAAAGATCATCCTCATCCATTTTAAGTGAAACACTTCTCTTGGCCTATGGCCCATGGATGAACCGAATTCACTCGGCCCGAGAATTTTGGCACTAGGGCGCAGCCATTTCCAAACAGCATCTAGACTTTCTTATTGGAAATGGCCCCGCTCTAGTGTCAAAATTCTGGGACCGAGTGAATTCTGTTCATCGGTGGATGAGTCCAAGGACTTATTCACCAGTGAACAAAATTCACTCGGTCCGAGACTTTTGACACTAGAGCGGGACCTTTTCCAATCAGAACTGGACGATTCTGATTGGCAATGGCCTCGCTCTAGTGTAAAAATTCTCGTACCGAATGAATTCGGTTCACTCGGTTGTTTTGTCTATGGACTGTATTTAAAAATGGCTCGATGGTTACGATTGCAAAAAGTTAGGTCCGTATGCCAGTGACACAAATGGGTTGGCGTTTTCGGTTATTGCTGCACATATTGCTTGTTCATCTTTCCGGAAAGCTCAATCGCATTGCGACCCAGTGGACGCACGCCACTCAGGACCGCACCTCACGGCGATGATAACTGGCGCAATTGAAGATTTGTTTTCCATTTCGAAATATGTAAATTTGAATGAGTTTGTTTTCAATTGGTTAGTATAAGATTTACCAACTAATAATGGAGAAACCAATCCGTTTGCATTCTTATTGTACTTCTTATCCACATTCAGCTGGATTCTAAAGCTTCATCTAAATGAAGATAAAATGTCTAATGGACTTTTCCACCGATGAACAGAATTCACTCGGTCCGTGAATTGCGACACTTGACTAGGGTCGTTTCTAATCAGAACTGAACGATGCTAATTGGAAATGGCCTCGCTCTAGTGTCAAAACTCTCGGACCGAGTGAATTCGGCTCATCGGTGGATAAGTTGAAGCAAACTCGTAGGCAACAAGAATGAACTTATCAAGCGGTGAACCGAATTCACTCGGGCCGAGATTTTTGACACTAGAGCGAGGTCATTTCCAATTAGAGTCCTCTAATTCTTATTGGTAACGGCTCCGCTCTAGTGTCAAAATTGTCGGACCGAGTGAATCCAGTTAATCGGTGGATAAGTCCATGGGCTCATCCACCGGTGAACTAAATTCACTAGGTTCGAGAACTAAATCGGGGTTATTTCCAATCAGAATCGTTCAATGCTCATTGAAAACGGCTTCGCTTTACGGATTAGACTAGACTAGACTAGACTAGACTAGACTAGACTAGACTAGACTAGACTAGACTAGACTAGACTAGACTAGACTAGACTAGACTAGACTAGACTAGACTAGACTAGACTAGACTAGACTAGACTAGACTAGACTAGACTAGACTAGACTAGACTAGACTAGACTAGACTAGACTAGACTAGACTAGACTAGACTAGACTAGACTAGACTAGACTAGACTAGACTAGACTAGACTAGACTAGACTAGACTAGACTAGACTAGACTAGACTAGACTAGACTAGACTAGACTAGACTAGACTAGACTAGACTAGACTAGACTAGACTAGACTAGACTAGACTAGACTAGACTAGACTAGACTAGACTAGACTAGACTAGACTAGACTAGACTAGACTAGACTAGACTAGACTAGACTAGACTAGACTAGACTAGACTAGACTAGACTAGACTAGACTAGACTAGACTAGACTAGACTAGACTAGACTAGACTAGACTAGACTAGACTAGACTAGACTAGACTAGACTAGACTAGACTAGACTAGACTAGACTAGACTAGACTAGACTAGACTAGACTAGACTAGACTAGACTAGACTAGACTAGACTAGACTAGACTAGACTAGACTAGACTAGACTAGACTAGACTAGACTAGACTAGACTAGACTAGACTAGACTAGACTAGACTAGACTAGACTAGACTAGACTAGACTAGACTAGACTAGACTAGACTAGACTAGACTAGACTAGACTAGACTAGACTAGACTAGACTAGACTAGACTAGACTAGACTAGACTAGACTAGACTAGACTAGACTAGACTAGACTAGACTAGACTAGACTAGACTAGACTAGACTAGACTAGACTAGACTAGACTAGACTAGACTAGACTAGACTAGACTAGACTAGACTAGACTAGACTAGACTAGACTAGACTAGACTAGACTAGACTAGACTAGACTAGACTAGACTAGACTAGACTAGACTAGACTAGACTAGACTAGACTAGACTAGACTAGACTAGACTAGACTAGACTAGACTAGACTAGACTAGACTAGACTAGACTAGACTAGACTAGACTAGACTAGACTAGACTAGACTAGACTAGACTAGACTAGACTAGACTAGACTAGACTAGACTAGACTAGACTAGACTAGACTAGACTAGACTAGACTAGACTAGACTAGACTAGACTAGACTAGACTAGACTAGACTAGACTAGACTAGACTAGACTAGACTAGACTAGACTAGACTAGACTAGACTAGACTAGACTAGACTAGACTAGACTAGACTAGACTAGACTAGACTAGACTAGACTAGACTAGACTAGACTAGACTAGACTAGACTAGACTAGACTAGACTAGACTAGACTAGACTAGACTAGACTAGACTAGACTAGACTAGACTAGACTAGACTAGACTAGACTAGACTAGACTAGACTAGACTAGACTAGACTAGACTAGACTAGACTAGACTAGACTAGACTAGACTAGACTAGACTAGACTAGACTAGACTAGACTAGACTAGACTAGACTAGACTAGACTAGACTAGACTAGACTAGACTAGACTAGACTAGACTAGACTAGACTAGACTAGACTAGACTAGACTAGACTAGACTAGACTAGACTAGACTAGACTAGACTAGACTAGACTAGACTAGACTAGACTAGACTAGACTAGACTAGACTAGACTAGACTAGACTAGACTAGACTAGACTAGACTAGACTAGGACTAAACAAAACTAGGTCTAGACTAGACTAGACTAGACTAGACTAGGACTAAACAAAACTAGGTCTAGACTAGACTAGACTAGACTAGGACTAAACAAAACTAGGTCTAGACTAGACTAGACTAGACTAGACTAGGACTAAACAAAACTAGGTCTAGACTAGACTAGACTAGACTAGACTAGGACTAAACAAAACTAGGTCTAGACTAGACTAGACTAGACTAGACTAGGACTAAACAAAACTAGGTCTAGACTAGACTAGACTAGACTAGACTAGGACTAAACAAAACTAGGTCTAGACTAGACTAGACTAGACTAGACTAGGACTAAACAAAACTAGGTCTAGACTAGACTAGACTAGACTAGACTAGGACTAAACAAAACTAGGTCTAGACTAGACTAGAGTAGACTGGGACTAGACTAGACTAGAAGCATCCTTGCACAGAGCCAATCATTTCAGAAAGCATTGAAAATTTCCATAACATTGATCCTTACGAAAGACATTCTGATTGCAGCATTCATCATCATGAAGTTCTCCAACTTTTCTTCCGCGCATATATGACATAATTCAAAGCAGCCTCCCAGCTAAAGAGGCACGTCAAGTACCGGCCGACCGCCTTCCAAGAACACAGGAAATAATTCCTAATAATGAAATCACAGAAGCCATGGTCCCGGCGCAAAATCGCCCCGAGCAACGGCTAACTAGATTACCGTTTGTATGCGTGCGGCTTGTGTTGACAAGCAGGCTAGTTTGCTAAACACTAGCTGTCTTTTCCAACTTTCCCATCCTGCTAGTCCTTAACTAACTAGTGTATAGTCCCAGCGGGCTTCCAAAGTATATTTTTCATCGTTCGCCTGCATGTATGCCTCGCTCGTGTCGCGTTGCTGCCGTTGCCGTTGGAGTGTTCTTCTCGTGTGAGCCCGGTCCAAGTAAGACCGCCTGAATGGAATGCAAATGATAAATTTAATATATTCCACACTCGAACGGTTTTGCCTCATTCCACCCCTCCTGGTAGGGGTCTTATCATTTGACCAGCAGAACCAGTAGGATAGTAGGCAGCAGTAAGCAGCAGTCACTGCCAGGCATCCAGAGTTGGTACAGGGCTCAAGCATTCGTGCATAAAACTGCCATTCTATTGCCGCTGCTGCTGCTGCTGCTGCTGCACCATTTTTTCTCGTTTTCCCGGAGATTGAGAGCTTCTCTATCTTATCATATTTCTCGGCAGTGACACCGTGCGCATTTACCGCCACCTACCGGTGTGGCAGTCCGCTTTTCCACCACGAGGTCGGGGTTTTTCATGCTGCGCTGACGGCACGGCAGTGCCCGCTGAACCAAGTGAACCAAATCACCGAGACAAAGTTGGCCATGCTTGACTATGTGTGAGTTCGTGTGTGACTTATACGCTCGCCTCCTTGGTTCCTAGCTCCACTATAGGCGCATCATCGTCATCAGCATCAGAGCATCAGAGCATCGGAGAACGACGTCACAAGCATAATAAATGTACGATAACTTAATCTGCATGTTCTTTTTCGGAGGTGGGGGTGCCCCACTATCCGGATGTCCAAGTCGGAAAGTCCTGTGACGGTGCTGGTGCTGGTGCTGCCACCTACAGCTAGTAGATGACACAACACGACAAGGGGATGAAGCTCCTATGTTCTGTGCCGATTGGACGACACGGTTGATAACATCGTGCTGACAAGCTGCGGCGATAATGGAGCGCAGGAGGCCATGCTGCTGATTGCTGTCAATTTCTAGTGCTCGGCACGGTTTTGCACAGGAACACAGGGGTCGTCGGTATATGTGTCACAGTAGCGCAATGGCTAACCAAGCAGATTCCTATTCTTGTGAGTTTATGAGTTTTTGCTCCAATCTGACAAAGGCTCACTTAATATAATGTATCGATTGTCCAAGTAACCACATGGCACTAATATTAGCCTCGTGAGCTAATACAATACCAATAAAAAACAGACGTGCCCTGTTCAGACCGAGTAAGAGTTCTGTTTCTTTTTGGAGCACTCTAATAAAAAGAAACTCATACTTAACCCATATCCGCCCAGCGTCCTAAGACAGATGCCCCGAACGCCCAGCGTCCTATAAAAAGGGCAGTCCTTTTGATGTGAATATCTACAGAATTATGAAAATTTTAGAATACTTTCTTCAGAGAAGATGTTCTCCACACCCATACCTTGCTCATAATGGACAATATAGTTTGTGACTGGTTCACTAGGTGGCGTAAACGATGCTGCTAAGATCACATATTGTCACGATCTATGAGCTTCATTTCCAATGGGAAAAAAAAAAATTCCCTGGAATCTTGACAATGGTTAATAATTTATAGTTCATTTCTTCGCCAGAGTTGTTAATCAATACATACATAAATCGATGTATGTTTAATTGTATGTTTATATGTATGTACGTATGTATATATGTATGCCGGAACATACGCATAACCGGGAGCATAACTCTGGAATGCGTCAAGAAATTTCAATGAAATTTGGCATACACATTCCTTAGGATGTGGAGGTGGTAGTGGGGGTATTGAAATTCAAGATGGCGGCTTAGGTCCCAAGATGGCGGTCAAAACTCCAGAATATATGCTTTTTAACGGCAATGCTGCTTCGGATACTATGCAATATGGGTATCTATCGATCGGGCTTCATAAGTAGAACTCAAAAATGAATATGCGACGCCATTTTGAAATCCAAGATGGCGGACCATATCCAAGATGGCGGCCACGGAATTCTAGTTTGAACTTTAATAGCATGCAGTATGGGTATCTATCGATCAGGCTTGATGTGTAGAAGTCAAAAATCGATATATGACGCCATTTTTAAATCCAAGATGGCGGACCATATTCAAGATGGCGGCCATGAAATGGTAGTTTGAGCTGTGATATGTTGCAATATGGGTATCTATTGATCGGGCTTCATCAGTAGAAGTTAAAAATCGATATTTGACTCTATTTCGAAATCCAAGATGGCGAACCATATTCAAGATGGCGGCCACGGAATTGTAGTATGATCTTTAATACCATGCAATATGGGTATCTATCGATCGGGCTTGATGTGTAGAAGCCAAAAATCGATATTTGACGCCATTTTGAAACTCAAGATGGCGGACCATATCCAAGATTATGGCCATGAAATGGTAGTTTGAGCTGTGATATCATGCAATATGGGTATCTATCGACCGGGCTTCATGAGTAGAAGTCAAAAATTGATATTTGACTCTATTTCGAAATCCAAGATGGCGGCCATGGAATGATAGTTTGAGCTAAGATACCATACGATATGGGTATTTATCGATCGGGCTTCATAAGTAGAACTCAAACATGAATATCCTACGCCTTTTTGAAATCCAAGATGGCGGACCATATTCAAGATGGCGGCCACGGAATTGTAGTTTGATCTATAATACCATGCAACATGGGTATCTATCGATCGGGCTTGATGTGTAGACGTCAAAAATCGATATTTGACGCCATTTTGGAATCCAAGATGGCGGGCCATGTGGCGGACCATATCCAAGATTGCGGCCACAGTATGGTAGTTTGAGCTATGGTACCATGCAATATGGGTATCTATCGATCGGGTTTTATAAGAAAAAGGGTAGAGGGTCATGGTAGGTAGATGGTAGGGTAGCGGGTAGGGTAAACGGTGGAGCAGTCGGTCGGGTAGAGGGTTTGGGTGAAAGATAGAGTAGAGGGAGTGGAGTAGAAAGTTAGAGTAGACGGTAGGGAGGAGAGTAGAATAGTGGGTAGGGTTGAGGGTAGGAAAAAGGTTAGGGTAGAGAGTAGGGTAGACAGTATGGTTAACCACAATATAGACTAGAGAGTACGGTTAACCGTTATGTGTCCGACAAACTTTTTGCTTTTTTCTACACCGTGCTTTTCAAATGGGAGCTGGGTACCCGGGTACCCTGTCGGCCACATAAGGGTTAAAGGATAGGGCAGTGGTTATGCTAGAGGATAGGGTAGAGGGTAGGTCTGATGGTAGGGTTGTTGGTTATGATAGAGCGTAGGATAGAGGGTTGGAATAGATAGCAAAGCAGACAGCAAGGTAGAGGCTGGAGAGTAGGGTGAAGAATTGATGTGAGATTAGGTGAGCTGGGTTTTTTTTTCGAGATACCTTCAGGAACTCTTTCCAGGATTTCTTCAGGCATTCCTTTCGAGAATCTTCCCATGTTGATTCCCGGGATTGCTTCAGATATTGCTTCCAAGATTGCTGTATGAAAGGATTCTGAAAGGTTCCCTCAGAATTCTATCAGATTTGCCTCTCAGAATTTCTTCAGTAAATCCTCCCGGGATTCCTTCAGGGATTTATTCCAGGAATGTTCTTCCCTCCAGCGTTATGGTTTTCAGACTTTTGTACATAATTCTCAATTAATTGGATGTGTTAATCACCATTAACTGACATTTAGCTGTTTTATTGATGTTTCTTGATGAGCCAATGAAAACTACCAATTTAACGTTGTGACGTTTCGGCTTACCGTTTCTCTTCAGCCATCCTCAGGTAATTTCGATCACCGCAGCAACTTTCACCTCCTTTACTGCTGGACGATCGCGTACCTTTGAGAAGGCGGTACTAGACACTGTGACGACCTTATAGTTGAGATCAAAATACGTATCTGTCAAAGGATACAAATAAAAGGAACAATTTAAATCATGCAAAATTTTTGAAAAGTTTACGTATCGTGAGTGCGTAAAGAGAGTTAGTGGTGCTACTGAAGGAAAAACTCAATTACTTTATTAGAAATCATTATCTGTGAAAAATCTAACTTCTACAGTCAGTGGCGTAGCCAGAAATTGTCTCTGGGAGGCGTTTTCAACGGTCAATGATATATTTTTTTAATTTTACACTTACATTTCGTAAACAGAAATGAGCAATTGTATTCGTAGTTTGAAAATAGCGGCGCAGCCGAACAAATTTTTCGTCTCTAAGCGCTTTATACTGAAAAAATGTTCCACAAATTTTGGCTCTGGGGGGTGGGGGCGGAGCTTTTAACTCTCCCACCTCCCCCCCCCCGTGGCTACGCCAGTATCTACAGTATTTTAACGTTTGGTAATGCTACACATAGTGATTATTTGATTTGAGAAATGTTGAACACTGCAGTCGAAACTAAGGTACACCGGGGCAAGATGAAACAGCGGGTTAACATGATGATTTCTAATGATGATAAACAGTTTGATCGCCATAACACATAGTTTTTGATTCAAACAATCTTTTAGCGAAGGATAAATTTCCAAATTGTATTGGAATCTATTTCAAAACTTCGTGTTTCATCTTGCCCCACCCGTTTCAACTTGCCCCGGTGTACCTTACATGAAATTACAAGAACCTTGCATTACATACTTTTAGGCGTTTATCGGGTTATATTTCCGCCCGAATTTATAAGTCCTTTTTCTATTATTTTTGAGTGGTTATCGTCTCTCTCACTTGTTTAGAGTTGTATTGTATCTGTACGGATCAGAATATAACCATAGCGTAAAAGTTGTGCTGAAATATATCTCGAGAAAACTATCAGATATTGAGGACCTACAATGAAGATTTTTTTGGAACTACACCATAGACATCCATTTTTTCGTCAAATCATGCTTATTTTATTGAAACTTGACCTTTAATAACAAATTTATTTAAAGATTTTAATTGTGAGACACCTTGGGCGTTAACGGGTTAAAGCAGGAAATTTACATGTTTTTTTTATTTGAGGAAGTCCTTAACTTGTCTTCAAGTATACAGTATGCCGAAAACGACACTTCTCTATCGGCTTTGGATCCCGAGATAGAGAAGTTTGAAACTTTACTCGATGACTAGCTCCACCTAGCGGCGAAATCACCAACTAAATGTTGAATCGCCAGATAGGTGTTGTCTTCCTGAACAACTTTGCCGAAAAAGACACTTTTCCATCTGCTTTGAATCCCGAGATAGAGCAGTAACATGTGGTACATCCGGCCCTGGATATCGCATGTGATAACTTACAAGTGCTTCTATTGGCGAGTGTACATAGCAACCACTTCTACATGGCGCTTCTAGCGGCCAAATTGCCAACTAACTGAATGTTAGTTGGCATTGTGTGATAGATCTATTCTAGTAGTACAACATCGCCAAAGAAAGTATGGCGCTATCTTGTAAAACGCCACAGATATTCGCTCACACCCCCAATTGGGTTTTTAAATTTTGACAAATGTATTCATTTTTTGATTTCATAAGAAAGAGCACCTTTTTCTGAGTCACTATGATTTTTTTCAGATTTTTAGAACTTTATTTTAATACCTAAAATCAATTTCAAAGAGATTATTCGAAATCACCTTTTGACAGATGGGCAACTGTTTGACAGCTCCGCCCAGTACAAAATGCAACGAGGGGTGATTCGACAAATCGCTCCCATACAAACTTCAACTTAATTTTTAAATAGGTTCCCGGGCACCAAAATTCATGAAAATTTGGATTTCGGCTCAGTTTGGCATGTAGATTCAGAATATGGAATTATCTAAACACCGCTAAAGAGTGAGAAATGGACAAATTGAGGTGAAATTTGCGAAAAAGTTACTCGTCCTCTCGGTGAGACTCGAACTCACGACTCCTACTCACTAGACAGACGTAGCTGCTAACCTGAATTCAAGTTCAACACAAAATTCCGAGGTTATCTTTTCCACAGATTGCACCCCTTTCGGATGGAATGAGATGTACATCCACACTACGCATATATTGTATATGTAAAGCCTAGGCGAGAGCGCATTGTTTTTGTGTGTTGGAAGTCCACACACCTCTCATCGACGACTGTGTCGAAGAGATCGCGCGGTGAGCGGAAAGCTTCCAATGGGTCGCGACGTTCTCAAACGACCGGTTACGGAACATGAGTCCGTTGCTCGATGACATAATTAAATTAATTAATTATCGATTTTTGCGGCTTAACCAGCCGAATGGAAGTTTTACTTTATTCCAAAAGCTAGACTTTACATATACTGGCGTGAGTGAGAAATGGACAAATTGAGGTGAAATTTGCGAAAAAGTTACTCGTCCTCTCGGTGAGACTCGAACTCACGACTCCTACTCACTAGACAGGCGCGTTGCCGCTACGCCACGAGAAGACTCGAAGACGTAGCTGCTAACCTGAATTCAAGTTCAACACAAAATTCCGAGGTTATCTTTTCCACAGATTGCAATGCGCTCTCGCCTAGGCTTTACATATACAATATATGCGTAGTGTGGATGTACATCTCATTCCATCCGAAAGGGGTGCAATCTGTGGAAAAGATAACCTCGAAATTTTGTGTTGAACTTGAATTCAGGTTAGCAGCTACGTCTTCGAGTCTTCTCGTGGCGTAGCGGCAACGCGCCTGTCTAGTGAGTAGGAGTCGTGAGTTCGAGTCTCACCGAGAGGACGAGTAACTTTTTCGCAAATTTCACCTCAATTTGTCCATTTCTCACTCACGCCAGTATATGTAAAGTCTAGCTTTTGGAATAAAGTAAAACTTCCATTCGGCTGGTTAAGCCGCAAAAATCGATAATTAATTAATTTAATTATGTCACCGCTAAAGAAGCCAATTAGGCGAAATCCCATAAAAGACAAGACACGGACACGTTCAATGCTTCCAGTGAGCTATTCGCTCTTTGAAGGAAGCACGACACTAGACAACGGACTAGCATGCAACGCCCAGTGGCACAGCCGAAAACTTTTCCTGACAGCTGCGCGGGAATCGAACCCGCGCTCCTTAGCACGATGCGACTAAGTGCTTGGTGACACTAGCCGCACGACCACGAAGCTACCCAACAAACAATATCGTTGTACAATAGATGAATAAGCCGCTGTTAAGCTTGTTTTTGAACATTTTGGCTGAATAAGCTGTAATTCAGCTATCATTGTTACTTGGGTATGGGAATCCTACAACCCGGATTCCTACTGCACCCCCGAAGCAACCGTGTAGTAGGAGTCTAGACTGTAGTTGTATAGGGCACTGCATTGTTTTGATTTTGTATGGGATTTTGACGTTTCTTGGCCTTGCTGTTTACAAAATTTCTGCAAGAGTGGAAGAGAAGGAGAGAATTTTATGCAGTGCCCAATAGGAAACTACTCCGATTTATATACGAGCAATTCTTCTGGCGGTTCTTTTCGGCATTTGCCCAGAATCTTTCTTAACTGTTTTTTTTTCGGAATTTCTCAGGTAACTCTTTCAACAACTCCTCTGACAGTTTATATGAATATTTAATAAGAATTTTCTGAGGAAATTGTTATAGCAATTTTAAGGTAGTTTCTATGATCACTTTCTGGCATTTTTTTCTCAACATTTTTCTCCAAAAATTCTAATAGAAGTTTTTCTTTTCATTTTTTTAAGAATTCCTCCGCTAAATTATATTAAAATTTCTCTACCAGTTCTATTAGGCAATTTCTCAAGTAATTCATCCGGTAATCTCATAACTTTATACAAGGAAAATTCCGAAAGAGTTTCCATGACGATTCCGAATGAATTTTTAGAAGATCTTCCGAAAAAAAAATCTGAATGAATATCATAGAAGTTTTCAGATTAATTTCTTAAGGTAATGCTTCTAGGTTATTCTTCAAATTTCTGAAGGAAATGCCAGAATATGTGCAGAATAAATCGCTGGAAAAATTGGTAAGTGAATCACCGGAGAGATTTCTAAAAAAACTGCCAGAGGAATTCCTTAATAACATTTCGTAGAACTTTTGAAAGAAATCATCAGATAATTCCTGAAAAATATGTCGGAGCTAAACGTGAACGAAATCTTTTAAGAAACATTTTAGGGGAATCCTTTAAAAATTCACCCCGGAATTTCTTCAGACATCTATTCAAGGATTACCCAACAAATTGCACCTGGAAAACCGCTACAGACTTTTTAAAAACATTCAAGGATTCATTCGGAAATTTTCTCCATGGATTTCCTGATTCTTGATATTTTTAAATAATCATCAAAGAATGTTTTAGGTTTTTCTTCAGTACATCATACATGGATTCCTTCGGAAATACTTTCAGTGATTCCTTGAGAAAATCATAGATTCTTCCAATAATTTATCCAATATTTTTTTTAGAAAATCTTTTACAGATTTTCAGAAATTTTACAAAATTTTTTGCAGGAGATCTTCCAAAGATTTTATTAGATTTTTTTTGCTAATCCTTCAAAAGTTTTTTATTCCTTCCAAAACCAGACCCCTAAGAAATTATCAGTGAAATTTGGCCTTGAAATCTATCAAAGTTTGTTTCAGAAACTCCTGTGGCGATTTTTTTAAAGAAATTCTTCCAGGGATTCTTCAAGAAATTTGTCCAGGGCTTATTTTAGGTTTTCCCTGATAATATTCTCCTGAAATTTCTCCAAAAATTCATTTAGCTAGATTTCTATGAATACTTTCTGTAAACCCTCCCAGGAATTAATTGAGAGATTCGTTTAAAAAGTTTTACAGGGCTTTCTTTAAAAAAATGTTTAAAGGTTTTTCAATAAATTTTTCTAGTGTTTTCTTGAGATTTTTTTTCCAGATGTTCCTTCAGAAATTTTTTTAACTGTTTTCTCAATCTCCAAATATTTGTTCGCGAGTTTCTTCAGGGATTCCATTGAATATTACTACGGGAAATATCCAGACATTTATTGAGGGATTCATTCTGAGAATCCTGCAGAAATTCCTTCAGAGACTCTTGCAATACTATTACCAATGATTCAGGTAGGAATTACCCCAAAAAATTGTTGCAGCAGTTCATACAGAGGGCCCTTCAGGATTTCCTACAGATATTCCTTCAAATATTACCTCAAAAATTTAGGCGGCATTATCTCTAAAGCTAACTCCGATAATTTCTTAGAAAATATTTCCTGAAATTTCAACAGAATTCCATTCAAAATTATCTCTAGAGTTTTTTTTTTATAGGGACCTTTGCAGCCGCTTATGCGTTTTCCAGGCATTTCTTCGGGATTTGTTTTTTCAGATGTTCATCCAAAGATTCTTCCAGGAATGCTTTCAAAAAATAACCCATTAATTTATTTGAAGGATTTCGCAAGAAATGTTCCTATAAATCCCTCAGTATTTTTCTTCTCAGAATTCGACTAAGGGTTTCCCGAGAAGTTTCTTCAGGACGCTCTTAAGAAGTACCACCTAGGATTGCTTCAAGAACTTCATTGGTATTTTTCCGTATATACTTCCAGTGCTTCAGTCAAAAGTACTTCCTAAGATTTCTGCAGGGATTCTGCCGAAGATTCCTTCCAATATTCCTTCAGGGTGTCTTTCAGGGATTCCAGCTGGGACTCCTGATTTTTTTTTTTTTTTTTGAGAATTTGCTTTATCTTCAGAGATTTCTCACAAAAAAGCAGGACTTGGATGCCTGCTATCTGTGGTCTGGTCTAGTCCTAGTCCTAGTCCTAGACTTAGCCCTACTCCTAGTCCTAGTTCCAGTCTGAGTCCTAGTTCTAGTCTTTGTCCTAGTTCTAGTTTTATTCCTAGCCCTAGCCCTAGTTCTAAACTTAGTCCTAGTACTGTTCATAGTCCTAGTTCTAGTCTGAGTCCTAGTGTTAGTCCTATTCCTAGTCCTAGTGCTAGTCCTAGTCTTAGTCCTAGTTCTAGTCTTTGTCCCAGTTCTAGTTTTAATCCTAGCTCTAGACCTTGTTCCAAACTTGGTCCTAGTACTGTTCTTAGCCCTAGCCTAAGTCCTAGTTCTAGTCTGAATCCTAGTGCTAGTCCTTGTCCTAGTTATTTCTTCAGGTGTTTCAGCAACCGATTTCTTTGAAAGTTTTCTCATGAAGTTTTCCTTTACAAATTCTGCAGGTTGCTTCGCAAATTCTTCCCAGGGCTTCTCCAAAAAATCATTGAGAAATTCATACGAAGAGTTTTTTTTTTGGAATGTCTTTAGATATGTCTGCAGAATCTGTTCAGATGTTACTTCTAGGATTTTTCAAAAGTTCCAGAAACTGCACAAAAAATTATAATTAACTCTTCAAGAAATCCATGGAGAAAAACTATCGGAGATGCCCAAGAAAACACAGAAAAGAAATTATTAGAAATTTTCAAGAGAATAGCCTACACAGAAACTCCTGAAGCAATTTCGGAAGTTATCTCTTAATGAATGCCAACGAAAATACCTAGGAGAATATCTGAAGAAACACCCTAGGACACCTTCTTACTTTCCTGAAAACATCTTGAGAGACTTCTGGAGGAACTCTGCAAGTAGTTCCAAGGAAAAAAAATGCTTGAGGAATTTCTGAAAGGATACCTGAAACATTCATAGAGGAATTTTTGAAATTAAACCTAGAATAATTGAAGAACTATCTGCAGGTAAAATGTAAAAAAGTCTCGAAAAACTCCTTAAAAATACGAATCAATTGATTCAGGAATAATTTTTACAGCAATTGATGAAAAAACCTTTGGGGAAAAAATCTGACAAAATCCCTGAAAGAAGGCCTGAATCAACCAAAAGCAGTGCGTGCCAAAATACCTGAAAAAACTATTGGATAAACCCCTGGAAGAACTTCAAAAATAATTTCTTAAGAATTTTAAATCTAAAGGAACCTCTGGAGAAATTCAAAATATAATTTCTGGAAAGTTTCTGGTGAAATTTCCGAAAGAATCTCCGAAACTTTGCTCCTGAAATTGGAATTTGGGAAGAAACGTTTGAGTGAACTCCTGAAGAAAAACCCTGGAAAAAATCATAGAAAAATTTCAGGAGAAGTCCCATAGGAAAACTCCGGGGAAAAAATCCAAAAATATTCATGACGGAATTGCTTCGATTTTATATTTCTTTTTTTTTTCCTAGGAACACTTTCTACATTTTCTTCAGAAATTCTGTCGGCAGTTTTCGGAACAGTTCCCTTTTTAATCTATTCAAGTGTTTCTCTGGAAATTTGTTGTGTAACTCTCCGGCAATTCCTCGGGTATTTCTCTTACAAAGTCAGGAATTTTTACTAATCTAGGAGTCCGACAATTCCTTTAGAAATTTTTTCGAAAATGTAATTTTTTCGTAAATGAAAGAAACTGCCAACGAAAATTCCGCCAAAAAAATCCGGGAAGATTATTAAAGAAATTTAAGAAAATCCTAAGTAACATGCTAAAAAAAATCTTAAATAAATAAACGGTTGACTTTCCGAAAGCAGAGAATTTTTTGAAAAAGCCTTGAAAGAATTGCCGAAGAAATTCTAAAGATATTTCTAGAAGTACTCTTTCAGAAATTTTCGGAAAGGTTCAGACTTGGAAGGGATAGACGAAGGCATTTCTAAATAAATTGTCAGAGTAGTTACCAAATCAAGCAACGAGAAAATTGCTGAAGAAATTATTCAAGAAATTTTGAAATAAATGGTCTAAAGACACTTTCCAAAAAAATGCCGGAAAATTCTTAATTTTTTTTTTTTGAGAAATTCTCAAATGCTAATGCGGAAGAAATTTCAAAAGCAATTGCCATAAGAATACTTAAAGATATTGCCGGAGGAATTTCATAGCCAATCATAGGATAAATTTCTGAACATTCCGAAGTTTTCTCGAGGAATTTCTTCATTACATTTTCAGAAGAGTTCCCAAGAGCATTTCTGGAATTCTGAAGAAAGCTCAGAAATTCCCAAAAAAATCCAGAGAATTACTGAAGAAGTGACTGGAGGAATTCCTTAAAGAATTTCCGAATGAATTTCAAAAAAAAATTTCAAAAGAATACCTACAGACACTTTCACAGCCCTTTTCAATGTTATTGCCTTGAAAATTCTTGAAGAAACTCTAGTGCATTCTCTTTGCTGATCTTGAACCGCCCTGGGAACCACCGTTCGGCCATCAGCCACGCTTGAGTCGTCAAACTGTGAATGCGAATGCGACTTCAAGATGAGAAACCTTCGTTGTCATGCAGATAAACGCATCGTATTCGAGCAATTTGTCAGAAACCTCTGGAATCGCAGTGCCAAAGTAAACGACGACACTTGCGTCGCTTTCTCCTATCCATGGTACATTCTGGGCGCCCAAGAATGGGAAATTCTTGAAGGAATTCGTGCAGAAGCTCCTGGAGAAATACCACGAGGAATTCCTGGAGGAATCCCAAAACGAATGCTTGGAAGAATCTCAGGAGGAGTCCCAAGTGGAATTTGTATAGGAACTCCAGGAGAAATTTCTGGAACAATCCCAAGAGGAATGCTAAGAAGAATCTAATGAGTTCCTCCTGGAAGAATCCCAGAAGGAATGCCTTGAAGAGTTCAAGAAGGAATTCGTGGGGGAATCTAAGAAGAGATTTCCAGAGGAATCCCGGGAGAAATCCTTGGAAAAACTGGTGGAGGAATTTCCGGAGGAATTACTCGAGGAATCGCAGGAGAAATTCCTTGAGGAATCTCAGGAGGATTTCCTGAAAGAATCCTATGAGCATTTCTTTGAGGAATCTCAGGAGGAATTCCTGGGAAAATCCCTGGTGAAGTTCCCGGAGGAATCTCAGGAGGAGAACCAATAGAAATCTTAGGGGCAATTCCTGAAGGAATCCCAGATAAAATTCCAGTAAGAATCCTAGAAGGAATTCATGGAGGAATTATAAGAGAAATGCTTAAAAAATCCAAGTAAGAATCCAACAAGAAATTCGTGGAGGAATCTAAGGAAAAACTATAAAGGAATCCCTAGAGGATCTGCTGCATAAATCCCAGGAGCATTTTTTGGAATCATCCCAGAAAAAATCCTGTTGAAATCCTATGAGGAACCCCAGGTGGAATGTCTGTAAGAATTCCAAGAGCAATTCCTAGAGGAATCCCAACATGAATTCCTTGAGGAATCCTATGAAGAATTCTTGGAGGAATCCCGGCGGGAATTCCTGGAAGTTCCTGGTAGAATCCCATGAGTAATTTCTGAAAGAATCTCAAAATGAAGAATTCTTTAAAGAATACCAAGAGAATTTCTCTAAGGGATCTCAAGAGGGTCTTCTGGTGGAATCTGAAGAGGAATTCCTGGAAGAATACCTCGTGGAAGTTCCGGAGGAATCCCAAGAGGAATTCCTGGAGGAATCCCATGAGAAAAATCTATAGGAATCTTAGATGACGGAATCCCAGATGAAATTCTAGTTATAATCCTAGAAGGAATACATGGAAGAATCCCTGGAGGAATTCCTGGAGGAATTCTAGGAAGAATTCATGGAGGATTCCCAGGAGGAATTCATGAAGGAATGCTTGAAGAAATTCCTGACGGAGTCCCTGGAGGAAATCCTGGAGATATTCCTAGAGAAACCCCTGGAGGAATTTCTGGAGGAATCCCTGGAGGAATCCTTGGAGGAGTTCCTGAGGAATTCCAGGAGAAATTCCTGGAGGAATTCCAAAAAGAATACTAGGAGGAATTCCTGGAGATTTCCCAGGAGGAATTTCAGGAGATATTTTGGGATAAATATCAGGAGGAATCCCTCGAGATATCGCAGGTGGAAAAAGTCCCAGGAGAAATTTTTGTTAAAATCCTAGGAAGAATTCCTGTTGAAACCCCAGAAGAAATTCACGGAGGAATCCCAGAATAAACTCCAGAAGAGGATTTGCAGGGATTCCAAGAGGATTCTCAGGAGGAATTCCTGTAGGAATCCCGCAAAAAGCTCCTGAACGAATTTCAGAAGGATTTCCTGGATAAATCCCAGGCTAGTCTAGTCTAGTCTAGACAAACCTAACGCACTCCAAGCAACAATCAGAGTATTTTCCCGTATTGTTTAGTATAGTCTAGTCCTAGTCTAGTCTGATCTTGTCTAGTCCTAGTCTAGTCTAGTCTAGTCTAGTCTAGTCTAACTAACAAGACTAAGTTCAATGACAAATAAAGTAACGATTGAGTTGTTGCCAAGCACATATGCTCGAGGCACGACACGTAGTTTGTCAATGTCCTTCTTACTGAAAGTGGCGAACACTGGATTCACACAATTAGCTGGAGTAAATACCCCTTAGTGAAGTAAGGTTATCTCTGAATTCGTACGTGGCACAAATGGTTAATTTACTTGGACAATTGTAAACTATAATAAAAAAAAAAGAAAAAAAAAACTTGAAAAATTTGGCGAGGCTTTCTAGTGTCTATCGTAATCAACTTATTATTAAAACAATCCATCCATATTTAAGCATCTGGCTGGTGCCATCATTAGTGAAGTGGTCGATTCGAAAGGGACGAACATAAGCTGTTCACAATCAGCGATAATTTCCCAATCAAATATGCAAATTAGCCTCGAATCACCTTCATCAATCATTACCGCAGCATACATATATCAAGGGTCGCTGCTGTCACCGTTGTCATAAATAGGGAATCGCGCCACTTGGGCGGTGGTTCTATATTCGTCTGTTTTCCACTATAACTCAGTCAAATTTGAACCAATTGGCATAACTTTTGGAATGTGGTGAGATAGGTATAGTATCTACACGTGTACAACATTTCAAGTCAATTGGTTCAAAATTGACTGAGTTATAGTGGCAAACAGACGAATATAGAAGCCACCGCCCAAGTAGCGCGATACCCTAGTTCATTATCACAATAATAGCAAATGGGTTAATTGAATCGAAGCAGGCGCGTCGTTGATTGATTGTTTATCGTTTAAACGTTCCTACCTTTGCGCCATCTACCTTCTAGCGGGGGAATTATCAAGCCATCAATTCTCGATTTAGTAATGATCACCATCAACTAAACAGCATCGTCGAAACACACACTCACACACTTACACTTCCATTTGCCTACTTCGCTCGGGACCAAAAGCGATGCCTAAAATCTCACACGTTACTTTTAATTGGCTTATGTCGTTCAGTTCGTTGTTTGTTCTTATCTCTATTTCTGTACCTTTTCATGTTCTTTTTGCTTGCATATTGTCTTTCTCTTTTTGGAAGTACTCAATCGTATTTTTGGTGAGGGATTTCCATTTTTTTTGTTTCAAATAATTTTATAAAATTCAAAGTATGACCAAATGATCTCTCATCCTGTAAATTCGTGTTTGTGAATGTCCCGTTTTCTATTCCGAATTGACTATCATTCTTTCTATCTTTGTCTCGAAGTAATAACTACAGGTGACATCAAACTTTTTAGCAACCGATCCAACCATACCTCTCTGTAAATACGTTGAAGTGTTCCTATGCCGAGCATTGTGCGATCGCAATGTGCGCCTCTATTTTATAAGCATTTTGATATATTGTCTCCTTCCGGTAGTGTGTCAATTTTGTTGAACAAAATCCAAACAATAATACAAAATCTCCGTAGTTAGTAACGATGGCTGGGTAAACAACGCAATTCACTGCAAAACGAATACCGAGAACAACAACAACAGTGACAAAACCACAAATGTTTCGCTGAGAAGGAGACGAAATTTCTCACGCTGCCAACACGCACACCAATAAACATCCGAACACGATCACATATACATGAAAAAAAAAACCGATTGCTAGTCATCATCCACCCGCCCCTCCGATTCTTCCAAGTAGTAGATTTGGTACCTTTCTGCAACCCCCCGTTCGATCGTTCGTTCCATAAAACGTCATGTCATGGCTTCCCTCGATCCGATTCCGTTCGGAGGGAGCACGTTCCGCATAAGCAACTTTATCTGTCAAGTATGATTTTGCGTTTGATTCTTTACGACTTGTATACTTTTCCAAGTTTATTAGTTCGACTGTTTTCGCTCTCTCTCTTTCTTCTCTCTTAGATTGGTAATTGGAATGCTGTCCTTGCGAATCCCAAATTTCTAGCTTATGGTTTACGGAATTCCCTTCTTTGGATCGAAATTTTCCTCTTAAATAAACAGTTTGTTTTTACTTTTGTATAGTGAAAGTTTGGAATCGAAGTTTAACGGAATGCTGTTACATAAGTTTGTTTGGTATTATATAAGAACCGATGCCGAATCGATCGTCCAGTTATACTACATCGAGTTATGTAAAAGTTGTTAAATAGGTTATGGACTAATCAGCGTTTGTAAGTGTATTTTGTAAATGACAAAAAAAACGGTTCGAGTGCATGTTTTTTATATTGTAAATGAAAAGTTCCAGTGTATTGTACGTCCCTTTGAAACCGAAAATCAATTTCGTACCTGTAGTTACAAGAAGCCAATTAAAATCAGTTCAAACGAATTGAATGTGATGTTCCCGAGAAACTCATCAAAAGAAAACAAAAACAATTCCAAGTGCAAGAAACCTTCCAACTAATACCACAACTGGATGTAAGTTAAAAAATAACGCATCATCACAGTAAGCTGTCAGACACGCCTTTTAAACTAACAAACAAATACACAATCGTCACACGAGAACGAACTGTCATGCTACACTAGCGCCACCAGGTATCTAACCGGCCACCTGTCACTAACGAACAAACAAACAACAGATCACCATAACAACCACCACCATGCCATGCTCACCAGCGCCTGCTACCACCACAACAACCAACACCTATACTGTACCTTCCATCTCCTTTCCGAAAACAGTAAAACCGAATGCAAAACCGAAGCGATCAGAACGGTCTCTTAATCAACAATCTTCTTCTTTTCTCTTTCTGTCCTTCCTCCACTTCAACTTCCACCAATCAAAAACTTCCACAACTACAAACAACCCCCCTCAAAAAACTAACTCCACGCCCCACCCAAAAATCCTGCCCTCCCCCCGCCTACTTCAAACCCCGATCCAGGTGGCAAAAAGAACAACAACTTCGACGACAGTCTGACGCTCCGGATGCACCGCGGCAAAGGCGTCGGAGCCCTGATGGCGTCCACCATGCGCACGCACAACATGCTCATCGAAGGTTCGGCCGTACGGCCTACCAGCGTTAACAGCGCGTCCTCCACCGCCAACGCAAACCCCCAGATCTCGATATCCTGCCCCAGTGGGAACACGTCCCATCTGACCAGTCCCACCGTATCACTGGGGTCATCGCTCCAGATCAACCTGCCGTCGCAACACAACGGAGGCAGCAGTAATGGCGGTGGCGGTGGCGGTTCCGGCTCCGTACGGTACCCTCCCAGCCGGCCCAACTCGCGGCGGAAATCCGTCTTCAAGGAAGCCCCGGCCGGAATCTCCCGGGACCTGTCGCCCAACTCGTCCAAGAAACTTGGCAAAAAGCACCTCAAAGTGCAGGTCAAGCGGTTTCGCATGGAAACCAAAGCGGCCAAAACCCTAGCCATCATAGTAGGCGGTTTCATCATCTGCTGGCTGCCGTTCTTCACCATGTACCTCATCAGGGCCTTCTGCGATGACTGCATCAACGACACCCTGTTCTCGATCCTCTTCTGGCTCGGGTACTGCAACTCGGCCGTCAACCCCTTCATCTACGCTCTCTTCTCGCGTGACTTCCGGCAGGCCTTCAAACGGATCATCATGCGGTGCTTCTGCTGGAAGCGCTTCAAGATCAACCTCCTGAAGAAGTCCTCCACCACGCAGCATACCAACAATCACAGCTACAGCCCGTCGGCCTTCACTCCGCTGGCGTCCACGCCCCGGACCGAACTGGACAACACCGTGTTCAGATGACGATCCTTCAGCTCGCTGGAACCACCGACTCCACCGTACGGCTCCGCGAAGAAGTCCACGTCGCCGTCCGGAGCCGGGCCGGGCCTGTTTCGGTCCACTTCGGTGCGGGCGCCACCAAGGGCGTCCACAGAGATCCACCTGGCACGCCGTCCGACCGTGATCGAGTACCAGCTAGGGGCGGGCGGTGGAGGAACAGCTCGGACGCAACGGGTCATCGCCGAGGAGGATCAGACGATCGAGCAGGATGACGAACCTTCGTCGGTAGGGACCTTGGATAGAAGCGGGAAAACGATAACGAGCTTGTAAGGGTGGGATGGGGCGGTAGACCAGGGGTGGTTGGCTAAGATTACGAGGGTGACAAACAGGTTTATGGGAGTGGTCTAGGTTGGAAATGATGGAAAGGGTTTTTTTTTCGATGAAAGGTAAGTGAAATCGCTTAGCCTGTGCTTGTTTTACGGGACAGATCTTCTCAGCTTAGTGGTACAAACAAAGAGTTTTCGATTTCTGTGATGACAACAGATTCCTTTAACGAAAACATCACGACAAAAAGGCTTTCATACGGAAAGTGCTGATGTTACCACCGGGTGCAAGATTCACGTTTAGCTTGTCAAACGTTTCTAGTGGTCTATGATCTCGGGTTTGTAACGTGCTGTTGCGTGTACTTCGCAATCAATTGTCCAGGATTAAACTCGCCTAGTATTGCAATTGTAAACTCGAAAACTACTGAATCGAGCGAGTGTATTTACCTAGTTGTTTTTGCGGGCTGGATTGGTTCGTGGCTGTCAATCTCCAATCTCGGTCACGCCCAACGCTCTCCTGATCGCGCTCCACCTGATTCGCCCACCCTGACCGCTGCCCTTCAGGTCTTCTTGTATCGTGCGAATCTCTTGCGAACAATAGTTCTGCTGAGTTGCTTTCCGGCCTTATCACAACATGCTCTGCCCAACGTATTCTTCCAGCTTTTGTCACTATCCGGCTATATGATTCGCAGTAGAGTGCAGCGAGCCCGAGGTTCATCCTTCTCTGCCATACATCGTTCTCCAGTACACCGCCAAAGACGGTCCTAAGCTAGGTCCTAAGCACTCGAAGCCCGAACACTCCGAGTACTTGTATGATCCTCCGAGATAGACGAAGTCCTCCAGCAACTCTAAAGTGTTCCCGTCTATTGTAACACCGCTGCCTAGTCTTGCTTTCTCGTCCGTGATTCCTACTGACAGCATGCACTTCGTTTTTGACGCGCTTACACTCAGTCCGATCTTTGCTGGTAACATAAGGCTGAATTTCAAAAGGCTGAATGCACAAAAGGCTGAATTCGAAAGGCTGACATTAAGAAACTGTATCATAAGGCTGAAATTACAAAAGGCAAAAAAAATATGAAAATGCATGTATAAATTATAGTACTTCATCCTTTTCTTGGAGTTACGCCCCAACTGAGACAAAGCCTTCTTCTCAGCATGGCATATTGTGTAACAAGGATAAAGATACTCAATGCCAAAGGGAGTTAATAAAATTTTCACAATGAAAAATTCTCTGAAAAGTTTGAAACTGAGCTTAGTAAATAGACTAATAATGCATAACAACGAACACAAAAAGGTACTGATAATAATTATATCGTTAATTTTTCCTTCTTGTTTAATATTGAGAATAGGATTTGGAACGACGGATATCTTCGGAGGAGAAGACTTGAATTCACAATAAACGTTTATTTTACGTCCGAACAGCTTGAGCACTTGAGAGGAACTGGTTAGGAAATTTTCCTAACAAACTGTGTAACCAAGGGCGTTGTTAAGGGTCGCAACCGTTACCGATTGCCTACTTCAACATTTAAGCTATTCTTTCGAGTCTGTTTTGGAGATTGTTGTCATTACGGCTACGCGACACGAATGCACCCTTCAGGTGTAAAGTGTCGTAAATACATTAACAAACAACAAGCAAACATTACGGCTACAAAACAATAACATCAGAGATTTTCTCTTCTTTTGAGAAATACAGTCTTAGTATTATAGACGTTCAATAACGCATAGCAATTTGACCAGTCGTAAAACTTTCCTATTCAGATTAAGCATGTTTTGAGTGTAGAATGTTCCCCCAAAATGAATTAGTTTGGTCAACAATGAACTTGGGGAAGGTAGGACGGTCAAGCAAAACAGTGCCACGGTTGGGTAATCGCCAACAAGCAAATTTTCAAATCAAGCCTAACTTTACCAAACCGTATCTAACAAGATACATAAACGGACACGACATAAATATCACAAGGCAGGCTAGTAACCTATGTAAACATCATTTTTGGATGTAAACATGTGACGTCGTTCTTATCGTTTTACGTTGATCAAATTGGTGAGGAGTACTAGATTATTGAGGAAACGCCTATGAACGATTTGAATTACGTCATCAAAAAACTGTCAGATTTCCGGAAGGTATCACCTTCTAAATATTGTACGCCATGTAAACGGAGAAAATCGAAGGGGAAGTTCGCTGTTCCCATAGCAACTCATACATTGCGCATTCAGAAACGTGAAAAAAAAATTCACAAATCATCCCCAAAGGTGAGTGATACAAGTAGTCCTTAACGAAATTTAGCGCCTCATGTGAAAATCTCTTTTTTGTTTACATATGTTACATACGGTATTTGGTAAAGTTAGGCTTGAAATAGACCGTAAAATCAGTGGATGTATATAATTATTCCCAATTAGAGTGATACGTCTGTTTGTCTAAGTTGTTAGTGTTGAGGTTAGTCTCTAGGCTAACTAAAAAAATACTCGAATCTTAAGTCGAATCACTATTTCAGCCTTAGGGAACGTCCATAAATTACGTCACGCAAAAATTGCCAATTTTCAACCCCCCCTCCCCCCTATGTCACACATTTTGTATGAGACCACTTACATTTTTGTATGGGTTGTCACACTTTACTGAACCCCCCCTCCCCCCCTTAAAGCGTGACGTAATTTATGGACGTTCCCTTACGTTATTTCAGCTTTTCGATGCATTCGGCTTTTTGTAATTTCATCCTTTAGTGTTTCAGCTTTTTTTATTTCAGCCTTTTGTAATTCAGCCTTGTTGTAAGTAAGGATTTTCCTAGAATCCTGAGATATACTACTCCATATCTATGAGACGGATTGTCTCAGAGTTCCGAGAGGAATTACCCCAGAATCCTATGATAAATTGTATCAAAATTCTAAGGGAAGTTTTCCCTGGGGATTGTCCCAAAATGTTCCAGAATCCTAAGATGAATTCTTCCAGAATCCTGAGAGGAATTCCAAGAGTGGTTCTTCCACATTCTTGAGATAAATTGTGAGAGATTCTCACAAAAGCAAAAGATTTTCGAATTCCTAGGTTGAATTCCCCAAGAAACTTGAAAGGATTTACCCTAAATCCTGAAAAGGGTAGCATAAAACTCTAAGAAGGATTACTCCTGAATCCTGAGAAAGGTTTCCTCAAAATACTGGGCGGGATTGCCAAAGAAATCTGAGATGTGCTCTCACAGTATTCTGGGAGGTAGGACACCATAATCTTGAGAAGAATTCCTTCAGAATCCTTTAAAGTATTCTCCCGGAATTCTTAAAATATGCTGGGTGGAATCCATTAGAATGCTGAGAATAATTCAGCCAAAATTCCGAAAGGTGATTCCCCAGCATCTTGAGAGGGATTATAAGAGGGGTAATTCCAGATACTCGAGAGAAATATATCTAGAAACCTAAAAGATTTTTTTTTCGAAAATCTGATAAGGATTCTCCCTGGAAGGGATTACGAAAACTTATAGAATGGACTTCCTCAGCATCCTGAGAAGGATTTCTGGAGGTATTCTTACATAAAACAGAAAATTACCGCAGATTCCTGAAAGACATTCCCCTAGAATATTTGAAATGACTCTCCTAAACTTCTGAAAGGGATTGTCCCAGAACTCTGAGAGTGATTCCTCTAAAAAAATCTAAACTATTACACCAGAATCTCTAAAAAATTCCCATAAACTTGTCAGGGGGTTTCCCTGATTACTAAGAGGAATTCCCACCGAATCCTGAAAGTGATTTCTGGGAGCAACTCCACCAGAACACAGAAAACATAATTCTACTGGGATTCTTGTAGAATGCTGTGAAGGATTTCTTGTGAACCCTAAGAGGAAATACAAAATCTATGCGAGGGTTTCTCCAAAATCCAAATTTCTCTAGAGAAGTCTGCCCAGAATCTCGTGAGAGATTCTTCAGTAGTTAATAATTCTGAAAGAAAGTGCCCTAGCATCTTGAAAAATATAGCCCCAGAATCCTAAGGATTTCTCCAGATCCAGAATCATGAGACAAGTTCCCCAGAATCTAGAGAAAAATTTCCCCAGAATCCTGTCGGGGATTACCCCAGGAAGCCGAATTTTCAGAGAATTTGGGGAAGAGTATCCGCAGAATACTTAGTGATATTCCCGCAGAATTTTTAAAGGATTTTACGCAGAATCCTGAGACGGAATCTAGTAATCCTGTGTGTGATTTTCCCAGAATTCTAAGAAAGATTCCCCCACAATTTTGAGAGGAACTTCGCCACCATTTTGAGAATGCTGAGTAAGATTCTCCAAGAAGTCTGAGAGGAGTTCCTGAAAATGCTGAGAAGGATTTCTTTAGAATACGGAGTGGGATCCTAAGTGAGTCCAGATCATCCAGAAATTTCTTAGAATCCTGAAAGGGATCCCTGGAAAGGAATACCCCAAATTCCCTTAGAATCGACAGATTCCCAAGAATTATGATAGGTATTCCCATATTATACTGTTGAAGAAAAATCCTCCAGAATTTTTAAAGAGGCTCTTCCATAATTCTGAGGACTCCTCTAAAATTTTGTGAAAGGTTCCTCCAAAATGCTGAAAATTATCAAACCAGCATCCTGAGAGACTTTATCCCAGAAAAGATAGAAAAACTCTCTCAATAGGAATTGTCCCTAAATTCTATTAAGGATTTCTCTAGAATTCTGGGAGATATTACTCCAGTTTTCTGACATGGATTCGCTCAGAACCTTTATAGGAATTCCTCCAGAATCCTGAGAGATTTCCTCAAATTCCCGAGATGAATTCTCCCAGAACCCTGTGATGGATTTCCGCAGAATCCTGGAGTAGTTTATCCTCGGGATTCTCCCAGAATGCTTAGATATACATATATTCCCAGAACTTCCTGACGGATTCTTCCAGAATCCTGAGAGAAAGTCTACTGCAGCATTGAAAGGCATCCCATTAGCATCCCCAGAGATTGCCCCATAACCCTGAGAAGTTTCCTAAGGGGGGATCCTACACATTATTAAGAAACATTCATCTAGAATCCTAAGAGGGATTCTCGCTGTCTGTTGTTGTTGTAGTCGATACTGAAGCGAACCACCAGGTTATCGCTGGGAATGAAGCTATAGTTTACTCTACAGTTCGAACTGTAGACCCTGGGTCTTAGAGCAGATCAAAAACTGGTTTGATTACGATCAACTTAAACTTTAAATTCTTTATTGAATACCATACATTCAAGTTCATTTCACTACTTACAATCTTGGAGCCTCGTAACCGTGCGGTTAGGGTCATCAAGCTTCTAACCGCACTATGCTATGAGATGAGGGTTCGATTTCCGTTTCGGTCGATGTTTCATAACTTTTCGTGAGGATAGTTTCTTCTCCGTATCCACTGGTGTATGCGCCGTGTGTCCCTTGTCTAGTATTAAGGTTCATTCAGTTTGTACAGCCTCTGGCTGTAAACGGTGTCCGCGTCTATTTTTACAATCTTCCGTGATTCGTCGCCCTAAAATTTCGGTTTAAAACCCGGTACAGTTTAAAAATACTACAAAATACAGGATTACTTCAAGCACTCTTTTGACAGTATCGCTTTTCTTTCTCAATGCATTTCTTTCCTCTTTTTCATAGAGATTCCAATGCACTGCATAGGGTAGCCAGTCGCATCTATCGCGCTAACACCGACTAAAGGTACGGCTTCCCCATTCCATGGCCCAGGTCACCCGCTATTACCACGTCTCAAATTACCACCGGCCTTTGCCCTGTCAGCACGGTCGTCATAAGTATAGTCCAACAACAGCGTGAACTGCTCGATCGACCATCGCGGATGCCCATAAGGCGCTGTCAATGAACTACATAGACTCAATTTTGGCATTATCAGACTCCCCCTCCCCCTCGTAGACTTTCTTCCACACGAAATTTTCGAAATTTGTATGGACCGTAGACTTTGGTTGGAACCCTGCCTTCTCCCCTCAGAGTCTACTTAGTTTATGGACAGGCCGTAACAGCTACAGAAGAAGACCCTTTTAGTTTGGCGACCACGAAGCCCTCATAGGTAATACAGTGATAGACATTCGTTTAGCCGAGGCTAAAAAATTTTCAAAAAAGTGTCAGGAAACTCATACAAAAGATTTTATGATAAAACTTTTTTATCGTAGTGATAGTATATCTAGTACTGTTTTATAAAAATGTGATACATCACACTTACATATACACTGACACAAAAACGAGGGTAAAAACCCTTCAAATGTCATTTTTTGCCTAGACATTCGTTTAGCCGAATCGTACAATTCCTAGAATTCCATAATAAAAACCATCAAATTTCGAAAAATACCCAACAAAGTCATTTTGTGTGGTGATCTGCATTATAGACCAACTTGTAAATCATGAATTAGATCGTTTTTGGAAGTGTTGCCATATTAATTTTGCATGCATCTCATATAAATATGTCATAATATTATAAATGTTTCTAAATTGAGATTTAATGTAGTTATTTTAATCGGAAGTGTTTCAAAAGAATTTTATGAAAGTTCCATGACCTAAACAGGTTGAAAATTTACGAAAAACAATGTTTTTAACAGAAAAAAATAACGCAAACCATCAAAAAATCACGTATTTAAGTATTGTTTTGATGAAAAATGATGCTTTCACTTGCATAGGTCACAGCGTTTACTACTATTACGTTTTCTTATAGCTCCTAACATCTTGTAGACTGTATGCTGGCTGAAATAACATACATTGAACGGCTCATATTTCGAGAAATGGCACCGAAAGTATTCAAATTTCTAGCATGAACTACTTGTTTCATAATTTAGACATTCTTTTCAAATAAATCATGTTAAAAATGAATGTGGTTCACAACTTAGACTCATTTATAATATATTTCTTCAGATTGAATGAAATAAGCCAATTGTTTGACCATATCTTGCATTTTTGTATGAGCATCTGCTTTTGAATAAACAGGGTACAAAAAATATGACACTTCTTGCAGTTCTTTCACTTTGCAGTCTTCCAACCCATTTAGTAATGCTAGTATCAAACAGGTATACTCGACAGGCATTAGGGCACGTATTTATTTCAATGCAGGACTGTTTATTTTAGCTTTTATCAATCCCATTTTAAAGTTTAACCAACCAAAAACCAATATACTTAATTTTTTCATGACATTTTATGCAATAATTTGAACATTTTTAACAATAATTCTGTGCCATATTTTCAAAACTGCTAATCTAGCTTACGTTTGAGTGTTTACAGAAATCATTTTTCTTAAATAAATTTGTTTATCTTCGCTTCTCCTTATCAAGACATTTTTTTATAATATTTCTCTGAATTTCACAAATAAATAAACTTTTAAGGCCAATTATCTTGCTAACACGTCATAAACTAAATGCCTTGGAGTATATCCTCGAAATATACTCACGAAATTGCAAAAAATCTATTGAAAACCAATTTTTCATTTACCTCGGCTAAACGAATGTCTAGGCAAAACATGACATTTGAAGGGTTTTTACCCTCGGTTTTGTTTCAGTGTATATGTAAGTTTAATGTATCACATGTTTATAAAACAGTACTAGATATACTATCACTACGATAAACAAGTTTTATCATAAAATCTTTTGTATGAGTTTCCTGACACTTTTTTTGGTCTCGGCTAAACGAATGTCTATCACTGTAGACACCATCTCCTGGACGGGGTACTTACCCCAAGTAACACACTTGTCACCCCAGAAGCCTAAATACTTACTTGCTAGAAGTAAGTGTACCATCCACTTATGAAGTGAACATGTAGCCACTACGCTACGGGCCCCGGCTCTCTAGACACACTTACTGCTAAGTGCCTCCTCCAGACTCTGCAGGTGTCGCTTTTGCGCTCCTTGTCGTGCTTGAGCTCGATGATCATTTCACCCATACTAGTACGTTTAACACTGTGCACGTCGACTCCCAAATCCACGAGCTTGGCGTCGCTCCTGTCGTATTCGAAATCTACTACTATTACAAAATTCTAATTCTACGTCGACCGTTCTTTGTAACACACGTCATACATAGGGTTTCGAACTACTTCGGCACCAGCACCCATTCCCGGCACCTCACAGAAAAACAAATCAAAATATCACTTGCCGCATATTTTCCAAACGCACTTCCGTAGGTAATTATCTCCCGCAACATTTACGCAACGGGATCCACAGTCAATGAGCTACACGTTCACTCTGAAGCCGCACAAGTGCTCAAAACAAATATTACACGCAGGCGAGTGTACTTCGTCAGCACAAAGATGGGTGCCGAAGTGATTTCCCATTTGATTTTGCTGGAACTTCGGCACTGGTGCCGAGAATTGGTGCTGGACTAGGTGCAGTAAACTCGTTCAAAATCAACTTTCCGGCAGAAAATCTTCACAACAATCACTGTTAATAACAAGTTCAGGCAATAAAGTATCTGATGCAGATGGAAGAAGTGGACGAAAACGATCGTTTCGTTGTGAATTTAGACAATGCAAAATTTTGTTTACATGTTGTGCCGGAAATGGGGTCAAAAACCCTATAACTGAAGGGAAATTTTTATCGCACCGTTCGCTTCTTTTTCTTCCATTGAGTTCATTTCAGTATCTGTCATCATCAATACACACTCAACGTAAACTACGTAAAGGTGATTCGATTTTACTCATCACTATTGCCTCGTATTCACTACAGCTCCTTATTGTCTTCAAGAGTTCCGAGTACGGTTCGGACCATGGTTCGGACTGTTCGTCGCCTTTCACACGCTTGGAACCTACTCTTCCACGCCTTCTTGGTTTGACGTCCCTGATCTCCTCAACTTGCTGTTTTTTTTCTCACTCTTATGTTCCTCCTTGAATTTATTCAGAAATTCTTTAATACAGCTTCCGTTGGAGGAGCATTTCATTCTCAGCCGCCAGATGCCAGACAGCAGAGCTGCGAAATATCATGTCAGTCAGTTGACGACTGATTTTGCACCACCGCCACACTGTTTCCAAAGGCCCAATTTCGTGATCGAAATTGTTTTGGGCATGAAAAATTGATTTTAGAGGTTTGGTTTCTTCGAAGAAGTTGTTTGGTATATCAGAGCCCTTCTTTTGGAAGTATCAATAATGTGATTAATCCACCTAAAAGTGAGATAGAAATTCATTTTTTTTCATAAGTGAGCGTGTTCATGTCTTCAGCAAAGTTGTAGAAAATGTCATTATGAGAAAACTTGCCGAACAAACTTTTGCTCTATCTGCTCAATTTCTAGCGATATGGGCCATTATTTGTGAATGGCCCCTTAAAACCTTTTTTTTTGTTGTAACTTTTTTCAGACATTTTTGGGAATTTTCAAATGTTCTATAAAGTTATTTAATATGACAATAAACGTATTTCTTCTGAAGACGGCAACATTGTATCTATGATAGTTTTTGAGGTATTTACTTATTTTTTTGAAAGGTAGCCTTTTTTACGTTTTTGTGACATTTACAGAGGCAAAATGGGGCAAGACTTTTCAATTGAATATGAAAGAAGTTTATAATAGGTGTAAATTTTGTTTCAACTCAGGCTGGACACTTGCTTCCTTGACAGTAAAATTGAGCTGTGAAATATTTTAGTTTGTGACTGAAATTTTCAAAAAACTCAAAAAGTATTGAAGATAGAACTTTCTCGTCTTCAAAGAAAACATGTATTTTATCATATACTAGCTGTCCCGGCAAACTTTGTCTTGCCAAGCTGTGGTGGTTTGACAGCTGTTGAGGACATCGGAGCAACGCACTCTAGATTGATTTCATTTCAATCACGAAAAAATTCTTCCCGGCTCATGAAAAATCAGTATTTTTACATTATTTATACTTCTTGAAGGACTTTCGTAACTTTTTTATGTATATAAACACACCCACTATGAATACGAATCGAACCGTGCAAGAGTCATGCTGATCGGTTCATCCGTTCGGGAGTTTTGTTGCCTCAAAGGAACTTCAAACTCATTTTTATATATATAGATAGATAATAACTTCGTAGAACATTTAAAAATTTCTAAGAATGTCTGAAAAAAGTTACAATGAAAAAACTGATATTTAGGGGTCGTTTTCAGGAAATGACTCATATCTTTCAAAATGGAGCATATAGAACAAAAGTTTGTTCGGCAAGCTTTCTTATAATGATATTTCCTACAACTTTCCTGAAGACATCAATATACTATATTCACATATGGTAAACACTGAATTTTCATCTCACTACTAGGTGAATTGATCACAAAAGTAATAATTTCAAAAGAAGGATTCTTGTCTATCGAACAACCTCTTGAAACAAACTTTTGTCCTATCTGCTCCGTTTTGATAGATATGGGTCATTTTCTGTTAACGACCCCTAAATATCAGTTTTTTCATTGTATCTTTTTTCAGACATTTTTAGGAATTTTCAAATGTTCTACAAACTTATTATATATGATAAAATGCATGTTTTCTTTAAAGACGACAAAGTTCTATCTTCAATACTTTTTGAGTTTTTTGAAAATTTCAGTTACGAACTAAAATATTTTATAGCTCAATTTTACTGTCAAGGAAGCAAGTGTTGAAACAAAATTTACACCTATTATAAACTTCTTTCATATTCAATTGAAAAATCTTGCCCCATTTTGCCTCTGTAAATGTCACAAAACCGTAAAAAAGGCTACCTTTCAAAAAAAAAAAAGTAAATATCTCAAAAACTATCATAGATACAATGTTGCCGTCTTCAGAAGAAATACGTTTATTGTCATATTAAATAACTTTGTAGAACATTTGAAAATTCCCAAAAATGTCTGAAAAAAAGTTACAAAAAAAAAAGGTTTTAAGGGTCCATTCACAAATAATGGCCCATATCGCTAGAAATTGAGCAGATAGAGCAAAAGTTTGTTCGGCAAGTTTTCTCATAATGACATTTTCTACAACTTTGCTGAAGACATAAACATGCTATATTCACCTATGAAAAACATCGAATTTCTATCTCACTTTTAGGTGGATTAATCACATTAGTGATACTTCCAAAAGAAAGGCTCTGATATACCAAACAACTTCTTCGAAGAAACCAAACCTTTAAAATCAATTTTTCATGCCTAAAACAATTTCGATCACGAAATTGGGCCTTTGGAAACAGTGTGCACCGTCACTATCACTGTAGGCCGCTCAATATTAAATCGATAGTGACCGGCAACGACTTGATACTGACCCGCAGTCCAGAGCACTATTATAGCAACTGAACTGATATTTTGGCGATTTTAGCCAAAACTCAAAATGTTTAATGACCAACATACAAAACTTGTTATTGTGTACCACATAATCAAATTTCATCACTTTAAGTGTTTATTCTGATTTCAAAACGAATTTTAAAGATGGCCTATCAGTGATAGCTACCCGCCATCGCAATCAGTCCAGTTGTGATGGGAAAAGAAAAGTGACAGTGACTCAACAGAGCACACGCTGACTTGGATCGCAGTAAGCCTATCAAAATCGGCGGTTTACCTACCATTGATAGTGACAGAGAGCAACTCTGCAGAACAGGCGCTGTTTGAGCCGCACCTCCTTGGTGAATAGACGCTCGGGTCGTACCTCCTCAATCTAGGTGAAGTCAGAAGGACAACAATGCCCAGGGCTGCACTACCAGCTGAGCACACAGTTCTTAGCTGGCGTTCTTTGTCATCGTTTGACCCGTGAAAGCATGAAGTAGGAACTTGTGAGGACCAGAGCTATGTTGGAAGCTTTCCTTATCGACTCTCCGTTTTGCAGCCCGTCAGAAATTCTACATTAGATTTCTCCATAAATTTGTCCAAGGATTCTTTTAGAAAAACCTGCAATGCGTTCATCCCAATTAGGGAGGATGCCATAAAAAATTACGTCAGGAATTCGGTCAGAAAATCTACCACAGTTTTCTTCAGAAAGTTCTCCAGTAGTTTATCATTAGTTCTCCCAAAAAATATCTGAGAAATTTGTAGAGGTCTTCTTTCAGATAATCGCTCAGGAATAATTTTAGAAATTTCCTCAAGTTTTTTTTCGGTAGATTTCAATGGGATCCTTCTGAAACTCTAAGCTTCGACTTTTAATTTATTAAGTTTACTTTAAAAATTCGTTTCATTTGAAAAATCCTTCGGAATTCTCTCCAGGGATTCATATTAGCCACAGAGGGATTCCTTCAGAAAATCGTTCGAAAATTCGTTCATTTTTTTCAGTGGTTTCTTCAAAAATCTTCCAGAGATTCCTTAAGAAATTTGTGCAGATATTTGTTCAAGAAATCCACCAGATATTTGTTCAGATTTTTCTCTGCAGATTCCATTGAAAATTCCCGCAGGAAAGTGACCAATAATTTCTTCAGGGGTTCAACCAAAAAACAATGTAGGAGTTCCTCCAGAGATACTAAGGTATTACATTAATGACGGTCAGCTGCACAGCGTATCAGACGCCAATCACGTATCATCCCCGATTTTCTTAAGCATCAAACAGTATTATCGGCGCACTAAACATAAATCTTGTCAAGCAGTAGAAGTCTCTGAGGAAATTTCTTAAGAAATCCCAGATGAAATTTCTTAACCAAGCGCCGCGAATTTTTTTTTTGGGTATCCCATGAAGGAAAGCCTTTTAGAATGTTCTGGTGTACTTTCTTGAAAAATTCATTAAGTAATCCATGCGGAAATTTCCCAAGGATTTTTTGAGAATTTTTTTTGAGGATCCCTTCCGAAGTCTTATGACAAACCCCAAAGGGAATTCCTTATAAATTCTCTGAGGAAATTTCTTGAGGGTCCACTGATGGAACTCCTTGCGGAATCTTTGAGGGAATTCTTCGAGCAAGTTTCTTTAGTAATCTCTGTAGAAATTTCTTGAACATTCTCTTGGGAAATTTCTTTAGTGATCCCAGACGGGATTTCTTGAGAATTATATGAGGGAATGTCCTGGATCATCCTTGAGGGAAATTATTGAGGATTTCCTGCAGGAATTTTTTAAGGTTTCTCTGAGGAAATTTCTCGAGGACTTTCTTGAGGAACTCACGGCAGAATTTGTGGAGAAATTCCCGGAGTAAATTTGAAGTGAATTGCAAGAGGAATTTCTAGAGGAATTCCCAGATGATTTTCTGGAGCTATTATCGGAGGAATTTCTGGATGTATTCCCAGAGAAATTTCTCAAGATATTTCTTGAAGAATTTCCGAATGAATTTCTGGAAGAATTTTCTGAGGAATTTCTAGAGTAACTCCAGGAAAAAAATTGGAGGGATTCCCGAAGAAGTTTCTGAATGGATTCCTCCCTTGATTCCTCCTGAGAAATTTTAGAAGAACTTCTGGAGGAACTCCCACAAGAATTTCTGAAGGAATTTTCGGAGGAATTTTCGGAGGAATTCCCGGATGAATTTCTAAAGGAGTTCCAGAGGGCATTTTTGGATGAACTTCTAAAAAAGGGCATCTGGAGGTATTCCTGGAGCTTGAGGAATTTCCGAATATTTTTATGGATGAGTCCATAAAAGATTTTCTAGAAGAATTCCCAGAGAAATTTCAGGAGGTATTACTTGAGAGATTTTCTGAAGATTTTTTAGAAAAATTTCTTGATGAATTCCCTGAGGAACATCCGGAGAAATTCCCGGAGAAACTTCGGAAGGAATTCACGATGGATTTTTTTTGAAGATTTCCTGGAATTAATTAATTAATTAAAAATTAATGTGTGGAGAAATTCCCAGAGGAATTCATTGAGTAGTTCTCCAAGCAATTTCTGGATAAATTGCCAGTGGAATTTCTCGAGGAGTTTCCAGAAGGACTTCTGGTAGAATTCTGGAGGACCTCGCGGAGGATTTTCTTCAGGAATTGTCAGAGGACCTTATGGTAAAAGTCTCGGGTGAAATTTCTAAAAAAAAAACCAGAGGTCTTTCTGGAGGTATTCTCGGTGGAATTTCTGGAAAAACTCTTTGTGGAATTTCTGGAGGAATTTCCGAAAGAATTTCTGGAGACATTCCCGAAGGAGTTTCTGGAAGAATTCCTAAAAAAAATGTGTGAAGGAATTCACGAAGGAATCTCTGGAGGAATTCCTAGAAGTATTTCTGAAGGAACTCCCTGAGAGGAATTCGTAGAAGTATTTCTGAAGGAACTCCCTGGGAGGAATACCCGGTAAAAAATATGGATTTATTCCCAGAGGAATTTCTGAAGGAATTCTTAAAGAATTCCTGATGGACTTTCTCGAGGTATTTCCAGGAGATTTTCTGGAGAAATTTTATGAAGAATTCACGGAGAAAGGATTGACGGTGGAATTTGCGGAGGAATTCCAGAAGAAGTTTCTAGAGGACCTTGTGAAGGATTCTATTCAGGAATTGATGGAGGACCTTCTGGAGAAATTCCCGGAATAATGTCTGGTTTCCCGACGAAATTTTTAGAAAAAAATCCAGAGGACTTTCTGGAGGTGTTCCCGTAGAAGTTTCTGGGTGAGTTTCTGGAAAAACTTCCTAAGGAATTAATAGTGCAATTCCCGGAATAATTTCTGGATTTATTCCCAAAGGAATTTCTGGAAGAATTTGTTACGAACTTTCTGGAGGTATTCCTAGAAGATTTACTAGAGAAGGTTTATGAAGAATTTTCGAAGAAATTCTGGATTAACTCCAGTAAGAACTTCAGGAACTTTTGGAGGAATTCCCAGAGAATTTCTGGATTATTTCCCGGAAGACTTTCCTAATAATTTCCGGAGGAATTCCGTGAAGCATTTTTGGAAGAACTTGTGGAAGAATTCTGGAGGATCTCGTGGAGGAGTTTTTTCAGGAATTGTCGGAGGACCATCTGGAAAGTCTCGAATGAAATTTCTACAAAAAAAATCCAGAGGACTTTCTGGAGGTATTCTCGTAAGAATTTATGGAAATTTTCCCTGATGAATTTCTGGAAAAACTCCCTGTGGAATTTCTGGAGGAATTTCCGAAAGAATTCCTGGAAAAGAACCCGAAGGAGTTTCTGGAAGAATTCCTGAATAAACAAATGTGTGAAGGAATTCACGAAGAAATTTCTGGAGGAATTCCTAGAAGTATTTCTGAAGGAACTCCCTAAGAAGTTTCTGGAGAAATTCCCGGAAAAAAATCTGGATTTATTCCCAGAGGAATTGCTGAACGTATTATTCCCAAAGAATTCCCGAAGGACTTTCTCGAGGTATTCCCAGGAGATTTTCTGGAGAAATTTTATGAAGAATTCCCGGAGAAAGGATTGCCGGTGGCATTTGCGGAGGAATTCCAGAAGAAGTTTCTAGAGGACCTCGTGGAGAAGTCTATTCAGGAATTGACGGAGGACCTGCTGGAGAAATTCCCAGAATAATGTCTGGTTACCCGAAGAAATTCCTTGAAAATTTTCCAGACGGCTTCCTGGAGGTGTTCCGTAGAAATTTCTGGAAAAACTCCCTGATGAATTTCTGGAAAACTCCCTAAGGAATTTATAGTGCAATTCCCGGAATAATTTCTGGATTTATTTCCAAAGAAATTTCTGGAAGAAATCCTTACGGACTTTCTGCAAGTATTCCTAGAAGATTTTCCGGAGAAGATTTATGAAGAATTTCCGAAAAAAATCTGGATTAACTCCAGTAAGAATTTCAGGAATTTTTGGGGGAAATACCGAACGAATTTCTGGATTATTTCCCGGAACAATTTCCTAATAATTTCCGGAGGAATTCCGTGAAGCATTTTGGATTGATTCCCGGAAGGAATATTGGAGGAATTTCTTGAGGAATTCCTTTATGCATTTAAGGAGGAATTCGTGAATGAATTTCCGGAGGAGTTCTTGTAGGAATGTGGGTTAGTGATTCCCTGAGGATTTTTTGAAGTAATTTGAACGGAAATTTTTACCCGTGGAAGGAGTTTCTGATAGGGTTTCTCACAGAAATTCCGATTCAAAGGAATCCTTGAACTAATGAAAGAAAATAATCTTGAATGAACGCTTCGAGCTACTTCCTAATGAACTCCTGGAGGCACTTTTGTTAGAATTTCACGAACATATTTTACGGCAAGTTTTGTATTTTTTCGGCGGCGAAAAAGGAGGTATTTCGGAATGATTTTTGTGTAGAGATTTCAGGCATGATCTAACGGAGCAATGGAAAAAAAATCTGGGAAAGACCTTTTCAAGGAATCCCGGGGGAATGTGCTTCCACTGGTATTCCTACCACAATCACTCCAGAAATACTGTTATGTTCAATAAAATAACACTGAAAGACAATTTCTATACAAAATGGCCTACTTGGACATGTTGTAACTTTGTTCTCTTAAAAGCGATTGAGTTGAAAATTTGATTGCGAACTACAAACATGCTGAATATTGTAATAATTTTTTTTAAATCTTCTAATCACACGAATTAGCAGTGTACATACATTGAATGGCAGTTTAACTATGAAGTAGATTTTTCGAACACTATTCGACCAATTTTTGACCAAATGGCAAGTCACAATATAATGTTTAAAATTATGAAAATATTTGCTGAATAAAAAAAGTAAATCTAACAATGCTATTGTTTTTTAACAATTCCACATAGTGGTTAACCTTTTTCCTAGGTGCTTAAAATTTTTCTATGACAAATCGGCATTGACTGCTATTTTAATGAGCATTCACAGATTTCGAGGTGAAGTTTCTCAATTCTCTAGGAATTTCAATAAGGGTCGCCCGAGGAATGTCATCAAGAAGTTTTTCAAAAATTCCTCCCGTATTTTTTTCGAAAAATTCTCAGAGATTTCTCAAAATTTTCCTCTCGAGATTCATTCAAGAGTACTTCCTAAGAATTCTTAAGAAAGTTCAGAAAGATCTTTCTTAGAAACTCCTTCAGAGTTTGCTTCAACTGTGTATTCCTTCTGAAATTTCTTTAGGTGTTTCTTCAAAAATAAATAACTCCGAAGACTTATTCAGAGTTTAAGGTATTTATTCATTATTTGTCGCAAAGGTTATTCCATGAAGCTTTTCAGAAAATCTACCTTTTTTTATATCCTGCAGAGATTCCTTCGGAAATTTTTTCAAGGGTTCCTCCAATAGTTCTTTGAGAATTTTTTTTAATTGCTATCGTTCCGTCAGAAACACTTCCTGCGATTCTTCAGATATTTCTTCCAGAAATTGCACGAAAATTACTCGAAGAATTCTTGAAACAATTCCTGAATGAAATTTTCAAGGAATTCCCCCGAGGATTGTCTGATAGAATCGCTTACCTCTCTCTTTGCATTAGTGAGCGAGTTGGTCCCAACGCAATGCAATAGAAATGTTAAAAAAAACTGGTGCTTTTTTTTGATTTCCGGAAAACATTCTTTAATGTTTTCTTGAGAGATTCCTGGACAAAAAAATTTTTTGAAGTTTTCTCTGAGAGAACTGCTGGATCAATGCCTGACAAGATAACTGAAGAGACTTCTTATGATACCTATACTTTGGAAGTAATTACAAGGAAAAGTTGATTGAAAAACTTCTGGAGTGATTTCTGAAAAAAAAACTCCATACAAGAATTTCTGTAAAGTTTGCAGAAATCCTTGCAGAAATTTCAGAGAAACATACTGGTAGAATTCTTCAAGAAATCCCTAAATAAAAATGCCTCATCCTTCTTCCAGGCTGAGGAGGGTCAAAACTCGAGGAATTGCAGTTAAGGGTACATACGGATCAAAAAAGGCCACATTTTGAGCTAAGCATACATTTTGTTGCAACGTTATAACTCTATGATTTCTGGTTATAGGGTTAGCTTCAGAAATATTATCAAAAATTCAGGAATACCTCCTAAAGGCTTCACTAGGGATTCTACCGGACATTCCCAAATGGGTTTCTTCTTTTTTTTTCGGATTAAATAATCCAGAGACTCAGCAACAAATAGAGATTCAAACCAATTGCTTCAGAAAACTTTTGTAAGTTTCTGGCAATAGTTTTCTTTCGGAAAATCGTTGTTTGTCTTTGAAAAACATCATCAAAAAATCATCTGTGGTTTTCAAAATTTTTCAAGGAATTTTCCTTACATTCTTCAAGAACTCCCAAACTAAATCCATAAAATTCATTAATTATGCATATGTTTATTTCAAAATAAGTCAACGAAACTCTTTGAGGAATTATGCCAAAACGATAGTACAAGGCTTCTTTCAATAACTTTTCATGGAATCTGTGCTGGAATTTACATCAATATGTACTTTCTGCACTAAGGTTTTCTGGAACAGAGGCTTTCCAAATACTTCCTTCAGACGATTCATGTTATGTAATTTTGATAGAAAGTACGAAAAGTAGCTGGTATCGCTTCAGGACTTTCAGAAATTCTTAAAAATTTAATATTTTTCAAGTTTTAACCCTCTAATACCCAAATTTTTGATTTTGATCTAAATATCATTTTTCGTCATCTAAAATCGATTTAAACATGTTTTGGAAGGTGATTCTTCTCAATTCTCGATTTCGTGAATTTCAGTTTTTGATTTTTCTAATTTTTATTTTTAAACATCCTCACAGTTTTATATTTTTCCTGGAAGCCTATTTGGGGTACGGGTTTTTTGAGATGAAAACATTTTGAGATTTTATGATTATTGTTGAAATACTTTTATTTTGATTTTTTTTCATAGACAATTTTATTTTCCGTGTAATTTTAAGGAAAATAATTTTAGAGTGTATTCTAGTCCCTTAAACTATAAAACTACGATAGAATGATTTGAGAAAAATTTAAAATATGTTAATTGTAGCGATTCAATACAAAATAAACACTTCTAGAAGGTGACTAAAACATCAATTTTTCAATGATTTTTAAAATATGTAAATACGCTTCAAAATACACCAAAAACTATTTTGAGATATACAAAACAGTCTATCAGCTAAAAATATAAAAATTTCGATTTTCCACGAAACAAAAATTACAAAAATGCTCAAACTATACCCCGTCTAAAGGCGGGGTTGGGTATTAGAGGGTTAACAAGAATGTCTTGAAGATTTTCGCCAGAAATTTATTCCATGATTCTTTAAAAAGTTTTTTCTGGCTTTTTTGTTTAACCTTGATTTTGCATATTATTCAAGAAGTTGATCCTACAGTTACTTTCCGAGCAATGCTCGCAATTACTGCAATTACTCTATTCTTCTAATACGAATTCTACCAGAAAATCTGCTTTGCTTTGAAAACTCTCGGAAAGATTTTCCAGTAATTTATTCATTATGGTTCCATTATTAATTGCTCCATCTTATGGTAATTTATGACGAAGGTTTCCCATATTCATTAATAGAATTTGCTTGACCATCTCTCTTGAATTTTTCCTGGAATATTTCTCAAAGATTTTTTGAATTCTTAATTGCTTAACCTAATTTACAGTTTTTTCATCCACTGGGGCATTACGAAAGCTGCACTTAAAGCTTGCACAGCGCCTAAATGTATTCTATTCTACTATATCGAACTGGTCTATGTGCTGCTTTCACATTTCTACTCTGTCCATGGCAGATCCATGGTATCCATGATGAACATGAGGATGTTTATGTGTGACTGCTGTTCTTTTCCCAGTCCGATTGAGGGTCCATTACGAGTTGCCGTTTTGCCGATATTCAATTATCCGGGTCCTTCAGAGCTATGAGCTCTGAAGAGGGTTAGAGCCAGCCGCTCTCAGGGGGAAAAGCAACTGACGAAAGCGCCGGGACTAGGATCGAACCCATGAACATCCGCTTATGAAGCGAACGTGAGACCACTGCGCCAAAACCTCTCAAAGGTTCTTCCAGCAGCTTCTGCTTGAGTTCACCAAGAAATCTTGCAGAGATTTTCACTAAAATCCCAGATGTTTTGTTATAAGCTATTAGGGGATGTCGTCTATTTTTGATCCGGTTTTAAAAAATGCATTATTTATTTCCAAAGAAAAAAATAGTAATTATAAATTGCCCGCATTTAGAATTGAGACGAAGCAAAAACATGGGGAAAATACTGTGTATACCTACCTGTTTGTCACTCTTCCTAAGTTAACATTACGCCACCTCTGCACAGTGTTCGAAATCGATGATTTTACGATCAAAATTAAATAACTTTTTTTAGGTTGGTTCTAGAGGTTTGGCGTGTTCTACAAAGTTTTTCTGCATGTTAAAAGGCGTCTTTTGATAAAATGTATGATTAATCCCCCTAGAAGTGAAATAAAAAAATTATTTTTTCGAAATATTTTTTTAGAGGTTCGACATTTTCGGTAAAGTTGTAGCCCATAATAAGAGAACAAAAATCGTAGAACATGTCAAAGCTCCATCTCTTACGGTTTTCGAGATATGGAGCGTTTTGTGCGAAGTACCCCTAAAACTAGTTTTTTCAGTGTGTATGAAGTTGATCACCAATATCAACTTCTTTTCCCGATCAGCCTAGATAGCTGTGTAGTGTCGGTAGCGGTTAGTTCAACTGGCTAAGAATAGCACTACGGACCGCCTGCTCCAGTGGTAGGAATCCACTAATCAGGTGACCCCTAATTCATGGTGTTATGCGGCTTTATGCTTACCGTGCCTAGGAATGAATGGCTAGGGGGGTCTAATAAAAACCTAACCGCAAACGGAGCCTGTGGAGTACCAGGGCACCCTCCACAGTATTTGCCCTTACTGTGCTAACCGGAGCAATAGCGCGGTGGACCTTGTGTTTCTCCGAGACAATCAGCTGCCCTTCTTCAATCTCATACTTGAGGCTGAATAAGGGCGGGATTATGAAGATGTTTTTAATTAGTTTAGATTTTCACCTATATGGTTTCGCATTATGCGTTTTACACAGTGTATTCTGTGCATCCTCGCCTTTGGCGCACTCAATTCGATACCGATCTGGCTTTATTGTTGCTGTTCTTTTTTGTGCTGTGATTGTTAAGAGTTTAATCTTGCCTAGTTTGGGTAGTGGCTACGGTTAGGATAGCTCAGATCAATCTTCAGCACAAAAGAACAGCAACGATCAATCTTTGTAGACTTATGCAAAATGGTACAGCCCAAGTGGCGTTAGTCCAAGAACCTTACTTTCGTAAGGGGAATTTCTATTTAGGAAACCTTGTGAATCCGGTGTTTGCTACTTTCAGTAAAAATGAAATGGCAAACTCACGTATCATGCCTCGAGCATGTGTGCTTGTCAACAACGCAATCGTTGCTACACTCATCTCTGAACTAACTACCAGAGATGTATGTGCTATCATAATAGATGTATCTGTTGGAAACCTCAACAGGAAATACGTTTATTGTTCGGTTTATTTACCGCATGATGAACCATCCCCTACGGATGCTTTCAAGCAAGTCATTGCATACTGCACTTCAAAAGGCCTTCCGCTAATTGTTGGTAGTGATGCTAATGCTCACCATATAATCTGGGGCAGCTCAGACATCAATTTGAGAGGCTCCAGTTTGATGGAATACTTGAGTAGTACAGATCTTGGATTACTTAACATAGGCAACCGCCCAACCTTCATGGTATCTGGTAGAGAGGAAGTGTTAGACATAACGCTTTGCTCTAGCAGAATTAGTCATGAGCTGACCAATTGGCATGTGTCAGATGAAGAATCTTTATCTGACCATCGTTACATCTTGTTTGAACATGTGAATTTTACTTCGCAAACTTTGCGTTTCAGGAATCCCCGGTCTACCAACTGGGATCTCTTTACCGATTTGGTTGCAGCCAAATTTCATGGATACTCACCATCAATTGACACTCCAAGTGATTTAGATGATGCCGTTGATACTACAACGACCTTCATCACGGAAGCTTTTGAAGAAGCATGCCCTCTACGGTCTGTGAAGATCACAAGAGGAACCCCTTGGTGGAACTCTGATCTGGCGAAACTCAGGAAACAATGTAGGAAGAGTTGGAAGTTGGAACAGACGACGTTCGGCTGGATCGGAGGCTTTCAGGTCGGCTCGCAAGGCCTACCAGAAAGCTCTTCGGTCTACTGAACGATCCGGCTGGAAAAACCTTTGTACAAATGTTTCCAGTCTGAGTGAAGTCAGTCGGTTAAATAAAATCCTTGCGAAATCAAAGAATTTCCGAGTCAACGAACTTCGTTTGCCAAATGGTGATTTCACTTCCTCTGATGAGGAAGTTTTGGAATGTTTATTCAGTACACACTTCCCCGGATGTGTGGATATTACATCTTCGGATGAACCTGATGTCTTTTCTTGTAGTTATGATTCTTTAGCTTCGGCTCGGAGTATCATAACTTTAGAATCGATTGAATGGGCACTTAATAGCTTTGCTCCTTTCAAATCTCCTGGGGCAGATGGGATTTATCCTATTTTGCTTCAGAAGGGATTTGATCATTTCAAACATGTTTTGAAACAACTACTTGTTTGCAGTTTTGCTACAGGGTATATTCCCAAATCCTGGCGGGATATTACTGTGAAGTTTATTCCGAAAGTGGGTCGCGCGTCGTATGAAGAAGCAAAGAGCTTCAGACCTATCAGTTTGACCTCTTTTCTTCTGAAATGCTTAGAACGCATTGTGGATCATCACATCCGTGATGTTTATCTGGCCAATGTGCCTCTTCATGTGAACCAACATGCTTACCAATCTGGAAAGTCCACTGTGACTCTTTTACACAAAGTTGTTTACGATATTGAGAAGGCATTCGCTCAAAAGCAATCCTGCTTGGGTGTTTTCTTAGATATCGAGGGTGCCTTTGACAACGTGCCTTTCGATGCCATATTGGAAGCCGCACGGGGTCATGGTATATCTCCAATGATTTCCAATTGGATTCACCAAATGCTCAAAAACCGACATCTCTTCTCGACATTGCGTCAAGCGGCGATTAGGAAATTGAGTGTTTGTGGATGCCCCCAAGGGGGAGTCTTATCACCACTTTTATGGAATCTCGTAGCAGATACGCTATTGAGGCAACTCAATAATAGCGGTTTTCCTACTTATGGTTTTGCCGACGACTACCTAACATTGTTAGTCGGTATGTGCATCAGCACCCTTTTCGACCTGATGCAAAACGCTCTTCAGGTAGTTGAGGGTTGGTGTCGCCAATATGGCCTTTCGGTAAATCCGAGTAAAACATCTATTGTTCTTTTCACGGAAAAGCGAAACCGTAATGGTGTTCGAACTTTACGTCTTTTTGATTCTGAAATCAATGTGACTGAACAGGTAAAGTACGTTGGAGTCATTCTTGATTCCAAGCTTTCCTGGACACCTCATGTTGAGTTCAGAATCAAGAAAGCTTGTATGGCCTTCGGGCAATGCCGGCGAACCTTTGGTACAACTTGGGGTCTAAAACCCAAGTATATCAAATGGATCTACACAACTGTTGTTCGGCCAATATTGGCCTATGGATGTCTTGTGTGGTGGCAAAAGGGCGAAGTGAGAACGGTCCAATCAAAGTTAGGCCATCTCCAAAGGATGTGCTTAATGGCGATGTCTGGAGCGTTCTCTTCAACTCCCACGGCAGCGCTCGAAGTTCTCTTTGACGTTGTCCCACTACACATTCATCTCAAACAAGAAGCACTTTCTTGCACTTACCGTCTATGGGTACTCGGTTTACTAGAGGAAACTCCTGTGAACCGCAGTTCAACACACACCTCGTTGTTTCCACTTTTGGTGAATTGGAACAAAGTTGTCCTTGCTCCAAGTGATCTTACAATTGCTTGTAATTTTCCATATAGGACATTTTCCACGAAATTCCCTTCCCGGGAAGAGTGGACATCTGGTTATCTGGAAAGAAGTATTTCAGACGGCATCGTATGTTACACTGATGGCTCCCTTCTAGAAGGTCGAGCAGGTGCTGGTGTTTATTCTCGTGAGCTAAGGCTGTATCAGTCTTATTCACTTGGCAGACACTGCACCGTTTTTCAGGCCGAAATCTTTGCTCTTATGTGCGGAGTGCAATCAGCACTTCAGCAGCACGTAATGGGCAAAGTAATATACTTCTGTTCAGATAGCCAGGCTGCTATTAAAGCACTTGCTTCGGCCAACTCCAGGTCGAAGATAGTTATCGCTTGTCGAACTCAAATTGAGGAGCTGAATTCAGCAAACGCTGTTCACCTTGTATGGGTACCTGGCCATTCTTCCATCGCTGGAAATGAATTGGCTGATGAGTTAGCTCGCACTGGAGCATCACATGACTTCATTGGCCCTGAGCCAGCTATTCCGGTATCCAAGTGTTGGGTGAAGCTTCAGATTGACACCTGGGCTGCCACTCAGCACAAACAATACTGGAATAGTTTGGAGTCATGTCGTCAAACAAAATTGTATTGTACTGAGCCATCTCTAGGGGTGGCAAAGTATCTAACAAATCTGTCAAAGCAGAATTGCAGCATGCTGGTCAAAGCATTGACTGGCCACTGCCGACTCAGTTATCACATGGCGAATATTCAGCAAGCTGATTCATTTGCATGTGATAGCTGTGAATCCGATTATGGAACTTCGTATCATTTAATATGTAACTGTCCAGCTTTTGCGCAATTGCGTTTCCGAGTACTCGGGAAACACTTATTAAGTGAAACTGACTTCAGAAACCTGAATCTTCAGGACGTTCTGTTGTTCTTGACCCGCTGTGGTAAAGAGCTATAGGCTCTCTTTACGCTTTATGCATTATCACAGTGCCCTTCTCAGGGCGCTATTCGAACCCATTGTGGCACGCTTATGCGTTATTACAGTGTCCTTTTCAGGACGCTATGTGAACCCATTGTGGTACGCTTTTGCGAGTATGACGATCCTATTCCCTTACCTGTCCTTTCCCATCTCCTATCCTTTTTCCTTCCCTTCTCCGTCAGGTAAATGGTGAATAGGCTCGTGTTCATGGCGATGGCACAAATTTCCCAAATGGAGGAGAACGTGCCTCTAGAGCCGACCTACTGATACCTGATACCTGCCCGCATTTAGAATTGAGACGAAGCAAAAACATGGGGAAAATACTGTGTATACCTACCTGTTTGTCACTCTTCCTAAGTTAACATTACGCCACCTCTGCACAGTGTTCGAAATCGATGATTTTACGATCAAAATTAAATAACTTTTTTTAGGTTGGTTCTAGAGGTTTGGCGTGTTCTACAAAGTTTTTCTGCATGTTAAAAGGCGTCTTTTGATAAAATGTATGATTAATCCCCCTAGAAGTGAAATAAAAAAATTATTTTTTCGAAATATTTTTTTAGAGGTTCGACATTTTCGGTAAAGTTGTAGCCCATAATAAGAGAACAAAAATCGTAGAACATGTCAAAGCTCCATCTCTTACGGTTTTCGAGATATGGAGCGTTTTGTGCGAAGTACCCCTAAAACTAGTTTTTTCAGTGTAGCTTCAACAGATAAAATCCTACAGTTTTGTGACCTTCTACAAACTTGTTCAGGACGTCGAATTACACATTTCTTTTGAAGATGTCAAGTCATTATATCTTAAAACAAAAAAGTTATAGGCAAATTTATCATATTTTAAGGTGTACTTTCACCTTAAGTAACTATTTCCGGCGCAAAATGGCGCAGATGGCTCAGTCGGTAGTTGAAAGATTAGACTTTTTACTATCACTTGGGGGTGGAAACCCTCGTGGGCAATAGTGGGAAAGGTGGTTTAAATACACGACAAAAACTAATTATTTTGCCTGTAATACAAGAAAAATAAATAAAAATTAATCATTTAGGAGCTCACAGTAATTTTTACTGCATTGCGTTATTTCCAGCAACATTTTACAAAATTTTTGAGCATGATTTATTTATTTATTTACATAAATTAGCGACACACAGAATATTTTATTCATGATTTTGAATTCATATTGTTTACTATCAGATGGTCAGACAATTTCTGATAGTTACTTTAAAATAACCTGTTTGAAGCTTTTTTGGGGCAATATTCAAGTTAAGTAGCGCTAGAAATAGGAAGAAGGAAATATTAAACAGTTCAAGATGTGCATCAAAACACAGTAGATTTTTTTGTTATTTTTTCATGTATTTATATTTATATTTGTTGTTTGACTTTTCAACTACGGAATCAGTATCGGAAAACATCAGGAGAAATTTTGATTCGTCCGATAGCAGATTGGCAGCTTTTTCGGTAATCCACGAGTTTGAGTTACAACTGGGAAGCAATAGAAATATATCAGATATAAATCAATAAAATACAGGGGGTGCCGAGAAATAACGCGATAGTTTTTTTTTAAATTTCAAACATTATTTTTAATCTCCTGACGTTAACCAATTACATGTTACGTCCCATCGTCTGCATCATGAGTTAATTGAAGTAATTTTCATGTTTTTAACAGTACTTTTCACAAAAATCGGGTTGAAAATAAAATTTTACATCAAATTGATCTCTTGATATAAAAGATTAACTTTATTTTCACCAGGAAATCGTCAAAATATGTATTGAAAAATGTAAAATTACAACTACCTTTATAAGAACTGCGAAGGTATTTATCAAAACGCATTTGATATTCTAACCACCGTAGCCATTCAGTTTTATGACTATCGAGTAGGTTGTCATTGATTTGGGCATAGATATGTTGTCATTATTTTGAAGAAATTCAATACTTTTATTTAGAACTAGCATTAGTTATAACTCTCGGGAACAATATTTTGTTCTTATGTTTTAATTTTTAGTGATAAAAACTCACTGGTTTTTGCAAAAACGTTGTAAAATATTGCCGGAAGAAACACAGTGCAGTAAAATTACTGTGGGCTTCTTAATTATTATTTTTTAATTTATTTTGCTTGTATTACAGGCAAAATAATTAGTTTTTGTCATGTATTTAAACCACCTTTCCCACTATTGCCCACGAGGGTTTCCACCCCCAAAAGATAGTAAAAAGTCTAATCTTTCAACTACCGACTGAGCCATCTGCGCCATTTTGCGCCGGAAATAGTTACTTAAGGTGAAAGTACACCTTAAAATATGATAAATTTGCCTATAACTTTTTTGTTTTAAGATATAATGACTTGACATCTTCGGAAGAAATGTGTAATTTGACGTCCTGAACAAGTTTGTAGAAGGTCACAAAACTGTAGGATTTTATCTGTTAAAGCTACACTGAAAAAACTAGTTTTAGGGGTACTTCGCACAAAACGCTCCATATCTCGAAAACCGTAAGAGATGGAGCTTTGACATGTTCTACGATTTTTGTTCTCTTATTATGGGCTACAACTTTGCCGAAGACGTCAAACCTCTAAAAAAATATTTCGAGAAAATAAATTTTTTATCTCACTTCTAGGGGGATTAATCATTTATTACATTGTATCAAAAGACGCCTTTTAACATGCAGAAAAACTTTATAGAACACGCCAACCTCTAGAACCAACCTAAAAAAAGTTATTTAATTTTGTTCGTAAAATCATCTATTTCGAACACTGTGCTCTGTAAGTTTAGTAATTAACAAAGAAAAATGTATTCAAGCGAAAGAACATTCACTCATAGCAAAACAAAATGTAAACAAACATGTTTCATGGCAGTATTTTTCCAACTGCAACAGGGTATTAGAACTGTAAGCTCATGATCATTGAAGAGTAAAGAATCGTAGCACACTTAGCAGTAAAATTACTTCCACTAAACCATAGAAACAAGACGAGTGTAAATTCTAGTTGTTGAGTAATGACGTAAATAGTTGCAAAACAAAAAACAAATCCAGATGATGATAAATGTCATATAATAAGTATAGAGCAGTAAGCCGAAATCAGTATCAAACAAGCTGACGCCAATCGAATCGCTAGAAGGGTTGCCAGCATTTAGTATTAGATGGACTAAGTAGCACAAACCTAAAATAATAGGAGAGAAAAGATTTTGACAACACACTTGACAGTTAGTTCGAAGCGCAATGAACTCTCACATACACACATGAAAGCAAAATTTGATAATCCAGTAAAACAGATGCGTTTCAAGTGATCGACCGCTCGGCGATCGACAGGTGTAGTATTGTAATTGACGTTTAAACACACGCTGACAGCATATCAGCAAACCATGGATAATCAGTAAGTTGCCATTATGACGTAGTTGAACACAAACAAACACAGTGAGATTGTTAAGGTAGTGTTACACGCGTGCGACCGGAGATGCAATAATCGCGGCAGTTTGTATGGCGAAAAAAAAATAACGCGCAAATGAAAATCAACACAGAAAACCAAAATACATGTATGAAAAGTGCCATTTTATACACACTTCGTCACAGAGTAGCAGAGCATTATGGACAAAAGCAACACACATACACACGCAAACACACAATTTAGCAAGTAGATGTACAACTCAAACTCAGAGCAAAACCGATTTTTCGAATCCCATGTTTGTTCCCCCAACCCTTCTGATGACGGTGTCAAAGTAACAGGAGAAAAATAAATCAATCGCATCTCAATTTAATCACTTCGCGAGCTAGACGCGAGACAGACGAAGAGAAACGAGAGGAAGTGCGTCGTATTTCCTCCAGCCAGATGTGCGTACTTAACAGCTGATAAAAACTAAAATGGTGTATTCTAATTAGTGAAAAACATAAAAAAGAAAATCATCAAAGCAAACTATAAGTGTACTCAATCTTAGCTCTAAGTAGGCGCCCCCTGTTGGTACACTGACGGGAAAGAGGCACACGTACATATGATTTCATCTGTCTAATTGCTATGTATATTTTCATACATTTTGCGTTACATTCCGAACAAGAAAAAAAAAGAAAAGCCAATCGAAACGAAATCAAGAAGTTTTATTTTTGTTTAACTTACGAGCAGCACAAAGCAGAGAACTCTGTAAAAAGGAGAGCAACAAACCCAATCAAGTAAGTTTGTCACACAAAAGAAGAACAAGGAAGACAAAATAAATGAGTTTGTTAAATTGTTGATTTTACAGTACTACTAGTTGTTGGGTTCTTACGGGGATTTGTGAGAAAATTTTCGTTGGATTTTTTTCGTTTGTTTGTGAATAGACCATTCCCGCCTTGAACAAGATCTTCATTTATCACTTATCAGCTAGTTCTGACATTGTTTCATTGTATTGTCTACCGGTTGGAATCAAAACAGACATTCAATCAAAAATTGCCATTTTCTTGGTCCACAAGTGTCGCAACTATTTCGCATCTAGTGCGCTGTGTTGCTGACAACAACGAGAAGGATGCGCACTACTTTTGACATGATTCAAAAACGTCGCGACTTGATTGTGCGGCGTCCGGATTGGTGGCGGCCCGACAATAGGTATGTGCGTAATGAATCATGTAAGAAATGCAATAATGACAACTCAGATACTCCTGCCTTAATATTTTTTAATCGGGTTTTTCTGACGACAAAGATCCAGTGATGCCACCTCTATTTGATACGAACTCTTCTAAACAATTACAATTTTTCAACCTTCATTTAGATGCAAATTTTTAAGCGTAAAGTACTTTTTGTAGATGAAAAGCAATCCATGAAAAAAATTGTCAGGATTTTGCTTTACGGCGTCGATGAAAATTTAGAAGAACTTTAACAGAAATCTATAATATTTAAATATTCTCGGATCCTGCAAACTGGCAACATGGCCCAATTAACAACACATAATGTGTTCGAAGCAAATAGAGACAAATCACCGACTGATCTCCATTTGACAGCAAATTGGTAGTTGAATACCTGATGCATATTATCTTAGGTGCAGGGTGCACTATTTTCTTCAAAGCTTGCTCACAATATGCTGAAAACATTGCTTCAAAGTTACATACGGCTGCAAATTTGCCGATGTCTAAGCCATGATAAATATAAATAACATGTGAAGTCGGTGTCTACCGCAGAGTTGTTCATGCGGATGTGAATCTTCTGCTCAAATGATCTCTATAGAGATATAGAGAACTATGATTAGAACTTTTTTCACTAGATATGCCAAGGTATAATTGATTTGGATTTGAGAATATCTCATCCCAACACAAATATATATATTGTTTTTGGTGTTTCTCAAGTTTCTTCCGGAATTCCCAAAGGCATGCCTTTCGTAAATTGTTTCTTAAGGAATTTCTTTAATATTTTTTCTTTCCTCCTTTCACGGAATTCCTTTCCTTCCTGTCAAGTATTCTGTCGGGATTCTTTCCGGGGTCCCTTCCGTGGTTCCTCCTGTATTCCGTCTTGTTTTGCAACATATATTCCACATTAGATTAGATTCGTCCCAGGATTCTTTCACTAATTTTTCCCAAATTTCCAAAAGGGATTTTTCCTAGGATTCCTTCCGGGATTATAAAAGCGATTCCTTAACATTTTTCAAGGATACTTGCAGAGATTTCTTCCGGGATTCGTTTAGGAAACTCTCCGGAGATTCCTTCAAGGGTTCCTCCCGAAATTCTTCCAGGGATACCTGCTCGGCCTCATCGCAGAATGTTTTAGAAGAATCTTCCAGGATTTTTCCAATGAATGATTTCTTCCAGAATTTCTTCAGGGATGTCTAGAGAAAATCCTCTCAATATGTTTTCAGAAATTCCTTTAGAGTTTTATTTTCAGTGTTTCCTCCTGGGGTTCCTCGAAGGATTTTCTTTTTCGTGCAGGATTTCTCTCGGGACTTATGAAGGCCTGAATGTCGTCAATGATTCCTCCAGATATTCTCTGTGGATTTCTCTCTCATGGCGTTTTTTTTGTGAGAATGCTTAAGATACATGTTTTTTCATTTCTACTGGAATCACTTTCGGTATTCCACTCAGGATTTTTTTTAGTATTCCTTAAAGTAATGTTCTACCCGAGCAGAAGGGAATAACAACAGCATATAGAGTTGTGTTATTTGGGTAAAATAACTGAATAATAGAATCTATTATGTTTAAGCTATTAACATAATATATTGTGTTATGAACTTGTCTGTCATAAGCGGCAAAATAACAAATATCATAACAAAAATGTTCTTGGAAAACCATTTTAATAACTTGTTTTGTTAGTTTTGATAACAACTTAATAACAGTGAATTTGAAGAATATTTCAATAACAAATTTTGATATTAATTTGTTATTGATAGTAATCGGAAAACAAAATTTGTTATATCGAAGTGAATTATGGTACTTATTATATAAAATTATTCACTTCGTCTCACAAATTCCCCAATAACACGAATGATCGAAAAATATTATATTCAGTTTTCTATTCGTTCTAAGAGAATTAAAAAAAAATCTTCCAGAGATTTCTCCGAGAGTTCTTCCACGAATTATAGAGATTATAATACTGAATTGCATAAACGCTTTTTTCAATGCTTTTAAAGTCCATGTTATCAGGTTATATCACGGAAAGCTGTTTTACATCTTTCTCGGGACAATATTTGCCTGAAAAGTACTTCGTTTTAATGAATTTTGAAATGGTTCAAATTAAGATTACAATTTGACTAGTTCAAAGTTTGATTTCTTACCCTACTGTTGTGCTATTGTTGATAAGTTGATCAATAGTAAAACAATAACAAAACTTTTACTTCTACAAAACATGTTATTGAAACGTAACTGAGTGAATGTATATCAATACCTTGATTATAACAAAATGAGATTGTCCAACAAAATCTGTTATGGAAAAATTATGCCTTGATAATTAAATAATAACAAAACAAGATATAAAAACAGATTATGTGATTTCGTAGTTATTAATTTGATATTCTCCTCTGCTCGGGTAGGGATTTCTCCCGATCTTTCCAAAGGGATTTCTCCAAGGACTGAGATTCGAGGGATTTTTTCAGGAATTCCACCAGGTATTTCACTCTTCCTGGTAATCTTAATTGATAACACCCGAGATTCTCTTGAGGATAACAAAGGATATTTTTTTTTTTTTTTTGGATTCCTTTAGGCAATTCTCTTGCGATGCATCCAGGGGATTCTCCAGGGGTTTCTTTAGGGAAATCTACTAAAATTTCATCATTGATTTCATTTGATATTCCGTCATTTAATGCTGCTGAGATTCCTTTTGAAATGTCTTCTGAGATTTGTACCGAAGTTCCTTCCGCGATTCCTTGATGAATTCTTTTCTGGATTCCTTCAATGGCTTTTCATGGGTTTTCATTAGTGATAACTTAAGAGATTCCTCCCGAGACTCTCTCAGGGATTGTTTCTGTTTAATTTTTAGGGCTTTTACTTGAAATTCCTCTGTGGAATTCTCCTGGTATTCCTCCAACACTTTATTTCTGGTTTTCCTCAGGGACTTCTTTTGGAGTTCCTCCATTATTGATTCTTCTCAGGTTTCCTTTGAGAATTTCTCCCGAGATTTTATCAAGCATACCTTCAATAACCTATTGCGGAATTTCTGAAAATGTTCCCTTCAGGATTCTTTCAAGGATTATCAAGGATTTCTTTTAGGATCCCTTCCGAGGTTTCATCCTAAGGTTGTTTCAGAAATTCTTTTGGGATTTTTTTTTAATTTCATCTGAAGTTCCTTAAAGATTTTTTCCAGTATTTTCGTGAGGGATTCGTCCTACATTCTTTGACGAATTTCCTCTGATACCTCTCCTGGGATTCTCTCGGGAATTTCACTCAGGACTCCTTCAAGCATTCCAGCCAGGATTCCTCTGGATATTTTAAAAATCCTTGAGATTCGTTCAGGGATTTTTTAAAAGAGTTCTTAATACCCTGTTGTTTTTAGGAATTTTAACTGAGATTCCTTCATGCAATTCTCTTATGGTGCTTCCTGGGGTTTCTCTCGGGTTTTCTTTAAGGCGAAACTGGAAGCATTTCCTCATTTTTTTGGCTTTTGATTTTTCATTCAATAACGAAGCAATATTTTCAAAATCGGTTTTCATGCACATGTAGAGTATGGATCAAGGTTCTCCTGAATTTTTTTGGTGGTGAAAATGTTTTCCGTTTTTGCAGAAACCATTTTTTAGTGAAATTTTGTTTAAAAATGGTTTGCTAAGGAGGTAAGGTAAGGAGCTCTTCTAAAATGTTATCATGCATTCCACCCGGTATTAGGGTTTCATTAGGGTTTTCTCATCCCGAGATTCTTTCAGAGATTACTTCTGTTTTTTTTCATGGTTTTCACTTTCGGATTCCTCCGGAGAATTCTCCTGGGATTCCTCTTACTATTTCTTTTAGGAACTACTCTTGGAATTTCTTCTGGGTCTCTTTTTTAAATATCTATATTGATTCTTACCGCAATTTATTTTGGAGATTTCTTTCATAAAATTCTTTTGTGATATCTTCGGAATTCAATCCTAATTAAGAATTTCTGGTGAGATTCCTTTGGGATATCCCTAGAATTCTATCAGCGCTACCTACAAGATTTTTTTTAGAAATTAGTCCGTTGTATGCTTCAGGAAGTTTTAACATGAATTTTTAGGATTTTTTTTTTTCCAAAATTCTTCATGGAATTTTTCAGAAATTCCCTGCAGGATTTCTACCGGAATTCATTCAGCAATTGTTGTTGAAATTATTCCGTTTTCTAAATCTGCGCGCCAAACTAGGCTGAAATCCGAATTTCCATGAATTTTGGTGTAAAAAAACTTAACCATTTGATGTTTGAATGGGTGTTATTTGTTGAATCGCTCCTTTTGAGTTTCGTTCAAGGATTTTTTCAAGAATTTCACCAGAAACTCTACCCTTCCAGTTTTTCTCAGTTGATGATTTCCAGGGTACTTTTAGTGGTTTGTTATCGGACTTTTTTTCGGATTCCTTCAAGTTATTCTCCCGCGATTTGGCTAAGCGTTTCTCCTGGGCTTCCATTAAGAAATTCTTTCACCTGGAGTTTCATCATTGATTTCTGCCAATCGTCTTCTAGGAATGTTTTCTGCGATATCTTCCGAAATTCCTTCCGGGATTTCTCCAAGGATGTTTTCAATGATCCATTGGGGATTTCTCAAGATATTGCTCCTGAAATTCCTTTGACGATTTAATTGGAGATTGTGCTGGGATTCCTTCAACGATTTCTGCTGAGATTTTTTTCAAGAATTCCTCTTGGAGTTCCCTCTGGGGCTCTGAGGTTCCTTCACTGATTCCTCTCGCAATACCATTCGGGATTTCTCCAAAATTTTCTTCCAGGATTCCTGCCGGATTTCTTTCACGGATTATTCCGGCGGGGTTTCTTAAGGAATTTCTCCAGATTTCTATTAGGGATATCTTCCAGAATTCTGTCAGGAATTCGTCCCGGGAATTCTTCAAGGATATCTGTCTTATTTTTTTTCAGAAATTCCAATATGCTTCTAGGGATTTCACCCGGGATTCCAACCAGGATTTTATCTGGACTTTCTTCAGGGATTCCTCCAGGTTTTTCAAGAGATTCCTTCCGGGATTTCTCCCAAAATGTCTTCCGGGATTTCTTCAGCAATTTTTAACGGTTTTTTTTCAAAGATTCCTCTTTTCTGTTGAGCTCCCTTCCATAAGTGATTCGTCCTACGATTTTTCCCAGAATTCCTTCAAGATTTTTTTTATCGAGATTCTTTTAAGAAGTCCTTCTGGGGTTCCTGTTTTTATCGGCTTCCCCCGGGATTCTCCCAAAATTTCTCCAAGCTGTTTTTTTTTTCGGGATTATTTCAAAGATCATTACCGAGATTCTTCAAAGATGTCTTCTGGAATTCTTCTAGGGGTTACTGCCTGGATTCCTACATTGGTTCTTCGCTGGCTTCACTTCCGTCATTTCTTCAGAATTCTGTCAGAAATTCGTTCCGGAAATCCTTCAGGTATTCAGAAATTTTTTTTTCAAGAAATCCTCCAAGATTTTTTTCGGGATTTCTACCAAGATTTTTTCAGCGATTCTTACAAGGATTCTTACAGGAATTCCTGCCTAGATTCTAGGAATAAAAAAAAAATATTTCCGGTCTTCTCCTAGAGATTCCTTCAGAGAATTCTCTCGGGATTTCTTCAGCAATTTCCTTTTTGGGTTTTTTTAAGGAATTTCTCCTGGAGTTCCTTTTGAAGTACCGTCCTTAATTGATTCCTCTTGGGATTCCTACTGAAATTCTTTTAGTCTTTTTTCGGGATTCTATCAAGGATCATTATCGAGTTTCTTTTAGGAAGACCTCTGGAATTCTTCTAGGGAACCCTCCCGGGATTCCTACATTGATTCTACCCGGGATTCCTCCAGGATTAAAAAAAATAATCGGGAATGCCTTTAAAATTCTTCCTAGGATTTCACCCGGGATTCTAAACAGGATTTTTTTGGGATTCCTTCAGAGATTCATCCAGAAATTCTTCCAAGGATTCCTCCAGCATTATTCCGAAATTCTTTCTGGGATTTTTTCCCAGGATTCCTTCAGGGAATTCTCCCGAGAATTCTTCAATAGTTTTTTTAAGGATTTTTTTTCGGGAATTGGGTTTTTAAATTTAGAAAAATGTATCGATTTTTCATTTTTATACGAAACAGTACCATTTTCTGAGTCATTATGATTTTTAGAACTTTATTTTGGTACCTTAAATCAATTTCAAAGAGATTTTTTGAAATCACCTTTTGACAGCTGGGCAACTGTTTGACAGCTCCGTCCAGTACAAACTGCGACGAGGGGTGATTCGACAAATCGTTCCCATACAAACTTCAAATTGATTTTTAAATAGGTTCCCGGGCTCCAAAATTCATGAAAATTTGGATTTCGGCTCAGTTTGACATGCAGAAATATCTCAATACCGTTAAAGAAGCCAATTCTTTCAAAATTCTGTCAGAAATTCGTCTCATGAATTTTTCATCGATATCTGCCGTGATTTTTCAAGAATTCCATCAAGTTTCTTCCTGGGATTTCACCAACCACAATCTGGGAGTATCTGGGATTCTTTCAGGTATTCATCCCGAGATTCTTCCGGATGTTTTTTTTTTCAGAGATTCCTTCCGGGACTTCTTCCAGAATTTTTCAGGGAATCCCCGGGATTTGTTTTTGAGGTTGTACTTCCATATTTCTCTAAGAGTTTCTCTGTAGTTCTCCGATGATTCCTCTTACGGAACTGCTTTTAGGGTTTTCTTACGCGCTTTTTTTAGGGGTTCTTTTGAAAAACTGGCAGGCATTAGCTGTGAAATTCCTTGTAAGGAATCAGAGGACTGCATCTGGAGCTACCTTTCAGAAATACTCTCGAGCATTTTTTTTTTGAGGAATTCCAGAAGGAACTTCGGTTGAGATCCCACGAAGAAATCTTGCAGAAACCCTTGGAAGAAATCTCGAAAAAATTTCTATTAGAAATACCGAGAGAACGAAAACGCCGAAAGAAATAACTGTGGAATAGGCTGTCTCAAAAAAAAAAAATCGATGTTCGAAAAGTGCTCAACTCTTCAAATGCATATTTGAAGCATTTTTGTAGAACATTTCGATTTTCTAAAAAAATGTTTAGAGGTTCCGCCAGAGAAATTGAAAAAAAATGATCCCTTTCTACAGTGATAGACATTCGTTTAGCCGAGAACAAAAAAAGTGACAGGAAACTCATAAAAAAGATTTTATGATAAAACTTTTTTATCGTAGTAATAGTATATCTAGTACAGTTTTATAAAAATGTGATACATTAAACTTACATATACACTGAAACAAAACCGAGGGTAAAAACCCTTCAAATTTCATTTTTGGCATAGACATTCGTTTAGCCGAGGTAAATGAAAGATTGGTTTTCAATAGATTTTTTGCAATTTCGTGAGTATATTTCGAGAATATACTCCAAGGCATTTAGTTTATGGTGTGTTAGCAAGATATTTGACCTTGAAAGTTTATTTATTTGTGAAATTCAGAGAAATATAAAAAAATGTCCCGATAAGGAGAAGCGACGATAAACAAATTAATTTAAGAAAACTGATTTCTGTAAACACTCAAACGTAAGCTAGATTAGCAGTTTTGAAAATATGGCGCAGAATTATTGTCAGAAATGTTCAAATTATTGCATAAAATGTCATGAAAAAAATAAGTATATTGGTTTTTGGTTGGTTAAACTTTGAAATGGGATTCATAAAAGCTAAAATAAATAGTTCTGCATTGAAATAAATACGTGCCCTAATGCCTGTGGAGTATACCTGTTTGATACTACCATTACTAAATGAGTTAGAAGACTGCAAAGTGAAAGAACTGCAAGAAGTGTCAGATTTTGTGTACCCTGTTTATTCAAAAGCAGATGCTCATACAAAAATACAAAATTTGATTAAATAATTGGCTTATTTCATTCAATCTGAAGAAATTTATTATAAATGAGTCTTAGTTGTGAACCACATTCATTTTTAACATGATTTATTTGAAAAGAATGTCTAAATTATGAAACAAGTAGTTCATGTTAGAAATTTGAATACTTTCGGTGCCATTTCTCGAAATATGAGCCGTCCAATGTATATTATTTCAGCCAGAATACAATCTAGAAGATATTGGGAGCTATTAGAAGACGTAATAGTAGTAAACGCTGTGATTTATGCAAGTGAAACCATCATATTTCATCAAAACAATACTTAAATACGTGATTTTTTGATGGTTTGTGTTATTTTTTTTTCTGTTAAAAACGTTGTTTTTCGCAAAATTTCAACCTGCCTTGGTCATGAAACTTTCATTAGATTCTTTTGAAACACTTCCGATAAAACTAACTACATCAAATCTCAATTGAGAAACATTTAAAATATTATGACATATTTATATGAGATGCATGCAAAATTAATATGGCAACACTTCCAAAAACGATCTACTTCATGTTTTACAAGTCGATCTATAATGCAGATCACCATACAAAATTACTTTGTTGGATATTTTTCGAAATTTGATAGTTTTTTATTATGGAATTCTAAAAATTGTACAATTCGGCTAAACGAATGTCTAGGCAAAAAATGACATTTGAAGGGTTTTTACCCTCGTTTTTGTTTCAGTGTATATGTAAGTGTGATGTATCACATTTTTATAAAACAGTACTAGATATACTATCACTACGATAAAAAAGTTTTATCATAAAATCTTTTGTATGAGTTTCCTGGCACTTTTTTGAATTTTTTTAGCCTCGGCTAAACGAATGTCTATCACTGTATTAAAATTCTCAAAAAAGTATTTTTTTAGCTATTTTATTTTTTTTTTCTTAGAGAAATGGCTCCTATGAATAGTACTATCAGATAAAACTTTCATGGTTGACAATAAAAAAATAGTACATGTGTTTTTTCAAGTAAATTTTGATGAAAAATGCTCAAAAAATAGACCTTTTACCAGCCCTGGCGGAACCTCTGAACGATTTTTTAGTAAATTGAACTGTGCTACAAAAAAGGCTCAAAAGTGTGTATCTTTCATTTAAGGGTTGAGCACCTTGACTTTTCAAACATCGTTTTTTGCCTTTCTCGTACACTAAGTGTACTGGAAAGGCTATATGTTCACTCCAAAAACGACTTTTTGATAGAAAGCTCGGAGGGTCGAATCACATATACCAATCGACTCAGCTCGACGAATTGAGGTGATGTCTGTGTGTGTGTATGTGTGTGTGTGTGTATGTGTGTATGTGTGTGCGTATGTGTGTGTGTGGACAAAAAAACTCACATCACTTTTTGGCAGTAAACCTCAACCGATTTTAATGATCGACGGTTCATTCGACGCGGAATCTGGTCCCATTGTTTCCTATTGAAAATGGTTCGGATCGGTCCAGCCGTTCCGGAGATATGGCCATTTAGGTGTTCCGGAACGGTACCCCAGGAAGGGCCCAGATATGAAAACGCTACAAACCCATCCATGCGACACATCAAACTATGGCATTTTCGATAACTTGATGAACAGTAAGCAGAAAAATAGTCTAGGCCATATCTGAACCGGTAGTGTCCCGGAACCGGTTCCGGGTGTCTAGCCGGAAGTGGCCAAACATAAAAGTGGACTAAACCCATGCATGCGACATATCAAACTGCGGCTTTTTCGATAACCTGATGAACAGTAAACAGGAAAACATTCTCAGACCATATTGGAACCGGTAGTGTTCCGGAACCGGTTGCAGATGTCCCGCCGGAGGTGGCCAAGAATAAAAGTTAAGCAAACCCATGCATGCGACATATCAAATAGTGACTTTTTTGATATCCTGATGAACAGTAAGAAGGAAAATATTCTCATACCATATCTGAACTGGTTGTGTTTCGGAACCGGTTCCAGGTGTCCGCCGGAAGCGGCCAAATATAAAATTAAATCAAAATAATGCATGCGACATATCAAACCGCGGCTTTTCAGATAATCTGTTGAACAATGAACAGGAAAGCATTTTAAAACCATATCGGAACCGGTAGTGCTCCGGAACCGGTTCCAGATGTCCCTTCGGAAGTGGCCAAGTATAAAAATTAACCAAACCCATGCATGCGACATATCAAATAGTGGCATTTTTGTTATTTTGATGAACAGAAGCAGGAAAATATTCTCAAAACATATCTGAACCGGTAGTGTCCGGAACCGGTTCTGGATGCCCCGCTTGACATGGAACTTTGGGAGATGGCTCAGCAGTCTTGGAGGAAATTGAAAACTAGTTGTTTCAATCTTTCCCGAACCCTTGAAAAAGATCCCAAACGGATCGAAACGTCGGGAAAGATTTAAACAACTGGTTTTCAATTTCCTCCAAGACTGCTAAGCCATCTCCCAAAGTTCTATATCAAAACAGTCGAAACCCGATAAGCAGAAAACCGCTTGACATGGCCAAATATAAAAGTGAACCTAACCCATGCATGCAACATATCAAATCGCGGATTTTTAGGAATCTCGATTTGTCAAAAAATAAAAAGTTTCCGGCCATATTTGGGACAACTGATAGTGCTCCGCTACCGATTGCCGGAATCCGGAACCAGTTTCGAGTGTCTCGCGAAATGCACAAATGAACCACACCCATGCATGCAGTATATCAATTCACGACTTTTTAGGAAAACTGACTAACAATTTGCATGAAACTAGTCTTTGACCACATCAGGGACAATCGGTAAGTGGTAAAATGTGAACCGAAAGCGGTAAAATGTGAAATTGAATCAAACCCATGCGTGTGGTACCATAAAACCACGCTAATTCGACAATGATTGTTGTCAAATCACCTAGGTAAAATTTTAATTCGATAAACTAACTATATTTTAGCTTTTGGTTAGATTGTAGGATTTGTTGATTGACCGGCCGCAGTTGCTACTCCAGCATCGCCAGATCAACTACACTCATACAAGGAACCTTGGGAGATAGCTGCTTGGGACTAACAGGCATCTTCAGTGTGTGAGCGTTGGTGGTCTTGTATTTTTAGGCCACAATGGCGCCTGCTGCGTCAGGTTGCAGGTCAATGGGGAAGGTGAGGGAAGTGATGATTGCAATCGCTTGCCCACATCAGGCCGTTGAATCCTCTGCGCCTGCACAAGGTCATGCGGATGTTGGTGTGTTGGTGGGAAATGTTTATTTTTGGCACATGGATCATGCATTTGTGCAAGGATGCCAGGCGTAAAGCGATAGCTGAAGATTACTGTGAAGCGGCACAGTCCGCTTGGTTGCATAACTTGTAGGCGTTATATGATAGATTGACACTGTGCTGTGATGAAAGTTGGAAGGAAGGGAAACGGCTTTTTTTCGATCCGTTTCTGGTTCTAGCGATCGCTACGAACATAAGAATATACATGAGATGTATATGTAGGAGAGAGAGAGTGAGAGAGACAGTAGATAGAGAGATACGAAGTAGGAGGAAAGGGACGAGCCAGAGATTGAACCCAGGACCTTCTGCATATGAATCAGAAGCGGTAGCCACAAGACCACCAAACTCGTCAATTTGACGTAATTCTAACATTATGCTGGAATAACGTCAAATAAACTTCTATACAATTAAAACTTGCGCTGTCGTAACTTTTATATAACATATGTGTTGCTTGAGTTACTACCTATCATTCTTGTTTTCAACGGTCAATAAAATATAGCCTAAAATGCGCAGAAAAAACTTTGTCGAAGACCGCAAAGTGATCTGTGATTGTGTAAAAAGTTATATCTTAGCTTGTTAGTATCGTCTTGATATTGATCAGCCTCCAGTGTTGGTAAAGGTGCTCAAGCAGTCAACTGAGAAGTCTGATATTACTCAGCTCGCTTATACGTTAAACATAACGCCGGACTATGTGCCATCAATAAGTTTTAAGTCAATTCAATGAAGGCTTTGGTAAAATGCTAGCTTTTCTTAAAAAAATATCAGGATTCAGGAACACTTTGACTTACGTCGACGGAAAGATCGTGAGAACATATTCGACGAGAAAGGCACTATCACCACTAGGTGGATTAATTTGGGTTTTTTCTGGACAGCCTACTGTGGAAGCCTCGTATGCGGAACACCAGAGGAAATCCCGGCAGGGCATTGGGAGAAACTTGCTGGGAAAACTACTGCAGAAAATTTTAGAGAAAATTTCGGCAAAAACTCCAGCAAACATCTGGAAAGGAGAAAATCTGAAAAAAATGTGGTGAACTGGTTTTATATGTTAACTGTAAAAAATATTAAAATCAGTTTGCGTTGCTGATAATTTTCTCAGAGTTTTATCTCATTTTGCACGATTAGAGAGTTTTAAGAAATTGATAACTCTTGGCAGTTCAATTTCTCAAAGTATGATAAGTTTATTTTAATATCATGAATATAAAACCCCAAATATGGCTGCATATTGAAGTCCTTTATGCAGAAATAAAAACCCGTAAATATGCCATTTACAACATTTTGTAATGTAATGTTTTTAAAATTAATTGGAAAAGCTTCCAAGTTTTACTGAAAATGCAATAACTTTTTCCAAACTTATTTAATAATACTGAAAGTTCCAGAAAGTAGCCTATATTCTAAAGTTAACTCCTGATTTGATTTACGTATCCATAAGTACGGTTGTGGAAAAAAAGTAATTTGAAATTCATTCTGGAGTTAATTTAGAGGTATCTCTCGGAATTCCTTCTGAGATTCCTCAAGGGATACCTTCAGTATTTCCAGAATTCCTTTTCAGATTCTACTGGAATTTTCGAAAATAAAAATTCATAGATTCTTTCCGGGATTCCTCCTCTAATTCCTAAAGAACAGTTATCCGTGATATACAACAGAAACCATTGTAAATTTCTCCTAGAGGTTTTTACCGAGATTTCTAGCAAATTTTTTTCTGGAATCTTTGCCAGAGTTGTTCGCGAGTTTTCTTCTGAGGTTTCTTCTGGGCTTTCTTCTGAATGTTTTTATCAGATTTTTCACAAAGTGCTCCTCGGGATTTCCAGCAGATTTTCTCCTGAAATTTTTGCCACGAATTCTTCCGTATTTTTTTCTCGAGATGCTGGAGTTCTTCCTGCGATTTCTCTTGAAGCTTTTACAGAATTTTTCCGAGATATCTTCAAAATAGTTTTCCCCAATTTTTTTCCCAGGATTTCTGTAGGGTGGTGTAAACGAAAGTTCACATGACTAGCTTCCTTTCCCTCGCAAGTATCTATGACTTGATTGATCTGGTTGACAGTGCTGTGCTCGATGTGTATACGCATGGCTCCCGCCATACAATATGGAGCTGGGCGCTTTTTTTTTATTATTGTACGGAATTGGGCCGAAGCACCGAAGGGTCTCAGATTTTCATGAAAATTTTTCCACAGGCTGGGCTCATGAAAATATAAACAAAAAAAAAATGAGAAAATTCAGGGTCGCCTATTTTCCCGGAAAACTCAGGTCGAAATTCTTTATTTTCCCCTGACATTACTTACTTAGAAAAATCATAACTCAAGAACGAAGCATCATAGAAACAATTTTTTAAGGAAATGAAAGCAAATTTTCTCAGAAATTAAAAAAAAATGAACTGGAAAATATTTTCCACAAAATTTTCCACAGTTGAGAAAATTCATATAGAAAAGCCGGAAAAACAATGCCCGAACTCATGGAAAATTTAAAAAAAAATTGAGAAGGTTGTTCCATAAGTTTTAATCGCTGAAATTTTTAGAATGCACTTTTTTTTGTTTTTGAATTATGTCCAATTTTGTTGAAAAATATCCAAATGTATCATATAAGCCTTCTCTTTGAAAAAATATAACTCAAGAACGAAGCATCGTCGAAACAAAGTTTTTTAACTATAATGAAAGTAAATTTTTCCTTTTCTTTTTTTTTTTGGATTTCTGAGAAAATTTGCTTTCATTTTCATAAAAAAAAACTTTGCTTATATGACAAATTTGGACATTTTTCAACAAAATTGGCCATAACTTAAAAACGAAAAATAAGTGCATTCCAAAAATTTCAGCAATTAAAGCTTATGGAATAACCTTCTCAAAAATATTTTTTTTTTTGAAAAATTTTCAAGAGTTCGGCCATTGTTTTTCCGGCTTTCCTTCACAAATTTTCTCAACTGTGGAAAAATGTTTCCAATTCATATTTTTTTGGTTTTCTGAGAAAATTTGCTTTCATAAAAAAAAAATGTTTCTTTGATGCTTCGTTCTTGAGTTATGATTTTTCAAAGTAGTGTCAGGGGAAAACAAAGAATTTCCACCTGAGTTTTCCGGGCAAATAGGCGACCCTGAATTTTTCTCTTTTTTTTTTGTTCATATATCCATGAGCCCTGCCTGTGGAAAAAGTTTCATGAAAATCTGGGACCCTTCGGCCCAATCCCGTACGGTAATAAAAAAAAATGCCCAGCTGTCCCATTGTCTGGCTAAGATTGGGCGAGGTAAGTTACCTCCATTGTAAGATCCTGTATTACTTGAATGACTGGCAATGAATATTCCAGTAAGTTTCGTAATAGTCACGACTTCATCAAGAGATTCCACCGGGAATTCTTTCAGTGCTTCCCTAGAAGTTAGTGCTGGAGTACCTATCGTGATTTTACCCTGAAAATCTGACCGGAATTCCCTCTGAAAGTTTTCATGTAGTTAGTTGAGCGAATTTTCAAAAATTTCTCTCGAAAACTCATCTGGCATTATAAAAACTTGCACATGAGTGTAAAATAAGTAAAAGTTTAAATACACGTGAATTGCAACATAGAAAACCTTACAAAATTCCTGCAGCAAAATCCGCAGAAATTCCTTTATTGATTCATTCATACATTTTTCTAAGAGATCCTTCAGAAATTTCCACAGGAGTTCCTTCGCGGATTCTTTTAAACAATCTTTCAGGGATATATTTGAAAATTTTCTTCAGAAATTGCTTTGGAATTACGCCTGAGAATCTTTCAGAAACTCTTCTTGGGACGATTCTTTCAGAAATTTCAACATCAACTAAAACACCATTTTAAAAATCTCGCGTTGATTGCTTTGAAAATGCCAGCAAGATTTTCTTCCAAAATTTTGCTAGCGATTTTTTTAGGAAAATTATCCAGAGATTTCTCACGGGATTTCTTAAAAACAAATCTTTAGATATCTATTCATATATTTCTCCAGTGATTCCTTAGGAAGACCCTGCAGGGATTCCCTTGAAATTTTTCCGTTTTTTCAAAAACTCTTTTAAGAAACTCCTCAAAAATTTCTTCAGAGATTCCTTCGGAAATCTCTGCAAGCACTCGTTCCGAAACTCCAATTTGAATTGCTTCACAGATTCTTTTATAAAACCTTCCTATGACTTTTTTTAGAAAATTTGTTCAGTGATTTCTTTAGAAATCCCCACAGCGATTCCTTCATTATTTCAAATAGAGATTCTTCCCGAAATTTCTCAAAAAATCTTGAAAAAATATCTTCCATGGATTGACCCAATCGTCCCCGATATTTTTCAGAAACTTTTCCAGGGGTTCAGATGTTCTCTTACTTCTTCAGAATTTTCTCGAAGGAATCCTATGGAGTCCTATACAGAATCCTTTCCTGGATTTCTTCATAAATTCCTCCCAAGAAAGTTCTACAGGGATTTTGTCACAAAATATCCCAGAAAGGCTTTCAGGAAGTTTCAAAAGGATTTCTTCAGAAATTAATCCAAAAATTACACCAGGTGTTTTCTGTCAGAACTTCCTACACTGGCGCATTTGAAAAATCTTCCACGAATTCCTTCTAAAATTTCTGCAGCGAGTTCTTTGAAAAAATGGTGCAGAGTTTCTACTCTTCGAAGAACTTCTTTAGAAATTCTTCTTGATATTCCATTAGAAATTTTACCAGGGATTATTTTTAAAATTTTCTTTAGATCGCTCCAAATTTTTCAGAAATTTCCTTAAGAAATTCCTCCAGAAATATCATAACAAGATTCTTCATAAAATTTCCAAAATTTCGTTTGGAAAATTCTTCAGGAGTTCTTAGAGAAATTTTGTTACAAATTCGCACGGAATGGCTTTCAGGAAGTTTCAAAAGAATTTCTTCGGAAACTAATCTGAAGATTCCTCCAAATATTTCTTCAAAAATTTCTTTACAAAACCTATCACGGATTGTGTCTCTTTCAGTGATTCCAACAGAAATTCTTTCAGGCATTCTTTCAACAAATCAAGGATTCATTCGGAAACATTCTCCAGAGATTCATTCAGAAATTCTTTAAATTTCATCCTTCACAAACTTTACGGTGAATTCTCAAAAAAGTTTTAGGCGTTGCTTCGGAAATTTCTCCACGATTTTTTTTTTGGAAATCTCTCACATTGCCTTCAGAAGTTCTTCTCTTTTCAAAAAGTTCTCCAAGCATTTACAAAGTCTTTTATAGATTTATTAAAAATTTCCTTCCGGAGATTCTAGTCTAAAACCTTCCAGAGTTTCATACAGCCGTTTTTTCAACTATTCTTTCATAAAAATTTTTCACGGCTTTATTCGGAATATTTATCGGAAATTACTTAAGAGGTTACTCCTAAAATCTCTCCAATGATTCCTTGACAAAGACAACAGATTCAAAAGATTTTCTAAGTGATTCCTCAGTGGATTACTTTAGAAAATCCTCCAGGGTTTCGGACAGAAATTCCTCCACTGGTTCTTTCGGAAAGTCTTTCACGAATTGCTCCAGAAATTTCTCCAGAGATTTCTTAAAAAAAGCGCTGAGATTCTTAAAGCAGCTCTTCGAAGCATTTGTTTAGAAATCCTGTTGGTATTCCTATAGAAATGACATCAGGGATTATTTTTAAAATCTTCTATAGATTGCTACCAATTCCTCCAGAGTTTCCTTCAGAAGTTCTTCCAAAAATATCTTAGAAAAATTCTCAGGTATTCCTCCTAAATTCTCCCTTAGAAAATCCTTTTGAATTTCTTCAGAAACTTCTTTAGAGACTCATTCCCAAAAAGCTTTAGAAAATCTTTCATGTATTGCTTCACAAAGTGCTGCCTGTTTTCCTGTTGAAAGTTTTCAAAAAATTTTCCAGGAATGTGGACGAAAAATTTTTTGGGGATTCGTTTGGAAATTGTTCATGGATTCCTACAGGAATTTTGTCACAAATTTCTACAGCGGTTTCTTCAAAAAATCATCCACAAATTCTTTAAGAAGCTCTTCGATGGACTTTTTGTCTAGAAATCCCTCTTGGTTTTTCTTCAAAATTGTTACTAGCGATTATTTAAAAAATCTTCTAAAAAAATTCCTACTAATTCCTCCAAAGTTTCTTTTAGAATTTCTTCCAGAAATTTCTTAAGAAGATGTTAGGGGATTTTTCATAAATTCTTCCGTAAAACTTCCTTTTGAATTCCTTCAGAAACTTTAAAATCCTTTGGAAAATCTTCCATGGATTGTTTCCAAAACTTCAGCCTGGTTGCCTATTCAAATTCTCTAGGGATTGCTAAGGGGGTTGCTTTCAGAAAATCCCCACGGGATCTTTTAGAAATTTCGTCAACGACTCTTCATAAAAATCTTGCTTCATAAATTTCTATGAAATTTTTTTTTTTAGAAATCTGTTCTTTCCCACTAGATTCTTTACGGAATTTATCCGGGAGTTTCTTCTTCACATTTTTTCCAGGGATTCTTCTAGAAAGTCTTCAATAAGCTCCTGCAGAACTCTGGAGAAGTTCGATAGAAAAATCTCCTGGGTGTTCGCTAAGAAAATCCTCCAGGGAGTCTTAGAGATTGTTTAAAAATTCATTCAGAGATTGTTCCCAGGTCTCTTTTTAAAGTTCTCTAGTGGCATTTAAAGTCATTATTCTAGAGATTCCCGTAGAAATTCATACTGCTATTTCATTGCCAACTGCTCCAGGAAAACATTCAGGAACTTTGCCATGGATACCATCGGAAATACTCGAAGGAATGTCTCCAGAAATTCCTTCAATGATTTCTCCACTTGCAGACTCTTGATGAAATCATTCAGTGGTTCAATCAGGGATAACTGCATAAATTCACACAGAGACACCCTCATGAATTCGTTTGTATATTCTTCTACCCAAGTAACATGTTGATAGGAAATTAGTCTTGTAGAGGTTTTGAAAAAAGCCATAAATCCTTCTATCTATTATTTTGGTTTTATTATGGTTCTAAGAACCTCTTCTAGTGTATTTGACTTAACAATGTTACTTGGGTATGTTAAATTTCCCAAAAAAATCCATGATATCCTTCAAGAATATCTTTGAGAATTTCTCCTCGGATTTATATTCATTCAGATATTTTTCTAAAGATATTTTCTACATAGATTTCTTTAAAAATTTTGAGGGGATTTTTCGGGTAATATTTACAGATGTTTATTCATTTGTTTTAACTGATATTCCTCTATAGATTTCCAAAGGGATTCCTCTCAGAATTCTTCCCAAGAGATTCTGGGTTACTTGAATTTCTTGATCACTCATCCATGAACAGAATTCACTCGATCCGTAAATTTTGACACAAGAGTGGGGCCTTTTCCAATAGGAATCTAGATTTCCGTACTGGAAATAGCCCTTCCCCTATAGACGAGTGCACCGATGAACTGAATTCATCGCGGTCCGAGAATTTTGACACTACAGCGGGGTCGTTCCCAATCAGAATTGTACAATTCTGATTGGAAAGCTTTCACTTCTGATTGGAAGCGACCCCGCTGTAGTGTCAAAATTCTCGGACCGCGATGAATTCAGTTCATGGCTGCACTCGTCTATGGATTTATCTACCGATGAAATGAATTCACTCGATCCAAGTTTTTTAACGCTAGAGCGGGGCCGTTCTCAACCAGAATATACCAATTCTGATTGGACTGGAGCTCCACTCTAGTATCAAAATTCACGGACCGCGTGAATTCGGTTCATCGGTGGATAAGTCTTATACACCGATGAACCAAATTCATCGCGGTCTGAGAATTTTGACACTAGAGCGGGGCCATTCCCAATCAGAATCGTTCAATTCTTGTTGGAAATTGTTCAATTCTGATTGGAAACGGCCCCGCTCTAGTGTCAAAATTCTCGGACCACGATGCATTCGGTGCTTCGGTGGAAGAGTCCATGGATAAGTTCATTTCACCATGGACTTATCCACCGATGAACCGAATTCACTCGGTCCGAGAATTTTGACACTAGCGCGAGGCCATTCTGATTGTGAACAACTCTGCTCTAGTGTCAAAATTCACGGATCGAGTGAATTCGGTTCATTGGTGACTAAGTCCATGGACTTATCCACCGATGAACTGAATTCATCGCGGTCAGAGAATTTTGACACTAGAGCGGGGTCTGTTCCAATCAGAATCGTCCAATTCTGATTGGAAATGGCCCCGCACTAGTGTCAAAATCCTCGGACCGCGATGAATTCGGTTCATCGGTGGATAAGTCCATTAAGACGAGTGCACCGATGAATTGAGTTCATCGCGGTCCGAGAATTTTGACACTAGAGCGGGGCCATTCCCAATCAGAATCGTTCAATTCTTGTTGGAAATTGTTCAATTCTGATTGGAAACGGCCCCGCTCTAGTGTCGAAATTCTCGGACAGCGATGAATTCAGTTCATCGGTGCACTCGTCTATTGGGATTGTTAAATCCGTTTATTTGTTGTTTTTCCTAAACCGTTTGAAATGAACCCTTTTCCCAAGATTTATATCTTCTTTTCCTTTTTAATAACATGAAAAAAATATATAAATGATTCTCTCAAGTAAAATATTACCTCGTAACAGCTTCGACGGGAATGGTCTATTGCATCGACTTCTGAAAAAGTTTTATTTCTTCTCCTAATTTCCTGTTTTGTTTGGAAAGAAAAGTTTGTCCTTTGCTTTTTGTTATCACTGCACGTCGCGGCGGGGCGTTCGACTTTCACCGGCGTGGCGACAACTGGTACCACTTCTACTACTGCTCTTCTAGGTAGTTCATGCGAAACGCGATTGAAAGAAGGTGAAACTTGCTCTTGAAACTTTGTTGCCAACTCATCTTTTCGATTTCTTTTCGTCGCTACGGTTGTTACTTACTCATCATCGGAGGAGGCGGCGGGTGGTGGTTTGAGATGACAGCTTTCTTTTTTTTCCAGCACCACAACCATAGCACACTTGGACCGAGCGACCGAACCGAACCGGACTCGGGGAATTTGTCAGCTTAAATTTCTGATAATGGAACCGGAATGTGATGAAGGCTTGCGGTAAGCGAAACCCAAACGTTGTTCTCGGTATTCATTCGATCGGGATGGTTCCCGGAAGTACCACCTAGCTACCGAACCGACCTACCTTAATCCTATGCGGTGTGGTTGCTTTCGGCAGCGTGTGTCCGGGAAAGGCTGAAATAGTAACGATAAATAGCAAACAAAACGGGTGGCGCTGTTTCCTGGATGTGTTTAACCGTAGCTGAGAGAGCAAAAAAAAGGGTTGAACCATGACACAGCTGGGAGCAATTTCGATTCCGGCAGATGGGGATGGTGTTTGAGCGCACGGTATGCGTCCGTTAGTTTGTCCGCTCTGTGCACGTGTTCACTCGTTGAACTTTTGAACAGTCCGTGTCATAGAGGTGGCCATGGAAACAAGTTCATTTCCTGTGAACACGATAGACGAGTGCACCGATGAACTGAATTCATCGCGGTCCGAGAATTTTGAAACTAGAGCGGGGCCGCTACCAATCAGAAGTGAACGATTTCCAATCAGAATTGAACAGTTCTGATTGGGAATGGCAGCGCTCTTGTGTCAAAATTCTCGGACCGCGATGAATACAGTTCATCGGTGCGCTCGTCTATACTACTTAAACGTCAATTTCGTGAACTCGTGCATTGATTCTTAGGCAACAGAAACTGGCTGAATGTGAATGAACTTATCATTGAGACAAAGTCTACATGAAATCTATATTTTTGGCCGATGAGTTCATCCTCATTTATTTTAGGTGAATCACTTCCTCGCACCTATGAACCTGTGCTGTGCACAGTGTGTACGAGTTCTGTTGTTTGAACGGTTCCATTTTTTTTGTTAAAATGAACTTGTTTCTTTAGCCATCTAAGTGACAGTGACAGTCAATCGAGTGAACACATATATTGGCCTTACAGGATGAATCAAATGAACACTAATTGTTACCTACAAATGCCGTATTGATAGTTTTATTGGCCAGGGAATCAACCAGGTAAATGAGGTTGAAATTATAGTTGAAGTGAAAATAATCTATTTTTCAATCGATTCATTATGTAATGAACCTGTTTCGCTGGCCTATAGACGAGTGCACCAATGAACTGAATTCATCGCGGTTCGAGAATTTTGACACCAGGGTGGGCGGCCCCGCTCTAGTGTCAAAATTCTCGGACTGCGATGAATTCAGTTCATCGATGCACTCGTCTATGGACTTATCTACCGATGAACAAAATCCACTCGGTTCGAGAATTTTGACATTAGAGCGAGACCATTTCCAATCAGAATTGTCCAATGCTAATTGGAAACGACGCCGCTCTAATGTCAAAATTCTCGGATCGAGTGAATTCGGTTCATCGGGGGGTAAGTCCATGCATAAAACGCTAGAGTAACTGAATGAATTGTTAGTGATCGGAGTTAAATTACCGAAACGATACTGTAGCTGAATTCAGTATACTTGTTCTATGATAGAAAAAAAAAACCCTGCAGAATGAATCGACAAACAGAGCCCACTGATACCGGTGGAAGCTCACACCGAAATATTATCGGACCGATGGTTTTCCAGCTCAAGCTTACCTACTGTTTGGCTACTGGAGCGGAAGCTGAACGTTTTTATTTTTTTTTTTGCTTCCTGATGACTGCCTGTCTGCCTGATGCGGTTTGGCCCCACTCGAAAGGGCCTCGCATCGGGGCTGCTGGCGTTTGTGTACCCGCAAATATTTGTTTCTCTAATATCCCAAAGGGATGGATTTTTCCAATACCGATACCGATAGCGAAAACCGCCGAAGGGTGGTGTATCAGGAATCATCAGCATTTTTATGATTTGTGTGCTCGTTACATGGTTGCCTAATTGTTGCACACATTTTTAAAGTGGGGGGTTTAGCGAGGTGGATGCAGCATCATCAATTCATGTGAGTGATTTCGAGATATTTGTTTTAAAGAGTTTGTAACTAGTGATTTAGCTGGAATTTGCACTAGAATTGAGAATTGAGCCAGAGAAAAATATTCATCCACATTTATCCAGTATATAACTGAAACTTGAACCAGAGAATCTCCACAGAGAACAGACATCCGAACTCAGTTTCAAAACTCTGTAACGGATAGGGTAATTCGCCAATTGGTTGAAAGTTTTGCTTGGACTTTTTTTGTTTTTATTTGTTTTTCCGTGCATAATTCCACGGTACTACACAGTTAACGTCTGCATCCAGGTATTACTTGTGCTTTTCGTTGAATTTGATTTCCCCTTAATTCTATTTTCTAAGAGAAAATATAACATTTGTATCGAATGTTTGCAACCCTAATGTTGAACACACCCTTAAGCTGGTTCATCCTAATATTGACCAATTCTCGTTAATTGTTGAACTCGGGCAGTCCAAATTCCATGTTATCTGTTACAAAATTATCAGATTTTCTATTTCTAGCTTCACGGGAGTTACAGAAGCGTTTGGAAGGGGGTTTAATGGGGCCCGGAGATTCTTTAAGGCTTTTCAGGGAAGGGATGTTTCAGAGAAGTTTTAGGATTGTCATGGCCAGGCTTGTCCACACTGAGCGCATGAAAATTCTGCTCTTATGATTTAGACCACAAAAACCATCGTATTTATGCAATCTTCCTATTTTACCTGATAGAAGGATGTTTGAATATCCTAAATGTCAATTCGAACTGTCAAAAAATCGCACCGCAGTGCCGCACTGAGCGCGCAAAGAGAAATTCACTGGGGTGAATTCACCCGGGTGAAATTCTCTTTGCACGCACAGTGTGGCACTGCGGTGCGGTTTTTTGACAGTTCGAATTGACATTTAGGATATTCAAACATCCTTCTATCAGGTAAAATAGGGAGATTGCATAAATACGATGGTTTTTGTATTGTAAATCAAAAGAGCAGAATTTTCATGCGCTCAGTGCGGACAAGCCTGGTCATGGCTTTTCAGGAGACTGTCGGTTTCATGGAGAATTGAGAAAGCTTTCAAGGCGTTTCAGGTTTTCAGGTTATATCAGGGACAAATACCTAGAACGCCCTTGAAACTCCGTGAAATTTCTTGGAACGCTCCTGGAACTTCCTGAAGCCCATCCCTGGACTATCATGGAATACCTTTGGAACACTCCTGAGATCCCTTGAAACTTTCTAGAGCACCTCTGAAACTTCATAATGCCCCTGAAACCCCCTTTTAAAACAAATAGAACGCTCACGAAGCCCCCTGAAACCTACTGGGACACCCTGGAGCGTTTCTGAAACCCCCTGGAACCCCTTGAAACTCCTCGAAACCCTCTGGAACAACCTCAAAACGCCTCTGAAGTCCATTGAACTCCCTAAAGAACAACTGAAACTTCCTGGAATTTTCTCGAAATCTATTAAAATCCTCAGAGACGCTCCTGAAAACCTCTCAAAATTGCTGGTACACTCTAGAACGTCTCTGAAACCCCTTTGAAACCTGCTGGGCTACCCTGGAATGTCATAATTTTGTACCCCATGGAACGCCCTTGGAATCCCCTGGAACACCCCTAGAAAGTCTCTAAAATCCCCTGAAATTTCCTGGAAAACCACTGATACTTCCTGGAAAGATCCTGTAACACTCCTAAAAACCTGTTAACCCACTGGAAAATCCTTGAACGTCCCCAAATCGGCCCTGGGACCCCCTGAAAGCCCCTGAATCTCCCTGATACGCCTCTGCAACCCCTTGATAATCCCTGGAACATTTCTGAAACCCGCTGGAGCACTCTGCAACATTCCTGGCACTCCTCTGGAAGCCCTTGAACGCAGCTGGGATCCCAAGTCTCTGGAACACCCCTGAAACCCTTTGAATCCCCATGTAACGTACCTGAAAGTCCCATGAACACTTCTGAAACTCCCATGAACGGCCCTGACACCCCCTAGAACACCTCTGGAACGCTCTTCATGGGACTTCCTTAAAACCCTGCTAATCCCTGGAACGCCCCTGAAACCCCCTGAAATCCTCTGAAACGCTCCTGAAACCCATTGAAACTCGTTGGAACAACCTGAAACCCCCTGGAACACCCCTGGCAACCTCCTAAACCCTTTAAAACCCCATCGAACGCCCTTACCCTTATAGAACTATCTGGAACGCCACTATAACGTTTTGAAGATCCGTGGATTTTCATTTTATCGCCCCTGGGACCCTTGGAAACCTTCTGAAATACCCTTAGAGCATCCCTGAATCCGAACTGTCCTCTAGAACACTCTGAAACACCCTGGAACGCTTACGAAACTCATCAAAGCCCCGTGGGGCCCTCTTGAAGGTCCTTGGAATTCCCCTGGAATGTCCGTAGGACCCCTTGAAACTTCCTTGGTGCGCCGTCCTCTTGCCCCTAAGACCTAGAGAACGTTAAGAGTAAACGATTATTGATTGATTAAAAGAAAATCGGAACATTAATACCAAAGAGAACAGAAATCCAAATTTTTTTTTCTAGTATTTTTGCTTCTCTTCAGTTCTTGGAATTTGCGCTAACGTAAGAAGCTCGACAACACTAATAAGACGCGACGCGAGACAGGATACACCACTTATTATTTTTACAACGTTAAAAAGGAGATAAGCGACTATGCTTCTTCCGAGATTTCTCCTTTATATCGTCCCAGTATTGTTCTCAGAGTTTTCTAGAAAATTTCCATGAATTTTCGGAGAAATTCTTCTAGTGTTCTTTGTGGAATTCCCTTAGAAGCTTCTTCCGAAATTTCCCCCTTAGATTTTAAAGTAGCTTTCCAACGTTGTTTTTTTTTTATTCAAATTTCTCTTTGTGTTCCTCCCGAAACTTCTATCAAATTTTCTACTGGAATTTCTTTCAAAGAACTTCAGAGGATGTTTCGAGTCTTTTCCCGAGATTCGTCCTGGAGTTTGTCCAGGTACTGTTCACAGAAATTCTTGAAAAACATCCTTTCAGGATTCCTGCAAGCATATTTCCCGAAGCTTTCGCTCCGGAGGCTTCCGAAATTTCTTCAGAGGTTTCTCCCGAAATTTCTTCGCAATGCAGCAGTTTCTCACGGGGTTCTACGTAGGTGTGTTACGAGAACTGTGTCTGAATTTCTCACAGATTTCTTCTCAGCATTTTGCAGGGGTAATTCCTGGTGGAATCCTTTCTCTCCTCACAAAGAATTCCGGAGATGATGCCTGGAGATCTACAAAGAAACTCCAGTGAAAATATCGGAACAATTGCGGATGAAATTTCATAATTCGCAGATCAAGTACATATGAAACATCGTTGATGAAAACTGCCTTTGTGTCAGGCTTCGATGGATTCCTTGTCTCTGGCAACATGAATGATGACCGGTTGATTCAGCTTAATACTTTCAGTGACGTCCACTCCTACTGACCATGCTCAGTTGAAAGTGAACACATTTACATGTTACGTCGAATTTTGATCACTGGATGTTGTTTGGAGTGGAACTACCACCCTTAGGGCAGCTCTTATGCCCCTCGAGGCCACAAGTGTCCATTTATATGACCTTATAGGCTTGGTATTGAATGTCAATTTCTTGATTTTGCTTTGGCTGACCAAGCCATGTGGGAAATTACACTGTTGAAAATGCTTTGACATCCATGTGCACAACAGAACATGTGCTCGATGAACAAATTGAGATTTGAAATTATGAAAAGAAATCCACGTACTCCGGTGAGACTCGAACTCACGACTCCCAATTCGCTAGACGGGCGCTTCTATTCCTTCAAGCTACGGAGTCACTCGACTATCTCCGTCGCCAGCAGGCCTAGAACTGAACTCGATTCCACAATCGCACATGGTTATCTTCTTTTCACAATCCAAACCCCCTTCGGATGGGATTAGATGAACATCTAACACATTGTCTGTTGTGCACATGTATGTCAAAGCGGGAGAGGAAGTTATTTTTAATTGTCGAGAGCTTCGGGCACTGCCTTCCAATCACTTATTGGTATGGCAATTAGTGTGCAGTCGGACTCTCGACGGGTCGGTCCTCGGCCGACCGAATACGGTAAGGGTGACCGTAGCACCTTACAAATGTCAATTTCTTGATTTTGCTTTGGCTGACCAAGCCATGTGGGAAATTACACTGTTGAAAATGCTTTGACATCCATGTGCACAACAGAACATGTGCTCGATGAACAAATTGAGATTTGAAATTATGAAAAGAAATCCACGTACTCCGGTGAGACTCGAACTCACGACTCCCAATTCGCTAGACGGGCGCTTCTATTCCTTCAAGCTACGGAGTCACTCGACTATCTCCGTCGCCAGCAGGCCTAGTCACCCTTACCGTATTCGGTCGGCCGAGGACCGACCCGTCGAGAGTCCGACTGCACACTAATTGCCATACCAATAAGTGATTGGAAGGCAGTGCCCGAAGCTCTCGACAATTAAAAATAACTTCCTCTCCCGCTTTGACATACATGTGCACAACAGACAATGTGTTAGATGTTCATCTAATCCCATCCGAAGGGGGTTTGGATTGTGAAAAGAAGATAACCATGTGCGATTGTGGAATCGAGTTCAGTTCTAGGCCTGCTGGCGACGGAGATAGTCGAGTGACTCCGTAGCTTGAAGGAATAGAAGCGCCCGTCTAGCGAATTGGGAGTCGTGAGTTCGAGTCTCACCGGAGTACGTGGATTTCTTTTCATAATTTCAAATCTCAATTTGTTCATCGAGCACATGTTCTGTTGTGCACATGGATGTCAAAGCATTTTGGTATTGAACTTTATCATTTTCAAAGTCAAGCCGTATGGCCATAGAAATTTGTTTTGGGTATAATGCACCCCAAAATATGGTTGATACTCTCCTGTAGGAACCCCACCAGGATGTCCAGCAGGAAATCCTGAAAGAATCCCAGTATAAACTCCTGAAGAAACTTCTGAAATCCTGAAGAAACTTCTGAACTCCTGGAGAAATCCTAGGAGGAACTCCTGGATGAAACCTAAGAGGAACTCCAGAAGAAACTCTCGGAGCAATCCCAGGAGAAACACCTTCAGGAATCCCAGTAGGAACTCCTGGAGAAATCCCAGGAGATACTCCTGGAGGAATCCCAAGAGAAACTCCTGGAGGAATCCTAGGAAGAACTCCAGGAGTAATCCCAAGAGGAACTCCTAGAGGAATCCCAGGAGGAACTTCTGGATGAATCCTAGTAAGAACTCCAGGAGGAATCCCAGAAGGAACTCCTGGATGAATCTCAGAAGGAACTCTCGGAGGAATTCCAGGAGGAACTCCTGGAGAAATCCCAAGTGCAACCCTGAAGGAATCCCACGAAAAACACCTGGAGGAATCCCAGAAGGAACTTCTGGAGGAATCCTAGAAAGAACACCAGGAGGAATCCCAGGAGGAGCTACTGGATAAATCTCAGGAGGAACTCCTTGAGGAATCCTAGGAAGAACACCAGGAGGAATTCCAGAAGGGACTCCTGGATGAATCTCAGGAGGAATTCTCAGAGGAATTCCAGGAGTGAAACTTTTGGAGGAATCCCACGAAAACCTCCTGGAGGTATCCCACGAGAAACTCCTGGAGGAATCCCAGGAGGAACTTCTGGTGGAATCCTAGGAAGAATACCAGGAGGAATCCCAGGAGGAACTACTGGATAAATCTCAGGAGGAACTCCTTGAGGAATCCTAGGAAGAACACCAGGAAGAATCCCAGGAGGAACTCCTGGAGAAATCTCAGGAGGAACTCCCGGTGGAATCCCAGAAGGAACTCCTTGAAGAATCTCAGGAAGAACTCTTGTTGGAATCCCAGGAGGTACTCCTGGAGGAAGTCCCAGAGGAATTCCAGGTGGAACTCCTGGAGAAATCCCAAGTGAAACTCCTGGAGGAATCCCAGGAAGAACTCCTGGAGAAATCCCAGGAGGAACTCATGGAGGAATCCCAGGAGGAACTTCTGGAGGAATCTCATGAGGAACTCCTTGATGAATCCTAGGAGGAACTCCTAGAGGAACTCCTGGAGGAGTCCTAGGAAGAACTCCAGGAGGAATCCCAGGAAGAACTCCTGGAGGAATTCCAGGAAGAACTCCTGGAGAAATCCCAAGTGAAACTCCTGGAAGAATCCCACGAGAAACTCCTGGAGGAATTCAAGGAAGAACTCATTGAGAAATCCCAGGAGGAACTACTGGAGGAATCCCAGGAGGAACTCCTGGAGGAACCACTAGAGAAACTCGTGGAGGAACTCCTGGAGGAATCCCAGGAGGATTTCCTGGAGGAATCCAAGGAGGAATTTCTAGAGGAATCTCATGAGGAACTCCTGAATGAATCCCAGGAGGAACTCTTTGAGGAACCCCAGAAGGTACTCTCGGATGAATCTCAGGAGGAACTCCTGGAAGAACCCTAGAAAGAACTCCAAAAGCAATCCCAGGAGGATCACTTGTAGAAATGTCAGAATGAACTCGTAGATTAATCCCAGAAAAAATTTCTGGAGGAATCCCAGGAAGAACTTCTGGAAAAAATTCCAGAAGCAATCGCCAGAGGAATCCCAGGAAGAACTCTTGAACGAATCTTGAAGCAATCCCAGACTGACCAGTTGCTGGAAGAATCCAATAGACAACTCCTGGAGTAGATCCCAGAAACAACTTTTGGATGAATCTGGATGAATTCCAACAAAATCCCACCAACAAATCCCATAGGCATCCCAAATGCAACTCTTGGAATGTTTCCCTGGATGGTCTCGTTGAATAATTCATAGGAAGTCATAAAATAAATCTCAGGAGGAATCACTAGCAAAGTATCACGGCCACAGATTGTTCCGGATTCTCCCTACTTTTAGCTGAATCCGGATATTTGTCCTATTATCCTCACCTACTACTCATCACCAGGGATGAGATCATTCATTTGCAATCATTTTCATTCACTTGCTGTTAACTCGCTTCAGAAGCATAGCAGCAAAGATCAATGTATGGAGCACTTTTTCATTTTTGTTTTACCTGAAACTTTGTAGAACAATGTACTGAAAAAAGAAAAAAATCAAATCGGTCAACTGGTGATTACGAAAGGGCACTTTTTAAAGTTTCGTGCTTTGCCTAAGATCTTAAAAATCTTAAGAAGAACGATGATTAATTGATTTGTATATAATTTCTGAACACCAACACCACAGAGAGCAGAAATCTAATTTTGATTCTTCCAGAAGATTCTCGGGAAATGTTTCAGGAGTTTATCAGAAATTCATCCGGATATACCTATGAACACCTCCAGGAAATCGTCGGGAATTCCCAGGAAACTCCTAGAATAGATATTCTGGGGACCAAAAGGAATTTCCGAGGAACTGCCGGAAAAGAACCTCGAGAAACAATGAAAAACTGCACGTGGAATTCTTGGAGGGATTCCCGAGAAACATGTAACTCCTCGGAAAATTCCCGAGAAATCCCAAGAGGAATTCCTAAGGAATTCCTGGAGGTTTTCCCGAGAAACTTTTTAAGGAATTCCTGAAGTAAATCTCGATGAAATTCTGGAGGAACTCCTGCAAGAATTCCCGGAGAACTCCTGGAAGAAATTTACCGAGGATCTCCCGTAGAAATTCTGGAAGATTTCTTGAAGGGATTCCTGTGGAACCTTGGATGAATTCTGAGAGAACTCCTGCAGGAATTGTTGAGGATCTTTTGAGAAATGCTCGTCGATTTCCTGAAAGATCCCCATGGATCTCCTGAGGGAATTTCCGAGAAACTCCTGTAGGGTTTTTCGATGATCAACTGAAGGAGTTCTCGAGGATCTCATGGAGGAATTCTCGTGGAACTCCCGGAAGAATTACCGAGAAGCTCCGGGGGGAATTTCCGAGGAACTCCTGGAGTAATTTTCGAGATTTTCCTGGAGGAACTCCCGAGGCTCTCCTGCAGGAATTCCCGAAACTCCTGGAAGAATTTCTGAGGAACTCCTGCAGAAATTGCTGACGATCTCCCAGAAGAATTCCCGATGAAGTCCTAGAGGAATTCCCGAGAAACTTTTTAAGGAATTCCTGAAGTAAATCTCGATGAAATTCTGGAGGAACTTCTGCAAGAATTCCCGGAGAACTCCTGGAAGAAATGTACCGAGGATCTCCCGTAGAAATTCCGGAAGATCTCTTGAAGGAATTCCTGAGGATCCTCGGATGAATTCTGAGAGAACTCCCGTAGGAATTGTTGAGGATCTTTTGAGAAATTCTCGTCGATTTCCTGAAAGATCCCCATGGATCTCCTGAGGGAATTTCCGAGAAACTCCAGTAGGGTTTTACGATGATCAACTGAAGGAGTTCTCGAGGATATCATGGAGAAATTCTCGTGGAACTCCCGGAAGAATTACCGAGGAGCTCCGGGGGGAATTTCCGAGGAACTCCTGGAGAAATTTACGAGATTTTCCTGGAGAAACTCCCGAGGCTCTTCTCTCCTGCAGGAATTCCCGAAACACCTAGAAGAATTTCTGAGGAACTCCTGCAGAAATTGCTGACGATCTCCCAGAGGAGTTCCCGATGAAGTCCTAAAGAAATTCCCGAGAAACTCCTGTAGGAACTTCCGAGGAACTCGTGGAAGAATTCCCAAGGAGTTCCTAGAGGAATTTTCGGGGAACTTCTGGAAAAAAAATTCCGAGGAGCTCCTGAAAGAATTCTCTGGACTTGCCAAGCTTGTAGAGGAAATCTCGAGGAACTCTTGGAGGAATTCCCGACAAACTTTTCAAGGAATTCATGAAGGGATTCCCGATGAGATTCTGGAGGAATTCCCAATGAACTTCCGGAAAAAATCTCAAGGAACTCCGACAGGAATTCCCAAGGAACTTCTGTAAGAATTGCCGAGGACTTCCTGGAGGATCTCCTGGATGAATTTTCGAGAAACTCCTGAAGGATTTTTCGAGGATCTTCTGGAGGAGTACTCGAGGATCTCCTGGTGGAGCTCCTAGAGGAATCCCCGATGAACTTCTAGAGAAGTTACTGTCGAACTCGTGGAGGAGTTTCCTAAGAGCTCCTTGAGGAATTCCTGAAGAAATCCTGGAGGAATTCCCGAAGAAGATTTGGAGAAATTGCCGCGGAATTCCTGTAGAATTTTCCGAGGAACTCCTGGATGAACTTGTAGAGGAATTCCTGGAAGACTTCTCAGGAGACTCAAATTCTCGGGAAACTTATGAAGGAGTTCTCGATGAACTTCTGGAGGAATTCCTGAGAATCTTTTGGAGGAACTCACGAGTATTTCCAGGTGGATTTGCGGAATTCCCGAGGAACTCCAGGGGGAATTCTCGAGGACCAATTGGGGAAATTTCCGAGGATGATCTGGAGGAATTTCCGAGAAACTCCACGATGAATTCCCAGGGATCTTCTGAATGTATTCGCGAATTCCTGGAGAAATTCCCGGATTTTCTGTGGAACTCGTGAAAATAAATCTGAGGAACTTGTTTATGAATTTTTGGGAAAACCCCTTAATATTGCCATGGAAATTCTGAAGAGAACCATGCATTATTGCCGGATGACCTCACGATATATTCCTTCATATAAAGCTAAGTGGGAACATAGCATAAATTTTGACTTTTAATATTTATTTTATTGTTCTTAAGTCACAATATGGGGTGTGAAGACATTTTAGCGTGCCTTTTTTCTGGCTAACCAGCACCGTTCGGCGCCAGTTGTGTTTTACGTCGGCTGGATCTAGGAACTAAGCCTTAAATTCCGACGCCCCAGGGAGACAGCCACCACACCTGAGGACCCTACATATCGAACCCATCCCAAGTAACATTTTAAGTTTTGTTCGGCTCTACAAGAGATCTTCATGACCAATTTTATAAAACTTGCAATAAAACTGAATCATACATCAAAACCTCTTGATAACCTCTTTAAGAGTATCTTCCGGCTAAGTGGACCACTCTCGGAGAGGTTTTGCAAACCACATTAAGAGTAGCAATAAAACCGTTTTAAAATCTGGTAGAAAAATTTCCCATTCTCGATTGTTGTTGTTTTTTTTTTTTCAACAAAAACTATGACAGCTGAAGATGCAGAGAAGCTTCTTCGATGGCACGTAAAATTCAGGAGGATAACATCATTCGTAAGTAGAAAGCGATTATTTCAAAGTAATATTTTAGTAGTTATTGTGCTGGTAGGCTTATGCGCATTCGCATTTACCGTGAATATTGGGGTTACAGAATCATAAAATTAATGCGCTTCTAAAATAGTGAATATGATCATCTTGGAATGAAATAAATCAATTTGTGAATTAAGGAAAACTACCTCGAATCACAAAAAAACTCAGCAGAGAGAGTTTATTTATGTGAGCATGTTATGAAAATGGTGGCAAACTATCAATTCATTGCTAATTTAAGCAAAATTAACTATTTTCCATTCACGTAAGCTAATTCTTCAATATGGCGTCGACCATAATCAGCGAAAATAAAACGAAAGCAAATTTACTTTTATGATGACCGCAATAAACCTAGCAGTGTCGTAGTTTCTGCTTTTCCACCAACAGATGTCGTTACTAATCGAACGGATCGCCATCTGTTGAGAGTTTTAGCAGTTTTATTGTGGTAATAATGATTGCCAGAAGGTTTACCTATCGGAAAGTTTTGTTTACTCTTAAAATCTGTCTTTATGGATATCTTCAAGTACACTATAAAACATTTTATCAATGGTTTTCATAAAAGCAGTCATAAAACTGAGAGTTTTAATTATTGCTGTAATAAAACATCAATAAAAATCAAACAAAACCAATCAGCAATGGAATTGTTACTTGGGATCAACACATGGGCCGAGACCTACGGCTTTACTTTCTATCCAAGAGAAGGCGTGATCACGGATTTTGTGTCTCAGAAAATCTCATCGGCGTCGACGGGAATTGAACCCCGACCGACTGGGGTGAGAGGCAACTACGCTTACCACTACACCATCGACGCCGACTTAGCGTGCCTTGAGAAGGCATTTGAAAATTTCACCTGACATCCCTGGTTGGATTTTGAGCGAAAAAACTGCTTTTGAGTTGTTTTTAATAGGATGATGGTTTGTCTCCTCTTAACACTGAGAACAGACATCCAAGTCCAGTTTTAAAACTGTGAAAGGAATTTAACGGTCATTTGAAATGACAACACAAGTGGCAAAACCGTGGTGGTGCTGTTATCGCATAGTTTCCATGCTGTTGGCAGTGGTGAATATGGAACTTATATAGATATGTGAATTCACCACTGACTGTGGCAACTTGCTGCTTAGGTGTCGCTAGCGTTCTCAACGCTAAAAATATTTGACTTCTTACACAGAGTTTGAAAGAAAATTTGGTCTATCTTGGATGTCTATTCTCTGTGCTCTTAACTCCTTTCGCTGCTTATTTGCGCGTGAACCAACCTTATCCTTATCCTAACTACTCCAGCTATGCGAACAGAATCTAATGTGACCTTGATGGCGGTACTAACATAGATTTAGCCCAAATGCTTTCTGTCTAAATGAAGGTTCCAGTATCAGTGGCGTAGCAAGGGATTTGGGGGCCCGGTGCGGAACTGAATTTGTGGGCCCCATGAAAATTACAGATATTACAGATACACATATTTTACAATGATAAATCTATTTTTCTAACTCTTAAATAATCACGTCGTTGTATTTTTCTCAACTCATCAGTTGCTAAAGGTTAAAAATTATTTTCTGTTTTTCTTTATGAATTTCTTCGGGGATTTCTGCAAGGATACATTCCGGAGTTCCATCAATGAGCGTGAGATTTTGTTCTATGTATTATGTCGAAATTTTTTTAACAAATTATTTAGGAATTGCACCAAGTAATCCTTTAGGAATTCCTTCAAAGATTGCTTTACCGTGTTCTTTGCAAAAAAAAAACTTTCTTGAATAATAATTTGTCTTCAAGAATCTTTCAAGTGATTAATGCAAGGGTGTCATTCAATATTTCTCTAGACAACTCTCACAGTGTTGTCTTCGAGTATGTTTTCAAAAGTACTTCAAAGTACTTCAAAAGATTCTTGCAAAGGCCTCATCGAGTATTTCTCGAAACATTTGTTCATCTTAATATGAAAGAATTAAGAAATTCTAGAAAAAATCATTCCTCCATAGTTTCTTTCAGGAAATCCTCTAAATATCCCTTAAATGATTTTTCCACCGAAGTAAAGCATCCATTGATTTATCCAAGACTTTATCTTGGCAGTTCCTCAAGCATTCATTGTTCATCTTGGCGATCCTTTGAAGATTGCTTAAGAATTTCTTCTAAGGACTCCTATAGAAATTTCTATAGGAATTCCTCCAAGGATTTTTTCAAGAATTGTTGCAACGTTTTTTCTTTAATTTCTGCAAGGATTCTTTAAAGAGTTTCTCTAAAATTTTAAAATTTTATAAAATACAAAAAATAGCGCTTCATTCCTTTGTTTTCAGTAGGATGAAAATAGGAGCGTATATGCTTGAATAGTAAGGAAACAGATGCCTGATTTGATAAGATAAAATCAAATAATTTCTTCAGAAGTTTCTCCAAGGATTCCTCCTAAGACTGTTTTGCCACTTTACGGGAATTTTTTACGGGAATGGCTTTTTAGTGAAAAGAAGTTGTAGAAATTATAAGGCGTTTCTTCCTTTTTTACATGCCAGAGAACGTTTCGAGACATATTTTCGAAATTGAAAGACATCCATCGATGGAGAATTTCGTAAAGAAGATTCTCTGAAAATAACATTTGTGAAAAAAGTTGTCTGAAATTTGCGAATAGCTTTAGAATTTGCAACAAAAGTTCGCAAAAAGATCATAAAATTTGCCATTGCTCGAGAAACGATCGCCGCGAGACGATCAATGAACCCACCTAGCTCGAAATAAGCAGACAAAATGAACCTTCGGAGTAATCCACGTTGCAGTCTACTAAGCGATATTTTTCAAAGGCCAAATCGCTCTGATTTTTTGAATGAAATTGTGGAACTATCTTATTTCTTTACAACATGTAGAAATAATAAGTTGATAATTTGATTAAAGTGATTAATGCAAGTTTAAGATTTCATATAGGTTGCCTATCGAGAATTCTTTAGGAATTGCTTCGGTATTTTTTCCAAGGATTTCTTAAATATTTTTCCAAAAAAATCTTTCGGAATTTCTTCAAAGATCTTATTAGTGACCTCTGTGAAGGTTTCGGATAAAGCATTCTTTGCTTAATTTATTCAATAATTTCTCCAAGAGCTCTACAGAGGTTTACTTTTGGGCTTATTCCAGGGATTACTTTAGGAATTGTACCAAGGATTTATTCAAAATTCTAAAGAAATTCCCTCCAAACTTCCTTCAAGAAAAAAAAATGTAAGAATTCTTTCAAAAATTCTCACAGAAATTCCCCCAAGAACAGTGGCAAATAAAAAAAATCTCCTGGTATTCCTTCGAACATTTTTTGTGATTTTTTTTTAGGAATGGGTTTGTGAACTTCCTTAATTTTTGGAAGTTTCTTAGGTAATTCTCTGAGATTTTCTTCGGCCGTTCTATTGTTAATGCTTGTTATTTTTTTAAATTCGCAAGAGTGTATCTCATAGAATCTCACAATAGAAGGAATTCCGTGATTCCTTATCAAATGAAATTTTCGGAGGAATTACCAAAGGAATTATCGGATTTTTTTTCTGAAAATGCCGCCTTAATTTAAGAATTTACTAAGGAGAATATTCAAAGTAACTGCCGAATGAATTTCGAAAGGTACTATGGAAAGAATTACAAAAGTAATTGTCAGGTATATTTTAGCAATGGGACTGCCGTTGAAACTTCCGAAAACATTTCTGAAGGGAATCTAGCAGGAGTTGCCTGAAAAATTTCTAAAGCTATTGCCCAAAGAATTTCAAAAAGTGATGCCGTAGACATTTTCAAAAATAAAACGCTTAATCAATTTCGAATATTATTGCCCAGAAACTTCCGAATGAGCTACCGAACCAAATTTCAAAGGAATTTCCGAAATAGGTTTTTTAAAAAAATTTCCAAGAAATGACTAAAAGAATTTCCAAAGGATTTGCCAAAAAAAAATTCCACGGGGTAGCTCACAGGAAGTTCGCCAAATGCATTTTCAAATTAAGTTAGTCCCAAACTAATTACCAGAAGATTTTTCAAACGAATTTTCCGTAGAAAAAATATTCTAAAGAAGTTTGCAAAACCTTCAGCAATGGCATTGCCGAGAACTGATCAAAGAAGTTTCCAAAAGGAATTGCGTTACAATTTCTCCAAAGAACTGTCGTAGAAATTTTCGATGAAACTTGTAACAGAGTTCCCCAACAAACAAATTTACCAAAGGAATTTCGAACACAATAGCTGAGACTATTTTCAAAAGAATTGCAAAGAATTTCTATAAAATTAATGAAGGATAAATCTATCTATCTATCTATATATATAAAAATGAGTTTGAAGTCCCTTTGAGGCAACAAAACTCACGAACGGCTGAACCGATCAGGATGACTCTTGCATGGTTCGATTCGTATTCATGGTGGCTGTGTTTATATGTAAAAAATGTTAGGAAAATGAACTAAAAATGTAAGGAAATAGGCAAAATGCTGATTTTTTATGACCTGGGAAGAAAATCAGCACGATCGAATTGAAACCAATCTAGAGTGCGGTGATATTTTGAGCTCAACAGTTGTCAAACTACCACAAGACGGCAAGACAAAGTTTGCCGGGACAGCTAGTATATATATAAATGAGTTTGAATCCGCTTTGAGGCAACAAAACTCACGATCGGATGAACCGATCAGAATGACTCTTGCACGGTTCGATTCGTATTTATGGTGGCTGTGTTTATATGTAGAAAAAGTTACGAAAATCAACTAGAAAAGTAACAAAATTGAAAAAGAACTGATTTTCTATGAGCTGGGAAGGAAATCAACACCACCGAAATGACATCAATCTAGAGTGCGGTGCAATTTTGAGCTCAACAGTTGTCAAACCACCACAAGACGTCAAGACAAAGTTTGCCGGGACAGCTAGTTCTGAATAAAAATACTTAAGAAATTCCCAAACCAATTTCAAAAGTAAATTTTCTGAGTAACCGCCGAAGGATATTTTCACAGATATTCCCTAACGAATTGCTGCACGGATTTGCAAAGTAATTACTGAAAAAAAAATCAAAAGAAATTTCCAAAGGAAAATTATAATAAAAAATGTAAGAATTTTTTCAAGAATTCTTACTAAAATTCTTGCAAGAAATTGTATTGGAGTTTTTTCAATGAATTCTTTGAGCATCCTTCCAAGGTTTCTATTTGTTGATGTCATTGAAGGTTTACTTAGCGATAACACCAATTTCGTCCGAATTTTCTTCACGAAGCTTCTAAGATTTTTTTCTAAGGATTTCATCAAGCATTTGTTCCAAATGGGGAACTCCAAGAATTCTTTCTTAGATATCTTTAACGATTCATCTAGGAAACACTTCAAGGACTTTTTTACAAGCTCCTCCAAGATTTGCTTCGAAGGTGGTTACAGGGATTGCTTCGGGAACTCCTCTTAGTGAAGAAATTTCAGCAAGAATTCTTTTTGCAATGCCTCAAATGGTTTTTCTTGAAGTCCTTTCACAGATTTCTTCAGAAATTCTTCCAATAATTGCTGTATAAAATCGTCCAAAGATTCCTTAGGCATTTTTTTCTCAATTACTTTTTCACGGTTCGTTCATGAATCCTTTAAGAAACTCCAGTGAAGACTTAATCTTTTTTCTTCAAAGATTTTTCAAGCTACGTTACAAAGATTCATTCAGGGATTTCTCAAAGTTTCCTTCAGGTCATCCTACAAGGGTGAACACATTCATCCCCAAAGGTTCCTGCACTAAATTCCATCAGGGGGTCTTAAGAAATTCCCCAAAGGCTTCTAGCAAAAAAATTTCCACGGAAATCTATAGAAATTCTTTTGCAAATCAACATCAACGATTTTGAGAGGAATTCTTTGGGGTTTATTGATTTCTTTGAAAAATAATCTAAGCATTTCATAATTAATTCTTCCAAAAATCCCTTTGCTTTCAAAATTTCTTCAGGAATCCTTTATGTAATTCCTCATAGTATTTCTAATACTTCTACTACGCTTCATGAATAGTACTGTAGTAATCCGTCAAGAATGGTTTCAAAAAATCTTCTAAATCAACCCAATGATTCTTTCCGAATACATCTAGAAGATTTTTCGAGGATTCCTTTAAAAATTCCTTAAAAACTTCCTGTGCGCATTTTTACAAATTCCTTTAGAAAATCTTACAAGGATCCATTCATGAGCCATGTCTCAGAAATTCATCAAAGATATTTTCCATGAGGAACTCCTGTAAGAATCCTTTTTGCAGAAGTCTAAAATTATCCTTGGAGAAATTCCTTAAGGTCCATCTGAAAGATTCGTTGAAGGACTTCATGACATAATCCTTGAAGGACTTTATGAAGGGATCCAAAGAGGTATTCCTGAAGGAGTTCGTAGAAAAATAATTCTTGAAGGAATTTTCGAAGGATTCCTTGATAATTTTTAAAGAAATTCTTGGAGGTGTTCCTGAAGGTATCAATTCAAGTATTCCAAAATCAATGCTCAGAAGAATTCCTGAAGCAATCCATGAAAAAAGTTCTGAAGTAAATCGTAGAGGAATTTATGTAGAAGTCTTTGAAGTAAGTGCTAGATAAATCGTAATATGTACATATTTCCGAAGGCAAGGTAAGTATTTACCTTGCCCGAAGGAATTCTCGCAAAAACCCTTCAAGGAAATACTTGATGAAATCGTTGGATACGTTGATTGCACTTATTTTTCATACGAAAGCAAAAAAAAACGATAAACTATTGTTAAAACGGTTTTGACCTGAAGGTGTTCACTGTTCAGATCTTAATTTTTATAAATGCGGCCCATGAATTTCAGCTGTTACCTTAACCTTCCGTAACTCGCGCGGTTGACTGCCTGCATCAGCACCACACTAATGCTGAGTACAAAAAGCGAGATTTTTTCAACGTGTTGTACAAAATACAAAAGAGTGATAGCTCGTGGGTTAAGCTAAGTAAAAAACTTTGTTTGGTCCTGTTATTAGGATATCAGGGACGTTTTCACAATGCTCATGAATTTTACTTCCATATCGATACTGAATTTCGAAAAAAATCAATTTTAAATCTAACACATTTTTCTTGTAATTTTGGGGCCACCTGTGTGCCCCATTCCAAAAAAAAACTCTTGATAATTACGAAGGGACCCCCACATACCTATCAGCAGTTCTGCGAAGTGTAGAACTTATTGGAATTTTTCGCTATTTAGGGAACTTCATTAAAACTTGTGTTAGAAATCTTCCTTGATTTGGAGGCCCCCTAAAATCAGGGGCCCGGTGCGGATCGCATCCATGGCACCCCCCTTGCTACGCCACTGTCCAGTGTAGTATATTACAGTACGACTGTAAATGTCGCCTGGCTTCTAAATCACTAGAAAAAAATAGTTTTATTGAACATGGCACCTCCATACAAAATCCAACACCATTCAAATCAAATCAACAATGGCAACAGCAGCGGTTAGCAACGACCACAAAACAGATGTCACCTCATTCTAGCTCCACCTCAAAAATGCATCCCAGCCGTGGCCATGGCGGCCAGGCCATGCACCCGCCGGTTGAAAACGGTTGCAGGCTATTGCCACCGCTTGCGCTTGCTGCTGCATCATACATAAACAATGAGCTTACATGGCGTTTATGAATAAATCATCCTTCTTCATCATGGAATCCGGGCTAAGCTAAAACGGGGACGTTTCATCGTAGCAGCCAGGGTGGCCAGATGGTTTTTTTTTTTTTTTTTTTTTTTTTTTTTTTTTTTTTTTTTTTTTTTCTTTTCTGGAGTAGGGAAAAGCCCGTGGGAGTGAAGTTCCTGTTACAATTCGGACCTCTTCTCCCATAGGCATAAAACCTACTCTTCTTTTCATATATTTCAAAAAAGTACAAAGTATTTACACTTCCAGTGAGAAGTTATTCTCTTTAAAGGAAGTGTAATTAAATTAATTAACAGAAAATTTACAACTTATTGGCTAATATTAGTATATCACGTACAATAATCGCTTTAATTCATCATGGATTTGGTTAGTAAGCATTCCTAGATCAATAGCGGCAGCTTAGCATTACATCGGAAAAACTTTGTATACAGGAAGCCCTGGCGCAGTCACAATGAAATTGTCGTAGAAACGTTGACCAGACGCAGACCAGGACATCAGTTCCAATAAAGCCTCAGTAACAACTGGTAACAATGTGACGGAATGCTGTTGATGTTAGCTGATTTGGTAGCACGGATTTATCGCGCTCGTTATCCAGGACCTCGAAACATTTGAATGATGGGGTTGGTGTAGACAGAAGGTGGGAGGGCTGTAATTGTAAACGAACTTAAGGACAAGGTATTTGGAGTACATAGGTCAAATTTTGTAGAGCACCGTTTTTTAGAACCGTTGAACGGATCTGGATCAAAATGCATCACGCTGATGACAGCCAGTGAACAATTATCGTGATGCATTTACAGCCATACTCGTTCACCGGTTCTAAAAAATGGTGCTCTAGAAAATTTGGGCCATGTACTCCAAATACCTTGTCCTTAAACGGGCGCAGTATCACTGGCTTCGGCCAGACGTATACTAATCATGTTACCTGGAAGATAACTGACGCTACTAGCTGACCGAGTCACCAGGTACGGGAAGTCGCAGGAATCGCTGATCGGTGATGTTCGAGGCCCGAAACTTGAACGGCCGCGAGTCGTGTGATACCTTCCAAAATATGCCACACATGGCGCTCAATTCACGCTGCAGAACCGAAATATGCTCGCTCCACCGTAGATTTGGATCAAAGGTGAGGCCGAGATACTTGAAGGACGTCACCTTATCAATTTTTATCGAGTTTATGACTAAGTCCATATGTTGAGGAATTTTGAGTTGCAGGGAATGGCACAGCATAAACTTAGTTTTGGAGAGGTTCATTGATAACATATTTTCTGCGAAGTATTCTTGCAGAATCATTAAATCCTTTTTCATTTGATGAATTATGACATCAGGCCTAGCATTTCTGTATGACAGAGACGTATCATCCGCAAACAATCTGGGGTTTCCATGCAGTCTTAGATTGGCCAGATCATTGATGTATAGAAGGAACAGAAGTGGGCCCACATTGCTTCCCTGAGGAACACCAACACTCGTGTCACGCTGCATACTGGTCGCTCCGTTTATAGACACATACTGCATTCTTCCAGAGAGATAGCTCTTGAATAACTCATTTGCTACTCCTCTAATACCATAGTATTCCAATTTTCGCAACAGAATACGATGATCAATTGTGTCAAACGCTTTTTTTAAATCAATGAATAGGACTCCTTGTATGCTCCGCTTATCTAACGCTCCATAGATCTCATCAACCAGTTCACATACCGCGGTCCATGTGCTAGATCCTTCTCTGAACCCATATTGTCGGTTGTATAGTACATCATGTTGTCGTAGGAAATTGGCGACCCTGACTACCAGTAGTTTCTCTAAAACTTTGCTCAAAACTGATAGTATTGAGATTGGGCGGTAATTGTTGACATCCATGGTACTGCCTCCTTTGTGGATAGGAATCACTCGTGCAATTTTCAAAAAATTGGGAAAAGTGCCCATCGAAATACACTCATTGAACAGATCACAAAGAAGAACCGCAAAGATATTGTGCTGATGCTTTACGAATTCAGGTGATATTCCATCAACTCCGCAGCTTTTGGATTTGTTTTTCTTCGAAATCGGTAGATTTACTGAATAAAAATCGGTAGTTATCGGTAGGCTTGAAAAATTGGCTTGTATTGGAATTCTCAACAAAGCCAGACATATTTAGTTGAAACATAATCAACCTGATTAATATTTAAGAATAAAGATACCCACAGAGCATGAAATTCGAAAATCGTGGAAAATATTGAACTAACATGATACTAAGCGAGATACTAAGTACTGAAATAATACAGGTCATCATCATTGTATTCTACCATCATATTTCCAGAGATTATTTCCATGGATAACTCCAGGAATTCATCCAACAATTTTATCGAGGTATTTCTTACGGAAATTCTTATGAAATTATTTTTGGTGTTTCTCAAGGAATGCCTTTTGAAATTCCTTCAGGAACTTTTGATAAGTTAACACCAGGAATTTCTGTGAAGTTTTCTTCATAAATTTCTAATGGGATTCCTTTTTTAACCCTTCAGGACGCGCGTCCTTGAATATTAAGATTCCTCCAGTAAATTCTGATTCTTTGAGGAATTCTTCCAGGCAAGAGCGTAGCTAGCTTTTCGGCCAGGGGGGGCGAGCACCCTTATGCCTGGTTTACATGGGTCAACTGAAACGAGCATTTCACTTGCCAACTCCTCAAATATATTCATTCGAAACGAATGATGTGTTTAGACTCAGCAAACGACTCGAACGGCCACTTGCATGCTCTTGAATGCATTTCAGTTGAAGCAAGTGTTTACATTGATCAATTCCCGCGGTGCGTAAGCAAACTGAATTGAATTCAGCTCATCTGACAGATAACTTGAATTCAACTCGAAATGAATCGCGGGTTCAGACGGGGCAAGTCAGATGATTTCGTTTGACTTGAACGGAAAAGTTCAACATGTTCAACTTTCGTTCAAGTCAAGTCAGTTGCTCAAGTGAGATGAACGGTGGTGTTTACACGTTCAATTCGCATTCAATTGGGCATTTTCAACTGACTGGAATCAAGTCACTTGCACCGTCTAAACCAGGCATTACACTGAAAACCACTTTGCAGTAAAAAGAAGTTCAAATACTTCATCATTTAAAAAAAATAAGAGTGAAGTATGAAATATGGGTGATTAACAGGAATGGTTCAATGGAAGAATCATATATGATTATAATCCTGAGGAATTCCTCAAGATATTGCTTCAGGAATTTCTTAACAAATGCCACCATGAAATTGATTTTATCCAGCAGTTTCTCCAGAAATTTCTTTAATACTTTTCCAGGTTATTTTAATGTAGATATTCCAGCAGAAATTACCTTCGGAAAACTTGCAGTAATTCCGTTGGGAATACATTCATGAATTTCTTCAATAATTCCTCCAGAAGTTTTATTACGAATTTCACCATGCATTCTTTTGAGAATTTCCCCAGTAATTCTTTACAAATATCATTCTTAATTCCACCAGAAATCCGTTTGAGAAGCTCCAGAAAATACTTTAAGAATTTCTCCGGGAATTCTTTCAAAAATTCCAATCAAACTAAGATTCCTTTCCTTGAGGAATACCCTTAGAAATTTTTGGAGAAATTTCTTCGAAAAATCCTTTAATGAATTCCTTCGAAATTACCGGAAAAAAATCTTTGAAAATTTCTTCTGAAATTCCTGAAGGAATATCTTTGGAAGTTGCTAGAGGAATGCATTCGGAAATTTTCAAAAGAATCAATTAAAGAATAATTTCAGGAATTTATTTCAAAAATCCATGAGGAATTCCACCGGAAATTCCTTGACAAATTCTTCAGAAATTTCTTGAGGAATCCCTTTATTTCTAAAGCTTCTTGGGAAATTCCATAAGACATTCCTTCGAGAGTTCTTCTACGATTTCCTTTAAAAGATTCTACGGGAATTCCTTGAGGAATTTCTTTAAAATAGATTTAGCATATTCATTGAGGAACCGAAGGAGTTTTCGTGAGGAATTCTTCCGAAAATTCCTTGAGGAATACCTTCAAAAAATCTTGGAGGAATTCATCAGGAAATTCCTGTGAGAATTCCTTCCCAAATTCCTGAAACAATTCTTTCGAAAATATTGAAGAAAATCCACTAAAAGTCTCATGAGATATCCCTTCTGAAATTCCATAAGGAATTTCTTTAAAAATCCTTCAACACTTCCTTGAAAAAATATTTCGGAAATATCTGAAGAAATGCTTTTTGTGATTTTTTATTTCCTAGAGGAGCTCATTCGGCAATACTTTGAAGAATTCCTTTAAAAATGCCTTGATAAGGAAAATTCGGAAATTGTTAAAGGAGTTCGTATGGATTTTTTTTAACATATGTCTGAAATGTCTTATGGAATACTTTTGGAAATTTCGTGAGAAATTGTTTGATAAGTTCGTTGAGGAATTTTTAAGGTTTTTTTTTATAAATCTTTACGAAATTCCTCAAGGAATTCCACCGAAGGATCCTTGACAAGTTTTTGAGGACAACCGTCAAAAATTTTTGGAGGAATTCATTCGGAAATTTTTGGAGGTACTTCAAGGCAAATCCATAAGAAATTTTTTTGGAAATTCCGGGAGGGATTTCTTTGGAAATTCGTAGAGGAATTCCTTCGGAAATTCAGAAGAAAATCCTTTGAAAATTCCAGGAGGAATTCCTTTGAAAATTCCTGGAGGAATTCCTACGGAAATTCCTGGACAAACTCCTCCGGAAACTCATGGAGGAATTCTTCGGAAAAATCCTGGAGGAATTCCCCCGGAAATTCTTGGAGGAATTCCTTCGAGAATTCGTAGAGGATTTCCTTCGGGAATTCCTGGAGGAATTTCTTCGGAAATTCCTGGAGTAATTCCTTCGGAAATACCTGGAGAAATTCTTTCCTGAAATTTCTGGAGGAATTCCTTCGGAAATTCATGGAAGAATTCCTTTAGAAAATCCTTGAGCGATTTCTTCGCAAAAGTCTTGGAGGAATGCCTTCTGAAATTTATGGAGCAACTCCTTCGGAAACTCGTGAAGGAATTCCTGGAGAAATTCTTTCGAAAATTCCTGGTGGAATTCCTTCGGACATTCATGAAAGAATTCCTTCGGAAATTCCGGCAGGAAATCCTTTGAAAATTCCAGGTGAAATTGCTTTGAAAATCCCTGGAGGAATTCCACCGGAAATAACTGCAGAAATTCCCTCGGAAATTCCAGGAGGAATTCCTTCGGAAATTGCTGGAAGATTTCCTTCGGAAATTCCTGAAGGAATTCCTTCGGAAATTTATGAAGGAATTCCTTCAGAAATTCCAGGAGGAATTTCTTTGAAAATTTCCTCCGGAAATTTCTGAAGAAATTCATCCGGAAATTCATGGAGGAATTTCTCAGGAAATTCCTGGAGGAATTCCTCTTAAAATTCGTGGAGGAATTTCTTCAGAAATTCGTGAATGAATTCTTTCGGAAAATTTCTGGAGCAATTCCTTCGGAAATTCATGGAGGAACTCCTTCGGAAAATGCTTTAGGATTTCCTTCGCAAAATTCCTGGTGGAATTCCTTCGGAAATTCATGGAGGAATTCCTTCGGTATTTCCTAGAGGAATTCCTCCGGAAATTCCTCGAGGAATTTGTTCGGAAATTCGTGGAGGAATTTCTCAGGAAATTCCTGGAGGAATTCCTTTTAAAATTCGTGGAGGAATTTCTTCAGAAATTCGTGAATGAATTCTTTCGGAAAATTTCTGGAGCAATTCCTTCGGAAATTCATGGAGGAACTCATTCGGAAAATGCTTTAGGATTTCCTTCGCAAAATTCCTGGTGGAATTCCTTCGGAAATTCATGGAGGAATTCCTTCGGTATTTCCTAGAGGAATTCCTCCGCAAATTCCTCGAGGAATTTGTTCGGAAATTCGTGGAGGGATTCCGTCGGAAAATTTCTGGAGGAATTCCTTTGGAAATTCATGTAGGGATTCCTTCGGAAAATTCTTTAAAAATTCCTTCGCAAAATTCCTGGAGGAATTCATTCGGAAATTCATGGAGGAATTCCTTCGGAAATTCCAGGAGGACATCCTTTGAAAATTCCTACAAGAATTTCTTCGGAAATTCTTGGAGGAATTCCGTAGGAATTTCGTAGAGGAATTCCGTCGGAAAATTTCTGGGGGAATTGCTTCGGAAATTCGTGGAGGCATTCCTTCGGAAAATCCTTTAGAAATTCCTTGGCAAAATTCCTGGAGGAATTTGTTCGGCAGTTCATGGAGGAATTCCTTCGAAAAATCATGGAGGGATTTCTTCGGACATTCATGAAGGAATTCCTTCGTGAATTCCAGGAGGAAATCCTTTGAAAATTCCAAGAGGAATTAACTTGAAAATTCCTGGAGGAATTGCCACGGAAATTCCTGGAGGAATTGCCACGGAAATTCCTGGAGGAATTCGCTCGGAAATACATGAAGGAATTCATTCGGAAGATCCTGAAGGAATTCCTTCGCAAAATTCCTGGTGGAATTACATCGGAAATTCATGGAGAAATTCCTTTGGAAATTTCCAAAGTAATTTCTCCAGGAATTTCCAACAGAATTTCTCCTGGAATTTCTGAAAGAATTCTTCCTGGAATTTCAAAAAACAATCCTTCAGGAATTTCCAAAAGCGTTTCTCCAGGAATTTCCGAAGGAATTTTCAAAAGAATTCCTCCAAGAATTTCCAATGGAATTCCTCCGGGAATTTTTAAAGAAATTCCTCCAAGAATTTCCGAAGGAATTCCTCCAGGAATTTCCGAAATAATTGCTCCACGAATTTCAGAAGGAATGCATCCAAGAGATTCTGGAGGGATTTCTCCAGGAATTTCCGAAGAAATTCCCCTAAGAATTTCCGAAAGAATTCCTGCAGGAATTCCTCTTGGAATTTCCAAAAATCAAATCCAAAAAGACTTTCCGAAAAAAAATTCTCCAGGAATTTCCGAAGGAATACCTCCATGAATTTCCGAAGGAATTCTTCCAGTAATTTCCGAAGAAATTATTCCAGTAATTTCCGAAGGAATTCCTCCTGGAATTTCCAAAGAAATTCGTCTAGTAATTTCCGAAGGAATTCTCCTCCAGGAATCATAAAAAGCATTCCTCTAAGAAGTTTAGAATGATTTTTTTTTCCAGAAATGTCCTAAGGAATTCATCCAAGGATTTTCTCAGAAATTTCTCTATAGATTTCTGAAAGAATTCCTCCAGAAATTTCCGGAGGTACTCATCCAAGATTTTTCGAGGGAACTCCCCAAGGAATTTCCGAAGGAATTCCTCCAGAAATTTCCGAAGGAATTTCCGAAAGAATTCTTTCAGGAATTTCCGAAGGAATTCTTCCAGGAATTTGCGAAGGGATTCCTCCAAGAATTTTGGAAGGAATTCCTTCAGGGATTTTGTAAGGAATTCCTCCAGAATTTTTTGAAGGAATTGCTACAGGAATTTCCGAAGCAAGTCCTCCCGGAATTTCCGAAAGAATTCCTCCAGGAATTCCTAAAGAAATTCCTTTTGGAATTTCCGAATGAATTCCTCCAGGAATCTCCAAAGGAATTCGTCCAGCAATTTCCGAAGGAATTCCTCCCGGAATTTCTGAAAGAATTCCTCCAGAAATTTCCTAAAGTATTCTTCCAAGATTTTTCGAAGGACCTCGCCAAGGAATTTTCGATGGAATTCCTCCAGTAATTTCCGAACGAAGTCCTTCAGGAATTTCCGAAGGAATTCTTCCAGGATTTTGCGAAGGGATTCCTCCAAGAATTTTGGAAGGAATTCCTCCAGGAATGTCCAATGGAATTCGTCCAGCAATTTCCGATGGAATTCCTTCAGGAATTTCCGAAAGAATTCCTCCAGGAATTCCTAAAGGAATTTCTCCTGGAATTTCCGAATGAATTCCTCCGGGAATCTCCAAAGGAATTCGTCCAGCAATTTCCGAAGGAATTCCTCCCGAAATTTTTGACAGAATTCCTCCAGGAATTTTTGGAAGGAATTCCTAATAAAATTTCCAAAGAAATCCCTCCCGGAATTTCTGAAAGAATTCCTTCAGGGTTTTCCGAAGGAATTCTGCTAGGAATTTCCGACGGTATTCCTACAGGAATTTCAAAAAATCTAAAAAGAATTTCCAAAAAAAATCCTCTAGGAATTTCTGAAGGAATTCCTCCAGCAATTTCCGAAGGAATTCCTCCCGGAATTTTCCAAAGAATTCCTCCAGGTATTCCTAATAGGAATTCCTCCTGGAATTCAAAAGGAATTCGTCCAGCAATTTCCGAAGGAATTCCTCGCGAAATTTCTGAAAGAATTCTTCCAGGAATTGGAATTTCCGAAGGAATTCCTCCAGGAATTCCGCTAGGAATTTCCGAAGGAATTCCTGCAAGAATTTCCAAAAAAAAAAACCAAAAAGTATTTCCGAAAAAATTCCTCCACGACTTTCCGAAGGAATGCCTCCAGGAATTTTCAATGACATTCGTCCAGCAATTTCCGAAGGAATTCCTCCAGGAATTTCCAAAAGCATTCCTCCAGGAAGTTTGGAATTATTTTGTCCAGGAATTTCGTAAGGAATTCATCTAAGGATTTCCTCACAAATTTCTCTATGGATTTCTGAAAGAATTCCTCCAGGAATCTCCGAAGGTATTCATCCAAGATTTTCCCAAGGAACTGCCCAAGGAGTTTCCGAAGGAATTCCTCCAGGAATTTCCGAAGGGATTGCTCCAGGAATTTCCGAAGGAACCCTTCAGGAATTTCCGAAGGAATTTCTTCAGGAATTTCCGAAGGGATTCCTCCACGATTTTTTGATGGAATTCCTTCAGGAATTTCCAAAGGAATTCCTCCAGATATTTCCGAAGGAATACCCTCAGGAATTTTCGAAGATATTCCTCCAAGAATTTCCGAAGGAATTCCTGCATACATTAAAAAAATACGAGGATGCAGGAGAATTTTATTTTTACTAGTCAAAAACAGCTCTGATCATCTAAGTTTTTCGGTTAAGTTAGAATATAGTTGCTCGGTCAGGGGGGGCCACGGCCCCCCCTGGCTACGCCCTTGCTTCCAGGAATTCATCTAAGGATTTCTCTAGAGATTCTTGCCGATATTACTTCAGGGATTCCTCTAGAAATGTATCCAGAGTTTCGTTTAGATTCCTTCAGGGGTTGCTACAACCGTTTTTCCCGGAGGAATTTTCCTGGTGCATTTTTCAGAAATATTTCTAGACCATTATCTGCAGAAATTTTTGGAGAAATCTCTATAGGAATCCATGTAGGTATGCCTGAGAAATTCTCTAAACAAAATCCCAAGAAGAATTTCAGTAATAGAAATCGATTAAGCAATCTCAGTAGTTAATACTAGACGAATTCCAAGATAAATTTCTGGAAGAATTCCATAAGGGATACTTTGAGGAATCCCTAGATAAGACTTCTGAAAAAAAAATCTGGAAGAAACCTTAAAGATATCACAGGAGGAGCAATTTGGAACAATTCTTGGAAAAATGCGTGGAGCAATCCCTAGAGGAATCTCTGGACGAAACTCTAGATACAATTCTAGAGGCATCGCTGTTGAAAACTCTAAACAAATTCCTGAAGGAATATTTTTAAGAATCTTTAAAGCAATCCTAAAAGGATTCCTAGCAGGAATTATTCCTCTTGGAAACCTGAAGTAACAGTAAATGTTTGAGGAATCCCATGAGGAATTTATGAAGACATTTTTACAGAAATTCTTGGCAAAAAACTGGCAGTTCTTTTATTCTTAAAGTTTTTGGATCTGTTTTCAAAGATGCATGCCAGCCATCTTTGGTTCCAAAACTTTATATTAAGATATTTTAACATTGTTGATTTACAAGCTGGATAATCGGTAGTTTTCGGTAGGAAATTTGAAAAATCGGTAGTTTCAGGGCTCGCGTCTGTGAATCGGTAGGCATGTCGAAAATCGGTAGGACTACCGATAAATCGGTAGGTCTGGCCACCCTGGTAGCAGCACTAGCAGTCTAACCATGGCATCGCCGTCGCAGTAGGCTGCTGCTGGGATTTATGTACAACAGCTCCGATGAAGCCAACTCCATGGCACACTGCTGATGCAGTCACGCTACTCAAGCGGAATCCTTATTAGAGATCCTTCTTCAGCTTCATCGGTGTGCTGTGTGCGAATAAGCGAAGAGGGAAAACTCTCGGCAAAATCAATTCAAAAGATCCAAATTCCGGCTGTGAGCTTTTCTTTTCTCCTTGCCACCCTGGTCTCTTTGTCAGAGCTGTGTGGAGTGCTTTTATTTATTCAGGACTCGATTACAAATTTGATGACTTTGGGCTACTGACTGACTGAAGGTTTCGAATCCACTCCGGCTCGGATGAAGCGGAACAACGTGCAACCGTTGTTGTCGATGTCGACTTTCTCCTCTGAATGAGGTGGGGCCCGGGCCGTACTCCATTGCTGAATGGGCATCCCTATAAAGAGTATGCTTGTTATTGGGTTCTAAAACCGAAATCTAAAATCTTGGTTCATTTTAATATAATGGAAAACCCATGCTCATCTCACCTTACCGGTCCGATTGAAGCCTGAATGATCTGTGCTGTACATAGGAGTCGTCTCCATTCTACTCGGTCCATGACCGTGTGTCTCCACTTGATCGACCCACCTAGCTCGCTGTGCACCACGTCTTCTTGTACCGGTCGGAGGACTCTCGAGAACCATTTTAGTAGGGTTGCTTTCGGACATCCTGATGACGTGATCCGCCCACCGTAGTCTCCCGATTTTCGCGGTATGGACGATGATTGGTTCTCTCAGCAGCTGATGCAGCTCGTGGTTCATTCGCCTTCTCCAAGTCCCGTCTTCCATCTGCACTCCGCCGTAGATCGTACGCAGCACCTTCCGTTCTAAAACTCCAAGGGCGCGTTGGTCCTCTGCACATAGGGTCCATGTTTCGTGCCCATAGAGGACGACCGGTCTAATCAGCGTTTTGTAGATAGTTAACTTCGTGTTACGGCGAACTTTATTCGATCGTAGAGTTCTGCGGAGTCCAAAGTAAGCACGATTTTCTGCCACAATGCGCCTCTGAATTTCTCTGCTGGTGGCGTTGCCGGCGGACACAATTTCTTCAACCATCTCGATTTCATCACTGTCGATAGAAATTTGGGGTGGCGGACGCGGTGATTCCTCCCTGGAGCCCTTTCATATACACTGAAACCTCCATTAGGATCCAGGTTGGGTCCATTCAGGTAAAATCTATTTATGTCCCTCCATTTAGGTAACGTTACCTAAATGGAATTTGATTGTGTTCAGAGCAGGTGGAGTACTCAAGATTACAGATAAAGTTGATTTACGAAAAAAAAAACAGAAATAAGAGTTAAGAGACGTTTACGGAGTGTTTAAGGATTGAAAGTTCAAGAGTATCCGAGAAATCCCTGGAGTTTAGGCCATCTGATCTACAAGCCTAATCAGTTATCTATTTATGCATTATTAATGAAATGTATGCTTACACAGCCTCATGTTGCTATGTGTAGTCAAGTAGTGAGTTCGTTGTCAGTTTGATGATCTCCAAGAACTCCCTTGCGTTTAGGTCATCGGATGTACCAATGATTCTTTAAGGTTCTCCACGAATTCCCTTGAGTATAGGTCATCGAATCTACGAGGTCTACTAATTGTATCTAAGAGAATTAAGAATGAGGTTCATATTCACACAGCCCCAGGCATCTATGTTCTATCGAGTGGTGAGTTCTATGATTATATAGCATATCCGAGAATTCCCTATAGTTTAGGCCATCTGATTTATAAGTGTAATCAGTGATCTATTTGAGCATTACAAATAAAATGTATGCTTACACAGCCTCATGTAGCTATGTGCTATCAAGTGGTGAGTTCATTGTCCTCAAAGTATACTCTTCCTTGAGTATAGGTCATCGAATCTACTAAAGTTTTTGGTTGTTTCCAACAGATTTACGCAATAGAGGAACAGTTAAATGCGCTTCTATATTCCCCTGAAACTACTCTGAAGGTCATTGAGACGCCTTGAAACGCTTTGAAACGCCTCTAGAACCTCCCTGAAATCCTCATGAAATTTAACTGAGAGCCTCTGAACCCTCTTGAAAGCACTCTGAAACATCCTGAAACACCCTTAAACGCATTGAAACACCTTGAAACGCTTTGAAACGCCTCTAAAACCCCCAGGAAACCCCATGAGCCTCTGAGGCCCCCTTAACTCTCCTGAAACACTTTGAAACGCCTCTAAAACAACTACAAAAACTCCATGAAATTCACCTGAGAGCCTCTGAAGTCCCCTAAAACCCTGTGAAATCTCCAGAAACGCTCTGAAACACAATGAAACGCCTTGCAACGCATTGAAACGCTTTGAAACGCCTCTAAAATCACTATAAGCCTCTGAAGCCCCCTTAAACCTTTGAAGCAGTCTGAAACACCCTGAAATGCATTGAAACACCCTTAAACGCTTTGAAACCTCCATTTAAACTCCGTGAAATTCAATTCTCAAGCCCCCTTATGGCTCTCTAAACCTTCTGAAATGCCGTGAAACGCATTGAAACGCTCTGAAACGCTTTGAAATGCCCTGAAACGCTTTGAAACACTTTGGAACCGCCTCTAAAACCCCTTTAAAACCTGTCTGAAGGCCACCTGAGAGCCTATGAAGCCCCCTATACCCCCTGTGAAACCTCCTGAAATGCCCTGACTGTTGCTGGCAGCACTGCTTGCCGTACCATATAATTAGTTGAAAGTATCAATACACATGAACTGTAATATCAGCATGGGAATGTGTCATCCACAGGGACAAAAAGAATATGCAGTTTATAATGAAGGCTGAGTGAGAATTTATATGGTTTAACTCAATTCTACAGTTGTCTTAGACATTAGACTGTGACCAAGCAGAATTGAACTAAGGCTAGATGTTATCACAGTGATTTACTAAATATTATCACAGTTGGTTTCTTAATCTAAATGTACTTATTATAATTTAAACTTTCTAGAAGAATAGCAAGACACAAAAAACAAGAACATAGAGGACAGATCATATACTTAAACATGCGTAAAACCGAATTTTGTAGGTAATTTCTAGTGTTGTTATTTCTATAAATAATACAAATAAATAATCCACAGCTTAAAGCTGATTCGCATCCACATCTTGGAGTCTGCGAGCTGCTAGAATTCGACCCTAACCTCCACTGTGTTCTCGAAACACTGACACCTACGAGAAATTCACCTGTGAACCTCTGAAGCCCCCTAAAATCCTCCTGAAACCTCCTGGGACGCCCTGAAACCCACTAAAAAGCCCTCAAACGTCTTGAAACGCTTCAGAACCCCTATAAAACCTCCGTGAAATTCGCCTAAGAGTATTTATGCCTTTTTCATAGAAACAAGCACAATTTTACTATACTTGCAAATTTGTCGCCTTATCATCACTGAAATAGCAGTGTAAAGCTTTTGTCTATTAATTTTATTATTTTAATTTAGTAAAGTGAGATATAAACTCAAAAGTCAACGTTTAAGACTTCTGTAGCATGAGCAACTTTTCGAAAGTTATTCTAGCGTGCCGGAGCTATAAGAATCATTAGAAGGAATCTCTAATGAAGGAGGGTCTCCAGAAGAAATTCCCAAGGAACTCCTAGAGAGGAGCTTTTTGGGGAATTCCCGAGAAACTCCTGGAGGTATACCCGCGAATCTCCGGGAAAAATGACCGAGAAACTCCTAGAAGAATCTCGAGGTAATCCTTTTTCCTTCTTGAAGAACTCTTGGAGGAATTTCCGTAGATCTCCTGGAAGAATCTCCGCGGAACTCGTAGAGAAATTTCCGTGGAACTTATGAATGAATTTCAGAAGAAATTCTGGAAAATTTCATGAGTAACTCTTAGAGGAATCCCCGATTAACTTCTGAAGGAATTCCCTCAAGGAGCTTCTGGAGGAGTTCCGAGGAATACATGGAGGAATGCCTGAGGAACTCCTGAAGAAATTCTCGGCAAACTGCTGAAGGAATCCCAGAGGAGATCCCGTAGGAATTTGCCGGAGCTTATTCCCGAGGAACTCCTGGAAGAATCCTTCGAGCAATTTCCGAGGAACTCCAGGAGGAATTCGTGGAGGAATCGGGTTGTTAAGTGAATAAAATATTGCTATTTACTATATCCGAATCGAAAGAGTTAATTTTTCTGAGTATAACGTGATTTTATTGCGATTCAGTTCGTTAAATAAACAAATCAAATTTACTTTCTGTGGATTGAATGACAGTTCATCCGATAAAATGACAGTTCACTCCGAACAAAACAAATTTCCCCATACAAACAAGGATCCTCTAAAGAAATGTTCAAGGAACTTCTGAAATTCTTCTTGAGGTTCTCCTTGAGAAATTCCAGAAGAACTCCTGCAGGAATGCCTGAGAAACTTCAGGTGGAATTCCCGAGAAAGTCCAGAAGGAATTCCCGAGAAAATCCTGAATGAATTACCTAGGAACAGCTGTAGGAGATCTCGAAGAACTCCTGGAAGAATTCCCAGGAACTCCTAGAGGATTTTTCTAGGAACTCGTGAAAGAATTCTCAAGGATTTTCGAAAGGAACTCCCGAAGAACTCCCTGGCGGTCTGCTGAAGAAATTCTCGGAAAGCTACTGGAGGAATTCTCGAGGAGCTCCAGGCGGAATTTACGAGGAGCTTCGAGAGGAATTTCAGAGGAACACCTGGAAGAATTCCCGAGCAACTCTTAGAATCTTGAAAGGCTGCCTAGGACCAAGAACCTCTGATTTTAGAGATTTTTGAAAAACTAGAGAATAGCCAGATGAATTCCTAGTTTAAACTTAGAAAATTCCTAAAATAACGTCTCTTAGAATCTTTGATGACATTAAAATGTTCTTGAATGAAATTAAAAATAATATAACCATATATTCGATTGTTCTGGAAGATTTCTTGAAGCATTCGTGGAATGTATTGATAGTTCCTGAAAATTTTGCATTCTTTATATAATTGCTGATCTGAAATTAATTCAATAAATCAGCATATATCCTGAAATTCCCAAGAAATTGTAGTCGTCTTTGAATCGTATTTTAACTAAAAACTGCTTCAAAATTTCCACCATTAACATTAAGACCGCACAATTTGAAAACTAAGTTTTTATCAACAAAAACGAAACGCATTTCATCTGAAACTGTTCCAAGAATTGAATTATTGGGTTGGATCAACAATATAAATTTTATTTTTCAGCTTTCAAAAGTCTGCACGGAATTTGAAATGTTTTCAGTATGTCTGCACAAAAATAAATGTCTTCACAGAAGTTCAAAGGACTGCAAATCGAAGACATGTCTTCACACCTGGCATCCCTGCTGCACATCGTTCAGGGTTCATTCACAAATTTCATAACGCCAAAATTGGCCTTTCTTGACACCCACCCACCCCTTCGTAACACTATTTATATGGGGAAAATTTTTATTTGTTCGGGCTGTAACACCATGAAGGACACCCACCCCCCTCCAGCGTTATGACATTTGTGAACAAGCTCTCAAACTAAAAAAAAGTTCAAACGTCATTCTGCTTAAGGGACGGGGTGAAACGGAACGCAGCATCAAAACAAAACAGCAAAGAAGGTTGCCAGCAGTATGTTTTTCGATGCCCAAGGGCGATGTGGATTACTGGTGCGGCGAAAGGAAACTAGTCGGATCTTTCATTCCTACGGCGTTCTTTTGGAAGTGACGTCATATTCCATATTTGTTAACTTGACGTCACTCCCATAAGAACGCCGTAGGAATGGAAGAGTCGACTAATTTCCTATCGCCGCACCTATGGGTAAATCCACATCGGCCCAAAAGGGTTACTAGAAGTTTAAACTAAAAAACGAGCCCCGCTGGCTTGCATGAGGTATAATTCAAACCAACGAACGAGTGTAGAAGGTGCTTAGTGGCAGGTTTCGGATTTAGGAACCAAGAAACTTGTGGTGGGGCCAATAAGCCAAGTATTGGTATTAACGAGTACAGTCTCGTAGGTCTTCATCAGTTATCGGTCGGCACCGACCAGGTTCGCCCATTATCCGAGGGTATCACAAATTCTACGGAACTACACTGCACTATACAAAATTGGTCTAACAGCACGGACGCCTGCCTTATTTCTGACCGATCTTCCAATTTAGAAGATGGCCGCGCCCATCCGCATTCAATATTTTTCTCCCTCTCATTCCATGATTCATCATCATGTTAGCGAAGAGTCAAGCGGATTCCCTTCAGTAACATCGCTGACCAAATTTCAAATTGACATTTGTGTTTCTCGCTAGGGTGAAGTCTTCTATTATGTACATCTTAAAACAGGAATTTTCCATATACAGTCGATTTTCCCAATGTCGATGTTCTACATCTCGATATCAGGCCAAACATGTCTAAAGGTCCTATCTGCAGAAAACAGGCTCTCTTTGGTTTCCCTTTCTTTCGTTAATATCTCAGCTGTTTATTTGTATTGTGATTGTCTCCTTGCATTGAACGATGGTCAAAACAATCGTCTTATGATTCGTACTGCAAAAATAATTGAAAAGTGTGCATTGCAATAATTGAAAAAGAAAGTGAACAAAAAAAGCCTCTCAAATGCAGATAGGACCTATTGAAATGTTTGGCCTGATAGCTCTTCCTATCTCGATGGTTTGATCGGTCCCTTCAATCTGCATACATTTTAACTCTCTGTATGTGGATATCTCCCTATCTCGATGCGATCTCGTTCTTTTTTGTTCTAGATTTTCTCTCCTTATATCGATATGTATGCCCATATTCGCAGGTTGCTAGATCTCGTTTCGTTGGCACAAACATTGAGGGAATGCGAAATGACATCTGTTTGTTGACGGTTTTTTCCTAGTTACGGAAGATTTTTCAATCTAGTGTGCATTACAAATTGGTTCTGCATTTCAATCTCTCCCTATCTCGATGGTCCCTTCAATATCGAAATGTAGAGAGTCGACCGTAAACAAACACTCATACAATCGAAAATATAAACATTGGAACCAATCGGTTTCAAACCTGGACGAGATCACGGACGCGGAAGAGCTTGTCACAGCACTCTGTGGCAACAGTGCGAGATGCAGAGGTTCTGCTGCAGTAAGTCCCAGAACGGACACAGGAGGCCTTGATCAAGTGAATTGACGTTTGCTAACAAGTCCGTTCAAAGGGGTAAGCTAAAGTTGGGCTGGTCGGTATATCTGGTGATCATACACGAGCCACCGGAGTGTTGCTTTAGGTGTCTTGAACCAGGACACAAGTCATGGCACTGGAAGAGCCCTGACAAGAGCAAACTGTGTAGGCGATGCGGAGGTGAAGGCCATACCGGTACTCTGCAGTCGAAGTCGACGCTTTTATAAATAAAAAAAAACACGCGGAGAATATCCAGGTATCACAGCTGTCGAGGCGTCTGTGTACTGGGTTGCATCCGAGCTCGTCGATGGAAAAGGGGTCCGCGGCAACGACCGGGCCAGATTCTACTGTGTGCTAACTGTTTTAAGCTTCCAGGACAAATCACAAAGCAACCGGACACAAAATAACTATCGAATTTGAACAACAAATTAAACGAATAAGCGAGATGGTTCACACTCTAAATAGGTACTTTACACGTTATTGTTGTGTTCTTCAATGATAAACAATGTTGCCAGAAGTCCAAAAAATCTCAGAGGGTGAGAAAAACATAAATAAGGCTATCCATGAGACAGATGCGATCAGCTGATTTCTTTTATTTACCATGTATTTTTGACATCCGATGATCGGGGCGGCAGTTGAACACAAAGGAATTTGTTAAGCACCGACGACACTTGACGAAACTTTATTAAGTTGTATTAACACAGTGTTTACATTTTTAGCTGTCACCCCCATCGCGGTAAGTCACCATGGATAGCCTTACAATTTTGAGCTGATGGAATCGATGTTTTTGTTGGGTTGTTCCCGTTTGCTTACATATTAAATTATTATTTCCTTGACCTTATATATGGTACATCCAATAGGTTATCGTTATGAATAAATAAAACAATTACAAAACAATTACAATTAAAAAAATACCTAATTTTAAGTTTTATTCACCCAACCGAAATTTTGACTAGGTTGTATTCACTCAAATTTGAGTACTGTGCTACACCCAAAACAAAGCGCGCATATTTTAGGAGCAAAGCGCTCACGCTGCAAGCGCAAAAGTGCCTTATCGGCGGTAGAAGCACTTTTGCGCTCATGCTCGTTGGTGCGGCCGCGCTCACGCGGATTCGAGCAGATTTTTTGACCACACATTGACAAGCCGCAATGTGTGGGTGCTACCAGTTGCAAATGCGGTCTTGCGTGTATTAGTGCAAATCCGCTTGCGGCTCACCAATACACACAAACGTGCATCTGTATTGGTTGGAAAAGGTGTCTGAGAATGTGTTAGTGTCTTTTATCGCCTGCATAGGAATGAAAGTGGTTTATTTTCATTCCGTTCAGACGATGGACCGGACATGAATGAAAGGCATAATTATTGCGCCGAGAGTGGAAGACGGCGTACAGTCGAGACAGTCGGTCATAGGATTGCTGCTCGGGGGCTATGGGAATCCGCTTTATGTATAGGGGATAATAAGAGTTCATGGGATTACGGCTATTTGGGGGTTTGGAAAATTATTTTAGAGCGATGGTGTCTTCGGCAAAGTTGATAAGTATGGCACAGACTTACATAAAACGGGACATTTGTTTCGAAATTCTGCCACTAGGCGGCGCTAGTGAACATGGATTTTTTTAAAAATCTCATAGTTCAGAATCCTGATTATAAAGAAAGATGGCGTCTTCGGCAAAGTTGATCAGTATGGCACAGACTTACATAAAACTGGACATTTGTTTCGAAATTCTGCCACTAGGTGGCGCTAGTGAACATGGAATTTTTAAAAATCTCATAGCTCAGAATCCTGATTACTTAGAAAGATGGTGTCTTCGGCAAAGTTGATCAGTATGGCACAGACTAACATAAAACGGGACATTTGTTTCGAAATTCTACCACCAGGTGGCGCTAGTGTACATGCCAATTTTAAAAATCACTTAGCTCAGAATTCTGATTATGTAGAAAGATGGCGTCTTCGGCAAAGTTGATCAGTATGGCACAGACTTACATAAAACGGGACATTTGTTTCGAAATTCTGCCACTAGGCGGCGCTAGTGAGCATGGAATTTTTAAAAATCTCATAGCTCAGAATCCTGATTACTTAGAAAGATGGTGTCTTCGGCAAAGTTGATCAGTATGGCACAGACTTACATAAAACGAGACATTTCCCCAGGGATTCCATCAGGAATACCTCCACGGATTTATTGAGGAATTCCTCCCGGGGATCCTCAAGGAATTTCTCCAAGAACTCCGGCAGAAATTCCACATGGGATTTCTCCAGGGATTTCTTAAGGATTTCCTTCAGGGATTCCTCCAGGAATTGCTCCTGGAATTCCTCCAGGAATTGCTCCAGAGATTCATTAAAAAAATTCTCCACGGATTACTAAAAGGATTCCTTCAGAATTTCTTCAAGGGATTCCTTTAATTTTTTTCCTGGAATTATTTTAGAAATTTCTTCGACGATTCCTTAAGGAATTCCTTCAAGGAATTCTCCAGGGATATTTCCAGGAGTTCCTTCACGAAGTCTTTCTAGAATCACTCCAGGAATTCTTCCAAGAATTCCTCAAGAGATTCCTCCAGAAATTTCCACACCGATTCCATTAGGAATTTCACTACGGATTCCTTTAGGAATTCCTCCAGGAATTTCAGATCTCAGCATTCCTGTAGGAATCCTTTCTTGGATTCCTCCCGTAATTCCTCCAAGGATCCTCGAGGAATTATTCCAGGAATTTCTCCAGAAATTCCTTCAGGGACTCCTTCACGATTTCTTTCAGGGATTCCTTCATGAATTCCTCCACGGATTCCTCCAGAAATTCCTCCAGAGATTCCTTCTAAAATTTTCCTCCAGAAATTGCATCAGGACTTCCTCCAGCGACATCTCAAGGCATTCCTCTAGGGATTCCTCCAGAGATTGCTCTAGGAATTTCTCCAAGGATTCCTCCAGGGATTCCTTCAGAAATTGCTCCACGGATATCTTCAGGAATTCTTACAGGAATTCCACCGGGGGTTCCTTCGAGAATTCTCCCAGGAAATACTCCAGGGATTCCTTCAAGAATTACATCAGGGATTTCTCCAGGGATTCCTAAGGAAATCCTCCACAGATTTCTCCAAGGATACCTTCTAGAATTTTTCCAGGACTCCAGACCCATGAATTCTTACTGCAATTCCTTCACAAATTCCTCCAGGAATTCCTACTAAGATTCTCCCAAAGATTCCTTCGGAAATTCCTTCACGGATTCCTCCAGAAATTACTCAAGGAACTCCTCCAGAGACTCCTCAAGGAATTCCTCCTGAAATTCCTGCAGGGATTCCTCCAGGAATTCATCGCGGGATTCCTTTGGGAATTTCCCCAGGGTTCTTCCACGGATTTCTTCAGAATGTCTTGCAGGGATTCCTCCAGGAATTCCTGCAGGAATTCCTCCAGGGATTACCCAAAGAATTCTTCCAGGGATTCCTCCTGTGATTCCTCAGGATATTCCTCCAGGAATTTCTTCTAGGATTTGTACAGGGGTTCCTCAAGGATTTCCATTAGAGATTTCTCAAGGAATTCCGCCAGGGAATCCTCCAGGAATTGCTCTAGGTATTTCTCCAGAGATTCCTTTAGAAATTTCTCCAAGGCTGGTTGCAGAAATTCCTCCAAGGATTTCTTCAGAAATTTCTTCAAGGGATTCCTTATGGAATTTCTCCAGAAATTCCTCCAGAGATTCCTTCTAAAATTTTCCCCAGAGATTCGTTCAGGAATTCCTCCAGGAATTCCTTGAGGGATTTCTTCAAGAATAACTTCAAGAATTTCTCCAGGAATTTCTTCAGGAATCCCTCCGGAGATTCCTCCAGAAATTCTACCAGGGATTCCTTCAGGAAATTCCCCTGGATTTTTTTTAGAAATTTCTCGGCGTTTCCTTGCTTAAGGAACTTCTCAAGAAATTCCTCCAGGGATTTCTTAAGGATTTCCTCCAGGGATTACTCAAGGAATTTCTCCAGGGATTCCTCCAGTAATTGCTCCTGGAATTCCTTCAGGAATTGCTCCAGAGAATCATTTAGAAATTTCTCCACGGAATACTACAAGGATTCCTTCAAAAATTCTTCAAGGGATTCCTTTAGATTTTTTTTCCTGGAATTCCTTCAGAACTTTTTTCGACGATTCCTTAAGAAATTCTTTCAGGGATTTCTCCAGGGATATTTCCAGGAGTTCCTTCACGAAGTCTCTCTAGAATTACTTCAGGAATTCTTCCAAGAATTCCTCAAGAGATTCCTCCAGAAATTTCCACAGTGATTCCGTTAGGAATTTCACCACGGATTCCTTCAGGAATTCCTCCAGGAATTTCAGATCTCAGAATTCCTGTAGAAATTCCTTCTTGGATTCCTCCAGTAATTCCTCTAAGGATCCTCGAGGAATTATTCCAAGAATTTCTCCAGAAATTCCGCCAGGGATTCCTTTAGGATTGCTTTCAAAGATTCCTTCATGGATTCCTCCAGAAATTTCTCCACGGATTCCTCCAGAGATTCCTTCTAAAATTTTCCCCAGGGATTCCTCCAGGGATTCCTTCAGGAATTCCTCCAGGAATTCCTCGAGGGATTCCTTCAAGAATTACTTCAAGAATTTCTTCAGGAATTCCTTCAGGAATCCCTCCGGAGATTCCTCCAGAAATTCTACCAGGGATTCTTCAGGAAATTCCCCTGGAATTTATAAGGAATTTCTCCACGGATTCTTTCAGAAATTCCTCCATAGATTTCTTAAGGAATTCCTCCACTATTTAATTTAGGAATATCCTCATATCAGATCCAGGAATTCTTCCATGACTTCCTCCACAAATTCCTTCTGAATTTCTTCAGGAATTTTTCAGGATTTTTTCCACGGATTCCTTCAGGAATGCCTCCACGGATTTCTTCAGGAAGTCCTCCACGGATTAATTCAGGAATTTCTTCAGAACACCAGATCCAGGAATTCTTCTAATTCTTTCACAAATTTCTTCTGGAATTCCTCCAGGGATTCCTTCAATAATTACTTCACGGATTTATCCAGGAATTTCTCCGAGAAATCCTCCAGAGATTCCTCCAGGGATTCTTCCAGAAACTTTCCCAGGGATTGCTTCAGAAATTCCTCCACGGATTCGTTCAGGAGTTCTTCCAGGACTCCACATCCAGGAATTCCTTCTGGAATTCTTCCAGAAATTTCTCCAAGAATTGCTGCAGGAATTCATCCAGAAACTCCATCATAAATTCCTCCACGAATTCCTTCAGGAATTCCTCTAGAAACATCTCAAGGGATTCCTCCAGGGAGTCTCCTAGGAATTCTTCCAGGGCAGTATTTCCCAGTTTTCCCCAAATTCCAGGGATTTCGTGCGGTATTGACCCAGAGATTCCTCCTGGGACATCTCAAGGCATTCCTGTAGGAAGTCCTCCAGGAAGTCTTCCAGGGATTCCTTCAGGAACTCATCCAGGGATTCCTTCAGGAAGACCTCTACGGGTTTTTTCCGGAATTTCTCCAGGGAATCCTCCAGGAACTCCTCCAGCGATTCCTCAAGGGATTTCTGACTAGAAAAATATAACATTATTATAACAAACCCTGATATTTATAACTCATTGTGATATAATCAAGTTTTAATATCTTTGGGGTTTAAAAAAATGATATCCCAATTATATTATATTATGATATAAAAGTTGTTTTATAACTCATTGTTAAATAATTAAGTTTCAGTTACTTGACATTCAGAAAATCATTTTGTACAATTGTATCAAAATATGATAGGAACTTGTTTTCTTGAAGCTAAAACTTATATCATATTTTGTTATAATATTGATCAGATCATAACAAAATAGGTTATTATTTTGATTAGACCGGTGTACTTTTTGTTACAATTTTAGTTATTTTAACATCATCCTAACATCATCCTGGTGCCGGGGCCCGTGGCGTAGTTGGTCACACGTTCGCTTCATACGCGGATGGTCATGGGTTTGATTCCCAGCCCCGGCACTTGCAATTTTTCGTCAGTTGCTCTTCCCCCGAGAGCGACTGGCACTGACCCTCTTCTGAGCCCCGTGGCTCAAACGGACCCGGATACCTGGACATCGACGAACTGCTACTCATAAATGGACCCTCAATCGGACTGGAAAGGAACAACGGCCATCCATCATCCTTGTGCTCATCCTTCTACCACGTATAGAGTAGAAAAGTGAAAGCAGCAGAAAGGCAACCAGTTCGATAAAGTAGAATAGAATATACATCTAGGCGCTGCACAAAATGTTAGTGCAGCTGTCAATTGAAATCGCTCACGTAGTGCCCTAGTGGACAATAGAGCTGTAATTAGGTTAAGTGATTAAGAATAAAAAAAAAACATCATCCTGCACCTAGTTTATAACATAATAAGTTATAGAAAATTTTTATAACATCATAACACAAAGTGTAATAAACTTGATAGATTTTTCTAGTCGGGTTCCTCTATCAATTCCTCTTGGGATTACTCCAGGGATTCTTCCTGGGATTTCCCTAGAGGTTCCTTCTGGAATTTCTCCAAGGATTTCACCTGGAATTCTTCTAGTAATTTCTCCAGGAGTTCTTCCAGGAGTTCCTCCAGAAATACCTCTAGGGATTCTTCCAAGAACTTCTATAGGGGTTCCTACAGGAATTTCTCCAGGGATTCCTTCTGCAAATCCTCCATGGATTTCTTTAGGTTTTTATTAATAGGGATTTATTCAGGAATTTCACCAAGGAGTTCTTCCAGAAGTTCCTTCTAGAATTACTCCCGGGATTTCTCCAAGAATTTCTCCAATGGTATCTTCGAGATTCCTCCAGAAATTTTTCCAGGAATACCTCCACGAATTCCTTCAGAAATTCAACCAGGGATTGCTTCAGGAATTTCCCCAGTGAATCCTTCAGGAACTTCTCCGCGGATTTCTTTAGGAATTCTTCCAGTGATTCCTCAAGGAATTCCTCCATGGTTGCCTACGGGAATTTCTCCAGGGATTGCACCAGAAATTCTTTCAAGAATTGCTCCAGTAATTCTTTCAGGGTTTGCTTCAGGAAGTCCTCCAGTAATTGCTTTAAATTACTAAAGGAATTTCTCCAGAAATTCCTCTCGGGATTCCTCCAGCAATTGCTACAAAGATTCCTCCTGGAATTTCTCTAGGGATTCCCTCAGGAATTCCTACAGGGATTCCTTCAGAAATTTTTCCAGGAACATCTACAAAAATTTTATCAAAAAATTTCTCGAGGATTTTTTTTGCAATTCCTTCAGGAATTCTTTTTGAAATTCCTGTAGGGATTACTCTAGATTTTTTTTTCAAGGATTCCTCCAGGAATATTTTAGGGATTTATAAAGGAACTCCTTCAGGGAATCTTCCAGGCATTCCTTTTGGGACTCCTCAAGGAATTTCTCTAGGTAATTCTCTTGGAGTTACTCCAGGAATTTATCCAAGGAATCCTTCAGGGATTTCTCCAGAATTTCCTCCAGTAGTTCTTCCTGGAATTCCTCCTGTGTTTTTCTACAAATTAAGACAGGAGTACCTTCAGAAATTGTAGAAATCGTTCCATTATCTTTTTCAGGGATGCACTCAAGGATTTCTAGAGGAAACATTCAGCGATTTGTCTTGGAATGTTTATGATACTTTCATGGGTGCATTTAGACAGGATTGGTGGTCCAGTTTTTACCGCCTCTGATAATTTTTCAGAAGGTCTTGGGCTCAATCCCTGGGCTGTCCCTTACCTTCTGCTTTGTATCTCTCTATCAACTTTTTCTCTCTTTTCTATAAACAAAACTCATGTACTTTTATATGTTTATAGACATCGCTATAACGGTTTGAAAAAAAAAAATGTTTCTGCTCGAATGCGCAAGAAATTTTGCACAGCAAGCCCCATTTTATTTAACTTTTTTTCAGCTCCATATTGGGAAAATACAAAGCTTGCTATATATTTCGAGAATTAGCAATTGCCACAAAAATTCTCTAAAAATATCAGTGAATTCCAAGTTGGCACTAGAAATACTTATGACATATTGCAAGAGCCAACTATTGCAACAAAGATTGTAAAAAATCTGTGAATTCCCTGTCAGCACAAGAAGTCCCTAATATATATTCTGAGAAGCTGCTTTGCCAAAAAGATTCTAAAAAATCTGTAAATTCTTAGTTCAGCCAATGGCAGAATGATTCTAAAAATAATCTGTGAACTCGAAGTTGGCACGATAAATCCTTAAAATATATTTCAAGGATTAGCCATTGCCGCAGACTTTAAATATAATCTGTGAATTCTCAGTTGGCATCAGAAATCCTCAAAATTTCGAGGATCAGCTATTACTACAAAGGTTTATAAACAATCAGTGAATGCTCAGTTGGCACCAGAAATCTTTGAAATATATTCCAAGGATCAGCTAATACCACAAAGATTTACAAGGAATCCTTAAAATAAATTCCGAGCATTGCCGCAATGATTCTAAAAATAATCTGTGTATTTTCAGTTTGCACCAGAAATCCTTAAAATATTTTCCGAGGATCAGCCTTTGCTGCAGGTTTTAAAAATAATCAGTAAACTCCCAGTTTGCACCAGAAATTCTTAAAATTTATTCCAAGGATTAGCCATTGCCGCAGACTTTATATGATCAATAATTAATATAATATAATCTGTGAATTCTCAGTAAGCACCAGAAATTCCTAACCTATATTCCGAAAATCAGCTATTACCACAAAGATTTACAAAAAAAAATCAGTTAATTCCCAGTTTGAACCAGAAATGCTTCAAATATTTTCCGAGGATCAGCCATTGCCGCAGGTTTTAAAAAAAAATCTGTGAATTCTCAGTTGGAATCAGAAATCCTTGAAATATATTCCGAAAATTAGCTATTTCCACAACGATTTATAAAAAATCAGTGAACTCCCAGTTTGCTCCAGAAATTCTTAAAATATATTCCAAGGATTAGCCATTGCCGCAGACTTTATATGATCAATAATTAATATAATATAATCTGTGAATTCTCGGTAAGCACCAGAAATTCCCAAAATATATTCCAAAAATCAACTGTTACCACAAAGATTTACAAAAAAAAACGGTTAATTCCCAGTTTGAACCAGAAACCCTTAAAATATTTGCCGAGGGTAAGATATTGCGGCAAGGATTCTAAAAATATTCTGTGAATTCCCAGGTGACACCAGAAATCCTTGAAATTTATTCCGAGAATCAGCCATTGCCGCAAAGATTCTAAAAATAATCTGTGAATTTGCAGTTGGTACCAGAAATCCTTAAAATATTTTCCGCTATATATAGCAACACAAAAAAGTATAAAAAATCAGTGAATTTCCAGTTTGCACCAGGAATCCTCAAAATGGGTTCGAGGATCAGCCATTGCCGCAGACTTTAAATATAATTAGTAAATTCTCAGTTTTCACCAGAAATCCTTAGAATATATTCCGAGGACCAGCCATTGCCGCAAGGATTCTAAAAATAATATGTGAATTTCCAGTTGGCACCAGAAATCCCCGGAATGTATTCCGAAAATCAGCTTTTATCACAAAGATTCATAAAAAAGCAGTTAACTCACAGTTTGCACCAGAAATCCTTAAAATTTATTCCGGGGATAAGCCACTACTGCCGCAAGGACTCTAAAAATATTCTGTGAATTTCTAGATGGCACCAGAAGTCCTTCAAATATATTCCGAGGATCAGCTATTTCCATAAAGATTTATAAAAAATCAGTGAATCCTTAGTTGGCACCAGAAATCCTTAAAATATATTCCGAGGATCAGCTATTAACATGAAGATGTATAAAAAATCAGTAAATTCCCTGTTTGTACAGGAAATACTTAAAATATATTACGAGCATTGACGTAAAGATTCTAAAAATAATCAGTGAATTGCCAGTCTGCATCAGAAATCCTTAAAATGTATTCCGAGGATCAGCCATAGCCGCAGACTTTAAAAATAATCTGTGAATTCTCAGTTGGCACCAGAAGTCCTTGTTGAATAGGATGCTATGGCCTTCAACTTAGCAATCTTATCCTTCATCGTATACGACATTATGTTGACTGGGTAACAAATATGTATACCAAAAATCAGCCATTGCCACAAAAATTTAAACAAAATCAATGAATTCCCAGTTTGCATCAGAAACCCCTATAATATTTATTCCGAGGATCAGCCATTACCGCATTAAATTGAATTATATTTACAAAAAATGCATTGATCTTTTGATTTTATACGAAAGAGCCTCGTTTTATGAGCCACTATGTTTTTATCCAGATTTTTAGAACATTATTTTGGTACCTAAAATCAATTTCAAAGAGATTTTTTGAAATTACCTTTTGACAGTTGGGAAACTGCTTGACAGCTCCGCCTAGTACAAAATGCGATGAGGGGTGGTTCGACATATCGCTCCCATAAAAACTTCAAATTGATGTTTAAATAGGTTCCCGGGCTCCAAAATTCACGAAAATTTGGATTTCGCCTCAGTTTCTTATGCAGATTCAGATTATAGAATTGCCTCAACACCCATAAAGAAGTCAATTGTTCAAAGGAATTAAATAAGAATATTTATTTTACAAAATTCTCAACATATGCCAAATTTCTAAAATAATTGCAATAAATTAATCAGAATTTCTCCAAGGAGTTCCATAACAACTGTGATCTTTCGTGAACAATTTTTAACATAAGCCAAATTTTTAAAACAATTGTAAAAAAATGACTAGAATTTATTCAAAGAGTTCCATGAGAATTGTGATTTTACTACAACAATTCTTAACATAAGCCAAATCAATAAAAAAAAGCCAGAAATTTTCCAAAGATTTCTATAAGAACTGTGGACTTACGACAGAAATTCTCAAAAAAAAAAATATGAAAAAAAATAGCAGGATTAATGCAAAGAGTTCCATAAGTGCTGGGGTTTTACGACAACAATATAAAATATAAGCCAAAGTTTTAGAATTATGTATATGAAATAAATAATCAGAATTACTCCAAGGAGTGCCATAATCCACTGTGCCACTGTGATCTTTCGAAAACAATGTGTTTGTCTTCAAAACCTTGTCAAGCTGAGAAAATTAAAGTTAGTGAACAATGCATTACCATTACAAGGTTCGAATTGCCATAGAATGATATCATTTATTTCGCACTACAACACCATAAGAAATAATATCACATTGTCTGATTACAGTACGAACGCGAGAGACCTCACTTTTCCCCCTGCCCTATCCGCAACCCGGGGAACGTCCTGTTGGATTTCGAAAGCCTCGGAGAATACTATATACCTTCAATGGCATTCCCACACTCTAACCTACATTGCCCATTCAGGGGTCTGACTGGGACTATTACCCTCCCTCAATTTGTAATATTCTCACCAACTCTGAATTATATTTTCCCGGCACATAAATGGCTTCGACAAATGTCCGATACACTATGCAGCAGCATGATCAGTATAACTAACTAATCAGATGATTTTAAGATCAGTTTATTATTGATTGGCATGATATGTTTAATAGTTTAATAGTTTATTTAATCAATTACGCAAACCTGTTACATTGATTAAATGTTTAGGAGAGGTCAAGTTATATGTTCTGATCATTAAAAAATGGGATTATATAGGTTGTAATTGTATATTGCGGTAAAGACTTACAAAAAACAGTGACCTCTTAGCGACTTAGCCGAAAACAAAGTCCTAATCGCTAAACAAGACTTGTGACTTACTACATACCTGAGAGAGGGGAGACAGCTGGCTTCGATTGCGTGCTACTTAATGTCAAGGAGGACCTGTCACAAACTGTCACCGCGAACCGAGCTGAAAATCGCACATTGATGGTGTTGAGTGGCCAAATATCCAAAAGATCTTATTAAAATTCCGCTCCGTTTGTTGTAATTGAAAAAGATAAAATATAAATGATCAATTTTCCTCGACCAGCGCAACGAATCAATTTATTTTCCATGCTCTGTCGCAACAAACTCAATATGCAAATCATTTTTGACGAATAATATGTTTTCAAACCATTGTGCGACGCACAAAGTTGAAAAAAGAAGTAAGAAGAAGACATGTAAACATCGTGTCTGTCAGTGAGCTGTCTCCTCTCTCTCAGCTACATACTATATCTGCATTGCATATCGGGATAAGAATTCTTATTTACCTTTGAATTCGATGAATCCGCAAAGAATTAAACTTTGACCATCATCGCTTCGCCCATCTCGCTCGCACTGTGCACTTTGGATTGTTCGGAACGTAAATTCTTTGGGTCACACACGCCGAGATACTCTGCTTGGTTGCGGCATCTGCTTTGGAGCCCAAGAAAAACGGGATTCAGCACAAATGTAGGTTAGGTTGTTGCCCCTGTTTATTTTAAACCACAATTCTCAATCACTTTTCCCTTTCGAAGAAGCACAGCTTTTCCCTCAACAAATCCGGATCACACATTTCCACGCACCACGTAAAAATAGAAACTTACGCTGAATTTCTCGTGGCGTGCACCGGAACAGGGAATCACTATCGCTGAGGCTGCTAGACGATGACGACGGCGGCAGACCAGAAAACTACGTTGCGCCAATCACTTCCCCACAACCACCCATCACTTCCTGTGGCAATTTTCCACACTACCTGGTGCCCGCCAGCAAACTCATCCGGAAATCCGAGCGTTCGCTTTCACTTAGCTGACGAGGCCCCAGCGGCAGTGAATGTTGGGGTCAGAACCCTCTGAATTCTGTACACTTCCGCACGCGTGATGCAAAACGGTTCCGCCAGGATTGATCAAACTGTAACTTTTTTTTTCTCGTGACGACTGCGCGACGACGTGCTTCTCCTTGCGCTGCTGCTCGGGGGCTTTCACAATAAACAAACACAATTGCATAAATGGCTTCGAAACCCATATTTGTCACAGCTCTGCACAATTTCCACAATGTATACGCCCACTGGAGCTGCGTCTTCACGTATATTTTTAATAATTCGACCGAGCCAACGACCATAATAAATTATTATTTTACGCGATAACTGCATAAACGAAAACACAACTTTTTGCGAGTCGCGGATCACGTCGGAGATGGCTCGCATAAGCGAGAGTACGACACACTGATCTTGTATGGACACAACGCACACCAAACTGTGACTATTTTCCATACGGTATGTGTGTGCGTGTACCCATTACATTCGAGTACCACTATGTTGAGTGTACGAATAGTCGAGCAGATAATTCTCTAAAACCACGTATGAGCGCTTGCGCGCCACGGACTGTGAGCAAAACGCGCATGGAACGTGAGTGTTTAGCGCTTGCAACGTTGTGCACTAAAACGCGCACAAGTCCTTGTTTTGGGTGTAGAAACTCAGTGTTGGGTTGACGCACTGAACTGCAAAAGTTGGGCTGTCTCTCTCTTCACTCTCCGGCAACAATAGAAAGAGCGCATGAAAAGGGAGATGAAAAAAAATCAAAATTGAGTTTAAAAGTACCTAATTTTTAGTTTTTCAGTTTCTCCGTGTATACTAAACATGTTATGTCATGTTTCGGAAAAATTCCTAAATCCAATTCAGAACCCCATTGAAAATCCGGACTCGAGACGCACTCCGAGGGGAAAATGAGCCCAAGAAATGAGGTCCTTTTATGAATATGATCGGTCCGTCCGTGTGCCATCCGTGGGTTTCCGCCTGCTTGGATCGGAAGAAAGAAAGAGGCGACAATCTGCTTACGGAACGTGGACGCCTACTACGGTACGGACGACGACGACGCGTCGGTGAACGTCGGTCGACCGATTTGTCATCGTTCGGATTTGCGTTTTTATTATTCTACGATCTAACACTCTCCTTTCTCCATACTGTTAACGGTCGTCGTCGTCGGGTGGGTGAAACATGTTTGCGCACAATACCGTCTTACCCCGCTGGTTCGACACGTTTTAATACGACACTTTTTAATTCGTACCCCGCTTATTCGACACATGTCGAATTAAAAAGTGTTCAAATGTCACAGCAATGTACACTGTAAATGCAAAACAGTTTGATATTGCGCTTATACTCGCACCCGCAGCAGCTCCTCTTGCAGCAGCTAATTCCGGAAGTTCTGAGTTGGTGCTTTTCAACACCCAAACCTCCTGGAGACCAACCGGAATGAACTGAGGATGGCATCAATCGCAGAAAGGACGAGCTTTTCATTCGCACCACCGCAATATCTGTTGAAATTACGTTTCATAAAAAATTTGGAAATCAAAACAAAAACAAAAATAGAGTTGCCAAAATTTAATGAGTATGTTGGTGTAGGGTGGCCAGTTTGTCGAATTAAAAGTTTACCCCGGTTATTCGACAACAGTCGGTGTCGTATTAGCGGGGTAATACGGTATTTACACAATGGGAATCGACACGGGCTCTGTCTCTCTTCGCTTCGAAGGGTACACCCACCAGGATCGAAGGTTTTGCGGAGGAGTCGATTTAGATACTCAAGAATGATTTTGATACTCTTGGAAATTATTTACGGACGGCTCTGTAAACTGAATGGTGTTGCTTTTAGATATTTTCTACAAACAAAAAGAATACTTAAAATGTATATCTTGTGTCTAATAATGTGCAACGTAAGGTAAGGATGTTTGCTTTAACCGACAATTATCTATTGTTATTCTTCAGGTAACTTATGTGAAGTACTCTTTCCACCTTAACCTAGATCATCCGGAAAGTTATAGTTGGATCGGTTGCTAACAAAGCTTTCCGTATAAAAACATCCAATACAAATACAATACACCGTATCGTTACACTAAACTACAGTTTTTGTGGTTGTAATACACTAAAAACTACAATATAAACTAAGGTTATGCACCATATGATGTATCGTTAATGAATATTTGTCAAAACAATACATGGATTGAAGATTCAATCAAATCTCAAGCAAAACCATACTCTGTAATGTTATCGTATTTTGGACTATCCATACAATAACATGTACTGTTGTTTTATCAAAGAATAATTATAAAAATCAGTTTGCAGTTTTTTTTGTAGTTGTATTGTTATGTATTATTATGCATTGTATTTGTATGGAAATTTTTATCCGGGTTGTTCACGCGTAGGTTTGGGTTCTCACTCATGAAATTCATTGTCTGACATCAATATCTTAACCCATACAGTTAACTAATCTTCACTTTTCTTTCCTGTCGTCTGCTCCTCTTTTCCCACAGGCATGGGCACCCGTTTCGATGACAACCGGCTGACGCTGCGGATCCATCGGGGCCGTGGCTCGACGGCGAGTGCCCACGGAGCTCCGGGCGGCGTAGCCGGTGCCCTCGGAGCCGTAGGAGCCCACCACGAGTCACCGCATAGCAACGGAAGCACTCACAGTACCACCACCAGCTTGGGCAGTGCCTCACCGGAACGCCTTTCGCGGTACATGACCCGCTGCAAGAACCACGAGAAGATCAAAATCTCCGTATCCTACCCCTCGACGGAGAATTTGAACCAGAGTTCCTCGGCCGGAGAGGGCAGTAAGCTGTTGTACGCGGTTCACTACACCTCGAACGGAGGCCGAGAGCACAACGCGTCGCACATCTTCCGGAGGCCTTCCAAGGAGCAGAGCGGGAGTGGTCAGTATCTGACGGTGGACGGACAGGGCAGGAGCCTCCTGTCGCCGCGGTCCAGCAAGCGGATGGGCAAGCGTAACATAAAAGCTCAGGTCAAGCGCTTCCGGATGGAAACCAAGGCGGCCAAGACGTTGGCCATCATCGTCGGGTTGTTCATCCTGTGTTGGCTTCCGTTCTTCACCATGTACCTGATAAGGCCCTTCTGCGACAACTGCATCAACGATCTGCTGTTCTCGATCGTGTTCTGGATCGGGTACTGCAACTCGGCCATCAACCCGATGATCTACGCCCTGTTTTCCAAGGACTTCCGGTTCGCGTTCAAGCGACTGATCTGCCGGTGCTTCTGCTCGGCGGAGGCGATCCCTCGGCCGGCCAGCCGCCGAGGATCGGATATGTCTCAGATCCGGATGCACGGAGCGCGGACTCCGAGCATATCGCCGTCGGCGGCTGCACAATCCATCGGCGATGACAGCGACCCGGTCGGAAATCTGTCCGACAGCAGATGACGATCGTTTGGCCCGAGCGTCAGTTCGAATTCTAGTCCTGGGCTGGGCGTGCGGGGACGCCACAGCAACAGCATTACCAATGCTTCGCCGTCGGTGGCGGGTGGAACCATGGCAACGGCGACTACGAGGAGTAGTGGCACGTCGCCTACTACGGATACGGCGGCGGCGTCGAGAGGAATTGTCAGCCGCGCGCCGGTTTATGACATCTGTCACCCGTTGGTGATGGAAAGTCCGGGGTTCACCGGGTACGGAAGCAGCGGAAGTGGTAGGTATGGTGGAGATGACGGACTGGCGAGGGGGTCGGACAATGCGAGGGAAGGGAGCGTGGGAGGTAGCAGCTTGACTAGGGTGGATATTTGATCGTTTTGGGGTAGGAGACTGCTGCACTTTTGTGACAGTTCGTAAAGGGGGATTCCTCAAGGGCAGATTATTTCGGTGATGTTAAACGAAGACGTCACTCAAAACGCATGATAGATTTATCGTTGAGATAAAGTAGATTTCAGCAACCGTTCAGAAGGAAACTCTGTTTCTTCCTCAACGATACAAATATAGAATTTCATCCTGTAGAGTTCTGTCCTTTAACATTTTCACTGTGCCGAGTTTACGAAAAAGAACTTGTTTCTTATTCTGTCTAAATAACCTTGGTAACCGCTTTTAATGAACTCGGTCAGCAAATTTGGAGTTTTTGATTAGTTTATGCACGAGATCACTGATTTGACGTTTGAGTGGTGCCGTGTTTACAGAAAATGAACTCGTTTCCATGGCCACCTATAATGACGAGTCAAGGGGGAGTCGCTGAGCACATCTTTACTTGCGCCAATTATTTTCAGTGTGCCACCGGGTATTGAATAGTGCCTCAGTGTGCCCTGAAGTGCCACTGCTTGATGATTCAGATTTTGCTTGGCAACTACCAAGGAAACCAACTGTTTGTTTTCATTTTGCAGGTCAAATGCACATGGTTGCCTTGTTTTTTCACCCAAACTCAAGTGTCAAAATTGTGCCTCAGAGTGCCTCGGTGTGTCACACAGCGTATAGGACGGTGGTCTTGGCACCTCTTGGCACAATGTTTCAAGCGACTAGCCCCTTGTGACGAGTACACCGATGAACTGAATTCATCGCGATCCGAAAATTTTGACACTAGAGCGGGGCCATTCCTAATCAGAATTGATCAATTCTGATTGGAAATCGTTCACTTCTGATTAGAAGCGGCCCTGCTCTAGTGATAACATTTTCGGACCGCGATGAATTCAATTCATCGGTGCACTCGTCTATAACACGGCCTCACTCAAAAGGTAAACGAATAAACATATGTATTCATCACGAGTTCATTTTCTGTTAACACGAAACCGCTCAAACGTCAAATAGACGAGTGCACCGATGAACTGAATTCATCGCGGTCCGAGAATTTTAACACTAGAGCTGGGCATTCCCAATCAGAATTATTCAATTCTGATTGGAAATCGTTCACTTCTGATTGGAAGCGGCACCGTCAAATTCCTCGGACCGCGATGAGTTCAATTCATCGGTGCACTCGTCTATTAGTGGACTCGTGCAAAGGGTAAGTGCCCTTAGATGAACTAAATGCCAAAACTATGGACTTATCCAACGATGAACCGAATTCATCGCGGTCCGAGAATTTTGACACTGGAGCAGGGCCGTTCCAATCAGAATTGGACGATTCTGATTGGAACAGACCCCGCTCTAGTGTCAAAATTCTCGGACCGCGATGAATTTGGTTCATCGGTGGATAAGTCCATTGGATTTAACCTTTGGTTCACCCTAAGTGAACCACTTCCCATGGACTTATCCACCGATGAACCGAATTCATCGCGGTCCGAGAATTTTGACACTAGAGCGGGGCCGTTCCAATCAGAATTGGACGATTCTGATTGGAACAGACCCCGCTCTAGTGTCGAAATTCTCGGACCGCGATGTATTTGGTTCATCGGTGGATAAGTCCATAGCTTAAGATCAACTGTTGAACTGAGTTCACTCGGTCTGAGAATTTTGACACAAGAGGGTGGCAGTAACCAATCAGAAGCTTGTTCGAACCGAGTGAATTCAGTTTACCATCGGATGGGTCCAAAGTATGAAAACTAACAAATTAAGCAAATGATCTGGTGCATTGATCTCAAGAATCAACGTAAATCTTCAACCAAAAACATGTCTGGGCTTTAACTGCCAAAATCACAATCGTTATATTGTCAAGTTTTCCATTTTCTTCTGAGATCTTCCTCGAATCATTTCTATCGAAAATCACAAAAGAGTTCGACTTGTCTGCCCACTAAACGTGCAAAGCATTCTCCTTCCAAAACAATTAAACCCCGCTCCCGGCTGCTACTGGAAATGAACTTCTTAAGTGTGTAGAGCAAACAACGCACTGTTTCGTAAACAAGCAGCGTCGAAAAGCTACAAACAAGAGTCATCAAGATGAATTGAATCCGACGACGACGATGACGGGGCAAACAATAGCGCTGAACAAACACAAACATAAATCCATAAAAACCAGTGAAGAGGCAGCTGCCAGACGCTAGCTTTGTCTGTCGCGTCGCGTCACTCGCCAAGTAACAACAGTGTAAATAAACAATCGAATACGGGTAATAATTTTATGAACTAAAACCGGAAACAAAGTTAGCCATGGGGAGAGTTTTTCGCCTACTGAGGGAGAGAGAAAAGGCGTACAGGCGACAGGAAGCGCCAGCCAAGACTCATGAATAAGACAAAACAAGAGTAGTGAAAACAAACAAAAAAAACTAGGAAAGTAGAATAGTTTGAAGTTTAAAACTCCAACTGCAATGTTAATATGTGTAGGTTAGCTCCAATGTTTCCCAAGAAACTATGTCAAAACTCGAACGAGAGGAAGAAAACTGGAGACCGGAAGTTTACACCAGCAAGCCCAGTAAAACCGAACCAATCAATCGTTCTTTTTTGTTGATTTCAGAGTTTCAGTTGAAAAGTGGGAATTGTTTTTCCATCACCCAGCCACCATGTTATCGCCGGTGTAATGCCCTTTCAAGTGCTTTTTGATGGATCGAATTGGAAATTTTAGACATCAAGCAACCCACACGCGATTACGCGCTCCGCTCATCGTAGTTGGCCAGTGTTTCGCCATTAATCACCATCGAAAAGGGCGGGTTGTTGCGTTGCTGCAGCATGGTTCGATTGAATAGCCGACTTTGATGCGGTCGATGGTGGGTTGTGAGCTCCATCGTTTGCCGTTGCAATGCAACAACGTTCGAAACTTGGTTGGAAACGAGCCATCGCATTCACCGTATACGCCTCGCGCTGATTGTGTTTGGTGGTGCGTGGTTGTTCCGCGTATGGCATACATCGGGGCGCCGCCCGATGAAAGCCATTCCGCGTGGTGAGTATTCCGTTGATTGAACTTGTACCTAGTTGATTATTATTTTCTATGAACTTTTTCAAACTAGCAATAAAAGTCAGTATGTTGCTATACGACTTGGAAAGCTACTAGAAATGAAATGAATTGAATCTAGATTTGAACTACATAGCTATGTGATAGCAAATTCTTCACACCTTTTTGTGGTTTCTATGTTCTAAACTTACCCCAGCGGAAACTATTTTCGAAAAATATTCGACAACAATTCTTTCCAAAGCATGGCAAAACGTAAAGCCAAACACAAATCGCCAAATTTAGAACAATATGCAGTCGGAAACAACGTCGTGAAAACATAATCGCCCAATGCTAGTCACGCTGTAGGGTCTTGTACCATTTGGGCAGGTGTACCTATTTTGGGCACTTGCCGCTATAACTAAGCCAATTTCAAACCGATTGATTTGAAACTTTGTCCAGAGTTAGGCACGTACAGTATCTAACGCTGTACAAAGATTCAAATCATTCGGTTTGAAATTGACTTAGTTATAGCGGTAAGTGCCCAAAATAGGTACACCTGCCCAAATGGTACAATACCCTACTTTCTGTCGGGTTCAACAAAACAACCGGGAACGTGATATAAAACGTGAAATGAACGAAATAGTTTCGGCACAGACAAACAGACGTCTCACTCTACTCACTTCCCACCGTTTCCCTTTTTAACGGATTATTCAAACATTCCATAGTTCGCAAATCACGCGCTCATGGCGCTCGCGTCGTTTTTACTCCTGTTAGACGTTTGCTCACTACCGCCATCTACTCAGTGGGTTTGCGTACCACATCGTAATTAGCATTGGGCGATTATGTTTGCGTCACGATGATTTTTATCGCATTTTGTTGTAAGTGATATGTCTGTTTGTCTGTGGTTTCGGACTGCATTTACAAGCTTGCTCTGTTTATTTTTGACGAATAAATAAGTCAAGTATGGAAAGGCAGAGTTGAATTCAGGTTTGCATTATGCTTGCTTCAGTGGCAAATTTGCATTCATTCGGGACGTATTTCTGTTATCGGCTTTACTCAAGGCTTTACTACATGCCTGCTGTTTAGTCAGAACGTCCTCTATTATATTTTCAGACACGCAGCAAAAGAGCTCGATCTTTTCGTGTTAAAGATCGAAGTAGCCAAGTACCCCGTACGCAATGATTGTTGCCGAATTACCGGGGTGAACTTTCAATCCGACAAACCGGTTACTCTACACTACACCCAATGAGAGTATATTACAGGTGGGGAAGATGAAAAGATGGTAAGGAAAGAAAAATGTAAATACAAATAGTGACGTCACTATATGACACGCGTTCTTATGGGAGCTCGCTTTCCTTGTAGTAGTGACATGTTTTGCACCAGACATAGATCCACAGAGAACAGACATCCAAGTCCAGTTCCGAAGCTGTGTAAGGAATTTAACGGCCATTTGAAATCGGCAACACAAGTGGCAATAGCGTGGCGCTGCAATCGGTTAATTTTCCATACTAATTTAATTCACCACTTGAAATGTTTCAATTCACCACTGACTGTGGCAATATGGTGTTTGGCGGCGTTTGTGTTTTCATCGTAGATTGGTTTGCAACCTTACTCAAGTGAAGATTCAAATCCTTACACAACTTTCTGAATGAAATTTGTTCCAGCCTGGATGTCTGTTCTCTGTGATAGATCTCACGCACACAAAGTATCTTTTTCCCCACCTCTATTAGACTCTCATTGCACTACACCACCTTGTTCATTAAAATTTGGCATCTCTATTTGTGTTTTTGTTTTGGTTTACGGGCGGTGAACACAAATCTAACGGATACTGTGGTAGTGCAGGTGAGGTGTCCGGCCGCGAGTGTTCTTTCCGCTGATTCCGAATTCCCGGTGCTTCTCCCGTTCCACTGCTGCCTGATTCTGCCATTAGGTTATTGGCCCAAGGAAACGGTCGCCTTTCGAAGAAAGTGATCGAAAAACGATTTGGCTGGTCGAGCCGCCATTGTTCCGTTGTGCGTGCGAAAAGAGACAAAAGGCAGAGACTCGTGAAGACTCTGCCGGGCGCCGGCTGCGAGTGTATTAGTGAATGACTTGGTGAACGGTGTTGTGGTCCCCACCGTCGATCGGTTGGAAGATTGGTGAACGATTAGAGTGCGGCGCCGATAAACAAAAACGGTTTGCCAAGTGACTTTAACGGTAGTGATAATGGTTGATGCCAGGTTCTCTATTCCAAAGTTAAATGGACAGAACTGGCAGAGCTGGAAAGTGCGCGTAGAAATGCTTTTGTGTCGTGAGGACCTGTGGTACGTAATCGAAGACGGTCTTCCGGAAGACGATGAACAGATTGAGCTCGCTCGGTGGAAGGTTGCCGATCGAAAAGCTAAAGCGACCATTGTGCTCTTGTTAGAAGATAGCCAGCTCCCGCTGGTGAAGAATAGTGTTTCCGCACGTGCGGTGTATAACTCGCTCAAATCGTACCACTGTGCGCGTTTCGCTGCTGAGGAAATTGTGCGCGATGAATCTTCCAGAGCGCGGGGATCTGGAGAGATACTTTTGCGAAATCGACGATTTGTTCGACCGAATTGGAGCCGCGGGCACAGAACTTGACAAGGACACAAAGATCTGTATGCTCTTGCTCTTGAGAAGCCTGCCGCCGTCGTTCGACGGAATCGTCTCGGCACTCGATGGTCGGCCAGATGACGATATTTCCATGGACGTAGTAAAGTCCAAACTGATGGACGAGTACCTCAGGCGCATGGAGAGGGAAGGTTCCTCTAGCAAAACGGAGAAGGCGATGCGCTCCTCGGAAGGAAAGAAGACGAAAGAAACGGGATCGTGCCACTTTTGCAAGCTGCCGGGCCACCTGCGTCGGAACTGCAGGAAGTTTCTCGAGACGCAGAATGCGGAGTGCTCGAAGAAAGAGGGCGCAAAAGTGAAGACCGCCAGAAGCAGGTTGCTTTCACGCTGGCTAAAGATGCTGGTTCGTCTGCCTGTATCATCGATAGCGGAGCAAGCACTCACATGACCGGAGACAGATCCTTCTTCGGAGAACTTCAGGAATTCGCTGGAGGTTGGACCACCATGGTGAATGGTGAGAAGACACAGATTCGTGGCGAAGGAAGTCGTGTGATCAGTGGTGTTGACGATAATGATGAAAATGGGAAGATCTCGATGGCCGAAGTGAAGTATGTGCCAAGCCTCGCGACGAGTTTGATTTCAGTGGGGCGCCTGGCGAAAAAGAATCTGAAAGTGGTATTTGAAGCAGATTCGTGCAACATCTGTGACCACAAGGGAACCGTTGTCGCGACCGGTGTTCGCGCCGGCGGCCTCTATCGCCTGTGGCTTGGTCATTCGTCGATTTGTGCTACAGCTGGCTAACATTTGGAGAACTGCCAGCACCAGTGGCACCGGCAGTTGAGCCGCCGCGATTGGGCAGCTGCCGAGCGGTTGCTGAAGAAGGAGCTTAATTGCGACCGGACTCAAGGTAAGCAACTGTGGATAGCGAAGTGTGTGAGTGTTGCGTGAAAAGGAAGTCCGCCCAGGTGCGGTGTGTGAGGGAAAATCAGCCCAGATTCTCGACATCGTCCACACAGACCTCTGTTGACCGATGAAGAATGAGACCCCAAGTGGTTGCCGCTATGTCATGCATGTTATTGATGACTAGTCGGTTTACCGTGACATACTTGTTGAAATCAAAATCCGAAGCGGCAGGTAACATTAAGGACTATGTCCGGTGGGTTGAAACTTTGACAGGCGCCAGCCGACAGGTCTGACGGCGGTGGCGAATTTGATCACGCCGAGCCGAGGCGATTTTACAAGGAGGAGGGAATAAAGCCACAATACACCACCGCATATTCTCCGCGTTGCTGAATGGAAGAATCGATCGATAACCGAAATGGCGACATGCATGTTGATCGACGCGAAGCTGAAGAAACGGTACTGGGGTGAAGCGGTACTCACTGCCACGTACCTTCAGAATCGACTTCCGTCCAGGTCAATCAACAACGCCCTTCGAATTGTGGTGGGGCATAAGCCGGACCTCAGCCACCCTCGAGTGTTTGACGCTGAGGCGTTTGTCCACATTCCGGAAACCAAGCAAAGGAAACTGGAGGGCAAAGCTCGGAAGCTTATCTTCGTGGGATATTCCATGGAGCACAAAGGGTATCGGTTCCTCGATCGTGAGACGGACCGTATCGTTGGCAGCCGCGATGTCATATTCGTAGAGCTGGGCAATGGATCATCATGTACGGAGCTTCCTGTTGCTGTTCTGGATGCTGCAAAACGTCGAGCTGTTGAAAAGAGTTTGCTGTTCAAGGAAGAGAAAGAAGCGAAGCCAGAATGTGACGAAGAGGCAGAAGATCCCTTGAGATTGCAGCCAGGAGAAGTGGCAAACAGTGACGAAGAACAAAATTATGCGAATAGCCAATACGATGAGTGATCGATAAGTGATAGTTCTGAAGCAAGAGTGCAAACCCCTGTTCGTCAGGCGCTTCGTGATTGTGGTGGATTCAAGCTGCGTCTCCCTGTGTACATCGACGAACTTGTTGCCAAATTCGGTATGGATCAAGCGAAGCCGGCGGCCTCCCCGATGGATCCGGGGTTCCTGAAAACATTGGACAAGAGTGAGGAACTGGCTGATGCGCCGAAGTACCGAAGCTTGGTGGGTGGAATCCTTTACTTGACTGTTAGCGTACGACCGGATCTGGCTGTAAGTGCAGCGATCCTCAGCAGGAAGTTTGCCAAGCCGAGCGAGCGTGACTGGTCAGCAGGCAAGCGCGTACTTCGTTATTTGAAGCTGACCCGCAACTACTATCTTTATCTTGGAGCAGGCGAAGATCAAATGTTGCTCGGTTACACGGATTCCGACTGGGCAGATGATATCGAAACTAGACGATCGACTTACGGTTTCGTCTTCTTGCTTGGGGACGGTGCAATCTCCTGGGCCAGCCGAAGATAATCGTGCGTTACACTCTCCTCTATGGAGGCTGAGTATGTGGCGCTCAGCGAAGCCTGCCAAGAAGCTCTGTGGCTGCGGAAACTTCTACGGGAACGATTCTGGCAAATGCTTGGTGTCAATGAGTAGCAGCAAAAGGACGTAATGGTAAGACCTTTTGAAATGTTACTCCACATTGCCCACCCCTACCCAAGGACCGAGAGCTGATGACAGCAACATATCTAGTATGTTCTTTTCATTTTTTCAATTCATTGTTCATTAGTGAAACCGTTCGCCTACCGCGTGCATTGTATTTTACATTTATCCCGAATTAAATCCGTTTCGTAGAGTAATCCTTATGAACGGAAGTGTGAATTCCGCAAAAAGCTACCGATCGATGGAACTTGCGATGAAAACAGAACAATACACAGGCAGTCGGGTGCCTGAAACTTTTGCTAGTCTTGGTAATGCAAGGTATGCACTTCAGACGGAATCGCTCAAGTAATTTTCGTTCAGTGCATTATTTTTCCGTGACCGGAATCGTCAAGAAATTTAACACGGCATGCCCCATTTAAAACGAAACAGCTCCGTACTAGAATCCGGAATAAAGCGACGCTTTATCATTTCTTGAGCGATTTCTTGCCTGAATTTTCCACGCATCGAGATAGGCCAAGAAATTTCTTGCGATCAGCGTACTACCCATAAGGTGGTATGAACTACCAACCAAGCCGGTCTGTTTAAAAGCACAGGTCGTCACGCATTCGATGCATTCGTTCAATACATGGCCTACTTGTCTAATTTTACCTTATATAAATGTTCACACTTGTTCGTAACCTAGTAGACCTGAGTAGAAAAAGACCGATAAAGCCAGAAAATCTAAAGCGATTTAGAGTGGCTCCATGGTAAGGATGATCCTGGGGCATTTCAGCGGTGTTCAAAGAATTGCAGGGGTTTACGGAGGCTCTTAGAGCCAAGGGCACCACAACTGACCTGAAACTCTACTGAAACATCCTTGAAACACCAACGAACGTGACAGTGTTGTTTCAAAAGTATCCCCCCAAATTTAACGGTCGACCAGCGAAGCGAGCGAACGTTTCCCTCAAATCAGCGCAGACGCGAACCTCTTCCTATATGAACACACCGGTGTTTGGGGTCAAGCTATCAAATCAACGCGAACCGTTATAGAGGTGGCGATATTATTCGGCTATTTTTCATCATAGCGTCAGGGACAACAAATTTGAATTTGTTTGTTCTAGCTGTCACGTCGGTTCTTCGGTGATTGAAACGCCATGAACTCCCTCTGGAATCTCCAAAAAGGCTTCTGAAACTCCACTAAAGACTCCAAAACCCCTTGAAGCGGCCTTAAATTTCCTAAAACCTTTCTACAACCTACACCCTCTGTAACGTCCCTGAAACTCTCGAAAACGTACCTGAATCCCTGAATTCATCTGAACCGCTCCTTCAACACCTTTATATCCTCGTGAGACTCTCTGAAACGCTCCAGAAACCCTGTAACTCATGTAGCCCCTTCCAAAAGGCTCCTAAAGCGTCCTCAAACCCTTGAAACCCCTTTGATAACCCCTCACGAACCCCCTAGAACATTCCTTGATCCCCTGCAAAACGCTATTAAAATCCCCGTTAGCATATCTGAAACGCTCCCATAGCCCTGTGAAGCCACTCTGAAGCATCTCTGATACCTATTGAAACTCACTTTAGGACAGACTTGTTGGAATCCCAAAATGGCCGCCACAATGACCGACTTTGCCACCTACTCACGATTTCGAGCGCACAAATCTCTTCGTAAACAAAACCAGAGCACCTGATCTTTTTATTTGAAGCTTATTACAAGTAAGCAAGAACAGAATAATAAAATACTGTGGTCTATACAACAGCTTTTTGAGATTTGTGCGTTTAAAGTTCTGATACATTGTTGAAGCGGGATTTCATGACGTTTGTCCTTAAACGCCCGTTAACCCTCGAGCTGTTGCGTCTTCGACCACCCTCAGCGACACCGCGTACACGCTGTATATAACAAGCGAAATATTTTCTTGGTGCGTGTACTCAGTACACCGTGAAAGTCTCTCAAATAAAGATAAATCAATCAATCAATACTCAGTACACGACGCGACCGCTCCCGGATTAAACCCAAAAATAGGCTCCTGAAACCAACGAAAAGGCTATTTAAACGCCTTTTTGACCCTTTAAAACATCCTGGACCACTCCGAATACATTCAGTAACGCCCTTCATACCATCGAACGCTCAAACCCCTTGTAACCCTATGTGAATTCTTGATAATGTGATGCCTTGAAGTGCTTCTTTGTCGCTTGTTTTATGCCCATTTTGTCTGACATTCTTGTCACTAGCGCCCCCCTCCCCTGTGATCTCCTGATGTACCCTGAGACCCCTTCAAATACCCCACAGACCACTTGAAACGCCCTTGACATATCCTGGTACCTCCTTGAAACGCCTCTGAACTTGAAACGACTCTGGAACTTGCACGAAACCCCCTGAGCTTCATTGAAGCGTCTCTGAGGCCCCCCGGGAACCCTCTAAACCACTAGAAACTTCCCTGAGGCCCTCTGGAATTTCTCTGGAACCTCCTGAGAAACGTCCTTGAGGCCCTCTAGAAGCCTTCTAATACGCTCTCCAATAAACATTATTACTGTTCAACAGGATAAACAAGCCGTTCTTAAGCTTAATTCTGAAAATATTGGATCAATAAGCTGTTATTCAGCTGCCATTGTTACTTGGGTCCTGAGACCCCTTTAAGCGCCCTTGGGACTCCCTGAAGCCTCCTTGAAACGCTTCTGAGATCATCTGGAGCTACCCCTGAGACACCCTGGAACGCCTTTGAGACTCATAAAGCGCTCTTAAGATCCCTGGAACACCCTAAGACCCTGAGACTCCATTAAACGCCTCTGAGTTCTCAGATGCCTCCTGAAACCCGCTGAAGCGACCGCCCTTTAGACCCCCTTGAGCCTCCTTGAAATGTTCTTGAGATCTTCTGGGACCTCCTAAAACTCCCTGAAATGCCCCTGAGATTCAATGAAGCGCCTCTAGAGTCACATGAAACCCCCTGGGACGCTTTGAAACGCCCCTCTGATAATCCCCTGAAACGTCCCTGAGAGCTCCCGGTACCCCTCGGAAACCCGTAGGGATCGCCTAAAACACCCCTGAGATCTCCTGGTACCCCTTCCCCCCCAGAAACCCCCCAGAAGCTCCTTTTGCTCTTCCCTTTTAACACGCCTTGGCCGCCGATGCCATATTAACCGTCATTATCCCGTAATATAACTGAAAATTCAAGATAGCGACCTCGAATCCAAGATGGTGGTCCACAACTAGAAGAGGGGGTTGTTTTAAGGAGTTTTAGGCTCTTAAATCATGCAATATGGGAGTATTTGGTATGGGAAAGATGTCCAGAGGCTATAAATGGGAACCAAAACATTCAAGATGGTGTCGTCAAATCCAAGATGGCGATCCTAAATCCATGGTTGGTTGGCGGCCCAAAAGAACAGGAGTTTAGGCTTTTAAGTCATGCAATATGGGTACATTTGCTATGGACATATCCGGAATCCAAAATGAAAACCAAAATAAACAAGATGGTGGCCCGAAATTCAAGATGGCAGCAGTTTGAGGAGTTTTACATAGGTTCTAAAACCATGAAATATGGGTATGTTTGGTATAGAGAAGCTGCCCGGTGTCCAGAAACGGCGACCACAATATGCAATATCGCCGCTCAAAATCCAAGATGGCGGCCGAAATATCAAGACGGTGACCTATTGGCCAAACACATTTTTATTAGAATTGGGTGGTTGGTTATGCTTCTATGACGATGTTTTTGGGTGCAATTTATTCTCAGTTAATTCTGCTTGTCTGTAGATTAACTGTTAAAAGTTTAAATGACATAGTATTCGAAGGCTTTACTATGAAGATTGGAATCCAACTAGTAAATGAGTGTTATTTTTTTCGGACGGAAATCGAGCTTTGTTTGGATGCGGTACCTAGAAATGAACACAAATCCAATGGAAAGACGCTCCATGACTCCAGTATTACAAACCTATAAAGACGTTACATGTTATGGCAGCCATGCCAAATGAAATGGTAAAAAATCAACAGGAAACGACGGTTTGCTCTCATCCATGATAGCTAGGAGCAAAAAAATAAACAATTAGTCTAGATCTAGAACAACTACACATCACTCTTTCGTAATATCAAATGCAAATCAAAATAACTATTTCTACACCTTGACCGCGTTCCCCTCGATGTACAAAACCGCGCAGTCATCCCGTACGAAGTTTCATCCTCAGACATCATCACTTCTGTCTTTCCAATCCTATAAACTATTTTCGCTTGCCTTTAGAACATTGCGCATAAAGCTGTTGATACAAGAACCTATTTATTGTTGAATCTTTGCTTGAGTCATATAGAAATATTTACCACACTACTGTAATCGAAGTAAGCCATTTGTGAAACAGAATCGCGCTGTAGCGCGACTCAGTCCGACCCAATTTGGGCAACAGCTATCAAAGCTTGGTACCACGTGCACTGAGCGAAATCGACTCCTAGGAAACCGAATGGAAGCGAAGCAAAAAGCTGTATCGAAAACTTTCCAAACTGTAACTTAGGATTAGGAGGAAAGTGTTATACGCGTATATCGAATGAAACGAATAGTGAGTGTTGTAATGCTAAATAATTCAAAGAATATATATCTTTATAGGGAAAATCGATAAACAAAAACAAACAGAATAATCAAAACGATCTCTATTTTACCAAGCAACAGGAAAATAAAAGTGAGCTACAACAATGTTTACCATTCATGTGTCAGGCGTTCTCTTTTTCATCCGAAATTCCCTTCAAATTAATCCGATTGCCAATGTCTGGTGACCTGTAGTACTCAGAACTCGATTCAATCCCGTAAGTAAACAACGATTTCCCGAGTTTTGTTTATTCTTTTGCGACGATCACGCGACATGGCCCTGTCCCTTCCCGCATGCCTTATCACGCTACATCACTCCATGTCCCGCCATGCATCAGTGATGATATTCATTGAAAAAGTTCTTATCATGAATCAAACATTACACACATTCTGGGCTGTCGCCGCCACCGCCATTAGCACGCCTTATTTTATTGCCAATATGTACTAGAATCGTACGATCCGGTCCCGCTGATGGTTTTGCACGATTAATCGCGAGGATTTGGAACGCAGTGCTGCCCGATGGATGACAACACGTTCTACGGTGGACTTCGGAAAACATTCAAAGAAAACTGGCAACACGGCCACCCAGACGACACATAACCAAGGGGCTAGTCGCTTGGAACATTGTGCCAAGAGGTGCCAATCACACCGTCTTATACGCTGTGTGGCACACCGAGGCACTCTGAGGCACAATTTTGACACTTGAGTTTGGGTGAAAAAACTAGGCAACCATGTGCATTTGACCTGCAAAATGAAAACAAACAGTTGGTTGTCTTGGTAGTTGCCAAGCAAAATCTGAATCATCAAGCAGTGGCACTTCGGGGCACACTGAGGCACAATTCAATACCCGTTGGCACACTGAAAATAATTGGCACAAGTAAAGATGTGCCCAGCGACTCCCCCTTGCACATAACCTTGTTTACATGTCGTTAAAAATAACCACCGACATTTATAGTTCATGGTGCGAACGGCTTCAATGCTTGTTCAAGCCACCACACTCGATGGGGTGTGATTTGCAACGATGATGACAGCCTTCAAGAAAACGAGCTCCCATTTCATCATCCCATCGAGTGGTATAGGTCTAGAACCGGCGTGAATCGGGCTGCAAATCCGGTTTCCAATGCAATATGGCGTCATAACTAGCGCGCAGCGGCGCAAAGGGAAATGGCGACGGCGTAACAATGCGGAGAAATTTGTTTACGTGGAATCCCATGGTTATGCTGTCTTGAACCCTCTTCATCTTGGTCATGAAAACGATTATGGCCGATTTTATGTCGCTACTCAGTAGTTAAAATGGGCATTTTTGTTTCTTATCGGAGCGAAACGCGTCGCGCACATTTGGATGGCAAAATATTTACGATGCTTCGGGAAGCACGCGGTTTGCAGTTGATGACGTCCGTTTTGCACAAAATTTGCCATAACCTCTTGCAAAAAATGAATTAATCATGAAATAAATAAAAAATGAACTTGAACTCAAGCTTGAACTGTCACTTGAACAAACAAAGCCGTGTTGCCAAAATCCAGAAAAAAATGTTACTCAGTCCTAGTCAGATACAGTAGACGTTCGATAACTGCAACATGTTTACGTTTCACTTAGCGAACGAAAATCCAATAACTGCAATGCCTGACATTGTCAACAAACCATCAACACTGACGTTAAATGAACGTGAACTTCATTCGACTGTTCTTTTGGGCTAACATGGCGCACCATTTTGACATTTGGCGGTGCGATAACTGCAAATTTGTTGCACTTACCGAACTTGCAGTTAAAAAGCATTGCAGTAAAACCGTTTGCACCGACCCAACGTCTACTGTATTGAAAAATCTTTTGTTTTCTTACTCTGTTCTCGTTAAAACTGTGTCAACTCATTTGTAATGAGTTGTCCCACTTTTTTAGCTGGAACTTAGTATGAAAACAAAAGATTTTTCTATTTCTGAGGTGGACCAACTTAGTGACTGAGTAGATTTGTTTCCTTGGTGAGATTTTCGGATGTAGTGTCAATCACAATACAGCATACAGTTGACGTACGCTAGTTGCAATTCTTTGCGCTACAATACTTTCTTTATGGAATTCAATCAAATAAACATTCGGATTTTATACCGTAGTGGCACAAATGTTCCGGAGGGGTTCCTGGGGCTTTCATTGTGGTTTCAGGGATGTTTCAGAAAAGCTTCAAGGCGTATCAAAGCATTTCATAGGGTTTCGGGGGTCTTCCGGAGGGGTTTCCGGGAAATTCGGGAAGGATTTAAAGTGCTTTCAATGAAGTTCCAGATGGTTTGCAGAGGGATTTTGAGGCGTTTCATGGATACAGATGATATCAGGGATATATCCTTTAGAACGCCCTTGAAACCCCTTGAAATACCTTAGAACTATGAAACTCCACTACTACTATACCTCAAACCACTGAGACCCTTTGGAACGCCCCAGAATATCCCCTGAAACCTCCTGGATTTTCCTTGAAACTCCCTGAAATTCTTTGAGTCCTCTGAGATTGTCTGAATTCCCCTGGAACACCCTTGGAACAATCCTTAAACCCCTTTAAATCTCCAGAAACCCTCTGGAATGCTCCAAAAACCCTTCGGAACACCCCACAGTGTACAAATTCGAGCGAAAAAACGGACGCAATTCAGTTCCAGTCGCTAAGCAATCGACAGATACTCATTCCTAAGCAAAAAACTCCTGGGAATCTAATGGTGCCAACTCCGTGCCAAAAATGTCGCCAAGTGTCTCATTTTGGCCATTTTCCCCTGAATTTGTCAAAAATACTTGAAAATATCAAACTTAAATCCAAAAAAGGTGGGCGAAAACCTTAATATTTCAAAAAAACTTCATGCACCAATGACAGACAGACAACATGGTTCAGCAAATGTTTTTCACTTTTGATCACAATAAGTGTCTCATTTTGTCCAATATCCCCTATAAAATGAGAGTGTTTGAGAAGTTCGGATGATTTTGAACAAAAAACATGCAAAATCGTTCGAAGTCATGCTACTGCATGGAGAAACGCCGAACGGGTCGTGTATTGTCAATCACATTCAGAGATGGTTTTCCATTTTGTCCAATATCCCCTATAAATGAAGAATATTTGAGAATTTCGAATGAATTTCAATAAAAAAAAACATGCAAAGTCGTTCAAAAGTCATGCTACTTAATGGTAAAACCCCAAAGAGTTCATCTCTTATTTATTATATTCAGAAATGATGTCTCATTCTGTCCTTTTCCCATACAAACTAAAAATACTATTGACATTCTTGAATATTCTTAATTTATAGGGGATATTGGACAAAATGAGACAACTTCACTGAATGCGATAGACAAGAGATGATCTGGTTAGGGTTTCTCTATTCAGTATCACGACTTTTGAATGGCTTTGCATGGTTTTTTGTTGAAATTCATTCGAAATTCTCAAATATTCCTTATTTATAGGGGGTATTAGACAAAATGGGACATTGTCTCTGATTGCCAACCCGTTTGGCGTTTCCCCATGCAGTAGCACGATTTTTGACGAGTTTGTATGATTTTTTGTTCAAATTTATCCGAAATTCTCAAATATTCTCATTTAATAGGGAATATTGGACAAAGTGAGACACTTATTGTGATCAAAAGTGAAAACCATTTACTAAACCAACATTGATACATGAAATTTTTTGAAATATTCAGGGTTCCTCCCAACTTTTTTGGATTGAGGTTTGATATATGTATTTAAATATTTCTGACAAATTTAGGGAAAATGGCCAAAATGAGACACTTGGCGATGTTTTCCAGGAAAGGGGTTGGCACCATTCGATTCCCCGGAGTTTTTTGCTTAGGAATGGGTATCTGTCGTTTGCTTAGCGGCCGGAACTGAATTGCGTCCGTTTTTTCGCTCGAATTTGTGCATTGTGACCCCTGGAACGTTCCTGAAACCCCCTTAAACCTCATGGAATTCCTTGCACTTGCGTGCGCAGCCTTTTCTTTTTTCTCGCTCGTTTATTTTATTGTATGCAAGAAAGAGCGAGATAAAAGTGGCGGCAAAGTGCCCCCTCTATTATCTGTTTCTTTCGCGTGCTTGTTTACGAGTGTGAGTGAGAAAAAAAGAGAAAGCTGTACACGCTACAGATTCCTTGGAACCCTCTGGAATCTCGTTGAAACCATTTGAGACCCCCTGGAATACCCTAGAAACCTTCTGAAACCTCTGAAACGCCCCTGGTACCCCCTGAAACTCTCAGGAACGCACAAGAAGCCCCTTTAAATTCCATGAAACACATTTGGAAAATTAATTTTATGAATTGTGCAGTTTTCAAATCATCAGCGGCACAAAACTTTCAATGATATTATTTAATGGATTGTATTTATAATTACAATGGAAATTCATGGCACTTATGTAAACTGGATGTTGTTTTACGTCAGTTATGGTACCAGGTAAAAAAACGCGCTAAAAACCTCGTAATTAAGATTCAGGGGATTCCATGATGTTTTGGAGGTTTCAGAGGCGTTTGAAAGGCTTTAAGGGAGTGCAGGAAGTTTCCGGGGGTTTCAGGAGCGTTGCAAGTGTTTACATGACGTTTCAGTTAGGTTGCAGAGGCGTTTTAGGGGATTCCACAGGGTTTCAGGAGTTCCAGGATGTTCCAGAGGGGCTTATAGGGGAGTTTCGCGGCCATTTCATGGGATTACAGGGCGTTTCACAGAGTGTTGGGAGGCGCTAAAGGGGGCGTTAATGGCTTCTGGGGGTTCCAGTTCCAGCTTCATGGATGTTTCAGAAGCGTCCTGGAGGGGTTTCAGGGGATTCCAGGATGTCTCAGGCTTAAAGGGACGCTCAATGTATTTCAAGACGTTCCAAGGGGGTACATGACGTTTCAGATGCGTTTCAGAGTGTTTCAAGGGATCTGGAGGTTCATCTTGGCAGCCATAAACATCAAATATCTGATGGTAGCGTACCGAACCACAGGCTAAAACGTTTCGTTGTAGTCAACGCCTTTCACGTGGGAAAAACCCTTGATGACCAAACGGGCTTTATACCGCTCTACAGTTCCGTCTATGTTCGTCTTCACCTTGTAGACCCACTTGCAGCGTAGAGGTTTCCTCCCATCCGGAAGCTCGAACAGTGATTATCCACCAGAACCTTGTATTCAGACACCATCGATTCCTTCCATCACAGGCTGTCATGCCGGGTGACCGCCTCATGGAATGTGCCTGGTTCGACCGCCGCTTCATCGCAATTCTGTTCGGGTTTGGAAACTCTATCAGGAAAAGTACTACAGCCCATAATATAATCACGATACTTTTTTTTCCTTCTAAACCATAGGGGGATAATCTGCTCAACAGACACCCTAACAGAAGGTTAGGGTAGTGTAGGTCTGAGGCCGTCTTCTAAAACAAAAGTAAAAGCCAGGACTACTCTCTCCGCGTACCCACTAAACCATTCCTATGGTCGCCAAACCCTACGTCCCTCCGGAACCACCAAGAAGGTATTGCTTCAGAGAGGGGCTAGTGCACATCGCACCCACAAGGTTAGCTGCGTAGCCTGCAGCAACGAACATCGATGACTAGCTTTGGAGAGTCCATCACGGTGGCGCTTAGCCAGTTTCCCGAGTGGTCCTCGCCACTCCCTTTGTCCTCGGAAGGCGGGCAGGATCAACCCCGCCCGCGCCCTACTGCTGAGCGGACATCAAGAACTGATGCCCACATGCAACCCGATCTAACCTGCCCGCAAAGGAAGGGTATCACTACCCTTCAGGCCCTATCAGATGCATCCGTAGGTTGCAGACAGCAGGGTCTCCACCTGCCCCGACCCTTGCCGGGGACCCCTTTCCAACCGCGGGCTTGGATCCAACCCAGTAGACCGACGCCAAGACAGCACCGCTACCGGGACTTCCTCTCCGCGGCCACTTAATCGCTGTAAGGGTCGATCTCGGCCGCAGGGCACCGGTATGACCTACGAAGCCGACTTCGAACCCCTGGACCACCTCTTGTACTGCATCTGGACTAGCCATTCTCCGAGGCCACGCGCCACCTCCTCTGTAGCTCCCAGACGATGTGGGTAATAGCCGTTGAAACGGCGTTCCAACCAAACTCATCCCTACACATCCTGTGGACCAAGTTGTCCGGAGTTGTGTCCTCCCCGCAAGTGGCAAGCATGCGGTCACGCATTGTGCAAAAACGCGGGCACACGAACAAAACGTGTTCCGCCGTTTTCTCTAAACCATTGCACACTGGGCATTCGGGAGAATCCGCATGCCCGAAACGGTGTAGATACTGTCGGAAGCAACCATGACCTGTAAGGACCTGTGTCAGGTGGAATGTAACTTCCCCATGGCGCCTATTAATCCAACTATCTACCCTCGGTATCAACCTATGGGTCCACCTTTCTTTGGTGGAACTGTCCCACGCGCGCTGCCATTTGACCATAAAGGCCATCCTGACAGTCTTGCGTATGCCTCTTGTGCCGCGCATTTCGAAGCACTCCATGTCCTCACTGATAAGAATGCTGATAGACACCATACCAGTAATGACGCAGAGAGCGTCGTGTGACACGGTACGGTACGCGCTCGCAACCCGCAGGCACATAAGCCTGTAAGTACTTTCCAGCTTCCGTCGGTAGCATTCAGTACTTAACGCGGTGCCCCACGCCGGGCCGCCATACCTAAGTATGGACGTAGCAACACTAGCCAGAAGCTTGCGCTTACTGGCGTACACCGCTGAGCTATTGGACATCATCCGGGACAGTGCCGCAATAGCTGTGGAGGCTCTTTTACAGGCATAATCGACGTGGCTACCGAAGGTAAGCTTGTCGTCGATCATCACGCCCAAGTGTTTGACAGAGCGCTTAGACATGATAGTGAACTCTCCTACACTGATCTCCGTCTGCTGCGCCGATTGCATGTTGTTAACAACCGTCACCTCTGTCTTGTGGTGAGCCAACTCCAGTTTCCTGGACCGCATTCACGCCTCCACAACCTTGATCGAGTGGTTGGTAGTCTACTTTACCTCCTCGATCGTTTCACCGTAGACTTCGAGCGTAATATCGTCGGCAAATCCGACAATCACCACTCCCACTGGGTACTCTAACCTCAACACCTCGTCGTACATGACATTCCATAACACCGGACCTAGGATGGGACTTTGTGGGACTCCCGAGGATATGTGAAAGCACTTCCGACCCACCTCCGTGTCATAAGCTAGTACTCGATTCTGATAGTAACTTTCGAGAATCATGTACAGGTACTCCGGTATCCCCAGACGCAAGAGCGCATTGGCATTAGCAGACCAGCTGGCGCTATTAAACGCATTCCTAACATCCAGAGTCACTACGGCACAGAAACGAATTCCCCTCCTCTTAGGCTCGAGTGCTTTCTCGGCGGTTTTTGTAATCGACAAGATAGCGTCTACGGCGGACCTTCCCTTCTGGAAGCCTTAGTGGTTGCTCGAAAGACCATTTTCGCCCTCGGTGAACCTCAACATTCTATTGAGAATGATCTTTTCGAGCACCTTCCCCGCCGTGTCAATCAAGCATATTGGTCTATATGCCGACGTTTCCCCGCCTTTGCAATAGAACCAGGCTCTGCCTCTTCCAAGCTTCTGGGAAAACTCCCTCGTCCAGGCATTTCTGAACAGCAGACCTGAACATCTCGGGAGCCTCTGCAATAGCTACTTTTAAGGCCAGGATCGGAACTCCGTCCGGACCTGAGGCCTTATCTACGCTAAGGGACTTTGCTATCTCCGCAAGTTCCTCATCGCCAGCCCCAGTTCCCGGCTGTCCTACGAAATGAGGCCAAGGACTAGGATCATGACGCGGAAAAAGCCCCTCGATGATCCCCTCCAACATCTCTGGACATTTCTCTGTAGGAGCCAAACCATCTCTCATTTTGGCCATAACGATCCTGTAGGCGTCACCCCACGGGTTCGCACTGGCACTCTGACAGAGATCCTCAAAGCAGACCATTTTTGCTAGCTCTTATCTCAGTCTTCAGCGCGGCTTTTACAGCGGCGAAAACCACCCGACGTTCGTTTCGCGTCGGTCCACCAGTAAGCCGGTGGCCTCCCATTTCTAGGGTGGACTCGCCTAGGCATGTTGCGAGCCCCGTCTAACAGCTCATGACACATGCCTCACCCGCTTCTGCGAGTGCTTATCACGAGCAGTCGCATCCACCACACCTTTTAGACTACCTGCGAAAGCGACGGTCTCCGTCGGAGTAGACTTCGTTACCTTTGCTTTCGCCGGTTCTGCCGCTTCAGTTTTCACGAATCTCTCGTGGTCTTGCTTTGCATCGAACATCGACAGACGAAGTCGCAACAGGGCCGTTTTAAGGTCCTTGCTTATGTTGGACTTCATGGACGCAAAGTCGATGATTTGCCAAGCTGCTGCACAATGCACAGCCACCTCCATATACTGCATTGTTTACCTTTTGCACCCGGTTTTGACAGTTGGTGTACCGATCCTCAGTATAATTGATTACCGAAGCTGTCGAAATAGTTCTGCTGTTCTATTTTCGTCAAAAAGTGCTGAACAGCCAATTCAGGATTGAGTGTGTACTCCTTGCCGTTGTCCGTCCGTACTCGCTTGATCCGCTCTCCCGTTTGGTTTTCTGCAAAAGCCTTGTAATCCTGGAACGTTTCGAGCACCTCTGTCTTCGATTTCAGGAAGTACACCACGGTTTATCGACTAGCATCGTCAATGAAGGTCAGTAAATATCGACTGCCTCCAATCGACTCGGTTACCATTGGGCCGCACAAGTCCGAGTGAATCAGTTCTACACTGAAAGACAGCTTGCATTTATAATAAGCATAAAAATGTTTTCAAATTTACCATGGAAAAACGTAATCATCGTAATCGTAATCGTAATCATTGGTTCCTTCTGGCACTCTGACGCAAAGTGTCCGAGTTTCTTACACCGGAAACACTTTACGACTGACTTGTCGACTTGCTTCTTTGATGCGTTTTGCTTGCTGAAAAACGCATCATCGTTTTCGGACGATTTTGAGCCGCTTGTCCTTCTGCTTGATTTTAGCTTTAAGATTATCCGCTGTCAGGCGTGGCTCTCCAACCCAAAACCATTGGATCGCACCTCTTCGAAAGCCCCTTGAGTAGCAAACTGCACATCCACGTGTCATCCACATTGAAACCAACTTCCGCCAGCTGGTTGCACGTCAGATGATTTCGTTGACATACACCTGGGGGGGGCTGGCAAATGACGTCATTCTTCCAGAACTTCTTGAAAAATATATTTCCACGTGGAGAAAAAAAATCTTTCTCCTAACAAACGCCGTTACTATGGAAACTATACTGGGCCCATAACCTGATAAAATACGTCCTTCTCAGGCAAGGTTCGGGCAACTAAGAAGAGAGAGGGTCAGTGTCAGCTGCTCTCAGGGGTAAAGAGCAACTGACGAAAGTGCCAGGGCTGGGATCAAACCCATGACTATCTCATAACGTGTGAAACGTGTGACCATTTGCGCCAAGGGCCCCGGCAGTCTATTTTTAGACGACAATGGCGCCTGCCACGTCAGGTTGCAGGTCAATGTGGGGAAGGAGAAGGAAGTAATGATTGCAATCGTTTATATCCACATCAGACCGAATATACTTCTGCATCTGCACAAATTCATGTGGATGTCAGAGTGTTCGTGGGATATGGTTGGCAGAGGGTTCACACATTGGTGCGTGGATGCCAGGCGTAAGATGAAAGATTAGTCTGTTTTATATTCTGAAGATAATGCGGTACAGTTCGCTTGATTGCATAACTCGTAGGTGTTATCTGATAGATTGACACTGTGCTGTGAAAGTTGGGAGGAAGGGATACCGATTTTCAATCCGTTTCTTTTACATCAATGTCTATGTCATGTCATGATTTGTATATATAGAGAGAAGAAAGTCTACAGAAAGATTCAAAATAGGAGGAACAGGATTGGTCAGGGATTGATCTCAGGTACCTTCTGCATACGAATCAGAAGAGGTAGCCACTAAAGCACCAAGCCCGTCCACACTGCACCTACATACTACGCGTTTAGTATCATACAGGCGTATCTACATTGATCGATTTCTCTTCATCGATTTTCTCTTCGGATTATTCCGGGAATTGCGACCAATAATCGGACGATCTCTCGGTGTATTTCGGAAAATGACGACTAGGACTATTTTCTAAAACAACAAAAACATCCGAAAAGGATTTGCCGGCCAAGTTACTAACCGAAGAGAAACTCGATGAAGAGAAATCGATCATTGTAGATACGCCCGTATGATACTAAGTGCGAGATATGTATGTAACGGTTGGCATAAAAAAATTTAGCTTAATTCAGTTTTATTCGTGAGTTTAATGCTTCACTGGAGACAATTTCTCATTTATGGCAGTTATCGATCGTCTACTGTACCAAAAAAAAACATTTCACTCGTATTCACCACTCTTAACTTGTAGGTACTGGACAACGATGCTGGGTCATTAGGCCGAAGGTCATTAGGCCGAATGGTCATCAGGACAAATTGAAAGTTGGCCGTTGTTTTTACCTTTTCCAACAATTTTTTCCAAAAACTAGTTTAACAATAAAATTAGAAAGAATAGCCCCTGTTTTAAAGAAGGAGAAATTTATGAATCGAATATCAGCAGTTTCAGCTCCAAAAACAATTTTAGCAATGATACTAAAAAGAACAGCCTATATTTAAAAGAAGGAAATATTCATGGGAAAAATATCAGTAGATTTAGCATCAATAAAGTATCTTCGTGCCTGTCACACGATACACACATGCAAAATTATCATTTGCAGAGGAAGCTCTCAGTTAATAACTGTGGAAGTGTTCAGTTCATAGAAGCAGTGGAAGTGTTCAGCTGAGAAGCAGGCTTTGTCTCAGTGGGGACGTAACGGCAAGAAGAAGACCCAATGACCATTCGGCCTGATGACCATTCGGCCGAATGGCCTGACACCCTGGACCACATTGTTAGCTGGCAATCACGGACAGTATCAGTAATCGTTTTGCATCGTCTTCCATGTGGCTTCTTCTATTATTTCCTGTCGCTGTTTCCAATGCGCCTTCTCTTATCGACCGCGAGTGCGTGCTGCGCTTGGGCGAAGCAGTTTCTTTCAGATTGTCAGCACAGAAAATTCGACTTTCTAGAATCGAGCTAGATAGTGGTGACAGAACACGGGGAGGGCGGTCCGGCGCGGGGAAAACTGATAAGCCTCGCAGGATCGTACGACCCGGCAGCGCCGGCTGCGATTGGTGGATTTTTTGGGCAGTGGCAGTTATGGTTTGCTTGGATTATGCGCTGGAGGGCGATTGCTCGAGTGTTGATTTTTTTTTTTCAACAAAATATGTTTTTGCAACTCTGTCAATCAAGTTCTCCCGGGGCAAAAAAGAAAACGTTGTTTTTATTTTATTGATGGTTCGCAAATATGGGCTTTCAGGGGAGACACGTGATGCAATGGAGCCATGCTATGGGGGGTTCTTGGGTTTGGAGAAGATGAATTAATTCGGTTCGTGAGGTTATTTGAAGCGATAATGCTTGTTACGTGATAGAGATGGCGTTTGAGGTAAATGGCAATTACTTATGACAAATGGAAAGATACTCTCTGGCATCTGTATCAGTCTGCTCACCTCCGGCAAGAAGTCATCTCAATTGTCGATTCGACAGTTTGTTTGAACGGTAAGTCAAAAACAGCTCTAACATGATTATTTTACCTTCGAAAATTTTTTATTTTGACATCTTAACTTTTTATAGTAGATTGATTCATTTACTCTAGGCGATTATTCAAGTGTCAAATCACGACTATCGATAATACCGTCAAGGCGCCATTCACCGTGGGGGCTCCATTCACCGTGTTCCTTCGAATATTTTTTCATTATTTCCATATTATGATTGAATGATACGACAATTTCCCTTCAATTTCACCAATACAACACTAATGTATTGTTACCATGTCAAAAAGCTCATTAGAAACATTTAAAAGTATCATTTTGACACTAAAGTGTGTTTACATGAAGCGGGTTTCTGCTCGTTCACTGCATTCATAGTGAAAAAACGAAAACTGCGCTAAGGTGATTTAAGCGATAAACTAAATGTAGTAACGTTTTTATTCCACCAAGAAGCAATTAAATTCACATATTAGGTATGTATTTTGCATTACCGAAGTAAGTTTAACAAAAAAGTACGATTACTCGTACTTTTTAATTGAAACAAAAAGGCACGGTAAATGGGTACCCTAAAAATCAATGGTCTCCATTCACCGTGCCCCATATTGTCCCATATATCTAGAGAAAATCGAAAATTTGAACAATCGTTTTTCTAATAAAATCTTGCAAGTTATTACTTGAAATGAATTTAAACGAAGAAAATTTGCTTGGCTGGGTTGTTTTGATCATTTTCAAACAAAGTAAAAAAAAATTCCTCATACACGGTGAATGGGTCCCTACTACCACGGTGAATGGTGACCTACCACGGAATTAGGCGACCCTACTACCTTTTACTAATTGTACTATATCATCAAATTTTGTGAAAAATTTTCTACTTCTGTGGATATTGCTTTAATTTTAACCTATAATGAAGGCAATTAAAAGCGGCACCAACAATGTTTATAAGACTAGTGTCAAATGACAGCCCTTATTTGCCCCAAATCGTCTTAGATCCACGGTGAATGGTGCCTTGACGGTACTTCAACCCATTCCCACCGGAATCAAGAATCAAATAAATCATCCATCCTTATCAACGTCTCCAACTGACCTTACCGGAAATAGTTTACCCTTTTCGATGGTGTCACGTTCGTAGCTCGAAATTCCCACACCTCGTCGCCACATGGCGTAGTCGCGTCGTCGTCGTCGTCTTCGTCATCCAGTTGACATTCATCCACTTGCAATCCTATCACTTTCACATGGTCCACTGCACGAATTTATGCTGGCCTGCTTACTCTCACAGGAAATTTGACGTTTGAGAGGTGCAGACACCGCTCAAACGTCAAATTTCGTGTGAGAGTAAGCAGGCCAGAATAAATTCGTGCAGTAATCCATAGCGCAGCTGAACCTATGTCGCGTCGTCCACTATCTGCTCCACCGTTTTCGTTGGTCGTGATGTGTGTCACTCGGTGGGCGAGTGTGCGATTGCATCAGGTCTACCGGTCACAAATCCGCGCCGTCGAGAACCGGGGAGCAGCAGCAGGCTGCCGCGCGCCGTTCGACTGTGGATTTGGATGGATGCACAGCACACACAAAAAAACTACTGTCCTTATCAGGTCGTCTAGTCTAGGCTATAGCAACGAAACGGGAATCCGAAATGAATACCTTTGGTGTTGCTTTGCGGTGTGATCTGACATGTTTTTTGTCATTGGAAGTAGGGATGACACAGTTTTCCATATGATCAATTAACAACCGTTTCAATTATTTTATTTGTTTAGCTCTGCATGGTTACCAAGCTAATACTGAGTCATCAGCAGTACGCTACAAAACTTCCTAGCCAGCTCCTACACTACCCAGATCAATCTAATCTTTCTCCCAAAAGGTGTACACACATCTTTACAGCCATATTAAATAAATGCTGTGCCGATTTACGAAACACCAAATGTTTTGTCGTCAATGAAACATACAAATTGACCGAACCTGTTGAAAATTAAACCCCGGCTCTCCGCACGACACTTTTTTTTATAAAATGGGGAAATTTGCTGATCAGATTGTTAGATGTTACGAATCGTAGCAACCTATGAGTTTATATGAACTTGTCATTAGAATGAAAATATATTAGTCTTTAGTAAACCGTCAATCAGTTCAGTCAAACACCTCCGAATACCCAATAGGTGGGGGACCGAAGCAAGCGAAACGTGGAAGTTTCTGGAAGCGCCATGGAATGAAGCTGAATAATTCCAAGTACTCGGTGTGGAAATTCAAGGCGGAAATGCTGCTGACTCGAGAGGACATGTGAAAGTACATCGAGGATGAAGCCCCGGAGCCCCTGACAGACGTCTGGAAGAGAGGTGACAGCAAAGCAAGAGTGATGATTACGCTGCTGGTGGAGGACCCCCTGATTCGTGATACGAAGACGGCCAAGGAAGCATGGGAAAACATCCAGAAGCACCACCAGAAGACATCCCTCTGCTCGAAGGTTGCGGTCCTGAAGAGAATCTGCAACAAAACGTATAAGGACGGGGACGACATGCAGAACCATTTGTTCGAGCTGGATGAGCTGTTTGGTAAACTGTCGTGCGTTGGACTGGACCTGGGTGAACCGCTGATGGTTGCACTATTGCTAAGGAGCCTGCCCGATTCGTTCGATACGTTGACGACGGCCCTCGAGAGCCGTTCCGATGACGAGTTGAAACTGGAGCTGGTCAAAAGCAAGCTGCTGGATAAAATGGCAAAACGGAACCACGGATCGGTGAATTCAGCGTTGAAGGCCAATTTTTCAAAGAAAAAGAAGACGATTGTGTGCCATTTTTGCCAGAAAATTGACCACAAGCAGAAGGAGTGCAAGTTGTACGCCAAGGAGACGGAATCGGAGAAAGGTTGTTCGCCGAAAGCAAAAACGGCACGCAGTGAAGACGCGGTAACGTTCGCCCTGATGGCGGGAGGACAAGCGGATTCAGGTGAGTGAATTGTGGACTCGGGGGCATCCCGGCACATGTGCGGCGAGCGAGGATTTTTCGAGGATCTCAACGAAAGCCCCGTAAAATCTGTCAGCCTGGCAGATGGAAAACTTGCGAAGGTGGAAGGCGTCGGCTCAGGGCGGTTGTTGTGTTACCATGACGACGGAAAACAACCATCGTTACCCTAGGCAACGTGCTCTACGTACCAAGCTTGAAAATCAACCTCCTCTCTGTACCCAAGCTCGTTGAGAAAGGCGCCGCAGTGACGTTCGATGAGGTAGGATGCCGGATTCTCGTCGGTGGCCAACTAGCAGCGGCCGCGGTCAAAATTGGAGGACTCTACAAGGTGAGAACAACGAAAGAAGTGACGATGGCTGCGAAGGACCACCACAACGTGGACTGCCAACACGTGTGGCATCGGCGATTTGGGCATCGCGATCCCAATGCGCTCGAAGCGATGGTTAACAAGAACCTGGTGAACGGACTGAAGCTGTACGATTGCGGAGTGCAAGAGGGATGCGACTGCTGCCAGAAAGCGAAAATGAGTCGGAAACCGTTTCCGAAATCGGTGGAGAGGAAATCCACTGCTGTGCTCGACCTCGTGCACACCGACGTTTGCGGCCCTGTGGAAAACGTGTCGGTGTCAGGGTGCCGATATTTCATGACCATCATCGACGACTACAGTAGGTTTTGAGAAAGTTCTACAGACAAGAAGGGATTCGGGCGCAATTCATCGCAAGCTACTCTCCTCAGCAGAATGGTGTTGCCGAGAGAAAGAACCGGTAGATGAGCCGGTGCATGCTGTTCGATGCCAAACTTCCAGAGTGCTACTGGGCTGTCAATCAAGAACCGTTGGATAATTTGGACAGCGATAATGAACACCTGGACGATGAAAATTGTGGGTACGACACTGCAGACGATTCAATGCTGGATGAAGGCGCTACGTTTCCCCGGAGATCGATCCGTCAAACCAAGCGCGATACCGCGAAACGATTGGCATGGTTTTGCATTCGGATGCTGAGCCACGAAGCTACGAAGAAGCAATGGCCAGTCCGGAAAGTGTATTCTGGAAGACTGCGATGGACGAGGAATTCCGTTCTCTGATAGAAAACGATACGTGGGAGCCCAGCCAGCATTTTGGTTGCTATATCGAAATTGCAACTGAACTAGTCACACATATATAGCACCAAAGAAAGCGTATTCAATGCACGAAACAGGCATATACATACTCAAGTGAAGGCCATATCGAAACATATATACGATTACTGCGATTCCATCCAACATATTTTACGATTTCTCGAAAAATTTCTACGATTTCACCAATTTTGTCCGTCTAAATATACGATTATGCATGATCTTATTACGATTGAGAGTACCAATATACGACTCAAGATTTTCAAATAAAAAAAAAACAATTGGTGCTCAGTGGGAATCAAACTTAGGTCCTTTGATAGGTAACTGCGCGTTATCTCTATTGGCTATACTGCCAAGTTGAAAATAGAGAGTTCAAAGTGAATGGCATGAAACGAATAAAAATTAGTATGATACGGTGCGAGACTTGTGGTGGGAGCGTTGTTGTTGTGCATTGTGTGGCACCAAAAGTGGTGCCGTGCAAGAGGCCCGGAATTCACATCGTTGTTGGAATCTATACATCACTTATTGTAAGTCATTTGCTAGTATGAAAAACTATATATTTGGTTGAAATTATTGCTACCATGTTTGGAATGTGTCGACAACAACAAAATACAAATTAGTGATGAATAACATTTTTTTCTTTTTCTCCGTCATACAAATATGTAAACAAAACCATTTACGATTTCCGAGTTTAAGATACGACTATTAAAAGTGCAGTAACAATCATATGCGACTGTAACAATGAATATACGATTTCTACGATTTCATTCACTTGGAATACGACGCAAGTGTGACGCAAACGATCAATATACAGCATTGTTATAGTTATATACGATTTCACCGATTTTCATCATACCTTTACTGCCCCCACTCGCATAACAGTCCCATATGAATAGGAAACCCAGCAAAGATGGGACTGTTATGCGAGTGGGGGCAGTTTAGGTAGGTAGCAAGCTCGATTTAGCAGATTCATATACGATGTGAAGCGACGATTTCCACGATTCAAAGAAATCATATATAGGGTCATATACCATTTGGGCAGGTGTACCTATTTTGGGCACTTGCTGTTATAACTAAGTAAATTTCAAACCGATTGATTTGAATTTTTGTATAGAGTTAGGCACGTACAGTATCTAACTCTGTACAAAAATTCAAATCAATCGGTTTGAGATTTACTTAGTTATAGCGGCAAGTGTCCAAAATAGGTATACCTGCCCAAATGGTACAAAACCCTACGATCACGGGGGTGAATCTTCATCACGAAAAGAGCCGCTCGATTGATTGCTGGACACTAGCGAACCTGGTGGTGGAAAGCAAGCTTTTTTGTACAGCGAGCATAGGGCGGGAGCGAGGCACGCTTTGATTATTTTTTTATTTTTCTAAGGAAATTCATTCCAATCTAGTTCTCCAAGTGAAAATTTAACGACGTCCACCTCGAAACTTCAAATTTGTTCTAAGATACACATCTGTTCTGTGCTACGATGCTAGCGAACTTGCAGCTTGACACTAAGAATGTATGTTTTTTTCAAGATTCTATCCGATTCTGCGCGATCCTACCGATAGTATCTCGCACCTTTTATGATCGGAGACGACTATATGAAACATTATCGCAATTGAAATATAATTTGGCATGAAAAGCGATTTTACGCAATCATTGTCAACAAATATACATATTATTATACAATTCTGATTTAATATATAAAAATATACGTATTTTTTACACAATGATTTACGATATGTGGTTGGCTGGGTAGCTAATCTGGGCAAAACTGGTAAAGAGAAATAATTTCTACCTTTCAACCACAGCTCACATACCTACTACGTTATCTTCAGAGTTAGAAAAAAACACGATTTTGCTACGGATTTGAATTAACGCCGCAAATCATGAATACTATACGTCCGTAGTGTTCTATCTTCCTTTTCTCCAATATCCAAACTAGGCAACGTAAAAACGCACAGGCACTATCACTTGCATTCGACTTGCATAGCTTTTTCTTGAATCCAAGGCCTTCGATCTTGCAGCAAATGTGGAACCGCGTCTCGGTCCGCGTCCGTTTTATCATATCGGTTTGAAATCCGCATCCTCGTCGCCAAATGTAGTAACGGAACTGCATCGGTTGGTGGTTGGATTAAGAATAATTTATTTATCTCATGTTGTTAGTACATTTACTATTACATGGTTGCTTAGATGCAACACTGGGGCTATATTTTTTCAAGATTCTGGGGCACTTTCTTTCAAAATTTTTAATTATCGATGAATCTCTCACTATATTCTGGGCAAATTTGAATTTTGGAGAATCCCTCGCATAGATTTTGTGATGCCTTTTGGGGTTCAGAAGAAATCCTGCTCAGCATTCTATGAGAACCCCAGTTGTTGCTGCCAACACTGCCGCCCGTGATGTCAATCAATAATTCGTAACATTCTGTTTTCTGTATTCTGGAGCAGTTGCTCCCAGAAATCCCTTTCAGGATTCTGGGGGAGTCCCTCTTAGTAATAATGGAAAATCCATAACAAGATTATGGGAGGATTCTCTTCAGATTCTGGTGTAACAATTTAAAGTGTTCTAGAGGAATCACTCTCAGATATCTGGGAAAATCCCTTTCAGGAGTTTAGGGAACTCCTTTCAAAGATTCTGGGATCTGCAGTAATTTTTATCAGGTTTTGCTCAGAATTCTAGAGAATCTTTCTCAGGATGCTGGGGAAGTCCACTCTAGAAGTTTTCATAATCCCTATCAAATTTTCGGAAAAATCCTTCTTAGGTTTCTAGATATATTTCTCTTAAGAATCTGGAAGAATCCGTCTTATGATCCCTCTCAGGATTCTGGTAGAACTATTCTCAGCATTCGAAAGGATTCCACTCAGGATTTTAGGAGAATTCTGGAAGAATATCTAAAAGGATTCTGGAGGAATTCTTCTCAGGGAATTCCATCTCCCAGATTTCTGAGAGCGTATATCTCAGGTTACTTTGGCAGTCTTGTCCAGTATTTTGAGTTAACCTTTCCCAGGATTCTGAAGAAATCCTCCTTTTCAGAATTCTTGATCGTATCTTTTAAGTTTCTTGGGAAATTCATCTTAGAATTCCGAAAATCTTGTGTGAGAATCTCTCTAAGTATTCTAGACGAATTTATCTCAAAAATGGGAAAGAACCGGAATTCCTAACAGGATTCTGGGAAGATTTATCTTTGGGTTCTTGGATAATCCTTTTTTGGATTTTGGATCATTTTGGGAGCATCCCTTAGGGTTCTGGGACAAGCTGTCACAAGATTCTGGGAGAATTCCTCTCGGGATTCTGAGACATTCCGTCTCATAGATATGGAGTAATCTCTCTCAGGATTCCAGGGAAATCCTTATTCAGAGAGAATTTTTACCAAGATACCGGAAAAGTCTTGCTTTCTTTTTATTTTCAGCACTCTGAAGAAATCTCTTACATAATTCTAGAGGAATGTTGGAGGAGTCTCTTTAAAGATTCTGGGAGATTTCTCTCAGCAGTCTGCATAAATTTATCTCAGGATCTCAAGATTTTTCTTTCGATTCAAAAAAATTGTTTTTTTCAGAATGCATTGTCTTAACGTTGTATCCATTTTCGAATCAGTGTCGCGAAATGTACGATATGCAATCTCAAATTTGGATATTGAATTTATATCGACAAATAAAACATACCATGAACTTGAACTACATGCAGCAAACGAATCATTTATAGTATTGTAATATTTAATAATATCGAATCGATGTGAAAACATCGATTCAAAGCATTCGATTAAATCGGTGAATCGATTCGAATCGATTCTCGAATCGGCTGACCCGATTCGAATCGATTTTCAAAAATCGATGTCCAAGCCAGATTTGCCCAATGCTAATTGTGGCTTACTATTGTTGATTATGTCTTGTCTTAATGATGTTGATCAAATAAATGTATGTATGTATGCGTAGTGATTCTTCCCTACTTTATCTTCAACACATTAATGACTAATCCGATTCGCCTGGCTGAATCCGTATTCGTGCATGATCTGCCATAGCTGGTCTCGATCAATTGTTCAATCAGTAGGTTGGCTACAGAGGCACGTTCCCCTCCATTTGGGAAATTTATGCCATAGCTGTTCTTGATCGATTGTATCATACACCGATTTAAAATCGACGAACAAGTGATATGTGGGCACGTTGTATTCGCGGTATTTTTGTAATACCTGACGGATGGCGAACATCTGGTCCGTTGTAGCGCGATCACCTATGAATCCTGCCTGATGTTATCCCACGAACTGTCTTCCAATCGGTGCTTGACGGCGGTTTAACATATGAGAGAGTATCTTGTAGGCAGCGCTCAATATTTTGATCCCACAATCCAACTTGTCGCCTTTTTTGTGGATGGGCCACACGACATCTGACGCCGTTATTGACTTATTCAAGTTTAGAATTCTCGGAGGTGCACCTTGGAACGTTAAGCTACTCCCAAGCTTCTTTTATTGATTCCTTGTACAATTTTGACTGTTCTGATCAATCATGAAGTAGCAACTACAAATTGTACGGTCATCTATGCTCATGCTCATGATTAGAATTGGATATTATAATTTTAACTTCTCGTTAGAGGAAATGTCATTATTCCCAATATAATAGGGTGCATATTTTACGACATCACTAGCTAAGAGAAAACGTCCACGTCTCGCGTTCACGCTAGCTTTGCTGCAACGTCGGCTACATTTGAACAAGTTTGGGTATATTCGAAATATATAAAAACATCTCACCCAACGGCGATGGCTCGACGCGGTAAGAGCCCGGGGCGCCACTATCACTGTGTTTTGAATTTTGAGGAGCGGCCGGTTGATAAGCCTGTTCATATGCTCACATGCTTACTTTTCGATTTTTTTTCATCCTGCCTGTTTCGAGAATCAGACTTAACTACTGGCTGGTTTGGAAATATTCTTCCGCTGCGATCAGCACTTTCCCGTCAGTCTGAGTCGGATCGTGCCGGGAAAAAGTCGCGAGTCGTGATAGTGTGCCCGCTATTTAAATATCGTTGCGCGCGACGTAACAGGAAAAGCGAAGCCGTGCCTTATCCCACGTTGTTTAGGAAGGAATGGGAGAGAAAAAAACAGTTTCAACAAGTGCGAGGTGGCTGACGGTGTGAAGGCGGTTTGGTCCCTTCCCTTCAGCCTAATTAGCTTTTAATAAATCCTGACCGCAGCATCCGCCCAGGACGACCGGCCGGTGCGGTGTTGGAAGAAGCAGGGATAACAAACAAGTGGCTGGGACGTCGGTTATGGTTAGGGTAGCTGTGGCATAATTTGCATCGCAAACAACTTTTTTTTTCATCTCGTGTTGCCCCCTCTTGGTTCATTACGGAGTGGAGGTGAGAAAAACGCGAAAAGCCACAAAAAAGCACGTGAAAGTGGATTATAAGCATAATATTGATTGAGAGAGGGGTGTGAGGGATTCGCTAGGGAGCAGTTATTAAAAAAAAGGCGAGCAGTAGGCGACGTGAAACGAGGGCGAAGGAACCAGAAAGGACCCTCACAAAGTTGGCGGCGCCCAATTGGGTGGTTTCTATCTACCGCGGAAAAGTGGTGAAAAGGTGAATTTTTGGTGCAAGTGTTGGAATCGGATTCCGTGGTGGTTGGTTGAAAACGTTGAAAACTGAATCGTCGAAGTTGCCGCAATAAGAAAAAAGTTCACAATCATGGGAAGTGCAGCGAAAGTGGAGCAATCATCTCGAAGAATGCTGAGCAATCAGAGCAGTAACGATTCGATGGAGATGCAGAAACGGTGCCATTTGGGCGAGAAATGGATCGCCGTGTTGTTCACAGTTGTGGGTAAGTCAAGCTTGTCGCTTTGGAAGCAGAAACCGATATTTTTTACTTTTTTTTTGCTGAAAGTGTTTGATGTACAGAAAATAAAGGTCCACAGATGGACTATTGTTTTATTGATCTGTCTCGGGTGAGATTCGACCCTAGGTCCTAAATAGAAGAGTTTGGTTAGTACACATTTGTGAAGTAGAAGCTGGTGGATGTGCTTGTGATATGGTGTATGATGTGACGTTATGGTCGTAACATCATAACGCAGTCGATTTCAATAAAACATGTATTGTAGATTGGTGAGCTAGGTCCATATTTTCCTACAAAACAATATGTATGTATTGTATTGTTGTATTATATCAGTATTTATTTTATTAACAAGATTTTTAGCCCGATGCTACCCAAGTAACCAGAAGTTCGGATAAGAGGGTACTTTATAAGCTAAGCAGCTTGTTGGAGGATTCTACTTAGCCTTCTAAGCAGCTTCTGATAAAACTTTTTCAAAATGAATGTGAAAACAAAAATGTACTTTCCAGATTCACCACAGCCTGAGTTAGTTGTTTTTTATTGCGTGAAACGTGACCAATCTTACTGTATATGATACACTCCTGGAGAAGATTTGAACTGGGTCCTCCTGCGTGATTCCCTGCTGCCATACCGCTGTGCTGTTGTAGATACTTGTCATGATAAAGTTAACTGCGTTACTGCACAAGTTTACCAATCTAGGTGTCGACAAGGCATTGGTTCAAGTCAGATTTCACAATTAGGTTTTTTAATTAGTGTTTTAGGATAATAAATTAGCTTCGTTTGCAAACTTAAACTTTCAGTGTACCATAATCCGGGGTAGCATTGATCAGAATTCTCGATCTTTCTTGAATAATTCTCTTGTTAAAGCAAACGTTTCATGTTTTATATTTTTAAAACAAGTACTGACCCTCTGAGTATGTGCTAAGCTACTCTAAAAAGTATTGTGAAATTTCAAATCATGTTAAAATAAGCTTTTCAATCTATTTTTTGATTTTGTTGATTTGGTGTAACATCAATCACCTAAGATAACAATGTACATTTGTGCTGAATGTGTTGTTCAAATTCTTACAAGTTATGCACTTTTTGAGTTATTTTAGGATTAAAATCCTCTAAACCGCCTAGATGTATGCAATTACTTAAGGAATTAATAGCCTACTTTGAATCGTACATTTTGTTGAAAAATAGTAGTTTTATAAAGGTTTGTTTTATTAAATCAAAATCTAGGATGTCATATTTAAGATGTTTGACCATGCATCCCATTGCGTTACGGAACACAGTTAAGGAAAAATCGATATATTTCAATGTTTATGAAATTCAATTTTCATGAATTCCATGTCAATTAATAGCTCAATAACAGCAGATTACGAAAAACCATTCGTGAGCAGAAACTGATTCAATGAAAAATGCTTGTTTGGACATTTCACGAGATCGGTCAAGTCGATCAATGTTACCCCGTTTTACGGTACTTAAAGTATCGAATCTGTTTTTCCCCCTGAACATTCATCTGTTTTGACGACCTATAAGCTGCAATCATACAATTAGTAGATTGATCTCCAGGGGTTTTCTACTAGGATAACAAATTTAGTAACAAGTTGATTTAGTGGACAATAAATACAAATGCATTTTAAGATTACGATTAGCACTGTCGAGATCTCTTTTGTATTAAAATCTGCCTTATCACCAACTATTGTTTCATCACTTCCATCACATATTCGCTCGTTCTCAATGACGGATGAACAAACGATAGTGTCATTCCCCTTGCCTGTTTTTCTCCTAGCAAGCATCAGTGACAGCAAGCATCACGTCGAGGTTACCAGTGTGATGCTGTCTCACCGAGGAGTGGAGCTTTGGTGGAGTAAGTCGCCTGATCGTGAGTCTCGTATAATGCCAAGTGATTCTACTGTAGTTTGCTGTAGAAGGCTGGGAACGGATGTTTCCGGTGGGCTACGCAATATCCACAGTTAGTTGGGTTCCCACCAATATGTTTGGTTCACGTCGATGATTTCATAAGCAAATAGAGTAAATCAGACACTTACCTTGTTAGACTTGAGTATAAACTAGTGTGACCAGTTATATTCCTTTGGGTATATTCAGAATGGAAAATGGGTACTTCCACGATAATGTGGAACCAAGAAGGTTAACAATAACAATTCAGTTGTCGCATTCGATTAGAACACACGCGTTTCTTCTCTGTTCCGTACATCACCGTTTATAGGTTATGAGCCCAACCCTAGCCCCATACGAATGCACGTTTGAATACGTTTACACTAAATTCTGTTTTTACGCGATGGATGCGTTCGCGCAAAAAAAGATCGTGTAAAAAAAGTTCGCGTAACTTCGAGAAATCGCGCAAAAAAATCCAAAGGAAATTTTTTTTTACGCGATTTGCCCTCCGCAAATGATCAAAATCGCGTAAAAAAAAGTCGCGTAACTTCGAGAAAATCGCGTAAAAAAAGTCGTGCAAAATAAAATCGCGTAAAAAAAAGTCGTGTAAAAAAAGAATTTAGTGTAAACAAGTTTTACGGCGGTCGGAAGAATTTGTGAGCAGTGATGGAAGAAAACAAGAAAATGTTCCTCTTTAATGGATCCAACTACGTCAGCTGGTGCTTCTGGATGGAATTTCACCTCGAAGAGTTTCTACGGAGATTAATCTGAAAAATCCTGCAGGCATTGCTCTAGACTCTTGCATGATTGCTTGCTTACTGTGATTAAAGAAGGAATTCTTCCAGATATTCTTTGATATTTCCTCCTGAAATACGTCCACAGTTTGCTTACTTTCTTGGAATTCTTGGTGTACTTTCAGAAAATCATCCAAGAATATTTCTCCAGGATTTTTTTTTCCAAAAAATCGTCAGCAAACTTTTCTAGGAATGCCATCAAGGCTTTTCCGAGGAGTTTCTCCAGCTATCCTGCTATTTATCCAACAAATTCAGCAAAATCAGAAAATTCACTTGGGACTCCTCTAAAAATTTCCTTGAAATTTCTTCAGAATTACCTTTAGGGATTCTTCAGGAATATTAGTAAGGGCTATCATTAGTCCTTAAATAAAAATTTCATCAATAATTCTGGAGAGACTCTTTCGAATAATAAAAAAAAATACAAATATGCTTAATTTTGCGTACACAAAGTATGAAATATTTGCGTTCAGAGATCTGGAGTTCAAAATATGCAGAAGTGATCGAACAGCGGCACGTGTGTAGATCAAAGGGGAATACAGAAAACAAACAAAACGGTATAGGTAATATGATTTTGAATGAAACCACAACTAAAATTATATCATTAAGGGCTGTTTTAGTTCAGAAGGAATTTCTCAGTCTATCTTGATGCATGAAAAAATCCTTGCCTGAATCGCTCAAGAAACCGCTTTTTCTTCGATCGCAGTACGCTGTTGTGTGAATCCCCCTATTGTCTAATTAAAGTTCAAGTTTTTTTTTTATCTGTATTAACGAGAACTCACATTTTGTGAGTTTGTCGGGAGTGGGATTCGATCCCAGGTCCTCGGCGTGATAGTAGTTCAAGTTATCTATCCACCTGTGAGTAAATGGTGCACATTCAGTTTTATTTCCCGAGCTCGGCTGTGCAAATCTCGGTTTCTGAATTTTAACCGAGACTCAGCTAACAAGACGGTAGGTTGCTTAGCAACAGGGCATGTTATACTGATTTTCGTCAATAAGAAGCTGAGATTTCTTCAAAACATTTGACTGACTATTCGGCTGTGCAAATCTCGGCATTCGTAACCCGAGATTCGCATTCTTAATTAAGTGTGTGCAGTACATTCTATTTCAAAACAATTCAAGCCTTAATAGTAGGATGTTGGGGTCAATATGACCCAGACAAGCACACTAAACGTGCACTATGCCACTGTGATGCGAAAATTCTATCGTCTTAGGACGGTTAAACATAATTTGCTGACATAAACTACTTGAAATACCATATCTCTCTGTCGCCTACTAGGTCGGCTATCAGAGACACCCGTAGAGCCAAGAGCAAGAATGACGACTTCTGCGATATCTCTCCGAGCCGAGCCGAGACGAGACCGTATAGTGAATCCAAGCAATCCTTTATTTCCATTGATAAATAACTGGATGCCCGACCAAATGGAGATAACAACATTATTTAAAGTTTTGTTATTTTGTTACAATGGCTTGTGTAACTTTTAACTACTGTGACCCCAGTGACCAAAATATCAAGTTTTTACATGACAATGCAAAAAAATATGTAATAGATTTTAATATAATTTTGTACAAAATTCTAACAAATATTACGATGGCATAAGTATGTTTTGAAATTGTGTTAGAGGAAATTATGCTAATATACGTAATCTAACAAATGTTGCTATATATTTAACGAATAACTAACGAATTTTTTCATAATTCTTTCATGAGAATGACTCGCATAGAAGAGTCCTTAGAACAAAAACTAGTTATTTCTAGGTTATTTCCAACATTAAGGCCAGAACAAATTTCATTTGCTTCTTTTGTCACTGCCCGTTGACTCGTCAAGGGGGGGGGGGGATGATAAAAAATAAATGTTTTTGATAAAAAATTACCCAAACAATTAAGCAAAATTGTAAAACTCATCGGATTTGTTAAGAAATTTTCTCGACGACTCTAGCTTGATTTTAATATTTTTAAACGTCTTAAATAACACAAGTTTACAAAATAAAACGAAAGTCGTGAACTTCTGTCAACGACCAAAGTTTTTGAA